>NC_066582.1:407010410-407624064 GCF_024323335.1 Lathyrus oleraceus
CGACTCGACCGACTATGCTCTGATACCACTAATGTAACACCCTTCTAAAATACCCCAAATATTAAATTAAATAACAACATATAAATCAGAGTAATCATGCAATTAAGGGTGTCACACATTTATTTCGCACCATTCGTCATACTATTTAGTCATGCTCATTATTTAACTCAAAACATAAAGTATTGCACAATACGCAGCGGATAGAGATCAAATCGATCATTCAAAACATGCAACATACTACATGTAAACTGGTTCAACAATCATCAACAACACAATTAAAATGTTCCCTCCCGATGTTACATCTATCAGAGCATGACCCGCTAAGGAGACTACACTAGACTCCAAGCATTAGCTTCTACTCAACTCATTGCTCGTTACCTGAAAAATAGTTGTAAGGGTGAGTTCCTCAATCGATATAGTAAGCATTATGAAATATCATGTCATGTTAAGTAATTTAACACATTAATCACCCTAATCATATCACACATTCAGTAACGGCACATCAACCCAATTATCATACTCAATGTCAACACAACCACACGTATAATATTGGAATACATCCATTCATATTATACACCATACATACATTATGAAATGAGACTCCACACATGCGGTACCGACTATTCTTGAACATATAGTTCAAGCTCACCGATCAAATCCAGATACGGCTACTAAGCTCACTAGTCCCACTCATTTGAGATCTAGTGACTCACTCACTAATTCCTCACCATGGGAATTAGCTACAGCCCCAAAGGCTATGCTATGCACACTAATCACCTAGCATGCAAACATCAACAACGAAACCACAATGATTCACTCACTAATTCCTCACCATGGGAATTAGCTACAACCCCAAGGGCTATGCTATGCACGCTAATCATCTAGCAATGCAACATCAACAACAATCCACAATGGACATATGCTCACACTCTGAGCCATACAACAGTCCAGTCACAAATACATGCATAATATATACATTCACAACATTATGCACATCATCATACATCATCAACACATATATCAAACACCATATCATGTCAAATAATTAATCACAGTATTAGCACACTCTCCTAATACTCTTACTACTCAAAACAACAGGAAATAATCCCTATTACATCATCCACCAACCAATGCCAACCATCAATTAAGTACACAACGTTTAAAACACCAATTTTCCACTCTGCAACAGTGTTAACCGGTTAACGCAGCACAAACACGCTTCCTGCCCAAAACTTAACAGTGTTAACCGGTTAACGCCCTGGGTTAACCGGTTAACGCAGCACAAACAGCCATATATCAGCATTCACAACAGTGTTAACCGGTTAACACCCTGGGTTAACCGGTTAACACAGACAAAACAACAATTATTCAAAATACATTACAGTGTTAACCGGTTAACACCCTGGGTTAACCGGTTAACGCAAGACAGAAGCTGTTCCTGCGCTAACACAAGGCAGAATGCAGAATTCTCCGCATTTTCCGCCGTTGGAGGACTTCCGGACCTCCGATTCCAATTCCGTAAAAAGCTCTACGTTCGGGAAATTACAACACACTCAAATACAGGTTCAATTTCAGTTTTTAACACAACTTATCCATCGCAACTTTTCAGCATTCCACAATCCCAATTAGGGCCAATTCAACGGTTTATCACTACCCATTACATGCTAACCCATAATACCCATTAAACGACGATAAACCCCCCTTACCTGAGTTAATCCGGCGAATCTTTAAGCTCCAAGCTCTTCTCTTCTCCAACCTTTGCTCTCTGGTTCTTCCTTTTGCCCTTTCTCCACTTTCTCAAACGCTTCTCTGTTTCACGTGAAACTTTCTTTTTACCAAATGAGATTCTTTTTCTTTATTTCACACTTATATATTTTCCAATTTATATTATTATCCCAATAATAATAATAATTCAATAATTCCGAAAATAATAATAATAATCCAATTATCTCATTAAATTAATAAATATATTATTAACTTAATTTAAATAATTATCATATTATTATCGGGGTGTTACAGTTCTCACATTTGAAAACCGATAGATTCGCTGGAAATTGCGTTGATGTTGTGTTTTTGTTTGCCATTACAAATTCTCTCTGAATCGCAACTTGAACTCATTGATACCAATTTGTTGGAATAAAAAGGTTTTCAAGAAAAATGAGAGAAAAACTATAAACTGAATTTGTGAAAAACAGAACCCTTATTGAGTGAAGTTCTATTTTATTTACAACATAAAAATGTTTTTATATAGGCAACTAAATCCCAGATTCAAAATTGTACAAATCGATCCAAATCCATAATATACAAGTTATATTTTGGCTTCGACACAACATATTAAATGTTGTATTCAAGTCAGTCGAATACAATTGACTCGTACATCTTCGACTTACTACTTCGCCATAGTCGAATGCTAACTTTCGATAGAACATTGAATTACAACTTCTAACAATATTTTTTTTAAATATAAAATAAAATCAAACTACAATTTTTTTTAAAAAATTTTAAATAAAATCAAACTAAAATTAATCGGGTAACTACAATCTTTGATACCTGAGGGCTTCGATTGGTGGCCGAAAATGCATTTCTATAAAATATATTTCTATGCCAGGAGGAAGAAAATGCAGCAACACCTATTAAATATTTATATAATCATTCTATCATATATGAAAAATCCTTTATACAAGGGATTTTTAAGCCAAAGAAAAAAAAACATTAAAGAGATTTAGGATTTTTTTTAAAATAACCAACATTTTCAAATAAAATACCAAAATAACCAAAATTTTAAAAAAATACCAAAATAACCACCTTTTTTAAGTGATGCGTCAGTTGAAATGGCACATCCAATTAACATCCAAAGGAGACGCCAATGGAGCTGGCACATCCTCCTAATGGGTTTGCACCTAGGCGCCATGCCTCTTGGCACATGCATGTATGCTTTAGTGTGTGCACCCATCCATCTGGCGCATGCATTGCCATGTGTGTGTGGCGCATAGGGCTTTGGCGCATGCATTTCATGGTTCATCTATAAATAACATGCGCATCTCCCATATTTTTGCAGACTACTTCTTACCCTTAAAGCCCATTTTATTTCATTCTACTTCAATCTCCTTCAAATTTTTTTTCTTTAACCATGTCTAAATACATTCACAAGAGAAATGACGATTTCATTTTTTCAGCAGTCACACCTCCGATAAAGATTCGACTTTGTAATATAGAATCATTTGAACGTATTAATAGGACGTTAAACCGTTAGTTAAATGGATAAATTGCATATGGTGAAAGAATTAGAAGAATTCAATGGCTTGAGTCCACGTTCAACCAAAATGGAGAAGTGCGTGAATATGTGGATATTAAGACTGACAAAGACGTTCACAGAATGATGTATAATATGCTCAAAATTATTTTGATGGTTGTAATCTCTTAGTTATAGTAATGATATTTTATTTGCTGTAGTCTGTTGTATTATTGTTTATGTGTTGCTTGTGTGTTGAATGTGTTGTATTTGTTTGTGATGATATTTGCTCACAAAGTTATCATATGAAATAAATATTGTTTTTAATATAAAGCAAAAGAGATACATGTAAAATTATCTTGTTATTCTTGTTCCAACATCGGGACAGTTAGTACGATTGTGATCGGGCTGACGACATGATGATGTTAGAGGCCATATTCTTGTACAGTTAGTACATGTAAAATTATCATATTATATTCTTGTACAGTTTATCTGGAGTCCATATCTGGGTCTTGATCATTAGGTTAACCATGATGATGATGCAATTTGGATAATAAAAACATCAATTATCTGGTTCATTACTGTGAAGATGCACCAGAGTGACCGGGTAAAACTGTAGTTCAACATGCAGTAACAAATCCCAGAACCTCTGACGTGTTTGGGAGATTGGCATCAACAAAGAATTGATGCCCAATGTGATTATTCTGACGATAACACATCTTAAACGAACCAGTCATACAAGGTGCTAGGCCAGCTCAATAGTATATGGCATGATTTAGGTCGGTTACAACGCCACAATTTGTGTCTGAGTCAAGGTATTTGATTGATTCATGCCAACTAGCTTCATCACCATACGTCCAACAACAAATCCCCGTCCAAGAACAATGTCAACCCACCCAAACCCAACGACTAACCTCACATCATCACCCTACCATATACACCCAACAACCAAACACCCAACCTCGCAACCCATTCATGCCACACACCCAACCTCAAAATCAAGAATCAAACCCTACCCACAAACAACCATACACAACCACCACAACAGTCTATAACTCAGATGATTCATACAATTCATGTCATCGTAGCCCCCCACCAATGACCACATCTATCAAATACCGCTGGACCTTCACACCAACCACAATTGAATATGTCAGCATTCAAAGACCCCAAACACCTCAGGAAAATCGTGGGAGAACTCGAATACAGACTAACACACTTGGATATGGAAGAAATGGGCGTTTCAATCGGGCGGATCATTGAATTTCTTGTCAATTCCATGTA
Source organism: Lathyrus oleraceus (assembly GCF_024323335.1). Lineage (NCBI taxonomy): Eukaryota > Viridiplantae > Streptophyta > Magnoliopsida > Fabales > Fabaceae > Lathyrus > Lathyrus oleraceus. Next base: position 407,014,927 of record NC_066582.1, read on the forward strand.
ATTTTTCATTATAATATAAATATATTTTTTATTTTCAGTATTTTTTTAAATTAATTATAAGTTTAATATTTAAAATTAAAAAATTAAAAATTTAAGGTCCATGCGCCACATGCATTGGCGCATACACTATGTAGTGTATGCATGCGTCAATGCATGTGGCACCAGGAAGCATGGCGTCTACATACATTATATTTGCATGCATGCGCAAAAGCTCTGGACGCCTCCTCTCTAGGTTAATTGAATGCGGCAGTTCAACTGGCGCATTGAACTGACGCATCAGTTAAAAAAGTTGTTTATTTTGGTATATATTTTGAAATTTTGGTATTATATTTAAAAATGTTGATTATTTAAAAATAAATAAATCAGAGATTTAGTTATATAATAATATCCGTACAAAAATATTGACTTAATTTGCTATTTTTTATTTTTTATTTAATATAATTTAATTTGACTTTCTCTTTCGGATTAGTTTTATGTTCTTTTGTTTCTATATGTTTTTCATTCCTTTCATTGAACTTTTAGTATGTGACATTTTTATTAAATACCTTTGACTATATAATAAAATAATAATATATGACCACCTTTTCTAGAGTATTTTTTAATATTTTGTTTTTTAATTTCATTTAAAATAACAATAAAAATATATATTTTGATTAAAAAGAGAAAAAAGAGATTAATTAAGTAGAATTTATATAAATATGAGAGAGACATTGTATTACATAAATTTTACTTTATAATATATAATATAATATAATAGTTTTCGTTTTCTATATTAAATTTCTAAAACAATTTTTAGACTTAAATAGTTACTATTTACTTAAGAAATATTTTCTTTAATCCTTAATATTAAAAAAAAATTATTTTTTAAATTTATTAATATCTGAACTACATATAATCCAAATACATATAACCATAACTTTTGTGTGCAAATTTTGACTATTATAATCTGATGGATGGTTATAAATTACTAAAAAGAGTCCTATAAATAGACCATGAAGAACATACAAGTGATAACAAGTATTTACAATTCAAATCTCTATATTTCTTTGTGATGGTAACAATGGGTAGGTATTATTTTCAAACTCTTTTTTTCTTTTCTCTTTCATGTTTCATCATTTCTTTTTCTCATGCTCTAAGCAATGGTTTTAGCGTTGAACTCATCCATCGTGATTCTTTGAACTCACCGCTCTATCAACCTATACAAAACAAATACCAACGTGTTTCCAATGCTATTCATCGTTCCATCGACCATCTTTCCTACATAAATTCTCTCAATAATATACCCAGATCTATTGTTATCCCTGATTTAGGTGAATATATTATGACATATTCATTAGGTACCCCACCAGTTAAGATATATGGTATTGTTGGTACAGGTGGTGATATTGTCTGGCTTCAATGTCAGCCATGTAAACAGTGTTACAAACAAGCAACTCATGTTTTTGATCCTTCAAAGTCTAAAAGTTATAAAAACCTTCCTTGTTCATCAAAGCAATGTAAGTCTGTAGATTTTCATTCCTGCAATAAAAATAATTCTTGTGAATATTCTATTGATTATGTTGGTGGAACGGTATCAGAAGGAAATCTTGGTTTAGAGACTCTTACATTAGATTCAACCTCCGGCCATTCTGCTTCATTTCCCAATTTTGTAATAGGATGTGGACATAAAAATACAATGTATTTTGAAGGTAGGAACTCTGGTGTAGTTGGTATCGGAGGTGGACCAATATCTCTTGTAACACAATTGGGTTCATCAATTGGTGGAAAATTCTCTTATTGTTTTGGGCCATCAATGTCTAACTCAACAAGCAAACTCAATTTTGGAGACGCTGCAGTGGTTTCTGGTCGAGGGGTTGTCTCAACTGCGTTAGTGAAAAAATCTCCACCAATTTTTTATTTTGTAACACTAAATGCATTTAGTGTTGGAAACAAAACAATAGGATTTTCTAAACCGCCAGTTGAAGGGAACTTCATAATTGATTCAGGTACGACATTGACAATTTTACCATCCGATATTTATAAAAATATGGAATCAACTCTGGTAGCATTGGTTAAATTGAAGCGTGTGGAGATCCAAATAAAATTTTGAGCCTTTGTTATTATGATAAATCAAATAAATATGTGTTTCCTAAAATCACAGCACATTTTAAGGGGGCAAATGTTTTGTTGAATTCTATTAGTACTTTTATTCCAGTTGCTGATGGGGTTGTTTGTTTGGCTTTTGCCCCATCTCAAGATGGGAGTGGCGTATTCGGAAACAAAGCTCAACAAAATTTATTGATTGGTTATGACCTTAGACGAAATATAGTATCATTTAAGTCTACTCATTGTACCAAATTGTAAAAAAGTGTTATACCTTTTTTACAATTTAGGAATTTTTTTTTTAAATATTCAGAAATTTAAAAAAAATTTCAAAAATACACCATTTTTCAAAAAAATTACACAAATGGCCATTTTTGATCCTAAATTACACCTAGGCGCCATCCTAGTTGGCGCCTACCCTTAATGGGTAGGGCAAGTCGCCACTAGGAGTGGCGCCTACACCCATTCCTTTTTTTTTTTTTTAATATGTTATATATATATATATTTTTAAATTTTTTTTAATTTATAAATTTATATTTTTTATTAATTATATTAATTTATATTAACACATATATATATAAATAAAATTATTTACAAGATATATATATATATATATATATATATATATATATATTATTTATATATATATTATATTTATATATATATATATATTAATTTAATTTATAAGTAATTAATATTATTTGTAAATTTTTGGAAAAAAAATTAATTTATATACGTGTAAATAAATTTATATACACATGTAAATTTATATATATATATATATATATATATATATATATATATATATATATAAAGATATGATAGACAATATCTTTAAAGATAAAGATAAAGATATAAAGATAATAAACAGAAAATATTTTTATTTAAATAATAGACAAGACAAATATTACAAAGATATGATTAATCACATATGATGCGGTCCCTGGTACGATCCGCACGGGGGAGGTCTAATTACTCGCCTAGACGGTTCACGTGGTGGTGGTGCTTCCCTATTACCACCCCTTGCCCTAACGCGTCCCCTTGCCGTTTGCCGTTGTGGTTGGGTCGAAGTCCCTTCAGTGCTGTAGGAAAGACGGGTCCCCTCTGCGCCCTCAAAGCTTTGTCTCGGTGGGACAAACTGACTACTGCTGGGTGCGCCCTCGAATTGTGGTCTTTGGTAGTTTAGGGTTGAATCGGGTTGGCCAAAGTACAATGTTTGTTGTGGTGTGTAGTAGTCCTGTTGGTAGTCCTCTTGTATACCCGTGTCGGGGCTAGGTGGAGGACTGGAAGAGCTCGGGACATTGTCGTGATGGAAGTGTTGGGATTGGTGGAAGTGGGGGGATTGATATTGTGGTAGGTGTTGGGACTGTTGATGGTGGTGGGAATGTTGAGTTTGGTGTTGGTAGTCTTCATGGTATTGAGGTTGAGTTTGTGGTATGTATTGTTGATTTGGTTGGGGGGTGGACATGTGTTGTGGTGGTTGTTGTTGGTAATATGGTGGTGGTGGTTGTTGTTGGTAATAAGGTGGTGGTGGTTGTTGTTGGTAAAATGGTGGTGGTGGTTGTTGTTGGTAATAAGGTGGTGGTTGTTGTTGTTGGGAATACTGTGGTGGTTGTTGTTGTTGGAAATATGGCTGTTGCATCCGGGGATCGTCCAAATAGAACGGGTCAGACACAATCATTTCTGGATTTGTATTTGCTCTATACCAATCCACATATTCCCTTGTCGGCTTCATTTCGTTGGGCGCCACCGGAAATTATAGAACATAGTGGGCACGGTCTTTCCACATTTTACGAAACTCCTTAGCAAATTCCTTCCAATTTTGGGCATACCACTGGTGGCTGACTTTTTTTAGATGCCAAGGTTCCATAGACATTGGGGGGCCTGGGATTTCTTGATGCATTCCGAATTGCAGCTTGACACAGTCACTTTGGTGCATCTCCACAATGGTGAACCGCATTATGGCCGTTTTTGCTGTCCAAACAGCTGCATCTTCGGGGTTGGGTTGATGTTCCAATCCCAAATATGGCCTCCAAATAAACTGCAAAGAAAAAAGCAAATATGTTATTTATCGAGAATGCATGATATTAATAAATCAGTTAGAAGCTGAGTGATTTAGTGGTAATACATCTTGTGCTCGGAGACGATCCAAGAGTTGACGATAAAATATAATTTTATTTTTGGGGGTAAGACTGTAATCCAGTCCGGTTGTAATGAACCTAAACAAAAAAAGATAAATAATATTATTTACAAATATTTATAGAATAAATATACAAAATGAAATAACATCATAAATTTACCTAGTTGCGTAGGGGAAGGAGTAGACATTAGGATTTTCTGGGGCTAGCCTCGGCAATCTCCACCACCCCCATGTTTGGAGCAAAAAAGCACATCCAGAAAATGTACAGTGCTCATTTTGTGCATTTTTACACAAAGAGCTATATAGGAATGCTAATACTGCAGAACCCCAACTATATGTGCTTATTCTATCAATGTCCCCGAGCAAACTCAAGTACATAAAGTTTATGCTATTTCCCGTCCCTTCGGGAAATAGCAAGTTCCCAAACAATAGCATAATGTAAACCCGGGTTTTTATGACTTTTTCTTGTTCGGAGGATTCCTCAGTCAAAGTTATGGAGTCGTGGTACAATTGTAGGCTAGATAATTTAATACCCTGACCCCTTGCTTTGGCAGACCCCTCACCCTCGACCAGATCTACCCCCAACATTTGAACACATATTTGGTTAGGCTGTTAAACATTTCCGGTCACAGGCTTACCATCTATTCTAAGATCCAAAAGCATGTACACGTCCTCTAATGTGACGGTACATTCACCAGTTGGTAGGTGAAAAGTGTGTGTCTCAGGTCTCCAACGTTCACACAGAGCCAAAATGAATTTGACATCAATTGTGGCATTTACGACATGCATAACATGACCGAAACCCGCACGCTCTATGTAAGGTACGCACCATGGGTCTGGATAAGGCATAGGGTGTGAACGTTGACGAAATTTCTTGGGATCCTTTAAAAACAAACAATATAAACAATCATTAGATTGGACTTTTAAAAAACAAATTACAAACATACGAAAGAGGCAATGTTCAAGAAAAACTTACGAATGAGGCAATGTTTGCCCTAGTGCCTCTGTGTTCTTGGCCCATGGTAAGAAGAGACATGACTGCAATGTAGAACGAAGCTTGGTGGATGAGAAGTTTCGCCGGAGTTCTCTGAAAAAAAGTGTTAGTGGTTGATGAAAACTTGCAAGAATGACCCTCTATTTATACTCGTTTTCAAGTAGACTGAATATGCAAAGGTGTGACAAGTGGAAGGCATGCGTGGGAATCTTGCAGAATAGGTGCAGGCTAGGTGGTAGTGTTGGCATGCATTGGTGCAGACTAGGTGGGAGTTGTCTTGTCTTGGGGAAGACTTGGGGGAATCTGATGATGCAAAAATGTGACAAGTGCAAGGCATGCGTGGGAATCTTGCAGAATAGGTGCAGGCTAGGTGGTAGTGTTGGCATGCATTGGTGCAGACTAGGTGGGAGTTGTCTTGTCATGGGGAAGACTTGGTGGAATCTGATGATGCAAAGGTGTGACACGTGGAAGGCATGCGTGAGAATCTTGCAGAATAGGTGCAGGCTAGGTGGTAGTGTTGGCATGCATTGGTGCAGACTAGGTTGCACTTGTCTTGTCATGGGGAAGACTTGGTGGAATCTGATGATGCAAAGGTGTGACACGTGGAAGGCATACGTGAGAATCTTGCAGAATAGGTGCAGGCTAGGTGGTAGTGTTGGCATGCATTGGTGCAGACTAGGTTGCACTTGTCTTGTCATGGGGAAGACTTGGTGGAATCTGATGATGCAAAAATGTGACACGTGGAAGGCATGCGTGAGAATCTTATTTAAAATAAATAATCAGGTTGTTTAAAATAAATAATTAAGCTTAAATAAAATTGAATAAAAGAGGTTGTTTAAAATAATCAGGCATGCGTGGGAATATTATTTAAAATAATTAATCAGGTTGTTTAAACACATAATGGAAAAAAAAGGTAGTTTAGTATTGGAAGTGTGATATTCAGTATTGGAAGTTCAAGAAGTTTAAGTTTTTGGTGGAAGCAAAGCTAAAGCTGAGACTAAGTTCAGACTATGTGGAGAATACATTTGATGGATAGGCAGTAGACGTGTCAAAGTTATTACATGCATGCAGCTCCACGTTGCCTGCAAGTTCTTGCATGCTTTACACGTGTCCAAGTTTTGCATGCGTTGCTCTTGGGGAAGGCTTGGTTGAAGACATGCATGCAAAGATGTGTCGGAATCTTGCAGTATAAATATTCACACACATTTTCACAAAGGTATTCACAATATCTTCACAGCAATCTTCACAAAACCTTCACAATATCATCACAAAACCTTCACAAAATAGAGGAGCTGACTTCTCTTATCTGAAGAAAAAGATTGAGTCCAAACTAAGACAACCCGTGTCCCAAATTTTTTATCAACAACCTTTTTTTTCAGAAAACAACTCTGTCAAGTTTTATAAGTCATTGATTCAAAATGACATGGAGACAAAATACATGTTTCGTAACCATGAGTATTCTGGTTACGAATACATAGTGTTGTACATTGTGTTGGAACAATTTCAACCAACTCAGAATATTCAGTCACAGGTTATTGATCCTGTGATTGATGACGAACAAGATGTTGAGCACCACGTTGAAGACGATGTGGTTGATGATGCTGAAGACGTGGTTGATGACTTGGTGAACCGTGATTCTGAAGACGAAGACCAAGTTCAAATACCTATAGCGCAACGCTACTCACCGCCTGCGCACTTCACAACACTTAACTTGGGAGAGGATGAGCCCTCATCAGATATGTTCTACAACCCATATATGAGGTCAGATGAGGACTTAAAGAAGGGTGACCAATTTCGGACCAAGGAAGAGTGTCTGTTAGCAATAAAGAACTGACACTTGAAAAACTGTGTTGACTACGATGTTATCAAATCAAATCCGGAAAGATACGTTATTGTATGCAAAAATCCGGAGTGTGGGTATAGGTTGATGGCATCGTACAAGAAGAAACATAATGCGTGGGTGATAGGGTCCATTTCTCAAGCTCACATTTGCGTCAACACCAACATGGCACAGGATCATCGCAAACTTAGCCATGATATGATCTGCCATTCCATATTACCTCTAGTTGAGGCTGACCCGTCACTGAAGGTCAAAACAATTATCTCCCATTGTATGGCTGTTTTCAAATATACACCGTCATACAGAAAGGCTTGGTTAGCGAAAACCAAGGCAATTGAACTGGTATACGGTAACTGGGAGGAGTCATACAAACAACTACCACGCTACCTGACTGCACTACGATTGTATTCACCTGGGACGGTTTCTATAATGGAGACCTTGCCGGCACAATCCCCTGACGGAACTCGTCTAGAAGGTAATGGAATATTCCATAGACTTTTCTGGGCATTCCGTCCCTGCATCATCGGTTTTACATTCTGCAAACCACTTGTTCAAGTCGATGGAACTTGGCTGTATGGGAAATACAAAGGATCGTTACTGATGGCGGTCGCACAAGATGGAAATTCTAATATTTTCCCAATAGCCTTTGCATTGGTAGAAGGAGAAACGGCTGTTGCTTGGAGTTTCTTCCTTAAGAATCTCCGAACGCACGTGACTCCACAAGCTGGCATCTGTGTGATTTCTGACAGGCACGCTTCAATAGACAGTGCATATGTCGCACCCCAAAATTTGACTTTGGCTTTGTTGACCACATCTTGATTAATCTCGTTGTCTCGTATTCATCTCAATTTCTTAAACTTCGCGTGACAACTGGTTTGATTAGGTTTTGTGTGTTTTCGTTGCTTACCGTGTTGTATTTCGTTGTTTTAGCAAAACCTGACCGATATCGTTGCCTCGTATTTATCTCGCTTATCTCTGTTGTGCGTGGCATCGCTTCGATTAGGTTTTGTGCATTTTTATCTATTTAATTGTTTGTTTGTCGGTATTTTGACTGTATTTCAAATATATTAGAGTTTTCGTATTGTCCGATTATTTGTGATTGTGTTTGTCAGCGTTTTCGTGATGTCGTGTTGATTTTATTATTGCCTAGGGTTGTTTATTTAATTACGTGTTGTGCCGTGTGATTTAATCGAGTCTGTTTGAGTCGTGTTGTTGATTTTACTGGTTTACCGGTTTACTGGTTTATTGGTTTTATCAATTTGTCTGTTTTGCTGTGCAAATTGTCATCATTTTTATCGCGTTCGTGTCGCTCGATTTTATCGTATTTTAATCGTGTGTCGTTTAATATTATTTGTGCTTAATATTAATTGTGTTTAGTTGTTAATTAGTTTATTTAATTAGGATTAATATTATATTAGTTTATTATTATTATTATATAATATATAAATTATATTATTAATTTATGTTAGATATTTTTTTAGGTTTCTTATTGTTTAAGTAATCTAAATATATATTATTAATTTATGTTAGATATTTTTTAGGTTTCTTATTGTTTAAGTAATCTAAATATATATTATTAATTTATGTTAGATATTTTTTAGGTTTTTTATTGTTTAAGTAATCTAAATATATATTATTAATTTATGTTAGATATTTTTTAGGTTTCTTATTGTTTAAGTAATCTAAATATATATTATTAATTTATATTAGATATTTTTTTTAGGTTTCTTATTGTTTAAGTAATCTAAATATATATATATATAGATAGATGTGGTTAGTAAGAAAAAGAAAGGAGGAGGTGGATCAGTAAGGAAAAAAACGTGTGGTGAGAGAAACAGAGAATTGAAAAGAAATATTTTTCCAAAAGTATTACCGTATTTCACTTATTCTTCATTTTCGGTAACCCAAAATCGTCCCGATTATTCACCGAAACACAAAACCGATTTCATATCTTTGAAGTTCGTTGAGTCCAGGTCACAAATATCTAAGGTTCATTTCATTCCGGCGTCGTTTCACCGATCAAAAGCGACGTTGAAGTCAGGTACTCACGAAGGCAGCCAGCACTGCGTCGGTGACGGTTTCCAGCTTTCGGTCGATCATTTGGACGATCAGAAGTTCATCTTCTTCACACAAGGTAATATTCTTCACTTATCTCTGAAATCGGCAAAGTTCCGACTTGCCGACATGTGTTTTAATATATTATATTATCTATCTATATATATATATATATATATATATATATATATATATATATATATATATATATATATTATATATTGTATTATATATATTATATATATATATATATATATATATATATATATATATATATATATATATATATATATATATATATATATATATATATATATTTTTGTCTATATATATTATTGTCTAAATATACATATATATATTTTTGTCTAGTATATATTTTTGTCTAAAATATATATATATATATATATATATATATATATATATATATATATATATATATATATATCTATATATATATATATATATATATATATATATATATATATATATATATATATATATATATATATATTACTTTTGTTTACTAAATATTGTTTATCTTTTATTATTATTTTGCATATATGTTTTATTTAAATGTTAGTTAAAATTTGTTTAAATGTTTATTTATCAAATGTTTATTTTGTCTAAAGTAAATGTTTATATTGTTTTTTTTATATTTGTTTATGTTGTTACTAACCGTTTCGTTTCAGTTTCAGCTCGATTAACTCCACTAACTATTCGTAATACTAACTATTCATAGCTAACTGTGTTGTAATAATTTACTTTCTCGCATTTTTTATGTTCTGTATTGTGTGTTTAATCGTATTGTTCACGTTTTATGTTAAAAAAATCGAAAAATCCAAAAAAGAGAAACCCGATGCGATTCCAACGGTCGCCGTTTAAGAAACCCTTTTCACACACTCACAAGCTTACTCTTGGGCTTCCTTATAATGAGCCCATTTATTTATTGTTTCAGGGTTTAGGCTCATTCAAATCTTTTGCCAGCTTTGGCTTTTCAGTTTAAAACATTTTCAAAAGGACGTGTCAGTCTCGAAGCCTCCCGCCTAGGTCGAGCAAGAGATGGCAAGACACGCCAATCTAAAATCAACAAAACAGACTTTCCCCTAGTTCTTTTGGGAGAACTACGTGGATTCTGATTTCTCCATTGCGCCTTAGAGATACGTAGGCATGAAGTCTACGACTTTATCGAGTCCAAAAGCAATAAAATCAAGTTCTTTTCTCATCTCCCCAATCAAACGATCAAAGCGAAAAAAGCAAAGCATTCACATAAACATAAGCAAAAAGGTTCCTGTGGAGTACCACAGATGTAGAGGGTGCTAATACCTTCCCTTTGCATAACCAACCCCCGAACCCGTAACTCTAAAGGGATTTATCGTTATTTTTCCCTTCCTCTTTTTGGATAAAATAAAAGACGGTGGCGACTCTTGCATTTAAAATATTTTTCAAACGGGTTAAGTTCAATCAATACTTAATCTCGTGAAAAATCCCGCCGCGACAGAATGGCGACTCTGCTGGGGAGTTACATGATTAAACTTATTTGAGGGTTTAGCCTATCTTTGCTTGTTTATATGTTTGCTTTGTGAATATTTGCTAAATTGTATTGTTTGTAATGTTTGTTATTTTGGGTTTTGGGGGATACTTGTGATAAATCCTATACCCGGATTTGGGGCACATTTGAGATAGGATGGATGATAATTCAGGTTGACTTGATAGGAGACAATCCTTACCGAGTTGACTTGAGCCTTTGTCCGCTTGGTGGAGGCCTCTTTGAGGGTGATAGTGCTAAACAAGTCATTTGTGAGGCATTGTTGCTTTCGACGGGCCCGTGAATCCAAGGACCTTAGTTTACCTTTACCCCATCTTGGCCTTACTTAGGATGTGATGCGGTGACCACTTCGGACCAAAAGTCTGGTTTGGTTGATACGCGATATCACACTCAAGCGAGATTCTTTTGAGAATAATATTGGAAAGCGAGCAGTTGCTTAACCCGGTATTATCCGAAGAAGGATCCATAACCTTGGGAACTTTTAGAACCCGTTTGGCAGGTGAACCTTAGAACTTATCTTGGGGTTGTCCTAAACTCCATGATGGTGATGAACTTTGAGCCTTGTATTGTTTGACCATGTTTGTGTTTGTTGCATTCATGCATGACATGCATTCATTCCCATCATTTCAACCTTTTTCCAAGGAACTTAAAGTGAGGATTGCAAATATTGCAGGAAACATGGATTTTGGACGGAGAAGTGTGAAAAAGTACAATCTCATCAATCCAAAGATAGATGAACTAAAGAAACTGGTTTCTTCGATCGCAAATCCTATTGGTTTTAGAGACAGATATGGGGCACTTATATCTTTATTGACACTTAGGATGGAAGAAGGGTTATTGCAGACATTAGTACAGTTCTATGATCCAGTCTATCACTGTTTCACATTCCCAGACTATCAACTCATGCCTACATTGGAAGAGTATGCCCAGTTGCTTCACATCCCAGTTGCTGATACAGTACCTTTCTCTGGTTCAGAAAAGTTACCCGAGCACAGTTCTCTTGCAAAAGTGTTGTACATGAAGAAGTCAGAATTCAAGAATAACTTCACCACCAAAGGAGGACTTCCAGGTTTCACTGCCAAGTTCTTAATGGGGAAGGTTTCTTATTTTGCCAGTCAAGGTTGTGATATTATTGTGGAGCATCTGTTCGCCTTGTTGATCTACGGTTTGTTACTATTTCCTAATATTGAAGGTTTTGTGAATTCATATGCTATACGCATCTTCCTAAGTGGTAATCCTGTTCCAACTTTGCTCGGAGACACCTATCATTCCATCCATTACCGTACTTTGAAAGGAGGAGGAACCATAGTCTGATGTATACCGTTACTCTACAAATGGTTTGTCTCTCATCTTCCTAAGTCAGCTACTTTTTGGGATCGCAAGTCAGGACTTCAGTGGTCACAGAGGATTATGTCTCTTACCCAGTCAGATATTGCATGGTATAGTAGAGTTTTAGACGATGTGAAGATCATTGATAGTTGCGGGGAGTTCCCCAATGTTCTCCTCATGGGCACAAAGGGAATCATTTCTTATAATCCAGTACTTGCTAGGAGACAACTCGGTTACCCTATGAAGGACAAGCCTCCTAAACGTTCTTTTAGAAGGTATTTTCTTAAGGGATAACGAGGAGGACCCTACCATGAAAGAGAGAGTAGTAAGAGCTTGGCATCGTGTTTATCGCAAAGGGAGACTTGAATTGGGTAAGAAAGATTGTACCTCCTATGAGCCGTACCTCCAGTGGATCAGAGCCAGAGCTATACAGTTGAAAATGCCATACCCACATCATGATCCTATCAAACCCGCTCCGTTGAAGACCCCCTACCTTCCGCTAGATGACAAAGAAGAACTCCAAGCCACCTTGGAGAGGGTCAAGAAAGAGAGAGACGCTTGGAAGGATAAGGCCCAGGTGCTCGAAATGGAAAATGAAGAACTTCAGAGACAGTTAAAGGAGCAGAGTGGAGAAGATCGTGCAGGTAAACGTCCAAGGGTGCAAGAGGATTTATTTTCCTCAGGCACAACAGATTACTCCCAGATTCCACAGTCCTCAGGTGCATGGAAAGGTCTTGTAGACAGTTTGGTGAAGGAGAAAGCTTTTATGCAGAAGGCCTATGAAGAAAGAATTGAGAGACTTGAAGGACAACTCCTACTTGTTTATGCTCGTCCTGATAACACATGTCCTTAAATGGTTTTCTTGGTTGTATTTTGGGTTGATAACTTTGTATATTTTGATAAAAATGCTTAAAATGAAAAATTTTGTTTTGTTATCAAAAATGTTTGCAATTCTATGTTTTCCTTCACTTAGAGTTCCTTGGAAAATCATTCATTTTGCATATCCATGCATCACGTGCATACGGGTTGTCTGTCTTGGTCCAGTCTTCTAACAGTTGCTTCCCGCCGCCAAGATCCATTTCAAGCTGACGCATAATTACAACACAAGAGCCAACTACAAAAGAAGAATGGAGATAACAGATAACGAGAACCGAGAATTGAAAGCTCAGGTTGACCGCCTTTCTGCTATGGTCGAGACATTGATAGTAAACCAAGCAGCCCAAGCTGCTCAACTTCAAACAGCACAAGCTCAGGTTGCCGAAGCACAAGATGCACAGATCCAGGCGCAAGCACAGGCAGCAGAGATGCGCAACCAAATGTTAACCGCCTGTCTACAAGCAGAGGAAGCCCAGGCTAGGGCTCAAGTTCATAATTCAGGACAGACTTCGGCACAGAATCAACCTCAAATTCAGAATCAGACAACAACAGCACCCGTCACTACAGTCATCGCTTCAGAAATCAACGCTGTCCCAGTCACTTCTGTTACCATCACAGCATCCCGTCCTTGGGAAATACCCAGGGATCTTAATCAAGATAGATATCAACAAGAGTTCGTTCCACCAAATGCTCCTGTCTTCACTAATGTGCCTCCCGTTGTTCACTATACTCCTCACCTAGAAGAACCTGTCTATCACGGCCCTACCCCAAGTGAGGATCCTGGTCTCAATGATAGAATGGATGAATTCCAGGATCAGTTTGCGGAATTACAAAAAGAGATAAAAGCTCTTCGAGGGAAAGACAGAATGGCGACTGGAGTAGTTATGAAGAACTGGACCGCAGTTGACATCCCACATTGTGTCCACATATCAAAGTAATTAAGCTTTTCAGTTTTCAAAAACCTTCCGCTTTAGCCCAAAGCGCGAAGCATTAATTTTGTAAAATGGGCACTTTTGTCAAAAACGTACTATCCATGAAAAAGATCTTTTGTGTTCCTATACACTTGTGTCCTTTTATCTTTTCAGCTTTTTCGGAAAATGGTAACACAAAAAAACCTTAAAAAGAACACATTTTTGCATGGCATGGTCAGTCCTCTAAAAACAATTGTTTGTACAGGTTACTTAAACCCGTTGAACACAATGACATCATGCCCTCTCCCAACTTTGAACATTCTGTATTCGAAGCTGAAGAGGAAGAGTGGGATGAGATTCCAGAAGAGGTCGCCCGCCAGCTTGAAAATGAAGAAGATACTATTCAGCCATACAAGGAGCCTTTGGAAACAGTCAACTTGGGTTCGGAAGAAAATGTGAAAGAAGTCAAAATTGGAGCATTGTTATCCCCACAGGTCAAGGAGCAATTGATCAGCCTGTTGAAAGAGTATGTAGATGTGTTTGCTTGGTCCTATCAAGATATGCCTGGTCTCGACACTGACATCGTAGAGCACAAGCTACCTTTGAAGCCAGAATGTCCACCGGTCAAACAGAAATTAAGAAGAACACATCCAGATATGGCCGTCAAAATTAAAGAAGAAGTTCTGAAGCAAATAGATGCTGGTTTTCTTGCCACTTCAGTGTATCCAGAGTGGATAGCAAATATTGTGCCAGTTCCTAAGAAGGACGGGAAGGTACGAATGTGTGTCGACTATCGTGACTTAAATAGAGCAAGCCCAAAGGATGATTTCCCCCTGCCTCACATTGACATGTTGGTAGACAATACAGCAAAGTTTGACATATTCTCCTTCATGGACGGATTCTCCGGGTATAACCAGATCAAAATGGCTCCCGAAGACATGGAAAAAACTACATTCATAACACCATGGGGAACATTTTGTTATCAAGTGATGCCGTTTGGGTTGAAGAACGCAGGTGCTACTTACCAGCGAGCCATGACAACGCTCTTTCACGACATGATGCACAAAGAGATTGAGGTTTATGTGGATGACATGATCGCGAAGTCTCGTTCAGAAGAAGGTCACTTAGTAGATCTATTGAAGCTGTTTCAACGATTGAGGAAGTTCCGTCTTCGCCTCAATCCGAACAAATGCACATTTGGCGTCAGGTCAGGTAAACTCTTGGGCTTCATTGTCGGCCAAAAAGGCATTGAAGTTGATCCAGATAAAGTAAAAGCTATCCAAGAGATGCCCGCACCAAAAACAGAAAGGCAAGTGAGAGGTTTTCTAGGACGATTGAATTACATATCCCGGTTTATTTCTCACATGACTGCCACTTGTGAACCTATCTTCAAATTGCTGAGAAAGAGTCAGAATTGTGTTTGGACAGAGGATTGTCAGAAAGCATTTGACAATATCAAAGAGTACCTCATGGAACCTCCTATCTTGTTACCACCTGTTGTTGGAAGACCGTTGGTTATGTATTTGACAGTGCTTGAGAATTCTATGGGCTGTATTCTGGGTCAACAAGACGAAACTGGAAAGAAAGAGCATGCCATTTACTACTTAAGCAAGAAATTTACTAACTGTGAATCACGATACTCCTTACTCGAGAAGACATGTTGTGCATTGGCTTGGGCTGCTAAGAGATTGAGGCAGTATATGTTAAGTCACACCACTTGGTTGATATCCAAAATGGATCCAATCAAGTACATTTTTGAGAAGCCTGCACTCACTGGTAAGATTGCAAGATGGCAGATGCTGTTATCAGAATACGACATTGAGTATCATACCCAGAAAGCTATCAAGAGCAGTGTGTTAGCTGAGTACCTTGCTCACCAACCCGTTGAAGATCACGATGATAATAAGGATGAGTTTCCTGATGAAGATGTCATGTTCCTAAAATCCAGAGATTGTAAAGAGCCATTTCCTGAAGAAGGACCTGAACCAGATTCTCAATGGGGTTTAGTATTTGATGGAGCTTCCAACGTTTATGGACATGGAGTAGGTGCAGTCATTATCACTCCATAAGGTTCTCATATTCCTTTCACGGCAAGAATTTGCTTTGAATGTACAAACAACATTGCTGAATATGAAGCCTGTATCATGGGTCTTGAAGAAGCCATTGACCTCCGCATCAAAAATCTTACTGTTTATGGTGACTCAGCGTTAGTTATCAATCAGATCAAAGGAGAATGGGAAACACGCCACCCTGGCTTGATCCCATACAAAGACTATGCAAGAAGATTGTTGACTTTCTTCACCAAGGTTGAGTTGCATCACATTCCTCGGGATGAGAATCAGATGGCGGATGCTCTAGCTACGTTGTCTTCAATGTATCAAGTGGGTTTTCCAAACGAAGTACCCAGAATTGTGATCAAGCGACTTGATAGACCAGCACATGTGTTTACAGCTGAGGCCAGTTTTGATGATAAACCATGGTACCACGATATCAAGCATTTCCTTCAGACTCAGGAGTATCCTCTTGGAGCAACAGAAAAAGATAAAAAGACTTTGAGAAGATTGTCAGGCAGTTTCTTCCTTAATCAGAATGTGCTCTATAAGAGGAATTATGACATGGTCTTACTCAGATGTGTTGACAAAAAGGAAGCAGAAATGTTGATGAAAGAAGTTCACGAAGGGTCCTTTGGTACTCATGCAAACGGCCACTCTATGTCAAGAAAGATGTTGAGAGCTGGTTACTACTGGTTGACCATGGAATCAGATTGCTGCAAATTTGTAAAGAAGTGTCACAAATGTCAGATCTACGCTGATAAGGTTCATGTACCACCAACCTTTTTGAATGTGATTTCTGCTCCTTGGCCATTCTCAATGTGGGGCATTGACATGATCGGTATGATTGAACCCAAAGCTTCCAACGGACACCGTTTCATTCTCGTGGCAATTGATTACTTCACCAAATGGGTGAAAGCAGCTTCGTATGCAAAGGTGACAAAGCAAGTGGTGGTCAGATTCATCAAAAATAATCTCATTTGCCGATATGGCATTCCAAACAAGATCATCACTGACAATGGCTCCAATCTGAACAACAAAATGATGGATGAATTATGTGAAAGTTTCAAGATCGAGCATCACAACTCTTCTCCTTACCGTCCCAAGATGAATGGGGCAGTTGAAGCTGCAAATAAGAATATCAAGAAGATCATTCAAAAGATGGTTGTTACCTACAAAGATTGGCATGAAATGCTACCTTTTGCACTACACGGATATAGAACATCAGTCCGTACTTCAACTGGGGCAACCCCATTTTCACTTGTATACGGTATGGAAGCTGTGTTACCGATAGAGGTTGAAATTCCATCAATGAGGATACTAATGGAAACTCAGTTGTCAGAGGCTGAATGGTGTCAAAGCAGATACGATCAGTTGAATTTGATTGAAGAAAAAGAATGACTGCCTTGTGCCATGGACAGTTATATCAAAAGAGAATGAAGCAGGCATTTGATAGGAAGGTTAAGCCGAGAGAATTCAAAGAGGGTGACCTTGTGCTCAAGAAGATGATACTATTTCACAATGATTCTAGGGGCAAGTGGACTCCTAACTATGAAGGACCCTATGTTGTCAAGAAAGCCTTCTCAGGCGGTGCTTTAATTCTTACAAACATGGATGGTGAAGAGCTTCCACGTCCCGTGAATACAGATGCAGTCAAGAAATACTTCGCCTAAAAACTGAAAAGAACAGCTCGCTAAGTTGAAAACCCGAAAGGGCGGCTTAGGCAAAAATGAGCGTCTCGGTGGACTGAAAACCTGAAAGGGCGGTCCAAGCAGAAATTAGAGACATAAAAAAACAAAGAGAATATTATCTCGGTAGATTGAAAACCCGAAAGGGCAATCTAGGCAAAAGTTAGGGATTTCAGGCAAGTAACTGCATAACAGAGATAAGATCATTGAAGTATCAGAATATTTTCAACAGTTCTCCAACTTTCTCAAGGCTGCAATACAGGTCAAAAGTGGAAGAGAGAATGATGTCATTGTAGTTCAACGTACCCTTTTTCCATGAAATTACCATTTTCCAATTTGTAAAGATCTATGGAATCACGCTGTTGGCTGATTACCATCCTATCAAATCAATTTGAGCCTTTCTATATTTCTTGGCACTCTTAATTTTCATTTCAATTTACGAAAGTTCTTTTACTTTGACAGATATGTTTTGAAACAAAAGTTTTGAATTAAAAACAGTTTTTGAAAAATATAAAGATTATTTATTTTGATTTGTGGACATCAATAAAAGGATTGAGACATGTGGTCCCAGTAATTCTGAAATCATGTGATTCCAACTAGACATGTTCATGTTACTATCCTCATATGTATATGATGAAAAGATCTCCACAGGTGTCTTGGCAGTAATATTTCTCCAGCAGAGGTTGTGATTCTGGATATCCCCAGTTTTGCTTCCTAGTTTTCCTCAAGAGATCATGCAAAAAAATATTTCAAGAAGATTGTTCCCTTCACTTGGGGCATGAAGACTCCCCGGTTAATTGATCATGAAGACTTTGATCCAGGTTTTAAGTTACAGATTTGGCCTATGGGATTACTACAGGTATTTCCCCAGTAATTTATTAAGGAGGGATCAGCAATGTCCCCAGCAGAGGATGAGAAGGAAGATTTGATTTCCCTGAGCAGGAGTAATACAGAGGTCTCCATCCCTTAGCGAGTGAAGAAAGTTGATATTCAGAAACTACAGGGAATCTCCTGTTGTTCTCTGTCCATTCAATAGAAGGATATGTCTCCTCCTCAGTAATGTTTTGTAGCAAAAGAAGAGTGTGTTATGCATTTTAAGCAAATTCAAGAATTACAGGATTCCTCCTGAATTCTCATTTACATTCAAAGGTCAGACATCACTGTTCCCCGGCAGAGTCTCCTAGAGGAAAGATCTCGTAACCAGATATCAGACACCATAATCCCCTGCAGAGTCTTCAGATACAGAAAGTCTCCATGATAATTAAAGCAAAAAAATCAAGGATGGATTTCCCCTATATTCTTATTCCCTGGAAAGATGCCACCTATCCCCAGCGAACTTTATCCCCAGCGGAGTCTTCCAGAAGAATGATCCCTTCTGCATTATCAGCAAATTCAAGAATTGCAGGACTTCTCTTACAATATCATCTTATTTCCAGAGGATAACACCTTGTATCCCCAGCGGAGTCCTCAGAAAGGTCCAATCCTCATATACCTCACAAATTCAAGAACCACAGGGAATCTCCTGCATTTTTGAAGTAGAAGGCATCTCCATTCTTCTACGGAATCCTCAGCAGAGACAGACTTTTAAAGAAACCTGGATATGGTGCTCTTGTACCAATTCCCCAGCAAGTCTTTGTACTACTCCCTAGCGAGTCTCAGTGCAAATCTCCAGCAAGTCCTTATGCAGCTGTTAACATTTTTAGTTATTCCTAGTTTTGTCTGTCCATCATGCATTCATTACTAAATATTCATGCATATCTATGACATATCATGCTTGCATTCATATGCACCTTGTTTCCTTGTTTATATTGTGGGTTGAGTCAATCTCTCCATATAGAGTATCCTCATAAGCAGCAAAATACCTTTTATTGGTCATGTTCCCCACAGAGATCTATGCCTCGTGGAAGATGGTTGTTTCAGTTGTAAATCCTGATGAGTTCATTCCTCTTCAATTGAAGTCTTGTTTGACCGTTTCATTCTAGTTCTATCCTAGTTTGAACCTCGTGTCTCCAGATAAAGCTCAGAAATTGCCAGTAAAAGAAGGCAACAATATAGTCTTTGTGACTCTCATTCAGTAAAACAGACATGACAGATATTGTGTCCAAGTCCTTTATGCCTTCATCTTTGAGTTGGTACCCGTTACAAACTTGAGTTACCTACATCCATGAGTGGTAACCTTTGTTATCCCTCGGATAAATTAATTACTATCTCCATCTATGAGTTGATAACATCCTCACAGAAAGTTCCATGGTTCTACCTGCAACTTTGAGCTGGTAGCGTGCTTTCGTCTTTGAGTTTAGCACAGATTCCTTTTGATTCCACCTTCGTCTTTGAGTTGGTGAAGCACCTGCAACTTTGAGCTGGTAATATGCATTCATCTTTGAGTTCGCACATTTTCCTGTGATTCCATCTTCGTCTTTGAGTTGATGGAGTACCTTCATCTATGAGTAGGGTATGTTTGATCCTTGTTGAACTGATAGTGTGCTTTCATCTTTGAGTCTGCACAGATAACTTCTGATTCCATCTTCGTCTTTGAGTTGATGGAGTACCTTCATCTATGAGTTAGGTACATTTTGTCCTTCCACCGTCATCTTTGAGTCGGTAATGATAAACATCTCCAGGAGAATATGTTCTAAATTCTTTTAAACACCTTTGTCAATGAATCGGTGGTTGCCTTCAACTTTGAGTCGACATTTCTCTGTCTACCTCATCAATGAGTTGGTAGTGTGCATTCAACTATAAGTCTGCACAATGATCCTTAGATCTGATTCTTCATCTACACCATCATCAATGAGTTGGAATTTGATTTCCCTAGCAGTGTTATTATCAATCTTTTGAAGCTTGCCTTCAACTTTGAGTTGGCATGTCCTGTTCAATGAGTGGGTAGTGAGCTATCAACCATGAGTTAACGCAGTTCGATTCTTATTATGCCCTTGTTATACCTTCATCCTTGAGTTGGTATTCATCTTTTCTGTTACCTCCATCTTTGAGTTGGTAATGTACTGTCACATCAGTACTCTTGTTATATTGATCTTTTCCCACTTTCATCTATGAGATAGTGATGTATCGTCAACATTGAGTCGATATCTCTTTTCCTCCTATTTTCCATCTATGAATAGGTAGTGAATCTTCCCCAGCTGAGTATTCTCAGTGTTTACCTTCATGCATTGAGTCGGTGTATGTCCTTCCCCAGTAGAGTTTGCACTCCTATGTCTCTGTGTCTGTCTGTCTTTTGCATCATGCATACATGCATTTGCGGTCAAATTTTGTGGCGTTTGTCATATTTAATTACCTTACGCCATTCGATAGCCTCCGGCTATCTGGCCTAAGTTAATTAAATAGGGGCATCTGTCGCACCCCAAAATTTGACTTTGGCTTTGTTGACCACATCTTGATTAATCTCGTTGTCTCGTATTCATCTCAATTTCTTAAACTTCGCGTGACAACTGGTTTGATTAGGTTTTGTGTGTTTTCGTTGCTTACCGTGTTGTATTTCGTTGTTTTAGCAAAACCTGGCCGATATCGTTGCCTCGTATTTATCTCGCTTATCTCTGTTGTGCGTGGCATCGCTTCGATTAGGTTTTGTGCGTTTTTATCTATTTAATTGTTTGTTTGTCGGTATTTTGACTGTATTTCGAATATATTAGAGTTTTCGTATTGTCCGATTATTTGTGATTGTGTTTGTCAGCGTTTTCGTGATGTCGTGTTGATTTTATTATTGCCTAGGGTTGTTTATTTAATTACGTGTTGTGCCGTGTGATTTAACCGAGTCTGTTTGAGTCGTGTTGTTGATTTTACTGGTTTATCGGTTTACTGGTTTATTGGTTTTATCAATTTGTCTGTTTTGCTGTGCAAATTGTCATCATTTTTATCGCGTTCGTGTCGCTCGATTTTATCGTATTTTAATCGTGTGCCGTTTAATATTATTTGTGCTTAATATTAATTGTGTTTAGTTGTTAATTAGTTTATTTAATTAGGATTAATATTATATTAGTTTATTATTATTATTATTATTATAATATATAAATTATATTATTAATTTATGTTAGATATTTTTTTAGGTTTCTTATTGTTTAAGTAATCTAAATATATATTATTAATTTATGTTAGATATTTTTTAGGTTTCTTATTGTTTAAGTAATCTAAATATATATTATTAATTTATGTTAGATATTTTTTAAGTTTCTTATTGTTTAAGTAATCTAAATATATATTATTAATTTATGTTAGATATTTTTTAGGTTTCTTATTGTTTAAGTAATCTAAATATATATTATTAATTTATGTTAGATATTTTTTTAGGTTTCTTATTGTTTAAGTAATCTAAATATATATATATATATAGATGTGGTTAGTAAGAAAAAGAAAGGAGGAGGTGGATCAGTAAGGAAAAAAACGTGTGGTGAGAGAAACAGAGAATTGAAAAGAAATATTTTTCCAAAAGCATTACCGTATTTCACTTATTCTTCATTTTCGGTAACCCAAAATCGTCCCGATTATTCACCGAAACACAAAACCGATTTCATATCTTTGAAGTTCGTTGAGTCCAGGTCACAAATATCCAAGGTTCATTTCATTCCGGCGTCGTTTCACCGATCAAAAGCGACGTTGAAGTCAGGTACTCACGAAGGCAGCCAGCACTGCGTCGGTGACGGTTTCCAGCTTTCGGTCGATCATTTGGACGATCAGAAGTTCATCTTCTTCACACAACGTAATATTCTTCACTTATCTCTGAAATCGGCAAAGTTCCGACTTGCCGACATGTGTTTTAATATATTATTTATCTAAATATATATATATATATATATATATATATATATATATATATATATATATATATATATATATATATATATATATATATATATATATATATATATATATATATATATATATTATCTTTGTCTATTATATATTATTTTATATATATATATATATATATATATATATATATATATATATATATATATATATATATTATCTTTGTCTATTATATATTATTTTATATATATCTATATATATATATATATATATAATATATATATATATATATATTATATATATATATATATATATATATATATATATATATATATTATTTTTGTCTATTATATATTATTTGTCTAAATATACTATATATTATTTTTGTCTAGTATATATTTATTGTCTAAAATATATATATATATATATATATATATATATATATATATATATATATATATATATATATATATATATATTACTTTTGTTTACTAAATATTGTTTATCTTTTATTATTATTTTGCATATATGTTTTATTTAAATGTTAGTTAAATTAATTATTTGTTTAAATGTTTATTTATATCAAATGTTTATTTTGTCTAAAGTAAATGTTTATATTGTTTTTTTTATATTTGTTTATGTTGTTACTAACCGTTTCGTTTCAGTTTCAGCTCGATTAACTCCACTAACTATTCGTAATACTAACTATTCATAGCTAACTGTGTTGTAATAATTTACTTTCTCGCATTTTTTATGTTCTGTATTGTGTGTTTAATCGTATTGTTCACGTTTTATGTTAAAAAAAATCGAAAAATCCAAAAAAGAGAAACCCGATGCGATTCCAACGGTCGCCGTTTAAGAAACCCTTTTCACACACTCACAAGCTTACTCTTGGGCTTCCTTATAATGAGCCCATTTATTTATTGTTTCAGGGTTTAGGCTCATTCAAATCTTTTGCCAGCTTTGGCTTTTCAGTTTAAAAACATTTTCAAAAGGACGTGTCAGTCTCGAAGCCTCCTGCCTAGGTCGAGCAAGAGATGGCAAGACACGCCAATCTAAAATCAACAAAACAGACTTTCCCCTAGTTCTTTTGGGAGAACTACGTGGATTCTGATTTCTCCATTGCGCCTTAGAGATACGTAGGCATGAAGTCTACGACTTTATCGAGTCCAAAAGCAATAAAATCAAGTTCTTTTCTCATCTCCCCAATCAAACGATCAAAGCGAAAAAAGCAAAGCATTCACGTAAACATAAGCAAAAAGGTTCCTGTGGAGTACCACAGATGTAGAGGGTGCTAATACCTTCCCTTTGCATAACCAACCCCCGAACCCGTAACTCTAAAGGGATTTATCGTTATTTTTCCCTTCCTCTTTTTGGATAAAATAAAAGACGGTGGCGACTCTTGCATTTAAAATATTTTTCAAACGGGTTAAGTTCAATCAATACTTAATCTCGTGAAAAATCCCGCCACGACAGCATACAATAATCCAGCAAATGGTTGGCATGACCCCCCGTTTACCCATGTCTACTGCATCAGGCATATTGCTCAAAATTTTATGCGGGAGTTCAAGGATAACTTCTTGAAGCAACATTTAATAAACGCGGGGTATGCATTAAACCAACCTGGATTCCAATACTACCGCCGGGAAATAGTGTTGGCAAATTCTGATGCAGGGAGGTTGATCGATAATATCGACAGAGTGAAGTGGAATAGATCATACGACGATGGGGTGAGGTGGGGCCACATGACAACAAATCTTGTGGAATCAATGAATGGCGTCTTTAAGGGCATACGTAACCTCCCGGTAACCGCATTGGTGAGTGCGACCTATTTTCGGATGGCAACGTTGTTCGTAACAAGAGGCAGGCGCTGGCATGAAGTGTTGCAGACGAGTCAGGTATATAGTGATGCCTGCATGAAGTTTATGAGGCAGGAATCTGCCAAAGCCAGCAGCCATCGGGTTACGGAATTCGACCGCCATGGCCACACTTTTAGTGTCAAGGAAACAATTGACCACAACCAAGGGCTGCCCAGACAAGAGTATAGGGTCCTAATACCAGACCGTTGGTGCGACTGTGGTCAATTTCAGGCCTATCGTATGCCTTGTTCCCATGTCATTGCAGCGTGTTCACACAGCCACTTCGATGCATTATCGCTAGTGTCTCCCATCTACAAAGTTGCAACATTGCTCAATGTATACGACAATCCCTTTCCGGTGGTAGCATTGGAGGCGTATTGGCCAGAGTATGACGGGGAAATTGTTTGGCACAACGAATCAATGCGGCGGAATAAAAGTGGTCGCCCAAATAGCAGGCGCATTAGAACTGAAATGGACGTCGCAGAGAAAATGCAGAGGAACTGTAGCATATGTAGACAACTAGGGCATAATAAGAACAAATGTCCATATCGTGGATCTAGTTCCACAACTTAGTTTTCATATTCATAAATCTGTGTACCAATGCTATTTATCATTAAAGTTTACTTTTTATTCCAAATAGAAGATGACACTTGAACAACAAACACAAACATCTAACATTACAACACCAATTACTAAAACAAAAATAAATACTGGAACAAAAACAAGTACTAAAACAAGAACAAGTACTAGAACAATAACAAATACAACAACAACATGACAAACAACCATTAAAATCTAAGAAATTACAACAGTTAACACTATGTCGTCTGATCCATGCATCATTTGGATGCAATCAATGTCGCTTTCAACTTCAACCCACCAACGTATCGTTTCTCCAGTTTCAAATGAGAACCTTGTTCTAAGCCTCTGAATCCTTCTGATGACTTAACCAGGTTGGTAATCTCCCTCTAACCAAGACATCAAGGACCTTTTTAGTTGGTCCAACAAACGGATGTTCCAAAATTTCATCTCCATTGGGGGTTTCAAAGGCGAGAAAATAACATGTCCATCCCTTTTTAAGATTACTTGTTCAGGATCCGAGCGCCTTGATGATGTTCGCTGCCATGACGACGGTCTTGGGGATGCCATGAACTCAACTTGATAGAGAAAGTGATAGGAAACAGTGGTGAAGAAAATGCAAGGAAATAACACTTTATTTATAGGAAAAGTTCTGGGTTGTACACCAATCTACTTAACCCTAATTAGTGTCGCACTTGATAAATTAACCTTAACATGATTAACCCTAATTTTCCCAAAAATTTATAAATAATATTAATTACTTATAAATTTAATTATATATATATATATATATATATATATATATATATATATATATATATTAATCTTGTAAATAATTTTATTTATATATATGTATTAATATAAATTTATATAATTTATAATAAATCTAAATTCATAAATTAAAAAAAAATTAAAAAAAAAAAAACATATTAAAAAAAAAAAAAAAAAAAAGAAAAGAAAAAGAGTGTAGGCGCCACTCCTAGTGGCGACTTGTCCTACCCTTTAAGGGTAGGCGCCAACTAGGGTGGCGCCCATGTACAAAATTAGGGCAAAAATTGCCCAATTTTGTAATTTTTTTGAAAAAATATTTATTTTTGAATTTTTTTAAAAAAAATTGGATATTAAAAAAAAAACTCACAATTTAGTCATTGAACGCATGATAATAAAACTTTATATTTTGTTTATCTCTCCCATATTAAATTTAATTCACATTCGATTGGTAAAAAATATTTTATTTTCTATTTTTTGAAAATGAAAATATAAATGAAATAAATTCCCGAAAGAAAACACATCACTAAATATCCATTAGTAATGTGTTTTTCTCCTGAAAATCAACACACATTATATCAAACATACCACAAAACAAAAATAAATCGAAGTCAGAAAAATAAAAAACAAGCACACATACACACAATGTAATACTCTAACCAAGGTTTTAAAAAATTGACTGATAGTGCGAAAATGACCGTGACAACATAGTATCAGAAGGTGCTCATATCGTTATTCACGATTTTTATAATGAAAAAGAAATCGTGATTACTTCAAACTGTGATGATCGTAATCAGTATCGTAACATCTATACAGATCGAAATCGCAAAATCCTTTGTGATGATCGCAATCAGTATCGCAACTTATATAAAGACCGAAATTGCAAAAGCCTTCACACAGTGAGTCTACCACACTCATTTTAAACATGGACAGCGTCTGTAAGTGGAACGAGAATTTTTCAAATTAAAGACATGCAGAGAGAGAGAGAGTTTTCTCGGGAAAATGCGGATTAGAAAAGGAAAAAAGAAAAACTTAAAAATTTGTAGGACCCACGCTCCTTGTTTCAATGGTTCAATTCTTTTGAATTTGAAGTTCAAAACTGTTTCTTGACTTTCACTATAGGAACACGTCAACTTGATGAAATTCTTAAAATGAGTGTAACTTATAATACTATGTTGTAATGAAGTTGTTAATTTTTTTTTTACATTGACTTAACTATTTTGATAAATATATATAAAAAATAACTATTTTGATAAATATATAAAAAAAAGTAACAGTTGAGATGAAGAAAAAAATAAATAAATAAAAAATTTTAATATCTGAAAATAAGAATTTTATCTTTTAAATAAAAATAATTACTAATTGAAATAAAATAGATTATGATAATAGTAATTCAAAATGAAAAGTTAATTATTTGTACGGTTAGTGAGTATTTAATTTGATAATATAAATTATTAATTCTATTAAAATTTTAAAAATAGATTAATTAACATTCAAGAAAATTTTGTTTTTGGATTAATTTAGATCGGATTCACATTATTGAATAAATCTAAAAAACATATTTTTTTGGGGATTTAATTGAAATACATAGAAGTGGTAAAAGAATTTTACATCGTCAGTTAATCATAGCCGTTGAATGTTGAAACAAGTTTGACTTTTATTTTAAAAATCTATAAAGTAATGCAAACGGGTGATGGTGATGAATCGACTATGTAAATTTTTTTACATTGACAGTGCATAGTAATTAATATCTTTTTTCTTATAAATTGAACCATAAATAATACTGTAGTGATGTGATAATAAAAAACTAAAATTAATTAAATATATCATAAAAACCGAAACTTTCAAACTTAAACTCACATCTATATATATGTCAATAGTTTTTTTTCTCTATTAAAATACATTAAATTGAATTATTGAAAAAGCTTTTGAAAAAAATAAAAAAAAATATTTTTAATTTTATGACTAATATTAACTTATATCCTAAACGTATAAGTTAAGATTTATATAGATATATATATATATATATATATATATATATATATATATATATATATATTATATATATATATATATATATATATATATATATATATATATATATATATATAATATATATATATATATATATATATATATATATATATATATATATATATATATATATATATATATATATATATATATATATATATATATATATATATATATATATATATATATATATATATATATATATATATATATATATATATATATATATATATATATATATATATATATATATATATATATATATATATATATAAACACCCCTTTTAGTTAAATTAAAGAAATATACAAAAACATCTCTTTCAAATGATCTAGATAAGAGATTGTTTTGTTTTGAAATAAATAATAAAATAGAGATAAAAAAATTAAAATAATTTTGATAAAAAAGAAACATTATCTTTTATTAATCATATATGTTAATTTTAAATTTATGAATTTATTAATTAATTAAGTCACAAATTTAGTAATTAATTATATCACACTAAGGTCGTAAATTTATGCATATTTTTTTTGTCATCTTAAAAAGTTCAAATGTAGTCTCGCTAAGACAACTTAGTTGTAGCTGTGCAGAGATATAAAGTGTAGGGGCACGGGTTCGAATTTGTGACATCATGTAGTTGCATGTCTCTACTTCACTCGTGGGAAGCTTCTATATCTGATTATTTTGTTGCTTGTTTTCTCGCATTCATCTTTGTTTTTATTTCGATTCGTTGAGTCTCCTTCATGATTGCATTTCTCGGAATCGAGTTTGATTTGATTCATTTTTAGCATGTATAAAACTTTGGTTAGATTTGATCTTGATCAAAATGTTCTTTGATCAATAACATATGTTAGTGGAATGAAAACATTTTGTGTTTTGGTTAAACTTTGATTCAAAAGTAAAATCTCAAAGTCCTTTTGAAATTTTGAAAAAATGAGATTTTACTAGATCGATTCGAATCATTCAGTTTTACACTGAATTTTTTATCCTGATCAAATTGGACAGAAGTGGAACACAATCATTTGATTCGAATCAAATTTTGCACTTGATTCTGATTATTTTCCTGGTGACAAATTCTGTTTGATTTGATTCGAATCAATATTTGTACATGATTCAAATCAAATTCTTTTTCAAAAATTCATTGCCAGTTCTGTGGAATTTGATTTGAAGTATATTTTAAACATGACTCGAATCACATGGTATTTGATTCGAATCACCCCTGTCTGATTCAAATTAATTGGCAGTTTTTCAAAAACCAGTTATTTCTTTTATTCCACTTCATTTGCTCATTTGATTCAAATCATATTTTTTCTTAACTCGAATCTAACTAACCTTTTTCAACCATTTAGTCTGCTTCATCTCAAGCACATATAAAACCTTTTTGTCATCATCTCTCACATAACATCTATCATTCTGATCATATTTTTCAGTGTGATTTTTAGTGAAAATCAATTTCCTCTATTTTGAGTTTTCAAAGTCTTGCTATGAAATTCTTGCATCTTCAATTTCAGTTGAGTTCAGATCTTGATAACGAGAGTTCTTAAATTGATTGAAGGAGGCACATACTTGAAACTAACCGTTCTTGGAGATCTTGTTGAATTTTTCAGGTTGTTAGCCAGATTGAGGGATTGCCAATGGTGGTGACAAATTCCATGGAAAAGAAGTAGGTTCTTCTCTCCATAATTACCTTAGTAGTAACTATGTGGAAGACTACAGATAAGATGAAGTTCTTCTCATATCTTCGGACAATTTCACCGCTTAAGGAATCAGTATGATCAAGGGGTTGATTGCTACACGCAAAGGCTTGAAGTAGAATTGGTGTCATGAGAAGATTCAAGAAACATATTCGAGTAAAGATTACGTGGACGAGTTTGACAAGTGTGTTGTATACAAGTCAAAATCCAAATTAGGAGATTTATTTTCACAGTTGTATTGTAGATTGGTGATTGTATGAACTTTTGGAAATATTTGTCAAATAACAAGAAACTATGTAGGGTCGTAGACAAAGCGAGGACTAACGCCGAAGCATTATAAACCTTGGTGTCATCTCTCTCTCTCTCTCTCTCTCTCTCTCTCTCTCTCTCTCTCTTTCTCTCTCTCCCTCTCTCTCTCTCTCTCTCTCTCTCACACACACACACACACACACACACACTATTGCATTTAAATTCATAATGATTGCATACTTAGGGTTTTTCAATTATGTTGTATTATATTGTTTGTTCATTGATAGCAATTTATTACGTGATCATTAGGCTTTGTTGGAATTGGATAACTTGTTAAGCAAGATTGTTGATTGATAATATAAAAAGGAATTAAATTTAGAACTCCCACAAATTAAATCATTGTGTATACACTTCTTATGATTACACAAATTGAATCAATTCATACAAAATATTTCATCATTATAATCTTTGATATTTTTGAAACGAAATGTGTTCGCTTAATCAATATTCAATTATATAATTTTCATTTTCGCATCAAAGCCTTCTGCTCGCAACTCATTTTTGAAAATACTCTAATTTTGGAAAGCGACGATTGAATTTTTAATTTGGGTTTATTCACCCCTTCTAGACCGTTTTCTACTTCCATATTCATACCCAACAATTGGTATCACAACTGGTCTTTTAGTTGTGTCTAATTGACATCCAAAAATTTGTGAATATGTCAGAAGATGACGATCCTAAGGGAGCGTATAATAGAGCATCGGTTTTCAAATGCGGAAATTATACATATTAGAAATCAATCATGTATGTACACTTGTTATCGGTTGACAAAAACCCGTGATGTGCCATCATCGAGGGACCATTTATTCCCAAGGGTGATGACAAAATTGTTAAACATCCAAAAGATTAGAATGGTGCTGAAACCAAAAAGAATTCATATGATTTGAAAACAAGAACATACTTATTTCAGCATTAACTGCTAAAATGTTCTATTTGATTTCACCTCATATGAGTGCTAAGGGTATATGAGATGCTCTCCAAAATCTTTATGAGGGAACAAAGGACGTCAATGATTCTAAAATCAATATATTTATAGAGGAGTTTTTCCTTGTATGCTCGAGCACGGGAGACTTAAGAGTTTGTCTATTTACGATAGAATAGATGTACTCAAATCACACTATAGCAGTTAAACATTGCATGTATTCTCACACATGGAGGCTTAATCGTCGTTCAATGTAGAATGAAAGTAACATGTCATTTCTGAAAATGTTTTAACCAGAAAATGAAGCCCAAAGGCAAAACTGAGTTTGATGAGGTTGTTTTCTTTTATTCTAAAAAGAAGTTTTTGATTAGAATCATACTAAAGTCTATGAACAAAAGTGAATACTTTGAGTAGCTAGGGCCTACGCCTCGTACTCAAAGGTACTCTAGAAAAGGGCAGGAGAAACTTCATTTCATCATTCTTCATTGCATAAGGCTCGTGGAACACGATTCACGTCATAACTATTAAGTATGTTGATTCATATGCTTATTGACCCACCTTTGTCGTGCTTGAATAGTAGTCCCCTCTGCCTTATATTGATTTGTATTGAATGAAGTCTTGAATCTTGAGGTCTTATACAACTCTTGAGATCCAGTTTAGTTCCAGTACATGGGATTAGTCTTATCAAGTGATCAAGAGGATTTTGATCACTTGAATAGACAGGGGAAATGGTATAGTCAGAGGATTTAATTGATCAAATAAAACTTTGAACAACTTAATCAATCGGGGTGAGATCAGTTGAGAATCAATGCACAAGGAGATAATGGCTTGAGAACCTTAGGGATTAATTAGATTAACAACTAATTTTAATTCTAAAGAAGCCTAAAACTAAGGCAACAAAGCATCATAGAATCATATCAAAATCTAATAAGAACCCTAATCTTATTAAAATTTAAATTAAAGAAACAATTAATATTCTACTAATTAAAATTCTAAAAATATGGATTAAAACTAAAATCAAACTATAAGCAATTGTTTTATTTTCTAGTCATTTTTTCATCAAAGAAATATCTCAAAAATATAATAGAAAAGAAAAAGTACATGTAAAAACAAACAAGAATAAAGGAAAGAAAAGGGAGGTGTAGGCTGGAACCGGGGTTAGAAAGATCAGTGGGCGCATGACCCATTGCACAAGGCCCACTGGCCTTTGGCTTGTGAATCTAGGGGGTTTTGAAGCATTTTGGGTGTGGGAAAATTAAATGACTAGGCCTAAGGGAAATAAGGCCCAAGTTAACACAACATGAGAAGGGAAGATAACAAGGTATCATATTCAACACGTTCATTCCAAAATACGCATGCTCCATATGTTCAATTCAAAACACTCAACTCATCTCCCTCACCTGAAGACCTCCCTCCGCTACGTCGGAATTCGTTACCAACGGCGGCGGAGCCTTAAACCAATAAAGTCCAATACCAATCCCTTAGTCTCTCCGTCCTTTATCCAAATTTATCATCCATTTTTAATGATTCCTCACCAATCAAACGAATCGATACCAAACGTATAAGAACCCTAACCTACCAAACATAAAATTAAATCTCAATCAACTGGAATAAAAGCCCTAGGGATTAAGGCTTTGATCCCCCTAGCTCAGACCTACATTATGGTAACAAGAATGAAGCAAACGACAACAAAAAACTAGGACTCACCGACGGAGAAGACGCAGACGGAGACGAACTTCATGTATCCCTTGTGAATCCTTTTCTTCTTATTAAACCTTCTTCTTCTTCAACCTCTTCTCGTGATCTTCTCCTTCTTCTTCTTCTTTTGCATCATATGAATGTGATAAAGAGAGAGTTCGACCTTGGTGAATGAGTGAAATAAGAGTGTATGTGTGTGTGTGTGTGTGAATGTAACAAATATATATATATATATATATATATATATATATATATATATATATATATATATATATATATATATATATATATATATATATATATATATATATATATATATATATATATATATATATATATATATATAGAGAGAGAGAGAGAGAGAGAGAGAGAGAGAGAGAGGATTTCTGGAGATGAAATGAATCTGAATTCTAAAGAGTTAGGTGAAGGGTAAATTTATAGAGAGATAAGAGTTAATAGAAGTTAACTCAGTTAGTTAAATCTAATTTGAATTGGTTAGGTGTTAACTAACTCTGTGAAAATTAGTTAGAGATTCAATTTGAAAAATCAGTTAGAAGTTGTTAGTGTTTGAAGATGAACTCGATTTATGTTACAGGTGCAGTTAAATGTTGAATTAAGAAGTTAGTTATTATGTTTCGACTTTCTGTTATTGATTCAGTTAGTGGACTTTGTTAATGATTGTTGAATGAATTTCTTGTTATATTTCAATTTGAAATATAACTATGTTTAGAAAAAGGAGATTATGTTAAATGCTTTTCTAGGTTAATTAAAGATGTTAGTTTTGATTATGATGGAATGGTTGTTACGTTTGTTTCTATTAATTGGTGTGTTAATTGATTAATGTTATGGATGAAATGGTTAGTAATAAAATTGTTAAATGAGTTAGGATTAATTTTTGTTATTGGATGTTGTAGTTGGCTTGTTATGATGCTATGATATGGACTGCTGAGATTGCATTGTTGGTAATTCTACTGTAGCGGGGTATTCGTTACCTTTAGATTTATTGACTAAATCGAAAGTAAGCCATACAAGTCGAGTCGCCACCGCACTTCTATTTATCCAAAGGAATGGTTAGAAAGCGAACAAAAACCTAATAGTTTTATCGAATCAAAAACTAGTAAAAATGTCAGAGATCGGGGTAAGGGGGTTGGTTATGCAATGGGAAGCTTTTAAGCACCCAAAACATCCTAGGTACTCCTAGGAAGCCCTTTTCACAGTTGTTGTAAGGTCGGTATTTTGTGAAAATTTTGTTTGTGCAAACATGATTGAAGAGATGAGAAAAGAATGTACAAATTATTTACAATTTTATGTTTGAATGGATAAACCCATTGCCTACGTACCATCTTAAAAAAGATTAGGATCAAAACCTCATAGTTCGGGGTAAAAATCTCAAAACAAGTTGGTGAATTGATTGGTCCAAAAGCCTTAAGGTATTTTGTTATCCAAGGGAGAAAACTCAACCTAAAACCACAAATCCACCATGTGAGGATAGCTTCAACATACTAGTGAGGGGTTAACCCTATAATAAGCATGGAAGACTCATTGTCCATCACTAAGGATATAGGTGAGTATTACATCTACCTCAAGGATAACTAAAACCTAATAGCTAAAGGTTATGAAAAGTTTTTGATAAGAAAGTGGCCATTGAAACCACAAAAGTATTTGAATGAGTTACATTTACCAATGAAAAGTATTTACAAAAATATGGTCAAAGTTGACTTAAAGGTTCAATTCAAAATAAGTGTTATGAAAAGAAAGTATGAAAATCAAAAGCATAAGACTTAGGTTTCTAATGTTTAAAAATAAGTGTTAAATGTTTGCACAAAAGTTTTGGCTTGGGTTAGAGTGGAGGGAAGAAGAAGAATGGCTAGAGTCCTAATCATACAAGAGATGAAGGATAAGAAACAAGATCACAAATGGAGTTCCCTTCTTGAGATCATATTGATGATCCAAGTAGCTCCCATCCTTTGGAATAAGCAAGCAAATAAGTTTAAGCTCAAGCAATCAAATTAATCAAGCAAGGTCTTAGAAGATCCCCAATGGCTCTTGTATCTTTCACTTTAGATGAACATGGCAATGGTTATTCAATTTGGCTCAAATAGGATTCCCTAGCACAAAAGCACACACATCAAAGAGTTCCATAAAGTAAATCAAGAATGGACAAGAGTGAGTTTAGAGATTTGGTCCTTCTAATCCATCTTCCACATTAAGGCCTTTTCACTCCATTTTGCATAGGGAATGTCCTAGAATCTAAGTCCATTTTTTCATTTTTGCATTTGGTCCACAACAATCAAAACAAAACACAAGCACAATAATATATACACAATTATGTGCTCAAGTGAGCAAAAGGCAAATTGCATTAACATAAACATGTGCTCAAATGAGCAAAGGGCAAAAGCAAATGAATAATATGTACAAGAATAGTAAATTGCATAAATGTAAAGAGCAAGAATTAAATATTAATGGTTAATGGTTAGTGTTAGAGTTAGTGTGCCATAAGGCAATTTAGCGCTATGTTAAGCAATCGTAATTGGACTTATGTAGAAGTCACAACTATCTGAGGCCAGTCAATAAAAGAAATAAAAGAAAAGAAAATCAGAATTTAAAAATGATGAAAAAACGTGGAGCGTCTGATGCACTTTCATTAATTGACGTGAATCATCATGTGGCCAGGAGGCGCGCGCTCACCATACACACTAGTCAACTGAATCACATAGTGCCATTAAATAAGTCATAACATTGAGTGGCCTGGATTAAATCTGGAAAAACAAATTAATGGCTCAGATTCAATCTGGAGACCAGACGGTGACCAGCGCCACCGTCTTCTCTGGCCAGCTTCCGGTGAAGCTCAAACTTGCAGAGAAAAAAATGTTCACCAAATGCCACGATCTAGGTACCAATCGAAATCTGGGGTGATGTACATCACCCTTATACCAACCAAATCCACTATAGGTTTCTACATTGAGAGAAATCAGAGATGGAATTTCTATGGTGTTCAACTGAACTTGTTGGAATTTTAAAAATTAAAGCTTAAATCAACTGCCTCTATGAAGAGGACTTCAGATCACACAACAACAGCAAGAACCAAGCAGTATATGAGTAGATTCGAAGAAAATGAAAATTGAAGTAAACCTCTGATTTGCAGAGTTTGAGAGCATAATTTCTTGCTATGGATGCTTGCAGTATACTTTAGGGATCAAAATGAGCAAGGCTAAGGAACTTTAGATCTAAAAAACAATCAAGGAAATTGAATTCTAGATCTGAAAAATTGAGAGAAAAATTGGTGAGTTCCTTTTGAGTGTGGTTGAGGGATTAGTCGTGCAGCATTTAGGGTGCCTTTAGGTTGCTGAAATGAGAGGCATGAGCAATGTATTTATAGCAAAAGCATGGCTGAAGTGCATGATCAAAACTTTGCATGAATGGAAAGGGCCTCCATGCATGGGCCTGTACAGGCGTATGGAGGACCCAATTCCACTTGGATTTGGCAGCTAATCATCAACATATGCAAACTGGACGTGTAGATTATGTAGTATTGGCTCATGCAATGCAAATTTTATTGATTTTCAAAAATGCCCCAATGTGTTCATGTCTTCGAAAATGCCATGTCCATACTTGAAACACAACCTCATGAGTAATGGTTGGAAATCTTTTTGCATGAGGATCATTTGTTATGTTGATCAAAACTCCATTTGAAACTTGGAAATTGATGAAAAATGGTCATGAAGTGTAGGGTGCAAAACATGTACATGTGAGAATTTCAAAAATGGCCAAAGTTCAAGCACCTTTGTCTCGATGATGCAAGCTCCAAATGACAAAACCTTCAACATCAAAGTTGTAGATATTTTCAAGGAAATAAATTTGGACTTAAATTTTGAATCATTTGGAGTTTTGATGAAGACGTTATGGGCACTTGAAGTTGGACTTTTTCACATTTCAATGCCTTTGGTCCAAAGTGACCTATAATGTTTTGCATTATCACATGTATTTATTTTAGGATTTTGAAATTTTGCTTAACATAACATTTGAAGTAGACATCTTAAGATTTCCAATGCATTTGATCCCACCTCAAAATCATGAAAAATGAATGAGTTATGTCCTTGGGAAGTTGACCCAAAATTAGGGTTTCAGTCAAAATGACCTATAATGTCTTGGAATGGATGATGACCTTCCAAGCTTCAAATAAATTTTTGATGAACATGAAAGTTGCTCATATGGTTCTTAAGAATATTGTTTCTCTTGGGGTCATCTCCATTTTACAAACACATAAAAAGTTAGGTCTCAGTGTATTTCAAAATAGTCAGATGAATTGACTGATCAACTTCTCAAGTCCAAAACTCACATCTTGATGAATTGATGATTGAGGACACTCAAATAAGTTCAAATATGCATGAAATGATGAATTAAAGAACTTCCCTTGATTGTATTTGATCAAAGGTTGAGGTTGCTTCATGAGCAAGGCACAGTTGATGAACAAATGAATTAGGGTTTCCTTGGGAAACAAACCTCAAACCCTTTGGTTTGCCTTGATGAAAATGATGAATTGAGATACTTGGGAGGCATATTTGATGGATGAGAGCTTTGGGACCCATTTCCATGCTTGCTTTCATCTTCTCTTGGCCACATCAATGCACATGGGATCTCCTAGAAGCTTTGGATCTTGTGACTGCTCAAGCTACAAATAAAGGAGGTTAGTGACATATTTTTGTGCTTTTGGTTAATAAATAAAATGAGAAAAGAAATAATATACAATTCAAGAATGCTTGGTGATCTCAAACTAACTCTCAAGAGATCCCACAAAGGTAAGGAGCCAAGATGCTATGATCCTTGAGGCAATGCAAATGCAATGCTATGATGCCATGAGGGATCTCAGGGTCAAAATTAGGGTCTTACATCTACTATGCTATGTTTTTAAGTTGATGTTGAAGGTGAGAAAAACAAGAAATGAGGGTTTGAATTGTTTTGGAAAATAAACGCTTTTTCAAAATAAGAACACAAAATTTTATACTGGTTCGCTTATAACACAAAGCTACTCCAGTCCACCTGGCCAAGGTGATTTCGCCTTCAAAAAGGACTTAATTCACTAATCTTGAAAGATTAATACAACCAAACGTCTAAGAGAATGATCTCTTAGTCCTCCCAAGTATACAGACTACGCATAGTCACTTGAGGAACAAAATCAATTTATCAAAAAGAATTGTAATCGAGAGTGCTTCTAAAAGTAAGCAAATATTACAGCAAATAAAGCAAGCAAGTATTTTCACGTATGAGCAACAGCTCGTGAAAAACTAAGAGAGAATGTAGAGAATTTTCTGTGCGTTGATGTGTATCTCTCACTGAAGTATGCTGTCCTTTATATAGTGGTGAAAGGACCGTTGGAGTGATGACAGAATATTGGTCTTTGATGAGCATTCAATGTCATTACTTCTGTGTTTCTTGCCATAACCAAAATGTCTCCCTGAATAAATTCTTTCCATTTGAAGAAGTTGTTTCCGTTACTCTTTCTGGATTTTGGAGAATCTTCATCAGAGTCTTTGTTATCTCGGAGATTGCGTTGAGGTTATATCAGAGCTTCTAAGAGTACTGGTCTTTTAGATCATCAGAGTTGAGTCCAGTGGTGGTATAGAGCTTCTGGTATTCTGCTGTCCTGTTGCTCAGAGTCAGAACTTCTAGAGCGCACTTCTTCTTCAGATGCTTCTGATCTTCTAGTTATTTGTATCTGATCAGAGTTTGTATCTGATAAAGCGATCAGATTTCTTTGTTCTTGTTCAGAATCCTGCACACTTAGAGAAATTTCGTTAGGGTGCCATTTTTGGTTTCATCCTTTGTTATCATCAAAATCCTGGAATCTATTGTAGAACTGATTTTGTTCTTACAATCTCCCCCTTTTTGATGATGACAAAACAATCTTAATTTAGAGATGAAACATTTAGAGATAAGAATTTATCAGATCAGATAGACGTGAGCTTCCCCTGAGATAAGCCTAGGAGTTCAGAAGTTCCTACCGGGGCTTCCATGATATGATTGGGAGTTTAGAAGTTCTTACCGGGGCTTCCATGATATGATTGTTTCTAGATACTCTTCTGCAGATATCTGAGTCAAAAAGGATTAGACCCATTTTATTGAATAAAATGTTCGTAGAGTACTAAAGGATTTAGATATGTTTTCATCAGAGTTGTTTTTATTTCACCCCCTTTTTGTCAGAATAAAAAAGACTTAGCAAAATAAAGGAAAGGGAAATATATACATATATATTCAGATATTAATCACAATCAACAGAAAGCGAAAACAAACAGAAACAGATAGCAACAAGCAAATCAGAAAAGGAAAATCCTAGGTGCCTAAGGGTTGGTAGGTGGAGGCATCCTCTGAAGCAGCTGGGTCAGCAGATTCTGAATGTTGACGTTGACTGAATCCTGTTGATCCAATCTAGCCCGGACTTCCTTCTGCTCCTTCTGAAGATCTTCAAGAGTCTTGAGAACCAGAGGGACAAAGGTGGAAGACTCCCCCTGAGTCAGAGCATTCGGTTCTACCCTGCTGGCAGATTCTTCAGCACGACGAGCTTCAGCTTCAGCAGCAGCAGCGTCAGCTAGAGCTTTGGCTTCAGATTCCTTAAGTCTTTGAATTTCCTCTTGCCTAGCTTTTTCTTCTGCTTCCTTTCTGGCTTGTTCCTCAGCTTCTCTGGCTAAGCGCTCCTGTAGTCTTACTCCAACATCTCTGATGAAGCCGTTTCTGACTTGCTCAGAGAGGCTCTTCAGCTTGAAGGCTTCAGAGGTCATCCAGCCAATAACTCTGTTCCAGTGTGTCCTAACAGCTGAAGGATCATCACTGATGCCAAAGTTGATGGTCAGAGACTTGACCTTGTCAACTGAGGCTCCTGCAAACAACATTATTGCTTCCTCTAGTGTTGGCAGGGTGTTTTGTGGTTCAGATGGTGGAGGTGGAGAAGTGGGAGGGCTTAGGTTGAGAGTTTGTGGTTCAACGGAAGTGTTTGGTGGGGGTGTGTCAAAGGTATTTGGTTCAGAAGGTTGAAGGTCAGATGGTGTTGGGTTTGGTTGTTCTGTGGGTGGTGAGGTGACTTCAGGTTCAGGTGGGGTTGTTGTGGTTGTTGTGAGGCCAGAGTCTGAGTCTGAAGTTGGGCTAGAGTGGGAGAAGAGGGGTCAGAAGGTTCTGTGTCAGATGAGATGGTGAAGTAGGGGGGTGATTATGGGGAAGAAGATGAAGAGGTGGTTTCGTTCAGCCTTTCTGCTTTAGATAGGGGTAAGGTGGTGGTGGCAAGGTTGAATTTTTGGGATGGTTGATGAGATGTTTTGGTGGTTGAAGGAGGGGTTTCTGAGTGAGTGTAGATAGGTGTAGGTAGGGGGATGGAAGAAGCAATTGAATGTGTTTGTGCAGAGGGAGCAAGAGAAACAGACTTACCAGAAGGCTCATGCAGAGGTGCTAGGGGTCTTAATCTGGAGGATTCTCCTAGTCTTGCTTTCTTCGCTTGCCTTGCCTTCTCAGAGGGTCCTCATGGATGCTTCATGAAGTTTGGAGCAGTTTCTGGTAGCTCGCTTAGGTTGAAATCTGAGATATCCACTCCTTCTTTCATCAAATTATCCAGATAGAAGAGGATTACATCTCGAGGGTCTTCCTTTGAGAACAGATAGAGTCCATAGGGGATCTCCCTCTGATCTTTTAAAGCATCCTAGGAAGTATCAAGAGTAGGTTTGACTTTGACCTGATCCAGAATCCCCATGCTCTTCAGATTCTTGGCGTTGAAAGGTTTTCCAACGTCGATCATTACGTCTTCCATGAGTCTGAGCTTTAACAGGTGGTCCACCAGGCGACTTTCAATCAGAAAGTCAGAGATTAGCCTTCCCAGAGGAATGTAGTTTCTGGGCTTCATGTTGTTTCTTGTATCTCGTACAGAGTCTCTGAGATACTTGAATAGAAGTGCTGGGAGGAAGAGCTTCAGACCCTTGTGGATGCAGTACAAAATGCACTTCTGGTCTGTGTTGATGTAGTCTGAGGAGTTTGACGCTGGGCGATGATGGATGGTACCCATAATGATCTTCAGCCAAACACGAAGGTTTTGAAGTAGCTCCTTATTTTTGGATGGGTTGCCTTCTGCGTTCTGTTTGAAGATTATTGGGTTAATCTCTTGGGACATGTATTTTGCCCTAGGATGGATGTTGTAGATTCTTCTGCCTCCATCCTTTTCCATGCCCAGAAGAGCAGCAATAGACTTCCCAGTAATCACTATCTTGACTCCCAGAACATATGAGACGATGAAGTGATCATCAGCATCAGCGAATCTCCAGAATTCCTTCATAAGATTTGTGTGAACAGGACCATATAGACGTTTGAAGTAGTTTCCCCAACCTTGATTGCTGAGTTCTTCAGTGAGGTCGATGCCATTCCTTTTCATATTGTCAAAATACACCAATGATTCACATAATACTTCCAATTTCTCACATGGCATAGCAAGATGAATGTGAGGCTCACGATCAAGAATGTGGGGCTCCTTGTAGATTGGAGTTGTGACTACACCAGTAACCGCTGGGTTTGGGTTGCTTGAGCTTTGAACTTGTTCGCTTGAATCAATTTGTTGAGAGAAGTTGTAAACTGCGTGTTGTTGAGCATCCATGAAGTTGTTGAAAACTGAGATGAAGATGAAGAATGCTTGCAGGAATGCCTTGAGAGAGCTGAGGTTTTAAGGGTGCGTGAGAGTGAAAAGTGTGCAATGTGTGAAATGAATGTGTTTAAATACCCAAATTAGGGCGCATGCAAAACGACACACAAAACAGAGTTTAGCACAAAAACCAAGTCAACACGTTTAGAGGGAAAAATGATTACAGCTCATAAATGATGTCTAATCCCAACAGCTAGTACACTGCTCGAGGAGATCTCAAGAGACTGTTCCTTGATTACTGCTAGATAGCTGTCTAGAAGTTCCAAGGTCAGACGCAAGGTACTCCACGTGTTTGCTTTATCTGATCTTCAGGAATATCAAAGGATTGGTTCCTGGAGAATTCTAACTCAGATATCTTCTAACTTGGTAGGAGTATCAGAGTCAGAGGCAGAATCCATTGTGTTTACATTAGAGTCTCATTTTACAACTTCAGAGGCACATATTATTCAGGGAAATTTTGAATGTTCAGATTCTTTAGGATGAAGAGGAATCTATCTTCAGCTAAAGGTTTAGTAAATATGCCAGCCCATTGATGATCAGTATCAATGAATTTCAATGTTACTGTAAGACCCCAATTTTGTCCCTAGGATCCCTCATGGCATCATATCATTGCATTACATAGCCTCAAGGATCTTTGAGCATCCTGCCTTCCTTTCCCTTTAGGTTAGGATCTCCTGTGAGTGTTTGAGATCACCAGGCATGCTTGCATTGTATATCATTGATTTTTTTCTTGTTTTAATCACTAACCAAAAGCACCAAAAATATGTCATCTAACATTTGTTTTGCAGTCTAACCAACCACAGGTCAAGCAATTCAAGGAATCCCTTTGTGCATTGAGTTGATGGTATTTTCTTGAGATAAGGACCACATGATTATATATAGATTATATAAGCTATGGTTCCATTTTGAGCAAATTCCCCAGGTGGTAAAGGCTCAAGTTCATCAGGCATTGTCAAGGTCATCTGAGGACCAAACAATCAACTGTGCAGTCAACTGAGGGCTTTGAGGTGTGGGAAATGATCTGAGACATCCTAATCATGTTCATACAAGGCCTATTCATCATGTCAAACATTTATCTTGAAGATTTTAAAGCCATGGCAAAAGTTTCCCAAAATGGAAAGTGACCTGTAATTTCAAGTTTCCAAAAATGGCAAGTTTTTGGTTCACATTCAACTTGACTTTCCAACATTAAAGAAGATTCAAATGGATTTTTAGTGAACATGAAAGTTGAAGATATTTCTCTCCCCTTTTCAAAAAGTCCTATACCATGTCTATCTCATAATTGGTTGAGAAGTTATGAACAAATGATCACAAAGTATGCATGGAACTTCAAAATGCCATAACTTTTGATCCAAAACTCCAATTTGGTCCACTCTTTTGGCAAAATGCTCCTTGTGACCAAGAGATTCCAAATCAACCATTGCCTTGCATGAAAGAAGCTCACATGATCAAGTGTCCATACAAATTTGATAATTCAAAATTGGTGAATCATACAAGCCAAATACCAATTCCATCTTGCTTATTGAATGATTTTGAGTGATAATGAAGCTTGCATGGCACTGTTCACGTGCACATTTGC
The DNA here is from genome assembly GCF_024323335.1 of Lathyrus oleraceus. Lineage (NCBI taxonomy): Eukaryota > Viridiplantae > Streptophyta > Magnoliopsida > Fabales > Fabaceae > Lathyrus > Lathyrus oleraceus. Next base: position 407,057,311 of record NC_066582.1, read on the forward strand.
CATGCTACCTCACACTTGCCAATTTGCATAAACACCTCACATCTCTCTAATTTTCAATTAGCCAAAGCCTAATCTCAATTTCAGCATGATTAAGGGGTCATATATAAGCCAAATGTTAATCACAATTAGAGGAGGATAACAAAATTTGGATCAAAAATTTCATTTCCCTCTCAATTTTCTCTCTCTTCAATTTTCAAATTTCTTCATCCAATTCCACAAAAGTCTTGCATAATCGTATTTATCATGCATCATTGATGAAGAACCATCATCTGGTTTGAAGAATTCAGTGCAGATTCGAGCTACACAAGAACATGAACATGAACATGGAAGCTTGAAGATGAGCTGGATCTAGGTGAATTCAACGGTTAATTCATGCACAAAGCTTCAAATCAAGATTACTGGAGTGGATCTGGACGTTTTGGAGGCTTGAACACGTGAATTTGAATACTGCACCTCAAGTAAGCTTGAAATTCGACCTTCACTATTTGCCTTTTCATGTACATGATCATGTAGAGCTTGTTGTGCTGATGATGCTGATATAAATAGTTTTGAATTTAGCTGGATAATGAACATGCTATGTTGATTTAAAGTTTTGACATCAAGAATGTTTTCCTTCGATCTGCTCAATCCATGAAGTATTAGGCTAAGTAATTGTGATATTCATGCTCCTTGTTGCGAGACGGTTCGAACCATATGCCTTACGTTAATTTCTAGAAAATTTCTTAATGTTGCTCCGCCTGTACCACCGGAGAAGACGGTGGAAACCACCGTCCGCCACCGTCTGTGAGAGCTAGGGTTTACGCTTCCAAAACGCAGCGTTTCGCTTGTAAACGTGCTTGGGACCTTGCGCATGCGGGTTCGAACCATCGCTTATGCATTTTTGTTTTAAAATTCCAATTGAACGCGCCTTGAACCTTCAACACCTGAGTTCGAACCTGGCGCACGCTGCTTCTGAATTTAATTGTTGTTTTCTCTTTTGACCTTAGGCACGCTGGTTCGATCCTTCGCCATGCCTTTTTTTTTAGTTCATATTGAATTATCATTTGACCTGATGCGCATGTGTTCAATTCTTCGCTGGTGCATTTTCCTGAATTTCGCTTGTGAATTCTCCTTTACCTTTATTGCATGAGTTCGAATCTAGCCTTGTGCACATGCTGATTTTCATTCATATTTCATTTTCCACATGATTTTCATTTTTATTTCATTTTTGTTCATTCAATTTCAAAAAATCATAAAAAATAGAAGACATATCCAAATTGATCCAATTTTTTTTCCACATGCTTGTGTTGATGTCTATTATTTTTTGATGTTATTTTCATGATTTTTTTGTTGCTGGATTTTAAATTGTGATTGTTTGATTGAACATGATGCCATATTGATATATTGCATTCATTTGTTTGTGAAATGCTCATGGTTAATCCAATTGCTTTGAAATTTGACAGGCTTGATCCTAACATGTGATGTGATTTTTGGCTTTGGTTTGAGTATTTTATCATATTCCATCACTATTTTGGACACATGAACATATGGTGTGACAATTTGTGTCACATATTTGATGTTGCATTTGTGCATTTTCATTCACTTATCATATGAATTCTTCTGGATCTAATTTTTTGCATGATGCTTGTTAATAACATGTTGAGCTTGTATAAAAAACTTCATGATCATTGGATGCTTTTCTGTTTTGATTTGGATTTTTTATCTTTGATTCCAATTGTGATCATATTGTTTGCCTTTGCATGACATGAATCATTTGATGGCTTTGCCTTATGATTTGATTTTGGTACTTTTGAGGACTCTTTCTTGTTTGATTGAATGTGCTTCATGTGAAGTATTGACTTCTGTTTTGGTCATTTGACTTGCCTTTGACCCTAGTCTTTGTACTAGTGGTTTGTACTCACCAATTGTGTTTTGTGTTTCAGGTATTTAGCACTAATGGTTGGTGTGGCCTCATTATTTGAGATGCCATTTGCTTTGATCACTAACTCTTGTTGTGTTGTAGGTCCATTGATGTGATGAACTCATTTGAGTGCTTGCACTTGTGACTTACATTATGTAGATATTGGAAAGTTTCACTGTTGTTTGTTTGGTTTTCTGAATACACTATTAACTGTTTGGCTTTTGTACAGGTACATTAGTTGCTAGCTCTTGCTTGAGCTTTGCTTTGGAGTGTGGTTGATACACCACTTAGGTAGCCACTCTTTTTCTCCATGTAGTCTGGAAGTCCTGCCATTTTTTTTGGCAGGCATTTGGCTGAAGTCCTCCTTAAGAGGCAATGATTGTGATTGTTTACATTTGTGCTAAAGACCTCTAGATGAGGCATGTTACTTGATAAGTCCTCCTAAGTGAAGAGGCAATTGACAGATAGAAGGGATTAGCAATCAATCCCCTGTTATTTAGTGAGTCGTTCATTATGCTCGCACTACGTGCTGATGCTCTTGAACATAACCCAAGATCTTTGTATCGAGTCAGTCAAGTGGAATAGGGTCCCTCATTCTGGATCCCCCCACTTTATTTTGTCATAAGCTCACCCAGGCCAGGGTTAAGAGCATGAGGTCTCATCCTCATTTCCATCTTTCATCAGCTTCACCCTAACTCTCAATGTTAGTGGTTAAGAGCTTCAGAACACCCCTACAGTTTTGGCTTGTTTGTCGAGGTTGATATGACCCCTCTTGACTAAAGCCCAACCATTTGTCTGAGCCTCTTGTTTGTATATATAGTGTGATGATTGATTGATGTGATTGACTTTGATGCATTTGCTCATATGTGTTTGTTTTCATGCATCTTTGTTTTGTGGAGTCAGATATAAGTCCAGCTATTGGCATTCTGTTTCCTGTTTGTTTTGAGGAGTTAGATGTAAGTCCATATATTGGCATTCTGTTTCCTGTTTATTTTATGGAGTTAGATGTAAGTCCATATATTGGCATTCTGTTTCCTGTTTGTTTTGTGGAGTTAGATGTAAGTCCATATATTGGCATTCTGTTTCCTGTTTGTTTTGTGGAGTTAGATGTAAGTCCATCTATTGGCATTCTGTTTCCTGTTTAGTTTTTGGAGTTAGATGTAAGCCCATTTATTGGCATTCTGTTTCCAGTTTTTGTGATTAGGAGTTGGATATAAGTCCATTGATTGGCATTCTGTTTCCTCTTTCTGTGATTCTCTTATGAGACTTGCTTATTGCTTTTACCTTGTGTTGCCTAATTCCAAAGGAACTTACTTGGATCATCTCTATGATCTTGAGAAAGGAATTCCTATTTGTGGTTGCATCCCTTAACCCTCACCCTTTTGTTAACCTTTCTCCATCCTTAACCCAAACCAAAAACTTTCGTGCAAACATTTGACTTGTTTTCAACATTAGAAACCTAGGCCTTATGCCTCTGATTTTCAAACTTTCTTTTCATAATACTCATTTTGACTTGAACTTTAAGTCAACTTTGACCATCTTTGTGAATACTTCTAATTGGTTAATTCAACCCACTCAATTGCTTTTTGTGGCCCTTGTCCACTTCTTAATCAAAATTTTCATGCATTAGCCATAGATCTGAATTATCTTAGTGGTTGATGTAAATCTCACCTTTTTTCCTTAGTGATTGAATTGTAAGACTTCCCTGCTTATTATAGGGTTAACCCCTCACTAGCATGTTGAAGCTATTCTCACATGGTGGACTTGTGGTTGTTCAGGTCGAGTTTTCTCCCTTTGATAATGAAAGACCTTAAGGCTTTTGTTTAAAATCAATCCACTCACTTGTTTTGAAATTTGTTACTCGAACTACGGGGTTTTGATCCTTATCTTTCATGAGAGGGTACGTAGGCAATGGGTTCATCCATCCAAACACAAAATGTAAATAAACTTGTACATTCTTCTCTCATCTCTTCAATCATGTTTGCACAAAATAATTTCATAAACAATAACCTTTGCAACAAGTTGTGAAAAGGGCTCCCTAGGAGTACCTAGGATGTTGTGGGTGCCTAACACCTTCCCATGACATAACCAACCCCCTTACCCAGATCTCTGTCTTTTACTAGTTTTGTTTGTAAAACTTTATAGGTTTTTGTTCGCTTTCTAACCATTCCTTTGGATAAATAGAAGTGCGGTGGCGACTCGACTTTGTATGATTTACCTTGGATTTAGTTAATATTTCCAATGGTGACGAATACACCGCTACAGAAAAGTGGCGACTCTGCTGGGGATAAACAAATCCCTGGTGGGTTTTGCCAACTTTTCACAATTGTTGTATCATATTGTTTATGACATATTTTTGGTGCAATTTGGGATTACTGTATTGGTTGTAATGCTTGATTTGCTTGATATATCAACTGCTTGCTTGCTTGGTGATCTCTGTGAGATGAGTTATATACCCGAACTCGAGTGCACCTTAGGATAGGAGAATGGCGTAGTCTCGTCGACTTGTGTGGAGTTATTCCTTAGCAAGTTGACTTGCGAGTCCATTCACTTGGTGGAGGTCATGTTGGGACAATAATGTCACACAAGTCATTTGTGGTTAGACATTATCTTTCCAATATGTGCCTTAGAAGCCAAGGACCTTAGTTTACCAAACCCATCTTGGCCTATTTTTAGGACGTAGTGCGGAGGTCGTTCAAATGTAAGATTTGATGCGATTGTTACGTGATACTACACTCATAAGAGTCTCTCTTGAGAATATTTTTGGAATACGAGTATTCGTTCCTCTGATAATATTCGAAAGTTGGGATGATGACTATGGGAACCTCTGGTAGAACATGTTCGGCAAGTTTAAACCCTAGTACACTCCCTTTGGGTGGTTTTTAACCGAGACTCCATGCTCGTGACTCACAACAAACCCGTGATTCATGGTTGATCCGTTCATGCATCCTTAATATCAATGGAACTTGGGTGTCGATAAGGTGTAAACCATAATCCACCAAAATGGATGATTGATATTAAGGAGGGGTGAACCGTTCATATATCGTTAATATCAATGGAACTTGGGTGTTGATAAGGTGAAAATCATAATCCACCAAAATGGATGATTGATATTAAGGATAATATGAGCCATCCCATGACGTTTGTCTGGTATGCTTTGCTTGATCCTTGAGTGTGATTGTTGTATTCATGCATTCATCTGCATCCATATCATCAGATAAAAAGAAAATTTTCAAGGAACTTAAGGGGTTTATTTGCAAAATTTTCAGATGTGGAAAGACAAAAAAGGCATACAAAGAAGTACAGCTTCAGACAACCCGATCTGAAAGAGTTAAGGAATCTGACATCCTATGTACTAGATCCCTTGGGTTTCAAAGCTCGTTTTGGGAAACTTCTTCCTCTTTTGACTACTCAGGTTGATGAAGGGTTGATGGGTACTTTGGTGCAGTTTTATGATCCTCTGTATCGCTGCTTCACTTTTCCGGACTTTCAGCTGTTGCCTACCCTTGAGGAGTATGCTTATCTGGTGGGTATACCGATTCTGGATCAGGTGTCGTTCAGTGGCTTGGAGAGTATTCCTACTTCTCAAGAGATAGCTGACTTGTTGCACATAGATGAAGCTCTGATTCGTGCTCATATGACGACCAAAGGTGGAATTCAAGGTCTCCCTTCTGAGTTCCTCATCGCTCAAGCTACCGTTTATGGGAAGGCCATGAGTGAGGATGCCTTTGAAGCCATATTTGTACTTCTCATCTATGGATTGGTATTGTTCCCCAACATCGACAAGTTTGTGGATGTGAACGCTATTAGGATCTTCTCTGCTTTTAATCCCGTTCCGACTCTGTTGGGTGATACCTATTTCTCTTTGCATTTGAGGAATGCAATGGGTGGTGGCGCTATTGTGTGCTGTTTGCCTCTGTTGTATAAGTGGTTTATTTCTCACTTACCTCAGACGCTTGCCTTTAGGGAGAACAAGGGATGTCTACGGTGGTCTGCGAGACTTATGTCTCTCACTAATAACGATATCTCTTGGTATAACCGTGTATATGATGGAGTGCAGATTATTGACTCTTGTGGTGAATTCTCCAATGTGCCTCTTCTTGGTACATGTGGTGGGATTAGCTACAACCCTATCTTAGCACCTCGTCAGCTTGGGTTCCCCCTAAAGGATAAACCTAATAACATTCTGTTAGAAGGTGTGTTCTTTCAGGAGGGTAAAGATCCCCAAGGCTTGAAGGGCAGAATGGTTCGCGCTTGGCGCGAGATCCATAAGAAAGGCCGGAATGAGTTGGGTCCTAAGAATTGCATTGCTATGGAGCCATACACTGCTTGGGTAAGGAAGAGAGCATCTGAGTATCTCATGCCTTACGATTATCCGAGACCTACAGCTTTGGTTGTGGCTGGGCCTTCAACCCTCCCCAATCAAGGAGTAGAGGAGTTGAGAGACGAAGACCTTTTACGTGCCTGGATCCGTGAAAGGGAAGAGTTGCTTCAGCAGATCAAGGAGAAGGATGCTCTGATCGAGTTCCTCGAGCATCAGGTCATTGATGATCCTGATGATGCATGGACTTCTCTACTTCCTCAGTCTTCCAAGTTCTGGAAAAGGAGGTATGACAGACTCGCCAAAGAGAAAGCGGATATGGAAGCAGCCTATGAGAGAGAGGTGAAGAGGCTTCGTGCAGCCTATCTTCCTGCGTCCCGAGCTTCTAGGGATCCATAGGATGTTTATTTTCCTTTTCTCTTGTAATATGACTGACAATGCTGTACTTCTTTTCTCAAATATATTTGATGAGATATTTTCCATATGCGATAAAATGCTTAATATTTCAAAATTTGCAAATAATACCCTAAAGTTCCTCCGAAATAAAAACAAATCATATGCACAAGCATTACATGCATCATATGCATAAGCAGGTGTTGTTCTCAACCTCTGGTCTTGTGGTCTAACTCTGTGCTCTTCATTTATTTTGAAGACAAGCTGACTCACCGGTACTACACCAGAGCCAACTCTTCCAGATTGATGGATCATCTAGAGCAAGAGAACCGTGAGCTCAAAGAGGAAGTCGCCAGACTGAGTGCTTTGATGGAGTCATTTCTGGCTGCTCATAATCAGTCGTCTCCAACACCTTCAACTCCTCCCCAGAGGATAGTCATCTCTGAGATTGTCTCCTCTACTGTGCCTGCTGCCAGTGCCCATTTTGTGCCAACAGCCATGCCGTCCGGGTTTCCGTGGGGGATGCCTCCTGGCTTTATGCCCGATATTCCTGCTCCAACGTTTGCCTCGATGCCGACATCTAGCCCGGTCCTTGCTGTTCCTCCTCCTGTCGTGCATACCGTTCCTAGGGTAGACGACACCATCTATCATTCTGAGCCGTCTGAGGGCCCAGATGTTCATGAGAAGATGGACGCTATGAATGACCAATTTCTTGAGCTCCGCAAGGAATTGAAGAATCTTCGAGGAAAGGATCTCTTTGGCAAATCTGTTGCCGAGCTTTGTTTGGTTCCCGGTGTTAAAATTCCTGTGAAATTCAAGGTCCCTGACTTTGAGAAATACAAGGGGAACACCTGCCCTCTCAGCCACCTGGTCATGTACGCCAGGAAAATGTCAACTCAAACGGATAATGATCAGCTACTCATTAATTATTTCCAGGACAGTCTGTCTGGTGCTGCACTGTGTTGGTATATGAGTCTGGACAGTGCGAACATCCATTCCTTCAATGATCTTGGCGAAGCTTTCGTCAAACAGTACAAATACAACGTGGATATGGCTCCCGATCGGGATCAGCTCAGGGCCATGTCCCAGAAGGACAAGGAAACGTTCAAAGAGTACGCCCAGAGGTGGCGAGAGTTGGCAGCTCAGATTGTGCCTCCACTAGAAGAGAAAGAAATGAGCAAGATCTTTCTGAAGACCTTGAGCTCATTCTATTACGAGCGGATGATTGCTAGCGCTCCTTCGGACTTCACCGAGATGGTGAACATGGGGATGCGTCTAGAGGAAGGAGTCCGTGAAGGACGACTAACCAAAGATGAAAGCTCTTCTACCAAACGATATGGGGCGTTTGCGAAGAAGAAAGATGGAGAGGCACATGCTGTGATCTCCCATATTAAATCCAGAAGACCCTCTGCAAAGAGGAAGCCTGTGCGTTCAGCCAGTAATCAGCATCAGGTGGCTCACATAGCACCTGTCTTCAGAGACAACCAACATTATCATCAGCACAGCAATAATCAACAACCATTTCAGCAATATCAACAACAACATCGTCCTCAACAGCAGGCCTACCAGCCTCGCAATAGTAATCAAGCCAGTACGAGTTATGAGAGGAAGAAGATCACGTTTAATCCGATTCCGATGTCATATGCAGAACTGTATCCCTCTCTGATAGAGCGGAAATTGATTACTCCCAGAGACCCATCGACTATACCTATTAACCCTCAGTGGTGGTATAAGCCTGAGTTGCATTGTGTGTATCATTCGGTTGCTCCCGGCCACGATGTGGATAACTGCTTTCAGCTGAAGACTAAGGTTCAAGACCTTATGAGATGCGGCATTTTGAGCTTTGAGGACGCAGGTCCTAATGTTAAAAAGAATCCATTGCCCGAACATGGGAAATCCGTTAACATGGTCCAGGGCTGCCCTGGCAAGTACAAGGTCAAATATGTTAGCCATATTCGACAGTCATTGGTTGAATTGCACCGCTTGCTGTGTGAATACAGTCATTTGGAGCATGATCATGATAAATGCCGAATCTGCTCTGTGAATCATTTGGGTTGTCGCCAAGTGCGTAAAGATCTTTAGGAATTATTGGATGAGGGAGTCATTGAGATCCTTCAGAACAGAAATGTTGATGAAGATGAACCCAAAATCAACGTGATTTCTCCGGTGTTCAGGATCCCTGAGCCTGTTGTCATTAAATATGATGGTAGCAAGCCGAAGGTTTCTCCTTCCCTGATTATCAAACCTGCCGGTCCTGTGCCTTATTCTTCTGACAAGGCAATCCCATTCCGATACAATGTTGTTGCTGTTGAAGATGGGAAAGAAGTGTCTTTGCCTTCTTCCTCTGTGGTGAATATTGCTGATGTCAGTGGGTTGACCCGTAGTGGTCGTGTGTTTTCTGCACCTCCGAAGCCCCAGGCTGTTGCTGACTCTATTGAGCGTCCGGTTGGGAATGCAGTGAATTCTCCTAACCCGACACCTGTTGTTAAATCCTCCTCCGTACAAAAGACTCCTGCTTCTGTTGGCCCTAGTGGCAATTCGAAAGAAGATTGTGATGAGATGCTGAAGCTCATCAAGAAGAGTGAGTACAGTGTTGTAGATCAACTTCTACAAACACCATCCAAGATCTCCGTGTTATCGTTGCTTTTGAATTCAGAACCGCATAGAGAGGCTCTGCAGAAAGTCTTGGATGTGGCTTATGTTGATCATGACGTCACTATATAACAGTTCGATAGCATTGTTGCAAACATTACTGCTTGTAACACTTTGAGTTTCTGTGACTCTGATCTCCCTAAGGAGGGAAGAGACCGCAACTTGGCTTTACACATTTCTATGAATTGCAAAGACGACGCCATGTCCAATGTGCTGGTGGACATTGGGTCATCCCTGAACGTATTGCCAAAATCCACTCTCTCTAGATTGTCATTTCAAGGGCCTCCCATGAGGCAAAGTGGAGTTGTTGTGAAAGCTTTTGATGGGTCGCGTAAGACTGTGATTGGGAAAGTTGATCTCCCAATCAAGATTGGACCAAGTGATTTCCAGGTTATGGATATCCACCCATCTTATAGATGTCTCCTTGGCAGACCATGGATTCACGAGGCTGGTGCCGTGACATCCACCCTACACCAGAAGCTGAAATTCGTGAAGAACAAGAAACAGGTTGTGGTAGGGAGAGAAAAGGCTCTCCTGGTTAGCCACTTGTCTTCCTTCTCATACATAGATGCTGAGGATGAATTTGGAACTCCTTTCCAAGCTTTATCTATAGTTGAGCCTGTTGAGAAGAGAACTCCTTCATTTGCTTCCTATCGAGATGCGAAACTGGCCATCGAATGTGGTGCAGTTGCTGGTCTAGGAAAAATGGTCGAGCTTGAAGATAATAAGTCCCGGGCTGGCATTGGCTTTTCTTCTGGGGTCTTCAATGAGAAAGGGTTGTTCAAGAGTGGAGGTTTCATCCACACCGCTCAGAGCGAAGAAGCTGCTGCTGTCTTGGAAGAGGATGCAGAAGATTCTGACAATTTTGTCATCCCTGGAGGGATCTGCAACAATTGGGTCGCTGTGGATGTTCCTACAGTTATCCATAAGTCAGAGTAATGATTCACTTTGTTTAAAAACCCTTCTCCCATGCCAAAAGGAGAAGTGATGACATTGTTGGCAACATTTATACAATGATATTTTTCATTCAATAAATTCATGTTAAATGTTTGTTTTTCCATTTGTTTTCACTTTTTTCTTTTTGCATGAAATTGGTGATCACAAAAAATCCTAAAACAAGAATAAAAGCAATCTTTTCATCTGCATAATGATTGTCTTGTTTGATTTCTAAAAGCTTTTTGTATCCAAAATCATTATGCAGGTTGTTAATCAAACCCATTGAACATAATGATCCAACGCCATCTCCCAATTTTGGGTTCCCTGTATTTGAAGCAGAGGAAGATGATGTTGAAGAGATTCCTGACGAGATTACCCGTCTTCTTGAGCATAAAAAGAAGATTAGTCAGTTGCATCTTGAGAACCCGTAAACAGTCAAATTGGGGTTTTACAAATGTAAAAAAAAAAGGGTGAAAAATGAAATCAAAATCAAAAATCAAAATAAAAAAAAATCAAAAGAAAAAATGGCACCCTCAAACCCCACGTTGACTGATGCTGAATGGATTCAGAGTTGTTACGACCAACTGAATTTAATCGAAGAGAAAAGATTGACTGCCATGTGTCATGGTCAGTTATATCAGCAGAGAATGAAGAAAGCATTCGATAAGAAGGTCAAGGCTCGTGTGTTCCGAGAAGGTGACCTTGTGCTCAAGAAAGTTTTGTCTTTCGCGCCCGATTCCAGGGGCAAGTGGACTCCAAACTATGAGGGTCCATATGTTGTCAAGCGAGCCTTTTCAGGCGGTGCTTTGATGCTTACAACTATGGATGGGGAGGATTTCACTCGTCCTGTGAATTCAGATGCAGTCAAGAAATACTTTGCCTAAAAAGAAAAACAGAATGGCTCGCTAAGTTGAAAACCCGAAAGGGCGGCTTAGGCAAAAATGAGCGTCTCGGTGGATTGAAAACCCGAAAGGGAGATCCAGGCAAAAATTAGAGACATGAAAAAACGAATATTTGCATCCCGCTAGATTGAGTACCTCATCCTGGGGCAATCTAGGCAAAAATTAGGGATTTGGCAAGTAACTGCATCTTGACAAGACTGTGTTCTACATCTGTCATCTATCAGAGATTCTTGTTCATTCGCCCTCAACTGAAGCTTCGAATACATCGAATCCGGAATTGGTGGAGAAATGGTCATTATGTTTAATGTAGCCCTTTCCAATATATATCACCAATTTCAAACTTGTAAAAATCTATGGAGTCTTGCCATTTGCAGGCTACCATTCCATCAAATAAATTTGAGCCTTTATCCAATTATTTGCACTCTTATTTGTTTCAAATTCAACAGATGTTTTGCATGTTTTAATTGATAAAATATCATTGTTTTAAACAAACAAAATTTTCACAAACAGTTTTTAAACAAAGTGATACATTCACAATGATCAAAAGATACTTAGGAGACTCGCAGTGCTCTCCCAAGTGTGGTATGATTCCCAACAGGGTAAGACATTTGTTCATATCCCTAGCATTTGATTGTATCCTTTTTCTCCGGAGCCTTTTATGGTTTTCTTCTTAGCAGGTTGCCTTTCTTGGCTTCGTTCTCTCGCCAGAGTGTTGAGATGGTTTATTCACGCTCCAGATTCCCAGCAGAGCAGTAATTTTCTCCCCTCGAGTGTGTTCTCTCTGGAGGATTGGATTTGGTGATTTCTTCCTCAGCGAAGTCGTTGAAGCAGTATTCTTCCCTTCATCTATCAGATAGGCTCCCCAGTAGAGATGTTCATGTGGTAGATTCCCTGCCGAGATATTGCTGTTTCCTGGCATTTCCAGATCCCCAGCTAAGAGTGGTTGATCTGTTGGATCTTATCTACGATGATGTTATCCTCTTTCAGAGATATTGCTGTTTCTCTGATCTGCAGCAGAGTTTTTGGTGATGGATTTTATCTGTGATAATTCATCCCAAGCCGAGTTGTTGGTATGGTGGATCTTACATGTGTTGACAGTTTCCCCAACCAGAGTTGCTTTTGTGACAGATTCTACTTGCACAATTAAGCACTTCTCCCAGCTAAGAATGAAGATTCATCCCTGCGATGATTTTGTGTTTTCATTGCTCCTCAACAGAGTTACGGCCGTAGAAGATTTCGGCCTGTGCAATGAATCTTTTCTCCCCAGCTGAGACTTTTGGGTTTATCCCTAAGCAGAGTGTTTGTTGAGATGTTCACCACTCTCCCCCTCAGTGGAAGAACGATTTTCTCTCCTCGGCAGAGCGTGATCTCTCATTAGAAATTCCCCAGTGGAGTTGTTGATTGATCCCCCCAGTGGATGTGCTCTCAGTGGAATTCCCCAGTAGAGTTGCCAGTGGACGTCCCCGGTGGAGTTGCTGACAGTATCCCCAGTAGAGTTTGCTTGTGTGGCAAAATCTACTCGTGCGTGCTGTTTTCCTCAGCAGTGTCTGCCTGTGCACCGACTCTTCTCCTTAACCGGATTGATTGATGATCCATCACTCAGAGATTTTGTGTGATTTCTGTGATATCTCTGATTCTCCTGCAGAGTCTTTGCTTCCTAGCATCTTGGATCTCCAGCAGATTAGATACTCTCCATCAGAGTTTCCGGCTTTCTCTCTTGGGATGTAGTACCGGACGTTTGATCCCTGGTCCTGTTTGTGTTAGATATGTTTGTTTGTCAGCATTCATCATACATAAACCACGCATATACATGCATAATCATTAACATTCAGATATTCATGTTGCATTCTTTGCCATATATCTTTGGTTTGTTGTCTCCTGCTAGTTGGTGATATACATCTCCCCAAGCAGATGGGTTTGTTTGATCCTTCAAAATAGAGTCAGCCTCTTAAGCAGTAAATGTCTATCTTTCCTGCCTTTCCCCACTGAGTTCTATCCTCGTGGATGACGGTTGCTTCCGTTTCCTCCCAACACACACATTGGGATGGATTTCCCTATTGAGTTATATCCTCATTAGGTTGAGTCTTGATTCAGTTTGCCTTTTTGGTTTGATCCTAAATTGGCCTTTCGTGACTGTTTTGGTGTTCCTCAATAAGGTCGCCAATGTTTTTCACCTTATCCTCAGTGGATTTTTGTGGCTTCTACCTACAACCCGGTAGCTGTAAGTCCTATTTCTTTGGTCTTCTACCTACAAACCGGTAGTTGTAAATCCTATTTTCATCCCCTAGCAGAGGTAACCTTTTTGGTTCATTCTGGTTGTTGGCGCATTTTATGGTCGTCTACCCAGCACTCGGTAGTCGTAAATCCTATTTTGTTTTCTCCCCATCGGAGTCTATGCTTCCCCGCGGTATAAATGAATATTTGCTCACTAACCGGCAATCATTCATCTTATCCCCAGCGGAGTTTTTGGTCTTCTACCCAACATCCGGTAGTTGTAAACCCTATTTTCTCCCCTTGCAGAGTTAACCTTGTTGTTCATCCCAACCGATGACAGTTACTCTTCTGTGGTTTTCTACCCAGTCTTTGGTAGATGTAATCCCCTCTTTGTTGGTTATCATTATCCAGTATTCGATTTTGATATTTCCTTCTTTTTGTGGGTGTTTGCTCCGAGTAAGCAAATTTATCCCCAGCGGGTCCTCTTTCATTTACCGTTTTCCGGTGATGTTTGTTGCTTCCCCTTTGATTGGCCATCATTATATACCTAGTTTGGTATCCCGATGCCTTTCTTTTCGGATGATTTATCCTTTTCTAACCTACAACTCGGTTATGGATAATCTTCCATGCGAGTATATTATCTACGTTTTGACGGCAATAGATAATATATCTCATGCACTCTTTGGTCGAAGTCTTTTGTTGTTCTTCCCCAATCGAGTGAGATTCGTATTCTTTGCAGAATCGAATGTCCATCCTATAAACAAGTCTGCTTTTCCAGCTTTCTTCAGGATGATGAGTGTGTTAGAACACAAACCAATTCACGTTTCGGATGATTTATCCTTTTCTAACCTACAACCCGGTTATGGATGATCTTCCATGCGAGTCTATTATCTACGTTTTGACGGCAATAGATAATATATCGTATGCACTCTTTGGTCGAAGTCTTTTGTTGTTCTTCCCCAATTGAGTGAGATTCGTATTCTTTGCAGAATCGAATGTCCATCCTATAAACAAGTCTGCTTTTCCAGCTTTCTTCAGGATGATGAGTGTGTTGGAACACAAACCAATTCATGTTTCGGATGATTTATCCTTTTCTAACCTACAACCCGGTTATGGATGATCTTCCATGCGAGTCTATTATCTACATTTTGACGGCAATAGATAATATATCTCATGCACTCTTTGGTCGAAGTCTTTTGTTGTTCTTCCCCAATCGAGTGAGATTCGTATTCTTTGCAGAATCGAATGTCCATCCTATAAACAAGTCTGCTTTTCCAGCTTTCTTCAGGATGGTAAGTGTGTTGGCACACAAACCAATTCACGTTTTCGGTCGATTTATCCTTTTCTAACCTACAACCCGGTTATGGATAATCTTCCATGCGAGTATATTATATACATTTTGACGGCTATAGATAATACATCTCATGCACTCTTCGGTTGAAGCCTTTCGTGTTTCCCCAGTTGAATAAGATTCGTAGTCCCCTTGCGGAATCGAATATTCATTCTACCCCTTTTGTTTGGATAGTTGCCCTGTTTGCGCAATTTATCCCTAGTGAGTCATCTCTCGTCTACCCTTTTTGTTGCTGGTAACGATTGTTTCTCCTCTTCGGTCGACTTATCCTTTTCTAACCTACAACCCGGTTATGGATAATCTTCCATGCGAGTATCCTTTATGGATAGTTTTGCTGTGTTGGCGTATTCCTCAGCACATGCATCTTTGAGTCAGCTTGTGTCGTTCCGTCAGTTTTGTCTCCCTTTGGGATTCTTCTCCCCAGTAAAATCTCCAGTTTCAAGTCGTGTCCTGCTCACGCATTTTTTCTTATCCCCATAAGAGTCCCGTTAGAGTCTCTGTTCCATCATGGAGTGTATTAATCCTATGGATTTTTGATTTCTCTTGATTTCTTTTCTTCTTTGTGGACACGTATCCCCACAGAGATAATTTGTTTCGCATACATACATTTGCATCATGAGGTCTCTCAGGGACCAAAATTTGTCTCATTATTGTTATTTAAGCCCATTCTACCGCGTCGAGATGAAGATTTTAACCTTCATTTCTCCGGCTAGAATGATCTTAAATAGGGGCATCTGTAAGACCCCAATTTTGTCCCTAAGATCCCTCATGGCATCATATCATTGCATTACATAGCCTCAAGGATCTTTGAGCATTCTGCCTTCCTTTCCCTTTAGGTTGGGATCTCCTGTGAGTGTTTGAGATCACCAGGAATGCTTGCATTGTATATCATTGCTTTTTTTCTTGTTTTAATCACTAACCAAAAGCACCAAAAATATGTCATCTAACATTTGTTTTGCAGTCTGAGCAACCACAGGTCAAGCAATTCAAGGAATCCCTTTGTGCATTGAGTTGATGGTATTTTCTTGAGATAAGGACCACATGATTATATGGAGCTTATATAAGCTATGGTTCCATTTTGAGCAAATTCCCAAGGTGGTAAAGGCTCAAGTTCATCAGGCATTGTCAAGGTCATCTGAGGACCAAACAATCAACTGTGCAGTCAATTGAGGGCTTTGAGGTGTGGGAAATGATCATAGACATCCTAATCATGTTCATACAAGGCCTATGCATCATGTCAAACATTTATCTTGAAGATTTTGAAGCCATGGCAAAAGTTTCCCAAAATGGAAAGTGACCTGTAATTTCAAGTTTCCAAAAATGGCAAGTTTTTGGTTCACATTCAACTTGACTTTCTAACATCAAAGAAGCTTCAAATGGATTTTTGGTGAACATGAAAGTTGAAGATCTTTCTCTCCCCTTTTCAAAAAGTCCTATACCATGTCCATTTGATAATTGGTTGAGAAGTTATGTACAAATGATCACAAAGTATGCATGGAACTTCAAAATGCCATAACTTTTGATCCAAAACTCCAATTTGGTCCACTCTTTTGGCAAAATGCTCCTTGTGACCAAGAGATTCCAAATCAACCATTGCCTTGCATGAAAGAAGCTCACATGATCAAGTGTCCATACA
The DNA here is from genome assembly GCF_024323335.1 of Lathyrus oleraceus. Classification (NCBI taxonomy): domain Eukaryota; kingdom Viridiplantae; phylum Streptophyta; class Magnoliopsida; order Fabales; family Fabaceae; genus Lathyrus; species Lathyrus oleraceus. The sequence continues at coordinate 407,073,616 of NC_066582.1, forward strand.
AGTGCATTTTGGAGGGAAATTTGATAATTCAAAATTGGTGAATCATACAAGCCAAATACCAATTCCATCTTGCTTATTGAATGATTTTGAGTGAAAATGAAGCTTGCATGGCACTGTTCACGTGCACATTTGCCATGCTACCTCACACTTGCCAATTTGCATAAACACCTCACATCTCTCTAATTTTCAATTAGCCAAAGCCTAATCTCAATTTCAGCATGATTAAGGGGCCATATATAAGCCAAATGTTAATCACAATTAGAGGAGGATAACAGAATTTGGATCAAAAATTTCATTTCCCTCTCAATTTTCTCTCTCTTCAATTTTCAAATTTCTTCATCCAATTCCACAAAATTCTTGCATAATCGTGTTTATCATGCATCATTGATGAAGAATCATCATCTGGTTTGAAGAATTCAGTGCAGATTCGAGCTACACAAGAACATGAACAAGAACATGGAAGCTTGAAGATGAGCTGGATCTAGGTGAATTCAAAGGTTAATTCGTGCACAAAGCTTCAAATCAAGATTACTGGAGTGGATCTGGACGTTTTGGAGGCTTGAACACGTGAATTTGAACACTGCACCTCAAGTAAGCTTGAAATTCGACCTTCACTATTTGCCTTTTCATGTACATGATCATGTAGAGCTTGTTGTGCTGATGATGCTGATATAAATAGTTTTGAATTTGGCTGGATAATGAACAAGCTATGTTGATTTAAAGTTTTGACATCAAGAATGTTTTCCTTCGATAGGCTCAATCCATGAAGTATTAGGCTAAGTAATTGTGATATTCATGCTCCTCGTTGCGAGACGGTTCGAACCATATGCCTTACATTAATTTCTGGAAAATTTCTTGATGTTGCTCCGCCTGTACCACCGGAGAAGACGGTGGAAACCACCGTCTGCCACCGTCTGTGAGAGCTAGGGTTTACGCTTCCAAAACGCAGTGTTTCGCTTGTAAACGCGCTTGGGACCTTGCGCACGCGAGTTCGAACCATCGCTTATGCATTTTTGTTTTAAAATTCCAATTGAACGCGCCTTGAACCTTCAACACCTGAGTTCGAACCTGGCGCACGCTGCTTCTGAATTTAATTGTTGTTTTCTCTTTTGACCTTAGGCACGCTGGTTCGATCCTTCGCCATGCCTTTTTTTTATTTCATATTGAATTATCATTTGACCTGATGCGCATGTGTTCAATTCTTCGCTGGTGCATTTTCCTGAATTTGGCTTGTGAATTCTCCTTCACCTTCATTGCATGAGTTCGAATCTAGCCTTGTGCACATGCTGATTTTCATTCATATTTCATTTTCCACATGATTTTCATTTTTATTTCATTTTTGTTCATTCAATTTCAAAAAATCATAAAAACTAGAAGACATATCCAAATTGATCCAAATTTTTTTCCACATGCTTGTGTTGATGTATATTATTTTTTGATGTTATTTTCATGATTTGTTTGTTGCTGGATTTTAAATTGTGATTGTTTGATTGAACATGATGCCATATTGATATGTTGCATTCATTTGTTTGTGAAATGCTCATGGTTAATCCAATTGCTTTGAAATTTGACAGGCTTGATCCTAACATGTGATGTGATTTTTTGGCTTTGGTTTGAGTATTTTATCATATTCCATCACTATTTTGGACACATGAACATATGGTGTGACAATTTGTGTCACATATTTGATGTTGCATTTGTGCATTTTCATTCACTTATCATATGAATTCTTCTGGATCTAATTTTTTGCATGATGCTTGTTAATAACATGTTGAGCTTGTATAAAAAACTTCATGATCATTGGATGCTTTTCTGTTTTGATTTGGATTTTTTATCTTTGATTCCAATTGTGATCATATTGTTTGCCTTTGCATGACATGAATCATTTGATGGCTTTGCCTTATGATTTGATTTTGGTACTTTTGAGGACTCTTTCTTGTTTGATTGAATGTGCTTCATGTGAAGTATTGACTTCTGTTTTGGTCATTTGACTTGCCTTTGACCCTAGTCTTTGTACTAGTGGTTTGTACTCACCAATTGTGTTTTGTGTATCAGGTATTTAGCACTAATGGTTGGTGTGGCCTCATTATTTGAGATGCCATTTGCTTTGATCACTAACTCTTGTTGTGTTGTAGGTACATTGATGTGATGAACTCATTTGAGTGCTTGCACTTGTGACTTACATTATGTAGATATTGGAAAGTTCCACTGTTGTCTGTTTGGTTTTCTGAATACACTATTAACTGTTTGGCTTTTGTACAGGTACATTAGTTGCTAGCTCTTGCTTGAGCTTTGCTTTGGAGTGTGGTTGATACACCACTTAGGTAGCCACTCTTTTTCTCCATGTAGTCTGGAAGTCCTGCCATTTTTTTTGGCAGGCATTTGGCTGAAGTCCTCCTTAAGAGGCAATGATTGTGATTGTTTACATTTGTGCTAAAGACCTCTAGATGAGGCATGTTACTTGATAAGTCCTCCTAAGTGAAGAGGCAATTGACAGATAGAAGGGATTAGCAATCAATCCCCTGTTATTCAGTGAGTCATTCATTATGCTCGCACTACGTGCTGATGCTCTTGAACATAACCCAAGATCTTTGTATCGAGTCAGTCAAGTGGAATAGGGTCCCTCATTCTGGATCCCCCCCACTTTATTTTGTCATAAGCTCACCCAGGCCAGGGTTAAGAGCATGAGGTCTCATCCTCATTTCCATCTTTCATCAGCTTCACCCTAACTCTCAATGTTAGTGGTTAAGAGCTTCAGAACACCCCTACAGTTTTGGCTTGTTTGTCGAGGTTGATATGACCCCTCTTGACTAAAGCCCAACCATTTGTCTGAGCCTCTTGTTTGTATATAGAGTGTGATGATTGATTGATGTGATTGCTTTTGATGCATTTGCTCATATGTGTTTGTTTTCATGCATCTTTGTTTTGTGGAGTCAGATATAAGTCCAGCTATTGGCATTTTGTTTCCTGTTTGTTTTGAGGAGTTAGATGTAAGTCCATATATTGGCATTCTGTTTCCTGTTTGTTTTGTGGAGTTAGATGTAAGTCCATATATTGGCATTCTGTTTCCTGTTTGTTTTGTGGAGTTAGATGTAAGTCCATATATTGGCATTCTGTTTCCTGTTTGTTTTGTGGAGTTAGATGTAAGTCCATCTATTGGCATTTTGTTTCCTGTTTTATTTTTGGAGTTAGATGTAAGCCCATTTATTGGCATTCTGTTTCCAATTTTTGTTATTAGGAGTTGTATATAAGTCCATTGATTGGCATTCTGTTTCCTCTTTCTGTGGTTCTCTTATGAGACTTGCTTATTGCTTTTACCTTGTGTTTCCTAATTCCAAAGGAACTTACTTAGATCATCTCTATGATCTTGAGAAAGGAATTCCTATCTGTGGTTGCATCCCTTAACCCTCACCCTTTTGTTAACATTTCTCCATCCTTAACCCAAACCAAAAACTTTTGTGCAAACATTTGACTTGTTTTCAACATTAGAAACCTAGGCCTTATGCCTCTGATTTTCAAACTTTCTTTTCATAATACTCATTTTGAATTGAACTTTAAGTCAACTTTGACCATCTTTGTGAATACTTCTAATTGGTTAATTCAACCCACTCAATTGCTTTTTGTGGCCCTTGTCCACTTCTTAATCAAAATTTTCATACATTAGCCATAGATCTGAATTATCTTAGTGGTTGATGTAAATCTCACCTTTTGTCCTTAGTGATTGAATTGTAAGACTTCCCTGCTTATTATAGGGTTAACCCCTCACTAGCATGTTGAAGCTATTCTCACATGGTGGACTTGTGGTTGTCCAGGTCGAGTTTTCTCCCTTTGATAATGAAAGACCTTAAGGCTTTTGTTTAAAATCAATCCACTCACTTGTTTTGAAATTTGTTACCCGAACTACGGGGTTTTGATCCTTATCTTTCATGAGAGGGTACGTAGGCAATGGGTTCATCCATCCAAACACAAAATGTAAATAAACTTGTACATTCTTCTCTCATCTCTTCAATCATGTTTGCACAAAATAATTTCATAAACAATAACCTTTGCAACAAGTTGTGAAAAGGGCTCCCTAGGAGTACCTAGGATGTTGTGGGTGCCTAACACCTTCCCATGACATAACCAACCCCCTTACCCAGATCTCTGTCTTTTACTAGTTTTGTTTGTAAAACTTTATAGGTTTTTGTTCGCTTTCTAACCATTCCTTTGGATAAATAGAAGTGCGGTGGCGACTCGACTTTTTATGATTTTCCTTGGATTTAGTTAATATTTCCAATGGTGACGAATACACCGCTACAGTTACTACCCCTTTCTGAACATAGTCTCTGATAAAATGATGTTTTATTTCTATGCGCTTAGCTCTGGAGTGTAAAATGGGATTCTTACTTAAACAAATGGCAGCAGTATTATCACAGAAGATAGGAATGTTACTCTCGAAGATTTGCAGATCCTCTAACTGATTCTTCATCCAGAGCATCTGAGTAGTGCACAGTGATGCTGAGATGTATTCCGCTTCTACAGTGGACAGGGCTATGGTTGATTGTCTTTTGCAGGCCCAGGATATCAGATTGTTTCCCAAGAGCTGACAATTTCCAGATGTACTTTTTTGTTCCATTCTGTCTCCTGCGTAATCTGCATCACAAAAACCGGATAGTCTATACTCTGATGTTTTCTCATACATCAGGCCCAGGTTAGGAGTTCCTTTCAGATATTTAAGAATTCTCTTAACTGTTGTTAAGTGACTTTCTCTGGGATCTGATTGAAATCTGGCACAGAGACAAACACTAAATAGAATATCAGGGCGAGTAGCAGTCAGATAGAGAAGGGAGCCTATCATACCACGATAGAGCTTTTGACAAACCTTTTTACTGACTTCTTCTTTTTCAAGAATGCAGGTTGGATGCATGGGAGTCTTTGTAGAGTTGCATTCAGCCATATCAAATTTCTTCAGAATGTCTTTTATGTATTTGCTTTGATGAACGTACGTGACTTCTGAAGTTTGGTTTATTTGAATTCCTAGAAAGAACTTTAGTTCTTGCATTAGGCTCATTTCAAATTCTGCCTGCATTAGCTCAGAGAATTCTTGACATACAGAGGCGTTAGCTGGCGACTGGAGCAAAGGTTTCATTGTAGTCAATACCTTCTTGTTGACTGTAACCTTGAGCCACCAGTCGAGCTTTGTTTCTGACAACTTCTCCTTTCTAATTCAGCTTGTTTCTGAACACCCATCTGGTTCCGATAACGTGAGTGTCTCTGGGCTTAGGAACAAGATCCCAGACGTCGTTCTTTGTGAATTGATCTAGCTCTTCTTGCATGGCTAGAACCCAGTCGCTATCCTAAAGTGCCTCATCACAGGAGGTAGGCTCGATCAGAGATACTAGTCCCAGAGGAGTTTCTTCAGGAGTCTTGAAGGTAGACCTAGTTCGGATAGGTTCGTCCTTATTTCCCAGAATCAACTCTTCAGATATGTCGAGACGACTTTTAGCTTTCTTTGGGATTACTAGGGAGTTAGTTCCTTCTGGGGCTTTAATCTTCTCGTCAGATCCTGCAAGAGTGATCTCCAAATCTGCAAGTTTCTCAACTAGCTTTGACTTTTCAGGGTCAAGCTTATCATCAAATCTGACATGAATTGATTCTTCTACAATTTTGGTTTCTGTATTGTATACTCTGTAGCCTTTTGAGCGTTCTGAGTATCCTAACATAATACCTTTTTGTGTTTTGGAATCAAACTTGTTCAGATGTTGTTTAGTATTTAAAATAAAACAAGGACATCCAAAAGGATGAAAATATGAAATGTTTGGTTTTCTTCCTTTACACAGTTCATAGGGAGTCTTCTCTAGAATAGGTCTTATGGAGATTCTATTCTGAATGTAACACGTTGTATTTACAGCTTCGGCCCAAAAGTGCTTAGCCATATTTGTTTCATTGATCATGGTTCTGGCCATCTCTTGGAGTGTCCTATTCTTCCTCTCTACAACTCCATTTTGTTGTGGAGTTCTAGGGCAGGAGAAATCATGGGATATTCCATTGGAGTCAAATAGTTCCTCAATTTTTTTTTTTTCAAATTCCCCACCATGATCACTTCTGACTCTGATAATTTTAGAGCCAAATTCTTTTTGCACTTTGGAACAGAAGCTAGTGAATACAGAGTGAGACTCACTCTTGTGCTTTAGGAATTTTACCCATGTCCAACGACTAAAATCATCAACAATGACTAGTCCATACTTCTTTCCATTGACTGATGCTGTTTTCACAGGACCAAATAAATCAATGTGAAGAAGTTCCAGAGGCTTAGAGGTAGAAACAATATTTTTCTTTTTGAAAGATGTTTTTGAAAATTTTCCTTTCTGACATGCTTCACACAGAGCATCAGAAGAGAACTTCAGTTTAGGTAGGCCTCTGACTAACTCGAGTTTATTTAGCTGAGATAATTTTCTCATGCTAATGTGGCCCAAGCGTCTATGCCATACCCATTGCTCTTCGTGAACAGACATCAGACATTTCACATTTTGTTCTTTTAAATCAGAAAGATTAATTTTATAAATATTGTTTTTCCTCTTGCCAGTGAATAGGACAGAACCATTATTTTGATTTATGGCTTTACATGTTTTCTGATTAAAGATTACATCATAACGTAAATATTGTTTTTGATTAACAGATTATGCATTAATCCTTCTACATATAACACATCAGATATAGAGGGAAGAGTACCATTACCAATAGTTCCGGAGCCTCTGATCCTTCCTTTCTGATCTCCTCCGAAACCTACGAATCCAGCATCTTTAAGTTCCAGGCTTTGGAACATAGACTTTCTTCTCGTCATGTGTCGCGAGCATCCAGAGTCCAGGTACCATGACTGGTGTTTTAACTCTGCTGCATAAGATATCTGAAACATAAACAATCTTATCCTTTGGTACCCAGAGTCTTTTGGTTCCTTTGTGATTAGTTTTCCCAGAGCTTCTTAACACTTTGGGTTTTCTAGCATTATTAAATTTTTGCTCTTGTGTGTGTGTGTAGTGATATGAAAATGGAGATTTAGGTTGGTCATTAGTAGAAGTTTTATCTTCACTAGGATCATACCCAATTCCTCTTCTATTGTTTTGACTGACTCCATAAATCATGGATGCCATTATACTCCTCCCTATCCCATTTTTCAGAAACTTTTGAAAAGCTTTTTCATATTTATAAATTATTGTGTTTGAAGTTTGTGGAGCTTGAGATAACGCTTCTTCAAGTTTTGAGCAATTTTTCTTTGTTGCATCTCTTTCTAATGTCAAGGATCTGTTTTCATCTTTTAATTCTAAGATTGTTATCTCAAGTTTTCCACATTCTTCTAATGTTTCTTCAAGAACGCCTTTTACAGCTTTAAATTTTTGTTTTAGTTTCTGATATGAGCTGAGAGTTTCAGACAGACATGATTCTAGGTCAGATCGAGAGAGTTCAGAAAATACCTCTTCTGATTCAGATTCTTCATCTGAGGTGTTCTTGGATGTGGTAGCCATCAGTGCTACATTAGCCTGTTCATCAGAGTCTGATTCTGATGAGTCAGATTCACTGTCATCCCAGGTAGCCATCAGTCCCTTTTTGGTTCTGAGGGAATTTTTCTTGAAGTTCTCTTTTCTGGAACTGTCTTTCTTTAACTTGGGACATTCGTTCCTGTAGTGACATGTTTCTTTACATTCATAACAAGTAACATCTTTGTTAGTTTTACCTTTTGAGGTTGATTATGATCGATCCCCTCTGGGTCTTGGTCTCCTGAAGTTATTATTCCTCTTTCTCCAGAGTTGTTTTACTCTTCTGGTCAGGAGGGATAATTCTTCTTCATCATCAGAATCTTCCTGTTCAAAGTCATCAGCATCTTCTGTTTCGGCCTGGAAGGCTTTGTTTCTGAGGCTCATCTTCCTCCAGTTCTATCTCATGACTTCTGAGTGAACTGACAAGCTCTTCAAGGCTGATGTTGTTCAGATCCTTTGAAAGCTTTAAGGTTGTGACCATGGGTCTCCACTTCTTTGGCAAGCTTCTGACTATCTTTTTGACATGGTCTGCAGTTGTGTATCCTTTGTCTAGTACTTTGAGACCTGCAATAAGAGTTTGGAATCTAGAGAACATTACCTCTACAACTTCATCATCCTCCATTTTGAAGGCTTCATATTTCTGGATTAGAGCCAGAGCCTTTGTTTCTTTGACTTGAGAGTTTCCTTCATGAGTCATCCTCGGGGAGTCGAGTATATCTTTAATTGTTTCCCTGTTGGTGATTTTTTCATACTCATTGTAAGATATGGCATTGAGAAGTATCGTTCTGGCTTTGTGATGATTCTTGAATTCGCGCTTCTGATCATCTGTCATTTTACTTCTGGGAACGGTAACTCCAACATCTATTACAGGAGGTTTGTATCCATCTGTGACAATGTCCCAGAGATCAGCGTCATAGCCCAGAAAGAAACTTTCAATTCTATCTTTCCAGTAATCGAATTTCTCTCCATTAAAGACTGGAGGCTTAGCATTGTAACTGTCTCTTTCATTAGTGTTGGCCATAGTTTTTCTCGTTCTGGATCTCTCTACACTGTTAAGTGTTTGATTAGAAAATCAATAACAGAGCCGAAGCTCTGATACCAATTGAAGGTGAGAAAAACAAGAAAGGGGGGTTTGAATTGTTTTGGAAAATAAACGCTTTTTCAAAATAAGAACACACAGAATTTTATATTGGTTCGCTTATAACACAAAGCTACTCCAGTCCACCCGGCCAAGGTGATTTCGCCTTCAAAAAGGACTTAATTCATTAATCTTGAAAGATTAATACAACCAAACGTCTAAGAGAATGATCTCTTAGTCCTCCCAAGTATATAGACTACGCAGAGTTACTTGAGGAACAAAATCAATTTATCAAAAAGAATTGTAATCGAGAGTGCTTCTAAGAGTAAGCAAATATTATAGCAAATAGAGCAAGCAAGTGTTTTCACGTATGAGCAACAGCTCGTGAAAAACTAAGAGAGAATGTAGAGAAATTTCTGTGCGTTGATGTGTATCTCTCACTGAAGTATGCTGTCCTTTATATAGTGGTGAAAGGACCGTTGGAGTGATGACAGAATATTGGTCTTTGATGAGCATTCAATGTCATTAATTCTGTGTTTCTTGCCATAACCAAAATGTCTCCCTGAATAAATTCTTTCCAAATATACTTTCTTTCCATTTGAAGAAGTTGTTTCCGTTACTCTTTCTGGATTTTGGAGAATCTTCATTAGAGTCTTTGTTATCGCGGAGATTGCGTTGAGGTTATATCAGAGCTTCTAAGAGTACTGGTCTTTTAGATCATCAGAGTTGAGTCCAGTGGAGGTATAGAGCTTTTGGTATTCTACTGTTCTGTTGCTCAGAGTCAAAACTTCTAGAGCGCACTTCTTCTTCAGATGCTTATAGTCTTCTAGTTCTTTGTATCTGATCAGAGTTTGTATTTGATAAAGCGGTCATATTTCTTTGTTCTTGTTCAGAGTCCTGCACACTTAGAGAAATTTCGTTAGGGTGCCATTTTTGGTTTCATCCTTTGTTATCATCAAAATCCTGGAATCTATTGTAGAACTGATTTTGTTCTTACAGATGTTGAATGACCTACTGCTGTTTTATTGATATGTGATGTTAAATGATTGTTGTTAGTTAACAAATTTTTTGTTCGTGAATGTTATGTGTGAACTGCTATTGTTATGGCATGCTGCATGGTGATGCCATGAATTCGGAACTGAACTGACGGCTACATCTGCTGCTATGCTTTTGTTGTTACTATTTTGTTACTAATGCTTGATGGTGAAGAATTTGATGGTCTGCTGCTTTGTTATATAATTGTTTATGAGTGGTTATCATGCTATGAATTGCCTTGTATTATTGATTGCTTGAATGCACCTCATTTTCTTCATGGGTGTTTTGGGTCATTGTATACAAGTCATCAATTCAATGCTGATGTTGGTTTGGCATTTGGATCAAGATTTCAAAGCATCTTTGGTATAAGAGTGTCATGAAGGTCCATGGCCAAAAACTTGAAGAAACATGGTTTACTTGCACATGAAGCAAGTTTGGAAGGTGGATTTAAGGAAGGAAATAGAAGAATGAAGAAACAAAGTAAAAATTAGGATTAGGACTAAGAAATAGATGACTTTGGTCAATGTTGACAAAAAAAGTCAATAGTTAACCAAAGTCAACTATAGGCCAAAAGTTGCCTTTTTTGTACGTATTTTTATGATTTGGATTTTATAATATGATTTGGATTTTATGTAATGAGAATGTATCTCTTGAATGAATAAAAATTTAACTTGTGTTATAAGAAAGAAGTTTCCCTCCTAATCTTGATTTTTGAATGTTTGAATTATGACCTTGCAAAAATGAATCTTGCCATGCCATGGATTTGAATAAATGAAATTGAAACTTGCATTAGAATGTAACACCTATGAGTCATGTAATTTTAACCATGGACATGAATGAATGAACCTCAATCCAAATCCAACAAATGGAGTGACCAAGAATCAAAATGGATGAATCAATGCATCACAAACTTAATCCCATGAATGCACCATAAGCAAAGAACCAATGGACTATGACCATGAATGCAAGCATGAACAATCTTGGATGAAACAAAGAATTAGGTAAAAATGATCATTAAACAAAGGTCAAGCAATCAAATCATAATGGCAAAATAACCCTTTTTCCAAGAACTAGGGTTTCAAGAATAAGATCAAACCACATTGACAAATGTCAAACATCAACAAATAGGGCTTCAAGACAACCACATGATCAATGTGAAAGTCACCTAATCAAAGGTCACAAATCAAGCCATAAGGCTTTTCAATGAAATCCAAGCCAAATGGCCTATAAGATCACGAAACAACCATTAGGGTTTGATGCATAACGGAATACCATAATGCAATATCCACATGCCAAAGTCTCAAGCACCAAGAATTTGGGTTTAGGCCCATTCAAACCTCAAGTCAAGCAATAGGAAAACCTCAAACCAAGTGAGCGATAAAACATCAATGTCCTGAACCAGGCTATGGCTTACAACCCCTCCAAGCAAACCAGAAGACTCACCCCTCTTCCAGATCTAGAATTAGGGTTTGGACAATGCATGAACACCCTGATGCAATCTTCTAGATCTCAAGCAACAATTGTCCCTGATTAGGGTTTTTCATATTTGATTACCATGATAAGATATCCATAATGATTGTAGCACCACAACTCCTACGACTTGATTCTCAAATAAACCATAGGTCCTTGTCAAGTAAAATCAGCCTCAAAGCTTTAAATCTATTATGACTTTAGAATACTAGATGATATCGATGTTCATGAATGTAGATGAACCTTAAACCAAAAGGTTAGATGAAAATTAAAGGGGAAGACAAATTTTGGGGTATGACAGCTGCCCCTATTTAATCTTCTCGGGTGTAAAGGTATGAATAACAAAGACTTTCAAACATTCATGGTAAGAGAGGATTAAATACCAAAATAACCAAGAAATTTGCACGCGGGGAATGAATGAAATACAAGGTAAGTGTATTAACGGGAAATTATCCAATGGGTGGCATATAGACTTTTGTATATGGTTATCTTTTAGGGTTTAGCTGAGATGTCTGTGGGGAGAATGGGTCAGCTGTACAAAGAGATGTTTTATAAAGATATATATGAAGTATGAAATATGCTATGTATATAGTGTATGATTGATCTTTTTGCTTTCTTTTTTTCTCTATCTTTCTCGTTCTTTTCTTTTTCTCCTCTTTTTTTTTATTTCTTTTATGCCTCTACTAACGAGTTTTCAACCAGTGAAGACTTGGCATGAACCCATAATTCAGAATTCTCATACCAGAAGATAGAAGACTTGGCATGAAAGAAGTAACCTGAAACAATGAAGACTTGATATGAATCCAGAATTCTTTAACCACATGATAGAAGACTGGACCTTGAAGACGGTTGAAGAACTGTTTCCTACCTTGAAATTTGACAGCAGTTAAAAGATCAATTCCATTGTCTTTCATGTTGTCAAACTCGACCCAGAGTTCACAAGGAACATCCAATTTCTCTGCTGGAGTAGACAGAGTAATTTCAAGAGCATCATTACCATCTTCAGTGTGCACAACTTGACCTGACACAAATTTCGACGAACTGAAATGAAGGATATGAGGAACTTTTGTTTGTTGTTGCAATGATGAAGAAGAACCACGAGCAGTTTGTTGAGTAGATGAAACACTTTGTTGTTGAGAAGATTGTTTTGAAGCCATTATTGGCGAAAAACAAAGGGTTTTTAGGGTTACTGAAAGTTTTGAGATCAAAGAGAGAAAGTGTAGGTTGTGGATATAGCGGAAGTGTGTGAAGTAAGTTTAAATATAGATTCTGCAATCATGAAAAGGTTTTGAAAAGTATGCAATGTGAGAGAAGAAATAGCAAAGAAGATAAATAGTGAAAGAAATGAAAAATATTTATTAGAGAAAGAAAAATTAAAATTTGAAATTCATATAAAGAACATTCTTAAAGTTTTAAATTTGTATATAGTAGCATTTTCTAAAATCCGTGCCTCATAATTTTTTTTCATGTTTAATGTGAGACTAAAAAAATACTCATAGAAACATTTAATTTTCTAAAATTAATATTGCATAAACCTCTTCTTTCTCACGGACCATAAACTCATTTTTAGTTGTCTTTTTTTTCCTCCATCTTTTTTCATCTTCTATTTCTAATGATTGTAATTTCTTCTTCTTTTTTTAAATTATCTCTCCATCTTTCATCTTCTATTTCTCATGTTGTAACTCCTCAATTTAAATCTCTCTCAAAGATACGGACACAAACAACACATAAATAACATTAGTTTTTTATTTTTTTTAATTTGTAATCGTTGACAATTTTAAAAAACAAAATAGGAAAGAAATTATACATTTAAAAAGTGAAAATAGAAGAATTTAAAATCAATCTAAAATACTCTATCTTCCTTATTTATGTTACAGAAGGAATATGTATTTACTAAATGACAGAAATTGAATTCTTTATGTGAAGTGAGGAATCTTCATCGAAAAAGAAAACAACTCACAAACCAAGATAGTAGTAATCACAACTACACATAAGTATTATTGTCTACAACATAACAATATTTATAAATTCTCTCAATACAAATAAATAGAAGTTGGGGAAAAAGAATACATGTACATACATCTTAAAATGAGAAAATATATTACTAAATAATACTTGCAAAAAAAAAAACATAAATAAAAAAAAGAAGCAAAAGAATAACAAACCAAAGAGAGATATGTAGATGAAAATTATTTATTTTCTTTACTAATTTTCCACCAACAATAGTTTATTGAAATTTTCACAACATTAAATTAAATGAACTGGTTTATTGGTTTCCCCTAATTTATAGTCGTCTTATTATGCAATTACATTATAAATTTATTTTTGAAAAAACACTTTTGGATAATCATAATTTCTCTCCATAACTAGCTATTATGTAGTTACATTGGATAACCACTTTTAATTAAGTTATTTTAAAGAAAAAAATTGGAATGAAAATAAGGGAGTCCAAACTCCTATATTCTCTTTATTTATAGTCATAGAAGTTATAGATTCAAAGATGAAGAGTGAAGATGAAGAGTGAGATCCTCTTGAAACAAAATAAATTTTGAGATTTAAAGTTCACCTAATATAAGCTTAGATACAAAGTCCTCTAACTAATTATTTATATAGCAAGATTGATGTATTTGGTATATATACTCAAGCTTAAAAGAGTTATAATATTTAAATAAATAATAAATAGTAATAAAAACATTTGTAAAAATGGAAAATATATTCTAACTTAATTTAGAATAGAATATTACTCTAGTACTATTTAATTTAAATACCTGATTTTACTAAATAGCTATCTTATTTATCCTAATACTAAATATATTAGAATTTCAAATTGAGCATGAAAACAAAGAATATCTATCCAAATCTAATGTAAAAGGTCAAATATGGCTATGCATAAACAAATGCAGAAGAGATGAAGCTGAATATAATGACCAAAACTAAACGATAATTAATCTTGATAATAAAGAGACAAGAAACAAAATGCAAATTGTTTTATTTATGTATTCAAGGTGGAACATAAACCAAGTCTACAAGACTAGTTAGACTTTGGTACAATCAGTAGCCTTAAACGACACCGTCTTTAGTTGAAGGTCATAACCAACCAACAAATTCTGTTGAGCCAAGTTCCCAAATATAGCACCAATTTGAGAGGATTGAAATGCAAAGCAAACAATGCCTTCAGCAACTTGAACAAAGGTACTAATAGGATGCAACTTAACATCTGCACCGTCGAAATGCGCTGTGATTAGAGGAAAATCATATCCGTCTGATGTGAGACTATAACAAAGGTTGAATATTTTATTAGGATCGTCAACGCGCTCTAGTTTCACCGATTCAACTACGGCCGATTCCAAGTCATTATAAATTTTAGATGGTAAAAGCGTCAATGTTGTACCAGAATCAATTATTATATTACCCTCATTGTCGTTGTCCTTTGAAGATAGCCCTCTAAATTTTACTGTTTTGTTTCCGACGCTAAATGATTCCAAGGTAAGATAGTAGAAAACCGGGGAATCCTTTTTCACTATAGGAGTTGATACAACATCATTCCCAGAAACAATAGCAGCATCTCCGAAATTGAGTTTGGTAGTAGAGTTTGATGACCGAGTCTCGAACGCAAGCAAAGAAGGTGGCAAACAATACGAGAATTTACCACCAATTAACGATCCTAGTTGTGTTATAAAAGACACCGGTCCACCTCCAAGACCAACTATCCCCGAGCTTACACCTTGAAACGACACTGTATTATCGGTTCCACATCCTATCACGGTATTAGGAAAAGAAATAGATTGTCCAGAGGTGGATTCCAATGTAAGAGTATCGACGCTAAGATCTCCTTGCGAATGTGATCGATCACCATAAGAAATAGAATACTCACAGTTATTTTTGTCATCGCAAGTGGAATCTCTCACCGATTGACATAGGTTTGACGAGCAAGGAATGTTTTTGTAAGTCGATGATTTTGCTGGGGTAAACTTAGGAGTGGTTTGATTGAAACATTGTTCACAAGGCTCGCATTGAAGCCAAACAATGTCGCTACCGGTATCAGCTATACCGTATAGTTTAAATGGTGGAGTACCAACTGAATACGTCATAAGATATTCTGCCATATCGGGGATTATCGTAGATTGAGGCGAAGTGTTCAAGGAACTTTTATAGAAACGACTGACACGGTTGATCGAACGACGTGCAGCATTGACAATATTTTGATATTTATTTTGAGTAGGGTTGTAGAGTGGGGATTTTAAAGAGTCGCGGTGGATGAGTTCAATACTAAAACCATTGTTTAGTGCATGAGAAAGAGGGAAAATGAAGCAAACAACAAAGAAAATAAAGGTTATAGAGCATTGTGTATTCATTTTTGACATAGAGAAATGTTGAGAGGTTTTGATGTGAAACTATGTTACAACTATGCTGTTTTTGTGTCTTTTTATAGGTTCTATGAGAAGGTAGATAGACACAAAAATAAGAGTCATTCATAAACCCACTTTCAATTATTGGATTTTAAATCAAAATGATTAATTTTCCTAAAACTTATGAACTTCTCTTTAAAATTATTAAGAAAAATAATTTTCCATTCTCCTTGTCAATTTGATGAGCTGTGGTGTCAAGATTTTTACTGACTTTATGTATGTCAATTAACATTCTGAAACATTTCTTTGGCCAATAGAAGTTCAACAAACAAAGTCTAATAACTCTATTTAAATCAATGAATTCACAATGATTTATTGGTTTTAAAAGGAAACAAATTCATGCATTCCTTCAGTATCAAACTATACATATTCTTCCCAAATAAATACAACTAGATTAGTATATATATTTGAAACTAATTTTTATAAATTTAACTAATCAAGAAAATCGTCTTACTTATATGTCACACTGGTACATAATAAACAAATTTGCAATGAATAAATTAGTTTGAAGAGAAATATATTTCCATAAATAAATCCTTTAATATAATACCAAAAATGGTGTCTAAATTTTTGTTATTAAAAAATGTATAATTACTAAATTTTGAAATATATTCTTATTTAAAATAAATATTTATATTTTATTTAGAAATAAATATATTTGATTAAAAACATGCTTGAAATTGTCATAAAATTAATAAATATGCATCAAACTGTAATCATAGTAAATAATTACATTAAAATGTCAGTTGTACTATGGCTGATAATAGATCATTTAATTAAAAAAATTATTTAATTAAAATGTTAGGAAAATATGAATCGTAAAATGTCAGTTATACTATGGCTGATAATAGATCATCCATAATAGAGCTTGGGATGGGGCTGCAATATAGAGAGCAAATAGATGAGGTTGGTGATAGTGAAAACTTGTGTGACCCTATTATCGTACCTACGTACTCTTGCAAAGAGCTCGACTCACTTAAATATTAAATTAAAAAATACATATTAAAAATATATATCATGGAGGTTGAATATGGTCAAGTAACTCCAATTAAAATCTCATGAATTTTATATTTCTGCATTGAGTTAATTCATATTGAACGCTAGTGGAGGATGAAATTGATCATTATTTTATAATTAATTTAAATGAGAAAATATAAGTACTTTTATTTATTGTCATATATATTTAATTTTTGAGTTTTGGTTATTATTTTATTTTAAAGTATATATAGTGTTATATTTGTAAAAGGATTTGTCTCGGACGGTGATAGTATATCGTCTTAGGAGAGACGATGATAACATGTCACTCCATGTAAGGTATCATCTCGCCTTAAGATTTTCTTATCACCAAATAGTGAAAAATATGGGATAAGACTTTTCCTAAACCAAAGCACACAAATCAATAACAGAGTGTCATATTTCCAAATTTGTTTGAGTATTTTAAATTCATTTGATACATGTTCATTTCTCAAAATTTTCATTTTCAGCCATATACATTTTTATCATAAAAAAGTCACCATAATCATGTATATATGTATTATAGTAAACAAAAGTAAACATTTTACATATGGAAGAAATTGATTAAAATTGCATTTTTTTTTCATTATCCATTTTGAAAAATAAATTCATGATCATTTGATTTATAATCAAAATATTCATTTGAATTTTATTAATCATTTTCATGTATCATAAAACAAAAATCAATATGTCTAGAATGTCCAAAATATCTCTCATTTATTACATCATTATTTCAGGCATATATTACATAATTATTCACTATTTAATTAAATAAATTTTTAGAATACACTCACATTCTTTGCATAATTCCTTACCTATCCTTTTTAGAGCATATAAATAAAATACTCTCATTCACAAATCTCACCCAAAATCACTCACAAGAATAAGACAACATTTCACAAATTTCTGTCAAATTTTCAAGTCACTTTTTTTCTTCTTTATTTAGGTAGGCTTTTAATTTTTGTGTATTTAATTTTCTTTGTATTATTATTCTTGTTGCTCTTAATTAGTACTTTAATCATCACTATTTTACATGGAAACTCTATTGATTCAAAATTAAGAGTTTAAAATCTTTTTAACCTCCATTAACAAAAATGATTAAATGTGATTTAATTTTCGTATATTTAATTTTCTTTGCATTATTATTTTTGCTACACTTAATTAGTATATTAATCATCACCATTTTACATAGAAACTCTATTGATTCAAAATCAAGAGTTTAAAGTGTTCTTAAACCTCCAATAGAAAAAGTGATTCAATATGATTAATTTTTGTTTATTTGATTTTATTTGCATTATTATTCTTCTTGCACTTAATTAGTATATTAATCAACACTATTTTGTATAGAAAACTTCATTGATTCAAAATCAAGAGTTTAAAGTGTTCTTGAACATCCATGAACAAAAAGAGTAAAATACAAATTGATGTTTGTTTTACATAAACAATGTATCTAATAACTTCCCAACATCACACCGATCACGAATCCAGAGTTCATTTATCATTAGGGTAGATAAGATGACTGAATCAAGCAAATATATGTTGTCACATTTTTGTTGATTTTCAAATTTTTATTGTTTATTTGCTGATTCTAAATATACCATTATGTTTCTGAAATTGAGTAGATAATTTTTCATTATTTATTTGTTTAATTTCATAAATAATTGAGAAAGTTATGGTGTTTTTATATTTTCGTTGGAACATTTTTCTTCCGATTTTGTTGCTATGGGAATAATAATCAAATATGGGGTTGGGGAAGATGAAGTCTCTCCCACATCCCCTAATTGCTCAGTGCACCCCTGTCAGGCTCCCTCCTTTGGGTCTATAGCACTTTCATAGTTACACCCCCAATTTTCAGTCTGTTTTTGTCTTTTGTATATTTTTAATATTTATTGTTTTCTTATTATTTCTTTATTTCTTTATTTTATTTTCTTTATTTTTTTAAATTATTTTATCTCTTGTATTGATAGTGTGCCCCTCACTTTATTATTATTTTTTATTATTTCTTATTATTGCTTTATTTTTTAGTTTATTTTATTGTATTTTTAGTTGATGCATAATTGTTAATTCAAAAAGACAAAATGACTCTTAAAATTAACCTTTCAAAAAATACTAAAAATCAAAGGTGCTTCATCAACATCATGTACATTTTTTAAAATCACACCAAAACATTTTCAAACCAAAATCAATCGCTTAACATCCATTAACATTTACAAATAAATTCAATCCTTTGAAAAATTCAACTTGGTCAACACCAAACCCTTTTCTTTAATAAACACTTCAAGTCATTTCTCAAACCATTTCATTTTCGTATTTGATCAGTGCATCTTGATGCACTTTCTTCTACTATTGTACTTAGACAAATCTATAATTTATTATATTATTTTTACTATTTTAATGTGTTTTAATATTTAAGTTTATTTTTGCCTTTATTTTATTTTCGTACTTTATTTTCAGCATAAATAATTATTTGATACCTTATCACTATGCAGATCATAACTTGAGCTACGGGAATTAGATTGATGCGTTCTAATATGCGTTGGAAAGCTAAGATAAAGAGCTACAAGTTTCATGTTGAAGTCAAAAGATGATTCTAAGTGAAGGATGGTTGAATAATTCGTTGAAGTTTCAGACTTAATTAAAATAGTTAGTTTGGGTCCGTTTTTGAAATTTTTGGGCCGGATCCTATAAGGGCCCGAATTTGCCATTTATTATATTAGGTTTTTCACTACTATAGTAATCCAATTTTGAATTTTGATGATACAATATTGCTTAGAATATTTCATGGAGAGCTAATTCCCAAAGAGTTGATCTGTTGTATTCGAATTCCACTTTGAGGTTTTTATTAATTTTAGTTTAATTTCAATTTCTTTTCAATTCTTCCTATAAACTCGTTTACTTAATTTGATTACTTTCGTTTGCTTAATTTGATTACTTTCGTTTGCTTAATTCGATTGTTTCTTATAGGATAGAGTTGATTAAATTTGATTTTTTGTATGATCCTTAACTATAATCACGTTAGCGTAGCTTTTTCGTTATCGTGTTTGATTAAGTCGCGTTTGCTTAATTCGCGTCTGCTTAAATCCGTTTGCTTAATTCGAAAATTAGGAACATACATCATATAATACCAATTTGCGCTTGTCAGTGGGTGTTGTAATCGAATGAGATTGAATTCGCTAGGGAATTGAAATTATAAGAATCGATGATAAGTCGGAAATCGATACAATAGATTGGCTTATTTATCAATTTTGCTTTTACATTTAATCATCTTCAATTTAAGTTTTGAACCTTAAAAAAATCCTTTTTTCATTTATTTGGTTATAACATTCAAGAGTCCTTGTGATACGATATTCGAGTGTCGCTTCCGTTTTACTACATTTTTAAACTCGTTTTTGACCCGTGTGCGACAACGGATCAAATTGGCGCCGTTGTCGGGGACTCTTGTAGATCTTAACCATTATTATAGTCTAACCATTATTATAGTTTTAGGTGTTGTGTTTTAGTTTTTTTTTTGCCCTAACTTTCTTGCGTTTTGGTCTTTTTGCGTTTTAGGATTAAAAAAATCTGTTTTTTAAGAAAATTATCTCAAATTATTCTGATTCTTTGTCGATTAACTAGGAAAAAATCAAGGATCAAAAGCCTTTAGTTAGGAACTAAATTGTGGGATCCGTTCTAAAAATCTGAAATTCCTTATTTTTCTATTTTTTATGATTTATTTTCTGTTTTGATAGTTTCAGAAAATTCTGAAAAAATTCTCAAAATTCTTAATTGACGTTATTAGATTAATTTTCGTGTTTTTGTATTTTTTTTCCTTTTATTTTAATAGTTTTTTTCGTATTTCAATTGTTTTTTCCTAATAGGGACATTATCGGTATTTTCCTATTTGTTGTTGCATTGCTGAATTAGTTATGTGTTTTCTCATTGTTTGTTAATTTTTTTTCCTACTGAGTTTAACATGGTTGAACAAAGGACCCTGATTTTGGTTATAATGCTTTGTGTATTGAATATCCTGTTGCTGTCAAATCCTTGATTGGGAACATGTCACTTAACTCCCAATAGTTCATAACAATGGATAATTTTATGGTCCAAGCAAAAGGTGTGAATGAGATTCAAGTTTCTTCTTCCAATAAGTCTCTAGAAACCAGAATTGATGAGCTTACCTCTTTAGTGAAACAATTGATGTTACCCCTTCCACCACCACCACTATATAACCCTCAACAAGTAACCACGTCTTCACCTTCTGAACCTTCACTAGAGGAACTTGTCAAGAAAATGGTTGTAAATAGTCTCCAATTTCAGCAGCGAATAGATTATAGTATTCATACTTTGCAAACACAAATTGGACAACTTACCACTTCAATGAATGCCATGCAACAATCTCAAGGATCAAACCAACTACATGCCCAAACAGTAGTTAATCCAAAAGGCTCTCATGTGAGTGCAATTTCCTTGAGATCCGAAAAAGTTACAGAACCACCCCTAGAAAAAAATAAAAAAATTATTAGTGTAATACATGAAAATAAACCTGAACCTTCTATTGATGTTGAGGTTGAAAAAGAGTATGTATCATCAATCTCTTTCCCACAAAGAGTATTGAAAAAGAAGAAGATTGACGAGGAAGAGCATTCTGTTTTTCAAATAGAGTTGTTTTCTGAAGTTATTGATGAAGCTTATTCTGATTTGTTTTTAGATGATTTTCTAACTTTATCTGGTTTTGATGATATTTACTCATGTGATGATTGTACTAACACTAACATTTGTGCTGTTTGTGCTGAGATTGATGCTGCATTGCAGGGTGATATTGTAAATGATGTTTTTTATGTAGCTGAAGCTCTTGACATTTCGGCTGCCCCAAACATACCATCCATTGAACAACCACCTTCTTTAGAGCCTAAACCATTTCCTGAGGATTCATATTATTCATCAAAGCTTCAACTTAAGCAGAAACATAAGAAGGGAATTGGATGGACATTGGCTGACACTCGTGATATTAGTCCATCCATATGTATGCATAGGATCTCACTTAAAGATGAAACAAAAGTAGTGAGGCAGCCCCATAATCCTTTGATTCTTGATATTGTGAAAAAGAATATCACTTTGACGTGCCCATTCAATACTTTTACTTATCAAAGATTCTTCTTTGATCCTGGAATACACGACAAATGCACTAATCAAAATTTCAAGATCAATGGACACTACCCAAAGCTACTCCATGAGAACCCGACTTTGGAAGAAGAGACTATAGAAGAGCCCTATTTGGGAAAGGCTGTTTATGCAATCATTTATCCGCCTTGACTCCTCGGGTGTGTTCTTTTCTTTCTCTCACTCTTATTTTATATTTATGCTCTTTCATTGAGGATAATGTATGTTTTAAGTGTGGGGGAGAAAACCATTTATTTGTTTTGTTTTCTTTGTTTTATTTTCAGTTTTTCTCTGTTTTGTTTTTTTTTTTGTTTTCTTAAAAAAAATTACATGCTTTTTCCTTTGGTTTTTGAGTTACAATTATGAGTATTTTTCTTAGTTCTCTTGACTAAAGTCTTGTGATGTGATGTGAAAAATTTGTTGTGCATTTTTAGTATGATAGGTAGGATTAAACTCTAAATTGTATATCATTTGTGATAGATCAATTAACCTTGTGAGATTTTGAGCCTTATATGAATAACATATAAAAATTCATCTTTTTCTTTCTTGTGTGATTCACTCATGTCTGTTAGTCTGTAGAACTTGGATTGACTCTTGTTGATGTTGTTGTTTACTTGTGCATACTGATATGATAAATGCAGTTTTATTTTTTGTTTTTTTAGCCAGTTAGCCAAAAAGCCAACCCTTAAATAATATCATCCCTTGTTTGAAACCCCCTTGAGCCTATTATCCTTTTTTTTATTTAAAACTCATTACAAACCGAGAAGTGAAAAACAATATTATCACCCTATTCAAAGTGTCATACGGTGAACTGGACCTTATTGGATTTGTAATCGCAATGTCGCGGTTAGCAAGAGTCGCCACCGACTTTTCTTTTATCCCTTAAGGAAAGGTGGAAAAGAACAGGAAAGACCTTAATTTTAAATTCTTAGGTTCGGGAGGTACTTTATACAAAGGGAAGGTATTAGCACCCTTTGTATCCATGGTTATCCATGGGCTCTTAATTGCTCAATCATTTATGTTTTCTTTGTTTGAAAAAGGTGGTTGAGAAATGTATGAAAAATGTTTTGAAAAGGAGAATTTAACTTTGTAATGATTCTTGCATGAATGTATACAAAGTGGTTATCTCATTTAGTTTTTTGAAAGTAGTTTAGAAAAATATAACTTGGCAATGATCCTAGTACGAATGTATGCTAAGTGGTGATTTTCCAAAAGAAGACGTTTGAAAGGTGTGGGGTGTGAAAAGCATTTTTTGTTATGAATGAGCAATTAAGGTTATACCTGTCCGAGGTCTTTCTGGGCATTTCCCATCCTTATGAGGGTAAAACTGTCCTTACTATTGAGAAGCAAGTAGTTTATCCTCGGGATGTATAAGGGTCATCGTAGGGTCATCGATAGGTCATTGAAGGCAACAGTTGTGAGGATACCTTAGCATTCGAAGGGACTACCATCATTTAACCGTAGGCTACACCGAAGGGTCATCGAGGGACAAAATGGTATTTTTGAAGGCAACATCCGAGGGACTATGATGATTTTACCGAAGGGTCTTTGCTAAGGATATCCCCATATTCGCGGGACATGACCGTAATATTGTAATCGTGGGGTAATAAAGAGAGGTCCGATGTCATTTATTTAAAGTCCATGTTTTAAGTCCATTAGGTAATTATGATGATACCGCATTAAATCGATACATTAAAATCAACATTACATTAAAAATTAATATAGTAAAATTAATTAGGCACTCAATATGAATCTTCACATTAAAGTGAAATAATTTAGAATCCCTCTCCATGAAGGCTTCCCATGCGTAAAGCGGAGTACCTAACCGGCTATTTCTTCGGAAGTATGCTAACCTTTACCATGAACACACGGATTAAAGCATAAAATACAATTGGAAATTGCATCATAAGATAAATATAGCAGCCAAGAATTTAGGCCAAATAATGCAGAATCATCATTAGGTAAACATGAAATAGGCAGCAAAAAGCAAAGCAGCCCCTGGCCCGGTCGCCTCTGCTTCGCCTAGCGAAGGCTCGCTGCGGGTTCGCCTAGCGATGAGCTAGCGAGCGGCCACGGGTTTGAAATTTGAGAACATTATGACCTCAACCTGCAGCATGGCTTATGGCATCCAACATACAATTATATGGTTCAGTTTCACAATAGGCAAACACATTTAAATTCTCATGCAAGACTTCAAGATGTTTATGAATTCAATTATAATCCACAAATTAAGAACATGAAGTGGTACCATATGCCAATTGAAAATACAAAACGATATCACATGCAAATTAAGATACTAAAATGATACCACATGCAAAATAAGGACACCAAATGATAATCATATGCCAATTAAGAAGCTAAAGCGATAATAGTGAGGCTAACCTGTTTGCAAATCAAGTTGTAACCTTGAATTGGCGAGCCGGATTGAGTTGGACGGCGGTAGCTTCGGAGTGAATAAACGGCCTTCAGGGTTTCCGCCTTCTGAATTCTTTGGATCAGCAGGGTTTCTGTGTTTCTCCCTCTGGATGCGTGTTTACGTCCGTCTTCGTCCGTCTGTGTGTGTTTTTTTCGTAGCAGAGGAGCAGGTATTTATAGTAGAGGTAGTGGTGACCTAATGGGCTTAAAATGAGGTCCAAAAATCTCAAACTTCGCAAGCTTCGCTAGGCGAAGGAATTGCTCGCCTAGCGAGCAAACTAGGTCTGGGCCTTTTCCTGGATCTGACGCTTCGCTGGGCGAGTGTCATGACGAAGCATTCGCTAGGCGAAGGGGTTGCTCGCCTAGCGAGCAAGCTATTTTGGGCCCCTTTTGGATTGGGCCTGTTGTGAGCTGGGCTTGATGTCGGTGCCTTGCAGAATAAGTCGGGGTCTTGGAAAATGCTTTGTAATACCAACGGGCAAATTTTGGGGTATGACAGCTGCCCCTGTTCAATATTCTTGAACCGAGAGAGTAGAATGGTAGGTGCCGTTCGTGGTCTGGAGGTGAAAGATTATTGAACACTTAGAATGCCCCAAAAATTTGCACTTGTTCATTTGTCTTGACGGAGATGGGCTTAAAGATGCCATCCAAGAAACTTGCTGAGGAGATTTCCAGATTGTGTCGTACGTTAGACGATACCTAGAGACATGGGTGTCACACCGGGTCATAAATCAGACCGTATAGTGAACCATCCATTATGCTGTTGACTTCGTTGGGGAGTCAGAGTATGCTATACTGCTGGGGATGAGGGATCAGAATGGATCATACGTTAGACCGTGTCTGAATACCAGAGTGAGCTGTTCATTAGGCAGATGACTTTGCTGGGGATGAAAGATCAGAATGGATCGTACGCTAGATCGTATCTGAGTTGCAGAATGAGCCGTACGTTAGGCTGAAGCTGCTGAAAAGGGAGTAGTCGTATACTAGACTACCAGTCAGGAATGTACCTGTCCGAAGGTAGCACCTGAGAAAGGGAGTAGCCGTATACTCGACTACCATTCAGGAATGTACCTGTCCGAAGGTAGCACCTGAGAAAGGGAGTAGCCATATACTAGACTACCATTCAGGAATGTACCTGTCCGAAGGTAGCACCTGAGAAAGGGAGTAGCCATATACTAGACTACCATTCAGGAATGTACCTGTCCGAAGGTAGCACCTGAGAAAAGGAGTAGCCGTATACTAGACTACCATTCAGGAATGTACCTGTCCGAAGGTAGCACCTGAGAAAGGGAGTAGCCGTATACTAGACTACCATTCAGGAATGTACCTGTCCGAAGGTAGCACCTGAGAAAGGGAGTAGCCGTATACTAGACTACCATTCAGGAATGTACCTGTCCGAAGGTAGCACCTGAGAAAGGGAGTAGCCGTATACCAGACTACCATTCAGGAATGTACCTGTCCGAAGGTAGCACTTGAGGAGATGAAGGTTTAACTTGGTCGTACATTAAACCGTATTTGAGCAGCATCTGGTCTAGCTTGGTCGTACATTAGACTGTATCTGATGCCTGGAAGGTCTAACTTGGTCGTACATTAGACTGTATTTGAGTTGTTGAAGGAGTCATATGTTGAGATGAATCCGGATGAACCGTATGTTAGGTTGTATCTGTATACATTGTATTTGCAATAAATGTTTGGGATGGGCTTAAAGATGCCATCGCTAGGAGGATATCGAAGTGTTGTCAGAATGAATGTTCCCATGAATTGCATCTGGAATGTGTATCTGAATCTTGTCTGTGATTGATAAAGGCGTCTACCTGAATGAGCCTTTTACTTTGACTATATCAGGAGGATAATTAACCTGCAAAGAAAGGTTAGCTTTATGCCATGTCATGATGCATGAGATGTTTTATGCTTTCGAAAATAAATGCGAATGTTGTATGCATGCGTATGTTGTGAAACGATGTAATGAATGAGTTATGCGTATGAGAAGTTCTGCTTGGGGACTCTACTGGGGAAAATAAATCCCCATCTACTGATTGGAGATATTCGTGTTGAGGACCCTCTCTCGGCTGGGGGTTCTGATTTCTGTCTGATGGTAGAGATATTCAACAGAGCCTGGCTAGGGATGGGTGAGATGATCAATCTGCCTGATGAGGCCGACCCCTGTTGGGGAATAGCTGGCTGTGCCGGGGAATACTGCCAATTTCTTCTGGGAAAAACAGGCTTGCTGGGGGAAGAGAATTGGTAGTGGATTCATTGGAAGCATGATTAGACCTTATCCTCGATCCCGAAGTCTTGTAGTAATTGCTATTGCTATTCTATGCATGTATTTTGGTAAACATTGGTCATATTCAAATGCATATATTAATTCAAATTAAATCAATGGGCGTTGACGCAAACAAAACAGAAAGTAAAAAACAAAGCATCTTTTTTTGAAAGAGGTTTGTATTGATTTTTGAAAGAAGGCCTATAAACAGGCAAATTGTGTACAAGGAGACAGAAATCCTAGTAAGAGGAAATTGTCAAAAACAAAGAGACAGCTATGCAGAAAAAGTCCTATTGATTTTAAGTCTACTACCGCCATTATGTCTTCAAGCATCTCATCCCCTGCTGTCGGATAGAAGTGATTGGCTTGGTCAGTCCCTGGAACTTGGATGAAAGTTGACTGAGAACGGGACATAGTCATGCGCTTTAATCCCTAATTTTTGCCTGGACCGCCTTTTCAGGTTTTCAGTCCACCAGGATACCCTTTTTTGCCCAAGCCGCCTTTTCAGGTTTTCGACTTGCCGGGTGTACATTTTTATATGTTTATCCCTAATTTTTGCCCGAACCCTTTTGGTTCGCCGGGATGCCCTTACTTTTGCCTAGGTACGTCGACCTAGCGGGTCTCTTTATGCGTAGTATTTTTTAACTATGTCCGCGTTCACGGGATGCGGGAAGTCTTCGCCATCCATTGTAGCAAGTATCATGGCTCCACCAGAGAATACCTTCTTAACTACAAATGGCCCTTCGTATGTGGGAGTCCATTTGCCTCTGGGATCACCTTGGGGTAGAATGATACGCTTGATCACCAAGTCACCCATTTGATACACCTGTCTCTTGACTCTTTTGTTAAATGCCTGGGTCATGCGCTTCTGATATATCTGCCCATGACAAACAGCCGCAAGTCTCTTTTCATCAATCAAATTTATCTGATCGAGTCGTGTCTGAATCCATTCATCTTCATCTAAGCCCGCCTCTTTCATGATTCTTAGAGAGGGAATCTGGACTTCCACTGGTAAAACGGCTTCCGTTCCATAGACTAAAGAGAAAGGAGTTGCCCCTGTCGAAGTGCGTACTGAAGTGCGATAACCGTGAAGGGCAAACGGTAACATCTCATGCCAGTCTTTGTACGTTACCGTCATCTTTTGTATGATCTTCTTGATGTTCTTATTAGCAGCCTCTACGGCGCCGTTCATCTTTGGTCGGTACGGAGAAGAGTTGTGATGCTTAATTTTGAACTGCGTGCAGAGTTCAGTAATCATCTTGTTGTTCAAATTAGTACCATTGTCGGTGATAATCCTTTCAGGGATGCCATATCGACAAATAAGACTATTCTTGATGAACCGTGCCACCACATTCTTGGTGACAGAAGCGAATGAGGCTGCCTCTACCCACTTTGTGAAGTAATCAATAGCGACGAGGATGAAGCGATGTCCATTAGAAGCCGTAGGTTTAATCTCTCCGATCATATCGATGCCCCACATTGCAAAGGGCCAAGGAGCTGTCAACACGTTCAATGGAGCAGGAGGCACATGTACTTTGTCCGCATAGATCTGACACTTGTGACAGGTTCTGGAGTGATGGTGGCAATCCGCTTCCATGGTAGACCAATAATACCCTGCTCTCAGAATCTTCTTGGCCATCGTATGTCCATTAGAATGAGTCCCAAAAATACCGTCATGCATGTCTTCCATAATCCTTTCTGCTTCCTTTTTATCCACACAGCGAAGCAGAGTCGAATCATGATTACGTTTGTATAACATTCCGTTACTCAGAAAGAATTTAGCGGAGAACTTCCTCAGGAATTTTCTGTCCTTGATGGATGCCCCTTCAGGGTATTCCTGAGCTTCTAAATATCTTCTTACGTCGTGGAACCAAGGTTTCTCCTGTACCTTCTCAGTGTTAAGTCCATAACAGTAAGCTGGTTCATCTAACCGTCCGATGGTAATCCTGGGAGCTTCGCTGCCCCATCTGACTCTGAACATAGATGACATGGTAGCTAATGCGTCTGCCAACTGGTTCTCCTCTCGTGGAATATGTTCAAATGTTACCTCTTCAAAGTATGGGATTAATGTCATCACCTGCTCTCGATAAGGGATGAGATTTGGATGTTTAGTATCCCATTCCCCGTTGATCTGACTGATTACCAAGGCCGAATCTCCGTACACACTCAAAAACTTGATTCGCCAATCTATAGCAGCTTTGAGTCCAAAAATACATGCTTCATACTCAGCCATATTATTGGTACAATGGAAACATAGTCTAGCCGTGAGAGGTGTATGGTAACCTCCGGGAGAAATGAGTACAACCCCAACACCATGGCCCAATGCATTAGAAGATCCATCAAAGACCATAGTCCATCGGGATCCCCATTCGGGTCCTTCATCTGGTTTAGGTTTTTCATTATCCGTAACAAACATGACATCCTCATCTGGGAACTCAAAATTCATAGATTGGTAATCATCCACCGCTTGATGAGCCAAATGATCAGCCAACACGCTTCCTTTGATTGCCTTCTGGGTAGTGTACTGGATATCGTACTCTGTTAAGATCATCTGCCATCTCGCTATTCTTCCGGAGAGGGCAGGCTTCTCGAACATGTATTTGATGGGATCCATCCTAGAAATCAACAAAGTGGTCTGATTCAACATATACTGTCTTAGTCGGCGAGCAGCCCAGGCCAAAGCACAACAAGTTCTCTCGAGCAGTGAGTATCTTGTTTCACAGTCGGTAAACTTTTTGCTCAGGTAGTATATGGCATGCTCTTTTCGACCAGACTCGTCATGTTGCCCCAATACGCACCCCATTGAATTTTCTAACACGGTCAAATACATGATTAGAGGTCTTCCTTCAACTGGTGGTATCAGAATCGGAGGTTCCTGGAGGTAGTTCTTGATTTTGTCAAAAGCTTCCTGGCATTCGTCATTCCATATCATCTCTTGATTCTTCCTCAGCAATTTGAAGATGGGTTTGCAGGTAGTGGTCAAGTGGGAGATAAATCGAGCAATGTAGTTCAAGCGTCCCAAGAAACCTCTTACCTCTTTCTCCGTACAGGGAACTGGCATTTCTTGAATAGCTCTCACTTTAGCCGGGTCAACCTCAATTCCTTTACCGCTGACAATAAAGCCCAAGAGTTTACCGGATCTTACTCCAAAAGTGCATTTGTTCGGATTCAATCTCAACTTGTACTTCTTCAACCTCTCGAACAGTTTGTATAAATGATCGAGATGTTCTCCTTCAGTGTGAGATCTAGCTATCATGTCATCCACATATACTTCTACCTCATGATGAATCATATCATGGAACAAAACCACCATAGCACGCTGGTACGTTGCCCCGGCGTTCTTTAGACCGAATGGCATTACTTTGTAACAAAAAGTGCCCCATTGCGTCACAAACGTAGTTTTCTCCATGTCCTCAGGTGCCATCTTAATCTGGTTATAACCCGAGAATCCATCCATGAATGAGAATACTTTGTGTTGAGCGGTGTTATCTACCAGAACATCAATGTGCGGGAGTGGAAAGTCATCTTTGGGACTTGCTTTATTCAGGTCTCGGTAATCTACGCACATTCGCACCTTACCATCTTTCTTCGGTACTGGTACCACATTAGCAACCCATTGAGGGTAAGAAGTAACGGCTAGGAAACCGGCATTGAACTGTTTCATAACCTCGGCTTTGATTTTCTCGGACATTTCAGGACGCATGCGACGAACCTTTTGCTTAACAGGACGACATTCTTCCCTCGTTGGCAGTCGATGCACCACTATATCAGTATCCAACCCGGGCATGTCTTCATAAGACCAAGCGAAAACCTCTACATAGTCATGTAACATCCGAATCAATCTTTCTTTGACACTGTTTTCCAATCCTGCTCCTATTCTGACTTCTTTTCTTTCCACTTCAGTACCTAGATTTACGACTTCGAGTGACTCTTCATGCGGCTGTATAGTCCTTTCCTCTTGCAGTAACAGTCTGGCAAGCTCTCCAGGGACTTCACAATCTTCCTCACTTCCATCTTCGGCTTGGTAGATCGGATTTTCGAAGTCATAATGAACAGTAGCGGAATTATTATCAATAGGATCCAGAGTGGATACGGATCTGCAATTTGTTACGTGAGTGTGTGTAAGAATGCATAGCTTGTTTGAAAGACGACAGGAAAAATAAAGAGCGCAATATTTGAATGCGAAAAAGTCCATTGATTTATTGAATATGAATATGCTTATGAAATGACAAACCCTTAACAAATTAGCTATTGTGCCCCGGGTATAGACACAATGCTTTAAGAAGTTCAATTGAAAAATAAAGATTTGCAAAACTAAATGGACAATAGCAATTACTCCTGACTAAAGGAGATCGGGATAGTGTCTTCAGCCTTCCAATTATTGAGTCCGTCGCCAATTGTTGGGTAGATCCAGCTATCCAGGTCGCAATCACTGTCAGCATCTTCTACAGCATTGATTTGATCTTTGACCATCTTTCCAGAGTTGAATCCCAGACCAGCTTTGTCAGACTTGTACGGTACGTTGATCAGTTGACCCCAGCCAGTACAGCCACCATCTTCGACCACAGCTTGAGCATCTTTCAGAGAAATCATAGCAGGAGGAGCTCGAATAACCTCGGGCACAAGGGGAGTTGGCTTAAGGACAGGACTAGGCGGAGGAACCACTTCAAATGACTGAGTTGGAGTCTCGAAGAATTCACCATCCATCTCAACGTATCTGAAGGTATGCACACTACTGACAATGTATTCTTCTTCCCCACACACAGTGACAATCTTTCCCTCTACTGGATATCTCAGCTTTTGATGGAGAGACGAAGCTACAGCACCTGCCCCATGAATCCAGGGGCGTCCCAGCAAGCAGGAATAGGCGGGGCGAATGTTCATTACATGAAAGGTAGTGTTGAAGACTTGAGGTCCTATCTTGATAGGGAGAACAACTTCACCGTGGACAACACTCTTTGCACCATCGTAAGCACGCACCACAATGTCACTAGGATTCAATTCAATGCCTTTACAGTCAAGTTTATCGAGCACGACTTTCGGTAGCACATTCAAGGAAGAGCCATTATCGATCAACACATGAGCCAAAGTGATTCCCTTACACTCAATAGAAATATGCAGGGCCTTATTGTGGTTCCTTCCTGCTGGTGTCAGGTCAGCATTGGAAAAACCTAGGCCGTCGTCAACAGTCAGGTTAGCAACATAGTTTTCGAACTGATCGACGGAGGTCTCCTGAGGTACATGGGCAGTCTTCAGGAATTTTATCAAGGCATTGGCATGAGATTCAGAAGACAACAACAGGACAACATCGAGATTTTGGAAGGGGTATGCCCCAACTGTTCTACCACATCAAAATCACTCTTGCGGATGATTTTCAGCACTTCTTCCATTTCTCGTTTGGCAACGTCTTCAGTAGTAGCTTCGATCGGTGTCTCTGACTGAGAAGGGTTGACTGGTTCCTTTCCTCGGTTTTCGGGAACTGGAGGTGAGATCTCTGGAGAGAAGATCCTTCCGCTTCGAGTAACTTTACTAGTCCCAACAATGTCATTAGGATTAGCAGAATTGCCAACTTGCTTTACACCATGGATGTAAACATCACCTCCATAATTCCACGGAATAGCTTTGCTTGAGGAATACGGGATCGGGCCAGGTGCAGTAATGATCAGGGGAGCTACTCTGGGCTCAGCAATAATCTTTACAGGTATTCTGGGAGCAGTAATCTTCACTGGAACCTTGGACCTTGCAATCACAGATACTTCTTCAACAGGGTTTTCCGTCTTAGAAACCCTTTCAAAGAGAATTGTACGATCGTCTATCAGCTGTTGAATACCATTCTTCAATTTCAAACAGTCCTCGGGCCGGAGTATGCAGAGATTGCAATCTTCCGTACAACCTGGAAATAAACCAGCTTGCAATAAATTCCTCTTTATAATTGGGAGAGGAGATGTTAAGTCTGCTACAGTAGTGATGAGAGGATTGTCATCGAGAGCATTAACAGCCTTGTCATGATTAGGCATAGGAGCGGTGATGACATTAGGAGTCTCCGGAGGCTCGAACTCAATTTCCCCAGCGTCGATCATGTCCTGAATTTTATTCTTTAACAGCCAACAATCGTTTGTATCGTGCCCGGGGCTATCGGAGTGATATGCACACCTGGCATTGGGATTATAACGAGGCGAAGCAGTGTTGACATTTGCAGGAGGACCTCTGAGAGTGATTAAATTTACCTTCAGCATGCTTTGCAGTGCTTGTGCTAAAGTCATATTGAGCTTGGTAAACTGCCTTCTTGGTCTGTCTTGTCTTTGCTGGAAGTTTTGAGCTGGCGGGGCTGCAATTGTCACTGCTCCAACGGCATGGTCACCATTTTTCTTATTATGATTCTTCTGACCATACACAGCATTCGATTCATTCTTCCCATGATAGGATTTCTTACTGCTTGTAGAAGTAGCTGCCTGTAACTTTCCACTTCGAATGCCGCTCTCCACCCGTTCACCTGTCAGTATAAGTTCAGTGAAACCTGATGAAGAACTCCCCAGTAGATGGCTGTAGAATGGGCCAGTCAGGGTACCCATGAACAGGTCTACTAACTCTCGGTCAGTCATAGGGGGTTTGACCCTGCCAGCCAAATCTCTCCATTTCTGAGCATACTCTTTGAAGCTTTCTTTAGATCCCATAGCCATATTCTGCAACTGTAGCCGAGTAGGCGCTAATTCAGAATTGTACTGGTACTGCTTATAGAAAGCTGTTGCTAAATCAGTCCAGGTGCGGATGTCAGAGCTCTCGAGCTGATAATACCATTCCAACTGAGTGCCAGACAGACTTTCTTGGAAGAAGTGGATCCACAGTTTCTTATCAGTGGTATGCGGCTGAATCTTTCTCACATAAGCCCTTAAATGCATCTGAGGGAAGGATGCACCATCGTACTTAGTGAAAGTGGGGATTTTGAATTTGCGGGGAATGGTCACATCGGAGACCAGACCCAGACTTTCGAAATCCAGACCAGGTGTCTTCTGACCCTCCATGGCTAGCATGCGTTCTTCCAGCAGTTTGTACTTATCATCTCTTGGAGAGTACTGTTCATCTTCATACTCTTCATCCTCATCCTCAGGGTTAGAGAAATCAGCGTCCTCCTCCTCTGAATCCTTTTCCGCCCCCTCTTCTGGGCCATTCGGGATTCCAAATTTGATTCCCGTAGCCTGTCCTTTACGCCTTCTGCCCGGGTTAATGAAGCTCACAGCTTTCTTGTCCTTCTTCTTTTCGGCCAAAAGAGCCTTCAGTTCCTCCTGTCCCTTGGATAAGCTCAGCATCATCTCCTTGAATTGAGCATTCTGAGTCTGGAGATCTTTGACAGTCTGTTCGAGATCCATTTTTCTGTTTAAGAGGCAGACCGTGAGAATATGGTCCTTTGGAATACCTGTTATGCAATGTTATGTTATGTGATGCAATGCATGAAATGTTTTCAAGGACTTTTGGAATTTAACTTTGCATAAATCACCAACAAGAGAGAAATGTTTATTGCTACTTTTTTAATCAAGGTTCATTACAAAAGGAATAATAGTAAAATACAATGAAATCTCAAGTCTCCCAGGGGCGACTTCTTTTTGGGCGAAGATATGCATTGAGTCTTCGTTCCTCATTAAGCTGACTGGTGAGCTCTAATACTTTCTTCCTTTCTGCATTGAACTGAGCTTCGAAAGTATCTCTCTCTTCTCTCAACTGGGTCCAGGATCTTTTCAATTCCTCATCATCAGTAGGCATATCTGGGTAAGGAATGATCTGGGAAGTACCTCCTTCGACCTCTGATTCAACAATCAATGGTCCGACTGCAAGATATGGCATGACAAGTTCACGAGCTCTGGCGCGTACCCATCTGAGATAAGGCTCCATAGGAATAGAATTTTTCTTGCCTAAATTGCTTCTTTTCACCATGCCCCAAGCTCGTACAAACTTTTGACGGAGATTTTGAGGGTCATTGTCATAGTCAAACACTATACCTTGGATAATCATTTCATGTGGACCGTCTCTTCGAGCATGCCCGAACTGACGTAGGGCTAAGGCAGGATTGTAAGTAATACCTCCCCTTATCCCCATGAGGGGTACATTAGGGAATTCTCCACAACGGTCGATGATGATAACATTTTCTCTGAGGTTAGAACACCACCGGATGTCTGAATGGGAGAGTGTCATTATCCTTTGAGACCATTTCAGATTTTGATCATTCTTTAAAACTGATTGAGGAAGGTGCGAAATAAACCACCTAGACAACAAAGGTACGCAGCACATGAGAGTCCCTTGCTTCTTCATAGTACGAGTGTGAAGGGAATGCAAGACATCTCCAAGCAAGGTAGGCACAGGGTTGTGAGTGAGGAATATCTTAATAGCATTCATGTCTATGAATTGGTCCGGATTAGGGAACAACACCAAACCATAGATTAGCAATGCTAGAACATCTTCAAAAGCATGGACATTCATAACTTTTAGGAATTCTCGGGCCTTACTTATCAGAAATTTGGCAAGTAAACCCTTAACTCCACTCCTTGTTACCCAATTAGCTTCAACGTCGGACTTCGTCATGTGTAAAGCTGCGGCAACTTCTTCAGACTTTGGCATCTTTTCTAAACCGCTGAAAGGTATTTGATCCAGGATAGGTATCCCGAGCAGCTGGGAAAATTCTTCTAATGCGGGCACCAACTGATAATCTGGGAAAGTGAAGCAATGATGCTTAGGATCGAAGAACTGGAATAGGACTCTCATCATATCTTCCTTGAAACCAGTGGTAACTAAGTTGAGGAGATGACCATGTTTCTTGTTGAACTGAGCATGATCGGGGAGTTCTGACACCAAATCCTTGAGTTGAGGAGAGATTGCTACAAGATTGATCCGGATAGTCTTCCTGGAAGCCATAACCTGTTTAACAGAGCAAAGCTAAACTCCTAAGTCCTTGAAATGGTTAGTATGATGATGTTATGATGTTATGATGTTATGATGTTATGCAAGCACAAGCATGTCACACAACAATTATTCCTAGGTTTTAAGGCTTGCCTGAGTTCCATAGGTAAGTACCCTCCCCACTGAAGTTTGGTTGGTTCAACCTGTCCTAGAATAGTAACCGGGTTCTAGAAGGATCTCAGATCATCGACCTTTCTTTAGGTCCACTTCAGTGCAACACCAAGTGGTTGACCGAAGCTTTCCTAAAGTCCAATCTCAAAGAGTGTAGCATCGAGTATCAACCAACCTCAGTCGGAACCGAAGTCAGTTATCTCACTACTTTCTAATGGCTAGGATGAGTCAATTAGGGTTCTAAAGGTCTGGTTAATGCTTTGATGACACCACGCGGAAGCCAAATTTTTCCTCAAGTAACAGGAGGAACATCAGGACAACCAAAGTGTCGCATTAACCGTAGCTATCATTTTAACCATTCCAGTATACGCCGGATAGTCGCGATGATCTATTGCTACTTACCTAAGGTACACTAGATCCGGGTGTAGGATCTTTCACTCAAAGCCCCCCTTAAAAGAAGGAAACATAAATGATATATATATATATATATATATTTTTTTTTTTTTTTTTTTTTTAAGATGGACCTCTCTTTGTCGTCCCCAGCAAAGTCGCCAGTTCTGTCATACGGTGAACTGGACCTTATTGGATTTGTAATCGCAATGTCGCGGTTAGCAAGAGTCGCCACCGACTTTTCTTTTATCCCTTAAGGAAAGGTGGAAAAGAACAGGAAAGACCTTAATTTTAAATTCTTAGGTTCGGGAGGTACTTTATACAAAGGGAAGGTATTAGCACCCTTTGTATCCATGGTTATCCATGGGCTCTTAATTGCTCAATCATTTATGTTTTCTTTGTTTGAAAAAGGTGGTTGAGAAATGTATGAAAAATGTTTTGAAAAGGAGAATTTAACTTTGTAATGATTCTTGCATGAATGTATACAAAGTGGTTATCTCATTTAGTTTTTTGAAAGTAGTTTAGAAAAATATAACTTGGCAATGATCCTAGTACGGATGTATGCTAAGTGGTGATTTTCCAAAAGAAGACGTTTGAAAGGTGTGGGGTGTGAAAAGCATTTTTTGTTATGAATGAGCAATTAAGGTTATACCTGTCCGAGGTCTTTCTGGGCATTTCCCATCCTTATGAGGGTAAAACTGTCCTTACTATTGAGAAGCAAGTAGTTTATCCTCGGGATGTATAAGGGTCATCGATAGGTCATTGAAGGCAACAGTTGTGAGGATACCTTAGCATTCGAAGGGACTACCATCATTTAACCGTAGGCTACACCGAAGGGTCATCGAGGGACAAAATGGTATTTTCGAAGGCAACATCCGAGGGACTATGATGATTTTACCGAAGGGTCTTTGCTAAGGATATCCCCATATTCGCGGGACATGACCGTAATATTGTAATCGTGGGGTAATAAAGAGAGGTCCGATGTCATTTATTTAAAGTCCATGTTTTAAGTCCATTAGGTAATTATGATGATACCGCATTAAATCGATACATTAAAATCAATATTACATTAAAAATTAATATAGTAAAATTAATTAGGCACTCAATATGAATCTTCACATTAAAGTGAAATAATTTAGAATCCCTCTCCATGAAGGCTTCCCATGCGTAAAGCGGAGTACCTAACCGGCTATTTCTTCGGAAGTATGCTAACCTTTACCATGAACACACGGATTAAAGCATAAAATACAATTGGAAATTGCATCATAAGATAAATATAGCAGCCAAGAATTTAGGCCAAATAATGCAGAATCATCATTAGGTAAACATGAAATAGGCAGCAAAAAGCAAAGCAGCCCCTGGCCCGGTCGCCTCTGCTTCGCCTAGCGAAGGCTCAGCGAAGGCTCGCTGCGGGTTCGCCTAGCGATGAGCTAGCGAGCGGCCACGGGTTTGAAATTTGAGAACATTATGACCTCAACCTGCAGCATGGCTTATGGCATCCAACATACAATTATATGGTTCAGTTTCGCAATAGGCAAACACATTTAAATTCTCATGCAAGACTTCAAGATGTTTATGAATTCAATTATAATCCACAAATTAAGAACATGAAGTGGTACCATATGCCAATTGAAAATACAAAACGATATCACATGCAAATTAAGATACTAAAATGATACCACATGCAAAATAAGGACACCAAATGATAATCATATGCCAATTAAGAAGCTAAAGCGATAATAGTGAGGCTAACCTGTTTGCAAATCAAGTTGTAACCTTGAATTGGCGAGCCGGATTGAGTTGGACGGCGGTAGCTTCGGAGTGAATAAACGGCCTTCAGGGTTTCCGCCTTCTGAATTCTTTGGATCAGCAGGGTTTCTGTGTTTCTCCCTCTGGATGCGTGTTTCCGTCCGTCTTCGTCCGTCTGTGTGTGTTTTTTTCGTAGCAGAGGAGCAGGTATTTATAGTAGAGGTAGTGGTGACCTAATGGGCTTAAAATGAGGTCCAAAAATCTCAAACTTCGCAAGCTTCGCTAGGCGAAGGAATTGCTCGCCTAGCGAGCAAACTAGGTCTGGGCCTTTTCCTGGATCTGACGCTTCGCTGGGCGAGTGTCATGACGAAGCATTCGCTAGGCGAAGGGGTTGCTCGCCTAGCGAGCAAGCTATTTTGGGCCCCTTTTGGATTGGGCCTGTTGTGAGCTGGGTTTGATGTCGGTGCCTTGCAGAATAAGTCGGGGTCTTGGAAAATGCTTTGTAATACCAACGGGCAAATTTTGGGGTATGACACAAAGGATTGAAAAAGTCTTGTTTGGAGTTGTGTGAGGTTGAATAAATATATTTGTAATATTTCAGAAGTTGGCAGAAAAAGAAAAGAAAAATAGAAAAAGAAAATAGAAAAGAAAAAAAAATGAATGAAAAAAATAGAAGGATGTCAATCAATACATACTCCTTATGAAAAAGAAAAAGAAAGAATAAAAAGAGAAAGGAGAAGAGAAAACAGTTGCTATAGAGTTGTTGAAGTGAATGAAATATTTTGTAAATTCAACTCCCGCAGTTTCTTTCAAGTCTCTTTTGTCTCTTTGAATTTAGCCCAGTGTCCTTAGGATTTATCTCACCCTTACCTTGGCCATGTTATAACCAATTAAAAGTCCTTTTGATCTTTGTGTGCATGTATTTCAATTGTAGATGTTAGAGTCTTTTCAAGCTTATGGTAGTATTAAATTTCATGATGTGCTTTGAGTGTAAACAGTTAACCTAAACACTTGAGAGTTGAGTGAATTTTATCTTGTGAGAATCTTACTACTTTTGGATGTACTCTTTAGTAATCTGTTTTCCTATCTTCTTTGGATGTCACAAGAAGTTGTTCACTAACACCATATTCTTGAAGCTTAGACTTATAATTCTTCTTGTACCTTGTATCTTGATAACCTTTGGAATTGTATGTTTTGTTTGTTCTTGTTTTTTCTGTTTTGAGTTTTGAATTTATAATTTTGCTCGGAGTGCAAAAGTTCAAGTGTGAGGGAATTTGATCAGTGCATTTTGATGCACCTTCTTCTACTATTGTACTTAGACAAATCTATAGTTTATCATATTATTTTTACTATTTTAGTGTGTTTTAATATTTAAGTTTATTTTTGTCTTTATTTTATTTTCGTACTTTATATTCAGCATAAATAGTTATTTGATACCTTATCACTATGCAAATCATAACTTGAGCTACGAGAATTAGATTGATGCGTTCTAATATGTGTTGGAAAGCTAAGACAAAGAGCTATAAGTTTCACGTTGAAGTCAAAAGATGATTCTAAGTGAAGGATGGTTGAATAATTCGTTGAAGTTTCAAACTTAATTAAAATAGTTAGTTTGTGACAGTTTTTGTAATTTTCGGGCCGAATCCTATAAGGGCCCGAATTTGCCATTTATTATATTAGGTCTTTCACTACTATAGTAATCCAATTCTGAATTTTGATGATACAATATTGCTTAGAAGATTTCATGGAGAGCTAATTCCCAAAGAGTTGATCTGTTGTATTCGAATTCCACTTTGAGGTTTTTATTAATTTTAGTTTAATTTCAATTTCTTTTCAATTCTTCCTATAAACTCGTTTGCTTAATTCAATTACTTTCATTTGCTTAATTCAATTGTTTCTTATATGATAGAGTTGATTAAATTTGATTGTTTGTATGATCCTTAACTATAATCACGTTAGCGTAGCTTTTTCGTTATCGTGTTTGATTAAGTCGCGTTTGCTTAATTCGCGTCTGCTTAAATCCGTTTGCTTAATTCGGAAATTAGGAACATACATCATATAATACCAATTTGCGCTTGTCAGTGGGTGTTGTAATCGAATGGGATTGAATCCGCTAGGGAATTGAAATTATAAGAAACAATGATAATTCGGAAATCGATACAATAGATTGGCTTATTTATCAATTTTGCTTTTACCTTTAATCGTCTTCAATTTAAGTTTTGAACCTTAAAAACAACCCCTCTTTTAATTTGTTTGGTTATAACATTCAAGAGCCCTTGTGATACGATATTCGAGTGTCGCTTCCGTTTTACTACATTTTTAAACTCGTTTTTGACCCGTTTGAGACAGTGGATCAGTATCACAAACAAAATGATTGATCCAACGTCAAGTTCATTTTCCCAATCAAAAATCAAAACACTGAACCACTATTTAACACATTTCAATAAATTGGATGAAAGGAACATGGTGAATTCCACGAGCTCCTGAGAGTTAGGATCCGAGATGTAGTTCTCGCCAATCCAAACACTCATCATCCTCAAATGAATTCCACAATGCTTAATAAACCTCGACTAGCATCGAATGTGTTTTCTCAATCAAAACTTTAAAACATCTAAAAATATCAAAACTATTTCAAAAATAAGATGAAAAAGGAACGGGGTATAATCCACGAGCTCCTGAGAGTTGGGAAATATAATGTAGTTCTCACCCTTCCAAACTCTCTCATTATCCAAAACTACTTCAAACCAATCAAACTCTTTTCTCGTCGCCGCGTGATTGATCCTCAAACCTTTTTCATAAACAAAGGGTATTTTGTCTCGAGACAATACAAAAATAATGTTTCGTCCACTTGAACGTGTGAATAAGCTAGCGATGTTGCCCGCGAATGTTGATTTGTAATTCCAAACATTTCCTTATCCACTTATTTTGGGTAGCAAGCAATGCTTTTTCTTTGATTAACACAAAGTAGTTTTCGTTAAAATCGACCAACAAACAAACATTTTCTACCTAGAACTATGTAACCTTGAGTTCTCCAACGCACCTGGAGATACGTAGGAGCGAGATTCAAAGTCTTGTCAGACACCCTGATAAAAATAAACATTTTGTTCTTATTCTCTTTTTCCACTTAATAACTCGAGAAGCCTAACTTTTCTAAGCTAACACTAACGTGCACAACTAACCAAACAGTTCCCGTTGAGTATAACAAACATGAGGAGTGTTAATACATTCCCCTTGCATAACTCTGGCGTTGTTTGAAGTTCAAGGGATCTAATACAAAAGATGTTAGCTTCCTTAACTCTTTCAAGTCGGGACATCTGAAACTGTACTTCTTAGTGTTCTTTTGTCCACAATCCATGGTCTGAAAATATTTGCAAATAATACCCCAGTTCCTTGAAATTTTTGTGTGATGAATGTTATGATGCGCATGAATGCATAAATGCAACAATCACAAATAAGGGATCACACACAAGGCATACAAACAAAGGTCAAAGGATGAATCAAGTCATTGTCAAGATCAATCATCCATTTTGGTGGATTATGGTTTTCACCTTATCAACACCCAAGTTCCATTAATATTGACAAGACTTGATTGGATCAACCAAGAATCAAGGGTTTGTTGTAAGTCACGAGCATGGAGTCTGGGTAAGAACCATCCCAAAGGAGTGAACTAAGGATAAAAAAGTGTACATCATGTTCTAAAAAGTTCCCAGAGTCTTAATTCCATCTATCGGTTATTACAGGTTAAGATGACTGACTCATGGACCTATAATATTCTCAAGAGAAACTCGTTTGAGTGTAGTATCGTGTAACAACTGCTATCAAGTCTACACTTGAACAGTCTCCGCATTACGTCCTAAATAGGCCAAGAGGGGGTAAATTTTCTACGGTCCTCAGCTTCTCGGACCCAAATTAGAGATAGTAATATCTAACCACAAATACTTGTGTGACATTTCTAAATCCAAAAGAATCTCCACTGAGCAGATGGATCTCAAGCCAAATTGTTAAGGACTACTCCACACAAGTTGAACATGACTATACCATCCTC
The DNA here is from genome assembly GCF_024323335.1 of Lathyrus oleraceus. Classification (NCBI taxonomy): domain Eukaryota; kingdom Viridiplantae; phylum Streptophyta; class Magnoliopsida; order Fabales; family Fabaceae; genus Lathyrus; species Lathyrus oleraceus. The sequence goes on from NC_066582.1 coordinate 407,115,200, forward strand.
CTATCTTAATTGCACTCAAGTTCGGGTTAGAACTTATCTCACCACTCAGAGATCACCAAGCACAACAAGCAGATTATATCACACAAACAAATATACATACATCAAATACACAATTATATACACACAAAAAAGTATGCTAAACCCACTGGAGACTACTCCCCAGCAGAGTCGCCACTTAATTTCTGTAGCGGTAAATTCATGATCATCAAGCTATGGATAAGTTAGACATCAAATAACAAGAGTCGTCACTGTGCTTTTATCGTTTCCAAGGGAAAAGGGAAAAAGTACGAACAAAACCCAAAAGTAAGAAGTTTTCAAATCAAAACTAATAAAATGTCAGAGATTACAGGTAAGGGGGTTGGTTACACAGAGGGAAGGTGTTAGCACCCAAAGTGTCTTAGGTACTCCTAGGGAGCCCTTTTTTGTATGCATATGTATTTTGTACAAAGTGATGTTTACAAACAAATAGAATGGGGGGATGAGAAAAGAATTCATTAATTATATTTTTGTGTTTGACAAGACCTTCGGACTTGTGCCTACATACCAACATAGAAGTGAGGGATCAAAACCTCGTAGTTCGTGATACAAATTTCAAAGTGGATGCATTGCTTTTTAATAAAAAATTAGGTTTGAAAGGCACAGAGACCTAAAAATGGTTTGAATGAGTTAGTTCTTTTTGGCTTTTTGAAAGTTTAAGTCAAGTATAATTAAGTTCATTTACAAGTTTGATTAAGAAAAGAAGTTTGAAAATGCAACGACATAAGGCCAAAGTTTCTAGTTTGCAAAGTGGTCAAAGTTTAGAATAAAACTAGTTCAAGCAAAGAAGAATTTTTAAAAGGAGGGAGAGATTTTAAAATTAAATAAGTGGGGAGGAGATGAAGAGACTAATCCTATGCACAAAATTAAAAGTTAAGAGTTGAAAGATCTGACCAATGGGTAGCAATCCAATAGACAAGAATGTCTTATAGAAATCCCAAATTCCCTTGGATATTAGAATCAAGCCACAAACAATGCATACAATATTATCTTGAAGAGCAATCCATCAAATAAAGATAGCCCCATCCAAGCCTTAGCCACCCCATGATGTCTTTTCAAATTTGCCCATGTAACAGATGAATTCCACAAGTCACATGTTCAAAATAATAAATTCACAATGATCATGTTGCAGATGGACTCAAAGGGATCTTCAATGATGTATCAGATGAAGTTTCAAATTGCAAGCACTTGGTTACATGACAGTTGGCATTGACCAAGTCCTTATTGCATAGGGATGTTGCCTAGATTCTAAGTCCAATTGTTCAAGATCAAGCCAACAGTCCACACAAAAGTTTTTAGGGTTTTTGTTCTTATTATGTACATTAATGGTCCAAGACCACACAAACAAACAAAATATACACAAGCAAGATATATCACACAATATGGTCCAAATGGACAAAGGGAAAATGACATTAACATAAACAATTAGAATGGGATGAATAAGTGGCAAATGAAAAGAACTTAAAAATTAAAGTACATTAAAATAAAGGACTTGAAATTAAATGTTAATTGTTAATAAGTTAGAAGTTAGTATTGTTTTGTTTTTGCTTTTTAAGTAATTCTTTGGAGAACACTCAACCCACTTATCGCAATCATGGATCCTTGAACCAAGACATCTTCCAAAGGAAGGAAAAAAGGCCAAGTTTCCACACAATACCATGAAAGAGGGGAGACTTATAATCTCACTAACTAGAATGTTATGCCTTTTGTGTCAAAAATTTAGCGCTATGTTAAGAAACTGTAATTGGCCTTATGTAGAAGTCACAACTATTTGAGGTAGGGCAATAGAATTTTGGTGTTAATGCATGTTAGAGATATAGTATAATGGACTATGCTCATGAAACATACCACACCCAAAAGAATATGCAAAAGAGGTGGCCTAATCTTATCCATACTTATGTCAATTTTGTAATCAACTAGCCTTAGGATTTAGAGACATCATAGATCAAATGAAATGGATGCATGAAGAAGGGGAATTAGATGAAGAATGAGGGGAATGGATCAAAACTCAAATTGATCAAAGGAGGACTTTTACCAATTTAATATCATTCATTTATTTTGGGAGATGGAATGTACATCCCATCAATCCCCTAAATCCAATTATATTAACCTAGCAAAGCCAAATCAACCTTGACCAAGGCCCAACAACACAAGTCAAACTTACAGAAACCATCACAAGAGGTCAACACAATTATTTGGCATTTATTCAAATTAAAAATACTAAAATAATGCATTTAAATTAAATATGGTTTGTTAAATTCCTAAAACCTCATCAAAACACCAAAGAAATGGCCATGAGATTTATCATAGGTCAAACAAGGTCAAAGGACCTTGGAGAAAAAATTTCAGAATTTTTAAAGAATTAAAAGTGTTTTTTAACAATTAAAAATAATCACAAAATCAATTAAATCATGAAAAATATTAATAATGATCCAAAAAATAATTTTAATTCAGAATATGAAAGAGGAATTTATTTAAAATTTTTTTGGTGAAACTCTCATATTTTTTGGATCAATATTAAAATTAATATGAATTAAACCAAAAATCAAAAAATCAAAAAAATGTGAGCCACTTGATCTCCCTCATTAATTAAGGTGGCAAATCAAGTGGACACAAACGCGCGTTGCATGATGGAACCTAGTCAGCGCGCCACATGCGTGGTAATCAAAACCAACGCCTAAGATTAAAACAATTTGAATGGATCATGTGGCTGGGAGACGTGCCAACACACCGCCGGAGCCAGAGCTCCGGTCTTCTTCTCCGGTGGACCTCACCGAACTGGTCCACCCTCAACCATCACCAAAATAAAAAAGGAGGACATGATCTGAAAGAAAAAATGGCGTAGAGCACGAATCTAACCTTAATTTCAACTAACTCCAAATATATAAAAAGATATGAGGAGTTGAATTTTGAGGTGTGACAACTGAGTTGCTTCGATTTGACCTCAAAGCAACTCAATCTTCTTACCTACATTGGTAGGACTTCAGACAACCAAAGATTCAAGAGAATTGATGAGAATTGAGTGAGAATCAAAGAGAAGAAGTTTTCTTAAATTTACCTTCAATGCTGTGCAGAAATGGATCTTCCTTGCTTCAACCTTGATCTGATCACACTTGAGAAGCTTGCAGGAGAGGTTTGGCAATGGTGCAAAGCTTTGGATCCTGTAGTTTCTGAATCTCCAAACAGTGAGATTCAAACTCAATTTTCAAGTTGAAAATTCTTAGGTTTTCCTTTGAATGGCGAGGGTTTCAATTGGGGGGCAAAGCTGGCGCGCAAGGTGTGTTTGAGTTGAGCTCCAAGGGCCTGTATTTATAGCAATTGGGACTGATATTTGCACACTTGAAAAATTGCTAAATTTGGACATTTCATGCACAAGCTTGCGTCTGCGTGTACATGCCCATGAAGAAATCCAATTTGATCCATGTACAATCATTCTGAAGTTCAAATGAGGCTTGGATGTCAAGGCAAAGTGAAATGTGATTTTTGGCATTTGATTTCTTCCAATCATGCAGCTCTGTTAAAGCCATGCGCAAACCTAACAAACTTTGTCCAAAATGCATGAAATTGGATTCTTTGGAAAGCTAGGATAAAGAGGAACAACTTTTATGTTGGACACTGTTTCATTTGGAACTTGGAGGTGGAAGTTTTGAAATTTCAACATGTTGAAATTTTTTCTAAGTGTCAAGCCATATATCTCAATATTCCACCTTGCTTAACTTTTTATGTGAGCTTCAAATGAGAAAAATGTATTCATCAAAGTTGTCGCTCTTTAAAAGGCCTTCAAAACGGTCACAAATTTCATGTCATTTGGATTCAGAATGATAGAGTTATGCATTTTTGAAATTTGGAAAAATCTTTGTTCAATGGTATAGGGCAAAAATGACTTATAATGTATCCTTATATCACATGCTCATAAAAGTTGAATTAGCTCTTACTCAAAACATAAAAGTTGAAGTAGACCTCTTGAATTTGATTGTGCAACTTGGAAATCTTTCATATCATAAAAATTGAGCAAGTTATGGCCTTGGGAAGTTGACTTTCAAATTAGGGTTTAGACAAAATGATCTATAATGTTTCAACATAGAAAATGATTTTCCAAGAAACACTAGCTCTAGGTATAAACATGAAAGTTGTTTGTAATATCATTTAGAGTAACTTTTCTCTTGGAATAATTTTCATATGGTGAAAATTATAGGAGATAGGGTGTGGGGAGACCCAGTTTTGAACATTTGAATTCATCTGGCCAACCACCATCAACCAACTTGCTAACCTTCAATTCTCTTGACTTTTTAGGCTCATGGTAGATCATATATGCATAAGATGATTAATTTTGAAGTGTCCCTTGATAAATTTGATCAATTGGTGAGATAGCTTGTTGGAGAAGTTACTTAAGATACCTAGTCAAACTAGGGTTTCCAAGGCAAATCACCTCCAAACTCTTGAAGAATACTTGATCAATATGACATATAGAGATCATTGGGACTCATATATGATGCTTTGAGACATTGTGAATCATTCCTTGGTTGTGCTTTTAGCCATGAGGGTCTCAAAACCCTAGATGTGAACTTGATAGATCAATGAGGATCATGCCCTACCTACAAAAAGTTAGGAAAATACAAAGACATATTTTTGGTATTTTGGTTAGTGAAATGATAAAATACAAGTATGATACAATCATATAATGCTTGGTGATCTCTCCCAAAACAAACTCAATGAAAGAGGGGTAAGGAGGATGTCAATGTATGATCCCAATGCTAATGCATATGATGAAATTGCATAAGGGATCTTAGGGTCAAAATTGGGGTCTTACAATGGCCTCAAGAAAGCTCCACAACAATGGTGCAAAAAGTTTGATTCTTTCATGGAAAGAAACGCTCATGGTGAAACTACTGCAGATCATTGTATGTTTGTGAAGAAATTATATGATGGTGATTATATCATTATCTTATTATATATTGCTGACATGTTGATGACATGTTGATCATTGGTAATGACAATAAGAAAATTCAAAGCTTAAAGAAAGAGTTATGCAAATCCTTTGCAGTGAAGGATTTAGGTCCTGCACAACAAATTCTTGACATGAAAATTTCTCGTGATAGGAAAAAAGGTAAAATGAGGTTGTCATAACTCAATTACATTAAAAAGGTGTTAGAGAGGTTTAAGATGAGAAATTCAAAACCTGTGAGTACTTCACTTGCTAATCATTTCAAATTGAATTATGAGAAATGTCCTACAAGTGAAGAAGACAAAGAAGATATGAAGAATGTTCCTTATGAATATGGAGTTGATAGTTTTTATGTTTGATATGGTGATAACAACCCCATGTATTAATCATATTATTAGTGTTGTTAGTCAGTTTTTCTCTAACCCTAGTAAAGATCATTGGTAAGCGGTGAGGTGGGTTCTCATATATCTTAGAGGTACTTCTAAAGTATGCTTATGCTTTAGGAGCGATGACCGTGTGCTAGATGACTACACAAATGTAGATATGGTCGATTATATTGATTAAAAAAACTACTTATGGATAAATCATGATTTTTGCATGGGGAACAACCTTTTCTCACTTAAGTCGAGAGAGGGTGATTTATAGAGTGGATTCACTCTTAAAGTGGATCCCACCATTTATTTAGAGAGAAAAAAGATAAAAAGAATAAAAGAAAAAAAATAATGTGTATTGTTTATTTGGACAAATCCCATTTGATAACCGGTTAAAAAGGGGTTTTTTTAAATCTAAAACAACACAATAAATAAGCAACTAAACAAGAGTTTAGAAAATAAAAGGAATGGAGAAGATGAAAAGGGATCCGAAAAGGCATAAGAGAAAATTGACTCCAAGTGATAGATGAATGTAGCAAACTTTATCAGTTTGAGCTACAAGTTCAGTATGTTGTTCATATCACTAAGTAAATTTTATTCATATTTTTGTCGAGTAGTTTTACCTTCTCTTATAGTTGTTTTTGAATACCCATTTTTTGTGGAGGAGTTTCTTGAAGTGTGTTTTCCACCTTTATTATTTATCAGCGAAGATTGGTATTCCCTATTGTTACTAGAAAGACTTTTGTATATTTATTATTGATATAATAGAAGATTTACCGTACTATGTCTCGTAGTTTTTATTATTCTCACTTTGAGAGGGATTTTCCATATTAAAAACTCGGTGTTTTTGCTATTTAATTTTTCTGTTATTATTATTATTATGCTCTGGAATTAGTAATGTTAGTTGTTTGTTTAAATTGTACATGTTTGGAAAAGTATTCTACTTAAAAATAATCGTATTATTTGATTATTTTTTCGGGCAGATTTAGGCAGTATATACCGCCTTCACCTCCGGATTGCAGCACACTCAATGTTGATGTTGGGTGGATTGGATATCATTCCAATATGCGTGATGTGGTTTTTCTGACATGCGAAGCTAACACCCCACATGATGTTGACCCTGAATACCTGGAATGTTAGATCCTCGGTTGGTACCAGCCGTTCAGGATGAGCAGAGAGCAACGTCGATTTTTGTCTATGACGGAGGAGCGTCAGATCCTAGACTATCACATATTTCACAGGAGCTTCACTATTATCTGTAACGATTAGGGGGTACTTACGACAACCCTAAGTTTTGAGTGATTAGGAGTTTCACAGTACAGGTGTAAGTTTTTGATCTTGTAAACGCCCTGAATTACGTCATATTTAACCAAAATAAATATATCACTACCTGAACCAATGCAATAAACATAAACAGTAGGGGAATGTGATGTCGTCATATGAAATAAATTCAAACTAGGATATTCTAAATAGACAAGAATGACGTTTTGTCAAACAAAATGGAAGCGAGTCCTATTATTTCTCACATTCCCAAACGTGGAACTAGGAATATATTGTGTAATAATTTTTAGGTTAACAATTTGTTGTCCTTAAATTAAGTTGAATAAGTATCGATTCTCTAATCAAACAATATTATGTAATATTAAGTTAGTTTTTAATTTAATTTAATTTTTAAAAAAATTAAAAAAATTATTTTCACTAAAAAATATTAAAGATTACTTATTTTAAATTAAAGATTATTTATTTTAACTTATAGATTATTTATTTTAAAATAAAGATTATTTATTTTAAATTAAAGATTATCTAATTTATTTTTAAATTATTTAATTTTTGCTTCCCTTAAATTATTTATCTTTAAATTAAAAATATATTAATCTAACTTTTAAATGAAGTCATTTATGTTAAATGAATGTTAGTCGAGGGCGATACAAAGATTATTTTATCTATTTTATTTCTATCTTAATAATAAAAAAGAAATTTTAATTTATATAAAATTAAAAATACATAGTATTAATTAAAAAAATCTTGAAAAATTGTCTACTAGATAACTTATATGTAAGTTATGCAATGAACAAACTGATAACTACCGAAATACTTATAAACAAGTTATCTGGTGAATAAATTGATGACTACCGAAATACTTATAAACAAGTTATTCGGTGAAAATTGTAACACCGAAAAATTTGATTATAAGTATTTTGGTGCATATATAACATATCGAAAAACTTGATTGAAAGTTATTCGATGAAACGAAATTACATACGAAAAACTTTGGACAAATTTATCCGGTACACAATGGTAGGGATTAAAAAACTGAATAGTAAAATCTTTTGATAAGTAAAAAGGGAAATTTGAAATATTTTTTAAAATACAGGGGTTGGAGGATACTAGGATGAATCTTTGGTTGTCAGTTAAATGAAATCTCTAATTGTGTCCTTTGTTATATAACAATTTATTCAAGATTAATTATTATGCACTGTCAGTGTAAAATGTTTTACACAATCGATTCATCACCATCATCCGTTTGCATTATTTTATATATTTTAAAAATAAAAGTCAAACTTATTTCAACATCTAACGACTATGATTAACTGACAGTGTAAAATCCTTTTACACTATCAATGTATTTCAATTAAATCCTTTTGTGAATTTAACTCATGCATGTAGGTTATTGAAAAACTTGTTCAATTAAAACCTTGAATTGTGTATGTTTGTACTTATTAAACCCCGTTTGGATATTTATATTACTTTTATTTAAGAACACATAAAATGCTAAGTTGGAGAGAGTTGATAAATATGTAATTTATTTATTTATCATTATCATATTTTGGCTCACTTACACACTAAGTAAAGCATAAAATCCTTGATTTATGTTTGATTAATAATTGTCTTGGTAATTATACATTAATCCTATTTTATATATTTTTGATCATTTTAGGTTGAAATATGTTAGAGTAAAACAAAAAAGAATCAAGTTTTGAGCCAGTTAGAGTATCAGGCCAAAGACTTAGAAGCCAAGGACAAACCAAATTTGTTTGGGAAATTTGGGTTCGATTTGAGAAATTTAGGGAAAATGGATGGTTGGAAAACAAGTGAAATTTGTTGGGCATATGGAAATTCTTTATTTTAAGTATTATTGTAATTGTCTTCAATTTAGCTTTATATAAAGTCATGTCGTTTATTGATAAAATAAGTATCAATTAAAACATTGAATTGTGTATATATGTAGTGATTAAAATATATTTAAATATTTGTGTTAATTTTATTTGAGGGCACAAAAACTTTAAGTTGGGGGAGAGTTAATAAGTGTGTAATTTATTTGTTTATCACTATCATATTCATAAACTAATTAATTCATTTACACATAAAGTAATACTGAAATCCCTTGATTTATGATTGATTAAGAATTGTCCTAATGATTATGCATTGGTCTTGTTTTTGTGTAATTTTTCTTATAATTTTATGTTGAAAGATGTAAAAGAAAATGAAAAGGAATAAAGTGTCGATCCAAATAGAGTATTCAATTAAAGACCTATAAGACAAAGCCATGACAAATTTGTAGGGTGAATTTGGGCTCGATTAGAAAAATTGAGACAAAATGCATAGTTGGTAGACAAGGGAAATTCATTGGGTGAATCTTAGTTTGAGAAGAAAAAAAAATCTGAGGCACAATGAAAGGGTAAAAACAAGGAAAAAATTTCAGGAGAATCTTCGTTTCACCTATCAAATTTAGGACGGTTCATAAGAAGGAGAGTTAATAGGTGTGTAATTTACTTGTTTATCACTATCATATTCATAAACTAATTAACTCACTTACACATAAAGTAACACTGAAACCCCTTGATTTATGATTGATTAAGAATTGTCGTAATGATTATGCATTGGTCTTGTTTTTATGTAATTTTTCTTATAATTTTATGTTGAAAGATGTAAAAGAAAATGAAAAGGAATAAAGTGTCGATCCAAATAGAGTATTCAATTAAAGACCTATAAGACAAAGCCAGGACAAATTTGTTGGGTGAATTTGGGCTCGATTAGTAAAACTGAGACAAAATGCATAGTTGATAGACAAGTGAAATTCATTGGGTGAATCTTAGTTTGAGAAGGAAAAAAATCTGAGGCACAATAAAAGGGTAAAAACAAGGAAATTTTTTCAGGAGAATTTTTGTTTCACCTATCAAATTTAGGACGGCTCACAAGAAGATTCGATCAAGATCATAGGATGAAGAAACCGAAAACAATTTTTTGGGGATAATCGTAACTCACCTGACGAACGAGAACAATTTTATATAGTATCAATAAGTTTATAATTTAGTAAATCTCAGAGAGAGAGAGAGAGAGAGAGAGAGAGAGAGAGAGAGAGAGAGAGAGAGAGAGAGAGAGAGAGAGAGAGAGAGAGAGAGAGAGAGAGAGAGAGAGAGAGAGAGAGAGAGAGAGAGAGAGAGAGAGAGAGAGAGAGAGAGAGTTGTTATAATACAAAAGGTCTATTAAGGTTGACTAACTGAGGAATGTCATATTGTCTAAGGTAGGTTCTATTTCTACACCTTTTATCTAACTATTTTTGTCATGTGTAGCTAAGTTATATCTTGTTTGGGATTAGGTTTGTATATTAATATATATTTTATGTGATTATGACTTTATGCCTAAATTAATCAATCAAACATATGTGGTCTTTCATCTTATCCTTAAAGCATGTTATATATGTATTATGCTTGTGGATCAATGGGGTGTCGAAAAAGTATCATATATATAAATCAAGGGTAATTTCACTACTACAAAATACACCTTTTGTGACACCCATTTTACAATGGTCTTCTTGTTAACCGTGATAATAATTTTTTTGGGACACTTTTTTTTTTCTATTTACTAAAAGACATTTCACAATGGTTGTAGGTATCAACCGTGGTGAAAAATGGCGTATGGTCATGAGTAACCGTTGTGATAGGTACAATTTTATTTTTTTATTTTTATTAAAGTAAGTGTATTTATTGAGTTTCTCCACCATTCTTAAACAAATATTTGTCACTCATTTTTTGAGTATCAATATTCAAGACACTATCATTAGTGATCCGCGTGAAACTTAAAACTTAGATGAACTTCCAACTTAGACGAATTTCATCTTATACCTCCAAACATCTTCTTCCATTTACGACTTTCTATTTCTCCACTAACCCAAACTCGAAAACATCATTTCTTCCATAAAAAAACTAAAAAACATCATTTCTTTCATTAACAAAATTCATAACTCCATCACCTCTTCTCCAACTTGAATGAGACAAGGAAAACATGGATTCAAGTTAGTAATGTTAGTTGTTTTTGTTGTTGTTGTTGTTGTTGTTGTTGTTATTGTTGTTATAATTTTTGTTGTTCTTCTTCTTGTTACTCTTGTTGTTTTTATTGTTGTTCTTATTATTGTTCTTGTTGTTGTTCTTGTTGTTGTTATTTTTGTTGTTATAGTTCTTGTTGTTCTTCTTCTTGTTGTTATTGTTGTTGTATTTTTTGGTGTTATTTTTCTTGTTGTTCTTATTGTAGTTTTTGTTGTTGTTGTTCTTCTTGTTCTTGATGATGTTGTTGTTGTTGTTGTTGTTGTTGTTGTTGTTGTTCTACTGCTGCATTTTTTTATTTTATTAAAATACATACAACGATGGTTGTTTAAAGTAATCTTTGTGATAGGGTGAGTCATACAACAATGGTTGTTTAAACTAATCATTATGGTAGGTAGTGCACTACTTGACTTATAATCATGGTCGCACGACCATGGTGGAAAGCGTCATACATACAATCATACCTTACCTCACAACGTTTGGTCCAGCGTTGTGGTATCCCTTTTCCAACCGTTGTGATTGGTGTTTTCTGTAATAGTGTTTATAGATATGCCTTATAGGATATGATTATTTATAACATGATATGTGAATCTAGCTGATGCCAAGGTGTGTTGTAAGATTTATACCCAGAGAATCCTATATAAAGAGTTAGAGTCAAGACATAGATCTAGATATGTGTGACGGTGTATTCGTCGCTATATGATCTATTGATTAAATCACAAGCTATGAGATACATTGAAATTTCGAGTCGCCACCGCACTTTTATTTATCCAAAGGATTGGCTAAAAAGCGAACAAAAGCCTAAGAAGTTTTACACGTAGAAAACTAATAAAAAGATCAGAGATTCTGGGTAAGGGGTAAATTACGCAATGGGAAGGTGTTAGGCACCCACTACGTCCTAGGTACTCCTAGGGAGCCCTTTTCACACTTGTTGTAAAATATTGTTTATTATGACATAAAGATTGTGCAAACATGATTGGGATGATGAGAAAAGAATATACAATTTTATTATTATTTATTGGGTTCGAACGGATGAACCCGTTGCCTACGTACCTTCCATCAAAGGTAAGGATCAGAACGCCGTAGTTCGGCTAAAAGATTTCCAAAAGTGGGTTAGGTTCAATTTTAAACACAAACCCTAGGTCTTACGTTATCCACGGGAGAAAACTCAACCTTATACAGACAACAACGTCCACCATGTGAGAACAGCTTCAACTTGCCAGGGAGGGGTTAACCCTATAATAGGCAAGGAAGGCTTACAATTCAATCACTAAAGACAGAAGGTGAGATTAACATCAACCACTAAGATAAATCAAACCTATAGCTCATGTATGAAAACATTAACAATGGACAAAGCCAAAACAATTGAGTGGATGAAGTTAACTGATTATGATTATGAAAATGGAGTCAAAGTATGATTAAGATCAATTCAAATGAGTATTATGAAAATGAAGTTTGAAAAAAGGTCAAGGACTTGAGTCCAGGTTTTTAGATTTGAAAACACGAAGATGTTTGCACAACACTTATGTCAAGTTTGAAAGATAAAGTGTGAAAAGGTTTAGGACATAATGAATGATGAATGGATGAAGGATGGATAGTAAAACTTCTCAGGCGGTTCACTTCTTGAAATCATATGGGAGATGATTCAAGTGTGTCCTTTGGAATACAATTAATAATAACAAACAAGCAAGGATGAAATCCAAAAGGCGGATATCGGATGCCAATCACTGGTCTTATACCAATCTCCTAAAACAAAATGGGATGTCAGAAGCCACTCAATGGACTTACACCGATCTCCACAGGCAAAGAAATAAAAGCGGATACCGGATACCAATAGATGGATTTACACCAGTCTCCTAAAACAGAACAGGATATCAGATGCCACTCAATGGACTTACACCGATCTCCTCAAAAGAAAAGAACAAAGATGAAATATGGAAGTCAACTGCCAATTTATCTGGACTTAGGTTAACTCCACAGTATGCTCACAGGAAATCCAATGCCACATCACAGGGGCTTACAATGGATCCTCACATACAAAAACAAAAGAAACAATATGATCATAGGAATGCAAATGCCAACTTACAGGGACTTATAATTGCAACCTCTCACACAAACAGATAAACAAACTATGATCACAGGAAAGCAGATGCCAACTTACAGGGACTTATAACTGCAACCTCACGTACAAATCAAACAGATCAAATTATGATCACAGGACTACAGATGCCAACTTACAGGGACTTATAACTGCAACCTCACATACAACACCAAACAGATCAAATTATGATCACAGGATAACAGATGCCAACTTACAGGGACTTATAACTGTATCCTCACATACAAATAAACAAAGCAATGAGCAGAGATAAGATGAGTGGCCAAAGTGATGGTCTTATACTCACTTCCATGTCATAGGAGCAAATGCCAAAGCAATGGACTTACAATTGTCCTCAATGGGCAAACAACAATGATAGCATCACAAAACAAATGAGATGATCATGCATTAATGGCAATTGATGATGATAGATGCATAACATATAAGCAAGCAAATGCACATGAAGCAATCAATCAATCAATGAATAGCAAACAGCACACTCTATAGCCAAACAATGGGGCTCACACAAGAGGGTTCGACTATGAAAGTCCACTGTAATAGGTAAGTGTCGCTCTTAACCTGGCCACTGAGGGGCTCAGGTGAAGCAGGTGAATAGGAGATGAGGGGTGTGCCTCATTGCTTCAATCTCAAATCAGAGAGAGCATCAAAGAAAGTGTGGGAGTTCAGAAAGTAGGAACTCTCTCCACATTATTGACTCGATTAGATCTTGGGTATTTATCTCATTGCTTCAACCATGTAATGGGAGCAAAGAGAGGACACACTGAATAGTGGGGGATAGATCGCTTATCCCTACCTTCCACCAATTGCCTTACTTGAAGGACTTTTCCTGCTTGGGACAAATATAAACAAACACAGGCATTGCCTCTTAAGGAGGACTTCAGACAGTTTGCCCGGTCAAATAACAGACCGGGTCTCCAGACTACATGAAGAAGAAGTGATTATACCTCAAAGCAAATGCTAAAAAGCAAAGCAAGCAAGCAAGTTCAAAGAACTTAGGCAACTAAAGTACCTGAAAAAGTCAAACCAATTAGTAAACAAGTCAACAGTCAAAATCAAAGGCAAATGGATAAACCAAAGTCAACCACAGAGGGACCAATTGTGCAAGGCACAAAGACTCAAGCATATGAGTCACCTACAAAACAAATGTTAGCACATGATAAACAAACCAACTCAATCAAAATTGAAAGGTCTTTGGGGCATTGGTGCTCAACCTGAAACAAACAGCTCAATTGTAAGCTCAGAAGACCACTAGGGCTAGCCTAGGGTCAAAGATGAAAGAAGAAGGTCAAACAGCAAGGGAAAGTCAATCAAAGTCAAACTCAATCATGTAGGAAGCAAACACAATTGGATTCAAACTTATATCATGCACCATGGTCATTTCATATGCAAAAGGATGCAAAGCATGGCAAGAGAAGCATACAAAAGTCAACAGCAAAGACTTCATTCAAAAGTCAACTCAAACAATCTCAAAAATTATGAAATAAATCACACTCAATCCTAACATCTAACATGGTAGACATGTAAAATTTCAATGCATTTGGATGAGAGGAAGGCAGTCAAGTAAAATCATGAAGTCAAACCAAATTCAAGTAAGCATGGTGAAAGTCAACAAGCATGGGTCAACTTCTAAAAATCATATCAATTTGAAAACAGAAGAGAAATGAATGAGATTAACACCAATGCAAAGCTTGAGATGTCTAGTTATCACATATGAAATTTCATGAACATACAATAAGATTTGAGAATTTCACAAAAGATTTGGCAAGGCATAGCACAAAAAGTCAACAAATGACCAAGTATGGAAGAAAATTCACAAATAAATGGAAAACAGCATGCTTAATTCCAAGAAAATTCATACATCAACTAGACATGTAAAGGATCATTCATGCAAAATTTGGAGTCATTTGGATGTAGGGAAGTGTGTGAACAAAATTAGAGAAAATGCATGATCATGGTATGACACCAAATGCAACACACAACTTCAAAAAATCAAAGCTCTCAATCCACACATGATAAATGCACAAACTTTATATGGAAATGAAGATCAATGTGTCTAGTTCTACCACAGAAAATTTCAAGCTCATTGGATATAACATGAGAATTTCACAATTGAAATGGCAAAGGGTATCATTCATGCACACATGTCAAGAAAATATTTATCATTTAAAATCCAGACCATGGAAAATTAATTAAAAATCATGATTAAATAAAGAACACATTCATGAACATGTGGAAAAAATTTCATAATTTTTGGAATTAAAATGAGCAAAAAATGAATTGTTGAATTTTGATGAATAATTGAACAAAATATGAAACACATAGCATGATTAGTGGTCAAACACAAGTCAACGGATGGCATTCTGGTAATTCTGCCGTCATTAATCAAAACTACCGCGTTTTGGCAAGGCAAAACGGAATGTTTTGATTGGCTCTCAGCCAATCAAACAGTAACCTGGCCAATAACATTCAAATTTTCTGAGTTTCTAAAACCCTAGGGGTTTCCAACACAGCAAGGCATTTTTCTCACTCATGTTCATGAACAACAATCACAAACAGCATCAAAGATCAATCATGGCATGAAACAAACATCATTGGGCAACATTAACTAACAACAGACCAAACAAAATCAAGAGAAAAATCTGGATAGAAATTAAAGTTGTGAAAACAACAGCAAGCAATCATCATCTCTAATAAACAGAAATCGAAACAAGGTATCATTCAAAAGCAGGGCATTAGACATGATGTTGTCATACAACAAGAACAAAAGTAGCAGCCAATACTCATGGATAGGAGTTATGGAAAATATGAGGGCTCATGAACAGCAGGGCATAACAGCATGGTTAGCAGCATGGTATAGCACAGTAGGTTCACAGCAACATTCATCATCGTGCATCAACCACAAAAAATGAACAAACAGCATCCACAACCAACACAACCAAACATCACTCATGTGGACTTTACAAGCAAGCTTAAGGTTTTTTCAAACAGCAGGGCATCGTGTTTTCATGCTTATTCAACCAAGCTCATCAACAATATTCAAGTATCAACCAAACAAACAGCATCCCATGAACTCAACTATGAAACAACAACATTATCATCATCAGCTAACAACAAGACAAACAGAATCGTGGGAATTTTTGACATGAGTTTAGGGTTTAACAGGGCATTGGCATTGCAGCTTCATGCAAAATTTCGACCAAACCAGAAACAGCATAGCATTAACAAATTAACAGGGCACGACTCATGCACACCAAGTATCATGCATCATCAGCCAACAACAACATAGCAGAATCATGGGAAAAAAATCTGGGCAGGAAAATGTTTGAACATGAACAGCATAAGACCAACAACCTCATGCAACTTGAAAAATTATTATGCCCAGAAATCAAAATTATGTATGCCAATCTCATCATCATTCATCCAATATCACAAATATGTCAATACATTCCATCAAAACAACTCCAACAATGCAAATCGAGCCAAATCATTTTTGAGCATAAACAATGAAGTTCATTTTTCTCACAGCACACTCAACCATTTAGCATGATATAAACATCAATGAACTCAGCAAGTTAAGACATACATTAATCATGTGATAGTTTGGCAAAGTGAAGGATTCGAAAAAAATACCAATGATGAAGCAAGTTGATGATGCAGTGTTGTTTTGGATCCTTTAGCTCGAAACAGGTGCTCTTTTGGCCTTGGAATGGTAGATGGTGAAGTATGTGAGCTCAGCAAGGCATGAAAGTGTTCCAACCACAAATGGCCATTGTTGTTTGCTTGAAGATGCAGAATGAAAAAGAGTTGTTACAGCAGGGGAATGGAAGCTGAAAACTCTTCCAAATGTTGCTCAGATGAAGGATTGATGATGGAGGCTTATGGTGTTTTGAGAGTTTTTGGCAAAAAGGTTGCTCGAGCCAAATCGCAATTGAGAGAGAGGAGAGTGTTCTGCTTGGTAGGCTGTGTCCCCTAGGGTTTGTTTGGACAGAATGAAACTTAAATATGACCTGTTAAACATCACTTAACCAAGTGCTAAGTTAGTTTATGCTTAATGACACATTTTGCATTTTTGCTAATTGTGTAAAAATGGAAGTGGTGGTGTGAAGTTTGCTCGAGTGGGCTTGGAAATGCTGTAAACAGACCATCCAAATGCTGTTTTGAAGTCTGCTCTTCAATTGCCAACTTTGTTTTGCTTAAAATGCATCATTTGCATATTTGTCCATTGTGTGCACAAGTGAAAAGGAGGGTGCAAGGCTGGTTGAGTGGGCTTGCAACAGGCTGGAAACAGACTGCATTTCTGCTGCTTTGGTTGTACAAGTGAAATGCTGTACTGATTTTTACTTTTGTGAAGCTTCTTTTGCCAAATTGCCAAATTGCATTTTGATTCAAAATGATGGGGAAATGGTGGTATGATGATGGTTTTGGGATTGGAACAAGTCACAAATGTGATATGGAACATTTCCCAATTGACCAAATCAAGAAAAAGTCAAAAACTCAAAAAGTCAAAGTTTGGTCAAACTTTGAATTTAAATGCAAAAGGTCCAAAAATGCCATTTTGATTGGCAAGGTTTTAGGTCATGAAATTTATATTTTTGGAAAGAGGATGAAAAATGTGGTGTGTAGGAAAAAACCCCACCAAATTTGGCCTTATGGTTTGGGAGATATGGCTTGTTGAAGTTCAAAAATTGGTGAAAATGATTTGATCATATCTTGACAACCATACATGGGATTTGAGAGTTCTTGGACTTTTTGAAAATGGGAGAACAAGATCTTCAACTTTCATGTTGGGCAAAAATTCATTTGAAGCTTGTATCGTGATGTAAGTTTAAGATCAAGAAGTTTCCATTTTTGGCAGTTGAAATTACAGGTCCACTTTCTATTTCTGGAAAATTTCTGTTTGACTTGATTTTCTTCCATGATGAGGTTGAACATGATAGATGAGGTTTATACAAGCATGAATGAGCTCCTTCAGATCAATTCTATTCATCAAATCATTGATTAAATCAACAGTTGACCAAGTTTGACTTTTCTAGGGTTTTGGATGACTGGACCTCTTCTGATGAATTCCAAACCCTAATTCCTTGAGAACTTGACTTCAAATGATGTCTCAAGATGTATGAACCTTTGATTATTGATCATGGTGCCCAAATTCTGCAAGAATGGCCACCATCCATTGCTTTGACTGACTGTGACTGACTTTGACCTAATTGCTGATGATTACTTTAACTGCAAGCAAAAAGGTTAGACTGACAATATTTTTGTACTTTTTTTGAATGATAAACATATGAAAGCAAAGATATACAAATGCAAAGTATGCTTGGTGATCAAGAAACAAACCCACAAGGCAAACTATCCACTAAGAGGAAAGCAAAGGCATGCAATGATCCTTGAGGTTATGATATGAATGATATGGGCCATGAGGGATCTTAGGGCCCAAAATTGGGGTCTTACAGATGCCCCTATTTAAGGTCATTCTAGCCGGAGAAGTGAAGTTTAGAAATCTTCATCTCGACGCGGTAGAATGGGCTTAAATAACAGTAATGAGACAAATTTTGGTCCCTAAGAGACCTCATGATGCAAATGTATGTATGCAAAAGACGCAAATTCTGTGGGGAATATGATTCACACAGAAGAAGAGACGATCCATCGGAGCAATACACTCACCAGGAACAGAGACTCTAACAAGACTCTATGGGGATGACAAAAGAAAAAGAAATGTGTGAACAATACACGACTCCAAACTAGGGGAAGACAAAACTGACATAACGTGAACAAGCCACGACTCTGATTAAGGAAAACAGAAAAACAGACCGGAGAACTCACTGGGGAGTGAAGGACTCACACTGGGAAGGAATTCCAAAGGAAAATAAATCCATTGGAGAGACATAAGCTGACTCCTGGGGAGAAGCAACAAAAAGTTCCACTGGGGAAGTAACAAAGAAATGAGATGTTACCAGGCATACGGGTAACAAAAACAGGAAAATCTGACTCCACAGGGGGACCGAGGTCATAATAGGGAGCAGAAAGGAGGGAACACCAAGGATACCGGTTACTGGGTATATAATAGGTGACCGACCAAAGCGTGAATTGGATTTCACTTCCAAAACACTCATCATCCTGAAGAGAACCAGAAAAAGCAAACTTGTTTATAGGATGGACATTCAATTCCACAAGGAAAATGAATCTTACTCTGAGGGGAAAACAATCAAAAGATCGACTCAAGAGCGAACGAGATATAATATCCATTACCGTCAGAACGTGGATAGAATACTCAGATGAGACATATTATTCATTACCGGCAGACCGTGAATAATATACTCGAAAGGAAAATTATCCTGAACCGGTTACTGGGTTGTTTATAGGATAAAATCCGAAGACGTGAATTGGTTTTCACTTCCAAAACACTCATCATCCAAAAGGAGGGCTTGAAAAAGCAAATCAACTTAAAGGATGGACATTCGAATCCACAACGGGAAAACGAATCTTACTCAACTGGGGACACAAACCCAAAGAGTGCATGAGATATAATATCCATTACCGGCAGACCGTGGATAAGATACTCGCATGAGATATATTATCTATTACCGTCAGAACGTAGATAACAAACTCGCATGGTAAGAAACACCAGAGATACCGGTTACTGGGTATATAATAGGTGATCTACCGAAAACGTGAATTGGTTTTCACTTCCAAAACACTCATCATCCGAAACACAAACTGGTTAAAGGATGGCTATTCGATTCTACAAAGAATACGAATCTTGCTCAGTTGGGGAAAATCAACAAAGGATTCCAACTAAAGAGCGCATGAGATATATTATTCATTACCGGCAGACCGTGAATAATACACTCGAAAGGAAAAGACACCAGAGATACCGGTTACTGGGTATATAATAGGTGACTAACCAAAAAGAGAGACAATCGATACCAAGCATACGGGTAAACGAAAGACAACTCAAAGGGATAAATTGCAAGCATCCGACAATTATCCAACAACAAAGAAATATTCGACTCCGCAAAGGGAAATAACGAATCTTACTCGACTGGGGAAACACAAAAGGCTTCGACTGAAGAGTGCATGAGATATATTATTCATTACCGGCAGACCGTGAATAATATACTCGCATGGAAGATTATCCACAACCGGTTACTGGGTTGTTTATAGGATAAAAATCCGAAAAGAAAGGCATCGGGATACCAGGAGAGGTATATAATGATGACCAATCAAAAGGAGCAACAGACAATACCAACAAAAGGGTAAATGAAAGGCGATCTGCTGAGGATAAATTGCAAGCATCCGGCAATTATCGGCAGAAGACTAGCTGGGGATGCATTGGTAAACAACCAATGATTCGGGGAACAAATCACTAGCATACGGTGAAAAGACCCACTGGGGATAAAATTGCTAGCATACGGCAATTATCCACAAAAGACTTGCTAGGGATATAAGTGCTGATCTGAGCAACTTATCCAAGCAAAGGAAAATCCACATCAAGAACTAGATGAAGACAACCACAAAATTAGGGTTTACATCTACCGAATACGGGGTAGAAGACCAACAACTCCGCGTGGGGATAGAACAAATCACAAATCCGCACGGGAAACCAAAACAGGGTTTATAACAAACCACAAACTGCTGAAGAGCAGGAAAAATAGGATTTACAACTACCGAGTATACGGGTAGAAAACCAAAAACTCTGGCTGGAGAATAAAAGGTGTATAACCACAAATTCTGTCAAGAAAGCCAGGAAAGATAGGACTTACAACTGCTGGTTTGTAGGCAGAGGCCCGAAAACATTCCGCTGGGGAACAACCCACTGGGAAGCACAAGATATTTTGACAAATAGCCAATTCGGGAATGATCCGAAAAGACAGACTGAATAAAGATACGTCCTAATGAGGATGTAACTCAAATAGGAAAATCCATCCCAATATATGTGTTGGGAGGAAACGGAAGAAACCGTCATCCACGAGGGTATATCTCAGTGGGGAACTGCAGAAGGAAAGACAGACATATTTCTGCTTATGGGGCTGACTCTATATGGAGAGATTTATAACACCCGACATCTGCTTGGGGAGATCTGTAAGGAGATCTGTATCACCATAGCAGGAGACACGACAAACAAAAGATATATGGCAAGAAATGCGACATGAATATCTGAATGCTTATGAATATGCATGAATATGCGTGATTTATGTTTGATGAATGCTGACAAAACAGACAATTCTAACACAAACAGGTTCAGGAACAAAACGTCCGGTATTATATTTCCAGGGGAAAAACCAGCTGGAAAGCCAATCTGCGGAGATCCACATGCTGTAAAGCAAAGATCTGCAAGTACTGCTGAAGAAGCAGAAAATCAAAAATATTAGGGAACAACCCCAAAACAGGGTACAGAAAGTCACAACGGGCACAACAGCCACCAAGACGAATCTGTAGGGGAACAAGAGAAAACCCAAGATATCTGCAGGGAATCCCCAGTGTCAACTGAGAAACAAAAGTAGCATAAGCACAAACTGCTGTAGAAGCAAATTCATATAACTCCACTGGGGAACAACCCACTGAGGGAGAAATGATATCATCCAAATAGAATCTGACTGCATAAGCAACTCTACTGGGGAAAATTGTCGGCTACTCTCTTGGGAACAAACCACTGAGGGAGGACAGATCAAACAAGTAGATTCTGGAACGAACCACTCCACTTGGGGAGAATATACATAGCAAACTGATCGCAACAAGTAGATTCTGCAATATAAGCCACTCTACTGGGGATCACAAACAGTCAGGAAATCAAATCCATTCACTGGAGGCTAGAGCCATCATCCGACCATACCGGAGATTGAAGGAGTATTCAACGGGCGAAACTGCCACAACAAACAATCTGCAGACTAAGCTGAGGAAACAGATGGTTGCAATACTGGGATGTCAACCCAAACAACCACTGAGTAGGAAAATAAATCCTGCTCTGATGGAGAGATAGCAACAATTCCACAGACGACTTCGCCGGGGAAAAGGGTAAAGTACCGGGTATCGAACCAACGACTTACCAAGTTTTCAAAAAGAAAACGATCGTGCTGAGGAAACAGACAAATCCTGCTGGCACACTGCACGGGGAAAAGCGGTAACAACTCCACTTGCAACCCTGGTGGGGATATCAATAACAGCTCTACTCATGACTCCGAGGGGAGTATCAATCGATCAGTTATACTCATGACTGCGCTGAGGAGACAAATAAAGTCTGGGGATCTGACCCACTGGAGAAAGTGACGTGGCACCAAGATGACAAACCATCAACCACCGAAACTTCTAAAGAAAACACCCATGCTAGGGGAAAACTGCTGCTGGAGAAAACAAAGTCTTCAACAACAAATCACTTGCGACTGTACTGGGGAACAGCCCCAACAACGACTCTGTCTGAAGAACAACCTCAACAAAGGTCTGAAGAAAGAAGATACCACCAAACCAGGAAAATGAACGAATGTCTTACCTGTTGGAAATCATGCCACCCTCGGGAGAGCACTGAGATATTCTTGAGTATCCTTTCAATCTTGTGAATGTTCACTTTGTTTAAACAAAAATTTTGAAAAATTTGATTTGTTTAAAACAATGACATTTTATCAATTTAAAACATGCAAAACATTTGTTGAATTGAAACAAATAAGAGCGCAAATAAATTGGATAAAAGCTCGAATTGATTTGATGGAATGGTAGCCTGCAAATGGCAAGACTCCATAGATCTGTACAAATTTGAAATCAGTGATATATATTGGAAGAGGGCTACATTGAACATAATGATCCTTTCTCTACCAATTTGAGTCTCGATGTATCCGAAGCTTCAGTCGACGACGAATCGAGAATCTTCTGACGAAATGACGACTGTGAAACAGAAAGTCTTGTCATGATGCAGTTACTTGCCAAATCCCTAATTTTTGCCTAGATTGCCCCAGAGTGAGGTACTCAATCTAGCGGGATGCAAATATTCTTCTTCTTTTTTTCCAAGTCTCTAATTTTTGCCTGGATTACCCTCGCGGGTTCTCCACCGAGACGCTCATTTTTGCCTAAGCCGCCCTTTCGGGTTTTCAACTTAGCGAGCAATTCTGTTTTTTTCATTTGCATATACTTTTTTTTAGGCAAAGTATCTCTTAACTGCATCTGAATTCACAGGACGAGTGAAATCCTCCCCATCCATTGTTGTAAGCATCAAAGCTCCGCCTGAAAAGGCTCTCTTAACAACATATGGACCCTCGTAGTTTGGAGTCCACTTGCCCCTGGAATCGGGCGCGAAAGACAAAACTTTCTTGAGCACAAGGTCACCTTCTCGGAACACACGAGGCTTGACCTTCTTGTCGAATGCTTTCTTCATTCTCTGCTGATATAACTGACCATGGCACATGGCAGTTAATCGCTTCTCTTCAATTAAATTCAACTGGTCGTAACGACTCTGAACCCATTCGGCATCAGTCAACTTGGCTTCCATCAAGACTCGCATTGACGGGATCTCCACCTCTACTGGGAGAACGGCTTCCATGCCATAAACAAGAGAGAAAGGGGTTGCCCCTGTTGAAGTGCGTACAGACGTACGATATCCATGCAAAGCAAATGGCAGCATCTCATGCCAATCTTTGTACGTGACAGTCATCTTCTGGATAATTCTCTTGATATTCTTGTTAGCAGCTTCAACAGCCCCATTCATCTTAGGTCTGTAAGGAGAGGAATTATGGTGTGCAATCTTAAATTCAGCGCACAACTCATCCATCATCTTATTGTTCAGATTGGATCCATTATCAGTAATGATCCTCTCTGGCACACCATAACGGCAAACCAACTGGTTCTTGATAAACTTCACAACCACCTGTCCGGTCACATTCGCGTATGAAGCGGCTTCAACCCACTTGGTGAAGTAATCAATTGCTACGAGAATAAACCGATGTCCGTTGGACGCTTTCGGTTCAATCATACCGATCATGTCGATTCCCCACATAGAGAAAGGCCATGGTGATGAAATCACATTCAGGAGTGTCGGAGGAATATGAATCTTATCCGCATAAATTTGACACTTGTGACATTTCTTCACATACTTGCAACAGTCAGACTCCATTGTCAGCCAATAGTAGCCTGCTCTCAACATTTTCTTAGCCATGGCATGTGCATTGGAATGAGTACCAAATGAACCCTCATGGACCTCAGTCATTAATAGGTTTGCTTCGTGTCTATCCACGCATCTGAGCAAAACCATATCAAAATTTCTCTTGTACAGCACTTCTCCACTGAGGTAGAAACTGCCTGACAACCTTCTCAAAGTTTTCCTATCCTTCACAGATGCCCCAGGCGGGTAGACCTGGTTCTGGAGGAAATTCTTGATATCAAAATACCAAGGCTTGTCATCTTTCACGTCTTCGATTGCAAATATGTGAGCGGGTCTGTCCAAGCGCATCACAGTAATGTTGGGAACATCATTCCACCATCTAACAACAATCATGGAAGCAAGCGTAGCAAGGGCATCTGCCATCCGATTATCTTCTCGAGGAATATGATAAAATTCAACTTCTGTGAAGAAAGTTGAAATTCTCCTTGCATAATCTCTGTATGGGATGAGACCTGGCTGATTCGTCTCCCATTCACCTTTGATCTGATTGACAACCAAAGCGGAATCACCAAAGACATCAAGATACTTGATCCTCAAGTCAATGCATTCTTCAAGTCCCATAATACAGGCTTCATACTCCGCCATATTATTCGTGCATTTGAAAGTTAGCCTTGCTGTAAATGGAATGTGCGAACCCTGGGGATTGACAATTACTGCCCCAATTCCATTCCCATATTGATTAACAGCGCCATCAAACACCATCGTCCATCTGGAACCAGGTTCTGGACCTTCATCAAGTGTAGGTTCATCGCAATCTTTCATCTTCAAATACAGAATTTCCTCGTCTGGGAAGTCAAACTGAACAGACTGATGATCTTCAATCGGCTGGTGCGCTAAGTGGTCAGCCAAGATACTACCTTTGATAGCTTTCTGAGCTCGATACTCAATATCATACTCAGACAACAGCATCTGCCAACGGGCAATCCTCCCAGTTAAAGCAGGCTTCTCGAAGATATACTTAATTGGATCCATTCTGGATATCAACCAAGTCGTATGATTAATCATGTACTGGCGCAAACGCTTAGCAGCCCAAGCTAAAGCACAGCACGTCTTCTCAAGCGTAGAATACCGAGACTCACAATCAGTAAACTTCTTACTGAGGTAGTAGATAGCAAACTCCTTCTTCCCTGATTCATCTTGTTGACCGAGTACACAACCCATCGAGTCTTCAAGAACCGTTAAGTACATAATCAGAGGTCTTCCTTCCACAGGCGGAGACAAAATCGGAGGTTCAGACAGATAATCTTTGATACTGTCGAAAGCTTTCTGGCAATCCTCGGTCCAATCATGAGACTGATCTTTCCGGAGGAGCTTGAATATCGGCGCACATGTGGCAGTCATGTGGGATATAAATCTGGAAATGTAGTTCAAGCGGCCAAGAAAACCTCGGACTTGCTTCTCAGTTTTGGGTGCGGGCATCTCTTGTATTGCTTTGACCTTGGCAGGATCAACCTCAATACCTCTTTCACTTACCACAAAACCCAACAACTTTCCGGAACGGACTCCAAAAGTACATTTGTTCGGATTCAGACGAAGCTGGAACTTCCTCAAACGCTGAAAAAGCTTCAACAAATGCTCAATATGCTCACCTTCCGTTCGGGACTTGGCAATCATATCATCAACATAGACTTCTATCTCCTTGTGCATCATATCATGAAACAAGGTAGTCATAGCTCGTTGATACGTGGCTCCGGCGTTCTTCAAACCGAAGGGCATCACTCGATAACAGAATGTTCCCCAAGGTGTGATGAATGTTGTCTTCTCCATATCCTCTGGTGCCATCTTGATTTGATTATATCCGGAAAATCCGTCCATAAAGGAAAAGACTTTGAATTTAGCTGTATTGTCTACCAACATGTCAATGTGTGGTAGAGGAAAATCATCTTTTGGGCTAGCTTTATTCAAATCTCTGTAGTCAACGCACATACGGACTTTTCCGTCCTTCTTAGGAACAGGCACAATATTGGCCACCCATTGAGGATATGTCGAAGTCACCAGAAACCCCGCATCAATTTGCTTCTGAACTTCCTCTTTGATCTTCACTGCCATATCTGGATGAGTTCTTCTGAGCTTCTGCTTCACAGGCACGCACTCAGGCTTCAAAGGCAGGAAATGTTGCACAATATCTGTATCTAAACCCGGCATGTCTTCATAGGACCAAGCAAAGATATCTGAATATTCTCGTAACAAGCTGATCAAATCTTCCTTGACAGACCCTTCAAGAAGTGCCCCAATCTTCACCAGGCGCTCACAATCTTCAGATCCCAAGTTGACTGTTTCCAAGTCTTCGAGATGCGGCTGAATGATCTTCTCTTCGTGCTCAAGGAGACGAGTGATCTCATCAGGAATCTCTTCAACGTCATCTTCTTCTGCCTCAAATACAGGGAATTCAAAATTGGGAGATGGCGTTGGATCATTATGTTCAATGGGTTTTAGGATCAACCTGCATAATGATTTTGGTTAAGAAAAATTTCACAATTTAAACAAGCAAATCATTATGCAGATGAAAGAATGTTGCTTTTATAGCTTTTATTTTTGTTTTTTATGGTTTTTTTGTGATCACTGATTTCATAAAGAAAAGCAAAAAGTGAAAACAAAGGAAAAACAAATGTTTTGACAATGCAAAAATTGAATGAAAACATCATTGTATATATGCTTTGCCAACAATGTCATCACTTCTCCTTTTGGCATGGGAGAAGGGTTTTAAACAAAATGAACAATTACTCTGATCTATGGATAACTGCAGGAACATCCACAGCGACCCAATTGTGGCAGACACCACCAGGAATAACAAAATTGTTCAAGTCTTCTGCCTCTTCTTCTTCAATGATTGCAGCAGCTTCCTCTTCTGCAGGTTGATCAGCATGGATGAATCCTCCACTGGTGAACAGACCTTGCTCATTGCATGCCCCAGAACCATAGCCAATGCCAGCCCGGGATCGATTATCTTCAAGTTCAAGCACTTTCCCTAATCCAGCAACTGCACCACATTCAATGGCCAGTTTCGCATCTCGGTAGGAAGTGAATGAAGGAGACTTCTTCTCGATTGGTTCATCAATAGATAAAGCTTGGAACTGAGTTCCAACTTCATCCTCTGCATCAATGTACGAGAAAGAAGACAAGTTACTGACCAGGAGAGCCTTTTCTCCCCCTACTACAACCAATTTCTTATTTTTCACAAACTTCAACTTTTGGTGTAGGGTGGATGTCACGGCGCCAGCCTCGTGAATCCATGGTCTGCCCAAGAGACAACTGTATGATGGGTGAATATCCATTACTTGAAAAGTGATCTGGAAATCACTTGGTCCAATTTTGATCGGGAGATCCACTTCCCCAATCACGGTCTTACGCGACCCATCAAAAGCTTTAACAACAACCCCACTCTGCCTCATAGGAGGACCTTGATATGACAATCGAGAGAGTGTGGATTTCGGCAATACATTAAGGGACGATCCAGTGTCCACCAATACATTGGACATTGCATCAGATTTGCAATTCATAGAGATATGTAAAGCCATGTTGTGGTCTCTTCCCTCCTCGGGGAGATCAGCGTCACAAAAGCTCAGAGTGTTGCAAGCGGTAATGTTTGCAACAATGCTATCAAATTGTTCAAGGGTGACGTCATGATCGACGTACGCCAAGTCCAAGACTTTCTGAAGAGATTCCCGATGGGGCTCTGAATTCAGCAATAGAGAAAGAATGGAAATCTTGGAGGGCGTGTGTAGAAGCTGGTCTACAATATTGTACTCACTCTTTCTGATGAGTCTCAGCATCTCATCAGATTCTTCATCAACAATGCCGCTTGGGCCAACTGAAGAAATGGGAGTCTTTTGTACAGAGGAGGAAGGCTGGGCAACAGCAAGTGCCGGATTCTGAACATTCACAGCATTCCCTACAGGGTGCACAACAGTATCAGAAGGAACAGCCTTAGCAGGCGCAGAAAACACACGACCGCTTCGGGTCAACCCACTAACATCAGCAATGGTGGTCACGGAAGTAGACGGCAGAGGTACCTCAACCCCATCCTGGACAGCAACAGGATTGTATCTGAAAGGTACAGCTTTATCAGATGAATAAGGCACAGGGCCAGCTGGCTTGATGATCAAAGCAGGGGAAGCCTTCGGTTTGTTGCTATTGTAGCGAATAACAACGGGCTCTGGTAGCTTGAACACTGGTGATATGACATTCACCTCAGGTTCAACTGTATCAACATTTCGATTCTGGAGAATCTCAATGGTACCCTCATTCAACAACTTCTGAAGTTCACAGCGTACTTGGTCACAACCCAAGCGGTTGACGGAACAGACGCGGCACTGGTCATGGTTATGCTTCAAATAGCTGTGCTGACACAGCATCTTATGTAATCCAACCAATGACTGCCGGATGTGACTGATGTACTTCACCTTGTATTTCCCAAGGTCTTCCTGGATCATATTCACAGATTTCCCATGCGAAGGCAATGGGTTCCTGGTGACATTAGGGTTAGAGTCTTCAAAACTCAGAATTCCGCTTCTCATGAGGTCTTGAACCTTATTCTTCAGCGGGAAACAGTTCTCAACGTTGTGGCCCGGAGCACCGGAATGGTAGACACAATGCTGGTCTGGTTTGTACCACCATTGCGGATTAGCAGGAATTGCAGGAGGATCCCTGGGAGAAACCAATTTCCTCTCCAACAAGGAGGGATAAAGCTCTGTATATGTCATCGGAATAGGGTCGAAGCTGACCTTCTTCCTATCATAATTCATGTTTGCTTGATTGGTCGTACTTCCACGAGGCTGGTAAGCCTGTTGCTGTGGACGCTGCTGTTGCTGGTATTGCGGCTGTGGATATTGCTGCTGATGCTGATATTGTTGAGCATTATCCTTGAATACAGGTGCCACACTAGCCACCTGATGCTGATGTCCGGCACGGTGTGCAGGCTTCCTCTGAACAGAGGGTCTTCGATGTTTTGGCTGAGACTGCACAGCGTGCGCTTCACCTTCTTTCCTCTTAAACGCTCCATACCGCTTAGAGGAAGAACTATCATCTTTTGCTAATCGTCCTTCTCGGACGCCTTCTTCAAGTCGCATCCCCATGTTCACCATTTCGGTGAAATCAGAGGGAGCGCTGGCCACCATTCTCTCATAGTAAAATGACCCAAGAGTCTTCAGAAAAATCTTGGTCATCTCTTTCTCTTCTAATGGTGGAGTGATTTGAGCTGCCAGCTCACGCCATCTCTGGGCGTACTCCTTGAACGTCTCTTTGTCCTTTTGTGACATAGACCTGAGTTGATCTCTGTCAGGCGCCATGTCAACGTTGTATTTGTATTGCTTGACGAAAGCTTCGCCAAGGTCGTTGAAAGAGCGGATGTTGGCACTGTCCAGACTCATATACCAACGGAGAGCAGCACCAGACAAACTGTCTTGGAAGTAGTGGATCAAGAGTTGATCGTTGTCTGTCTGCGTAGACATCTTTCTGGCATACATGACTAAGTGTGCCAAAGGACAAGTGTTCCCTTTATACTTCTCAAAGTCTGGGACTTTGAATTTAACAGGTATCTTCACACCGGGAACCAAGCAAAGTTCGGCTGCTGACTTGCCGAAGAGATCTTTGCCTCTGAGAGTTCTCAATTCCTTTCTCAGCTCAAGGAATTGATCGTTCATTGCATCCATTTTCTCGTGTACATCTGAGCCCTCAGACGCTTCAGAGTGATAGATGGTGTCGTCTACCCTAGGCATGGTATGCACGACAGGAGGAACGGGGATAGGGACCGGGCTAGATGCCGGCATTTGAGCAAATGTAGGAGCTGGCAGATCAGGCATGAAGCCGGGAGGCATCCCCCAAGGAAAACCGGGAGGCATGGCATTAGGCTGATGGGCACTGACAGGCACTGTTGAGGTAGCTATCTCAGAAATAACAGTCCGCTGAACGGGAGTTGTTGGCTGAGGAGCAGGCTGATTCTGGGCAGCAAGAAGTTGCTCCATCAGAGCGCCAAGTCTGGCGACTTCATCTCTCAAACTCTGGTTCTCTTGTTCCAATTGCTCCATAATCCTTGCAGAGTTGACTCTCGTATAATACCGGTGAGTCAGCTTGTCTTCAAAATAAATGAAGAGCAGATGTTAGAACCGGAAGACCAGACAAATGAGTACCTGTTTATGCAGGAATGATGCATGAAATGCTTGTGCAAATGCTTTGATTTTCAAGGAACCCTTAGGGTATTGTTTGCAACATTTTGAATTTTAAACATTTTGATTGCTCATGGAAAATATTTCATTCAAAATATATAGACAAAGAAGTACAACATTCTTTTAAATATTACAAAGAGGAAAGGTAAATGACATCCTATGGATCCCTATTAGCTCGGGATGCTGGAAGACGAGAAGTATACAACTTCTTGATCTCTCTCTCATAGGCAGCCTCCATATCAGCTTTCTCCTTTGCAAGTTGATCATACTTCCTTTTCCAGAATTTGGATGACTGAGGAAGCAGAGAAGTCCAAGTGTCGTTCGGATCATCGATCACTCGGTGCTCGAGAAATTCAATCATAGCATCTTTCTCCTTGAGCTGCTGCAGCAATTCCTCTCTCTCGCGGATCCAGGCACGCGAAAGGTCTTCTTCTCTCAACTCCTCTACACGTTGGGTAGGGAGGGTTGAAGGCCTAGCCACATCCAACAGTGTAGGTCTTGGATGATCATATGGCATCAGGTAGGTAGCAGCCCTCTGTCTGACCCAAGAGGTATATGGCTCCAAAGCAATGCAGTTCTTTGGACCCAACTCGTTCCTACTCTTTATGCGAATATTGCGCCAAGCACGGACAAATCTGGCTTTCAGGCCTTGGGGATCTTTACCCTCCTGAAAGAACACACCTTCTAACAGAATGTTATGGGGTTTATCCTTTAGGGGGAACCCAAGCTGACGACGTGCAAGCGTAGGGTTGTAGGTAATCCCACCACATGTACCAAGAAGAGGCACATTGGGGAATTCACCACAAGAGTTAATGATCTGAACGGTATCATACACGCGATCATACCAGGTGATATCATCATTGGTGAGAGACATGAGCCTCTGAGACCACCGTAGACATCCCTTGTTCTCCTTGAAAGCAATTGTCTGCGGCAAGTGCGAAATAAACCACTTGTACAGCAGGGGTAAACAGCAGACAATGACTCCTCCATTCTTCATATTCCTCAGATGCAAGGAGACATACGCATCACCCAACAAGGTCGGAACTGGATTAAGAACTGAAAAGATCCTAATGGCATTCATGTCGACGAACTTGTCGAAGTTGGGAAATAGCACCAATCCATAGATAAGCAATACGAATAGAGCCTCAAAGGCATCCTCACTCATGGCCTTCCCATAAAAGGTAGCTTGGACAATGAGGAACTCGGAAGGAAAACCTTGAATTCCGCCTTTGATAGTCAGATTAGCTCTAATCAGATCTTCATCTATGTGCAACAGACTGGAAATCTCTCGAGCAGATGGAATACTCTCTAAGCCACTGAACGGCACTTGGTCCAGAATCGGAATCCCAATAAGGTGAGAGTATTCTTCCAGAGTTGGCAACAACTGGAAGTCCGGAAATAAGAAGCAATGATAGAGCGGATCATAGAACTGAGCAAGAGTGCTCATCAATCCCTCATCCACTTGAGTAGTCAGCAACGGCAGAAGCTTCCCATATCGAGCTTTGAAACCCAAGGGATCTAGTACATACGATGTCAGATTCCTTAACTCTTTTACATCGGGCTGCTTGAAGCTGTATTTCTTTGTGTGCCTTTTCGGTCTTTCCATGTCTGAAAATTTTGCAAATAACCCTTTAAGTTCCTTGAAAATTTTCTCTTTTTTTTTGATGACATGAATGCGGATGAATGCGTGAATGCATGAATGCAACAAACACACTCAAGGATCAAGCAAAGCACACCAAACAAAGGTCGTGGGAAAGCTCTATGTATCCCTAATATCAATCATCCATTTTGGTGGATTTAGGTTTTCACCTTATCGACACCCAAGTTCCATTGATATTAACGGTACATGAACCGGTTCAGACATTCTTAATATCAACCATCCGCTTTGATGGATTTAGGTTTTACACCTGATCCGGGATCCATTGATATTAACAATGCTTTGAACGACTCAACCACGAATCACGGGTTTGTTGAGAGTCACGAGCATGGAGTCTCGGTTAAGAACCACCCAAAGGGAGTGTACTAGGGTTTAAGCCTGTCAGACATGTTCTATCAGAGGTTCCCATAATCATCGTTCCATCTTTCGAATATTATCGGAGGAACGAATACTCGTATTCCAAGAATATTCTCAAGAGAAACTCTTATGAGTGTAGTATCGCGTAACAATCGTATCAGAACTTACATCTGAACGACCTCCGCACTACGGTCCTAAAAATAGGCCAAGATGGGTTTGGTAAACTAAGGTCCTTGGCTTCTGCGGCACATGATTGAAAGAATAATGCCTAACCACAAATAACTTGTGTGACATTATTAGTTCAACATGACCTCCACCAAGTGAATGGGCTCGCAAGTCAACTGGCTAAGGACTACTCCACACCAGTCGACAAGACTATGCCATTCTCCTATCCTAGAGTGCACTCGAGTTCGGGTATAGAACTCATCTCACAGATCACCAAAGCAAACAGCATATGTATATCAAGCAATTCACACATTACAATCAATACAGTTAGCCCAAATTGTACAAAAATATGTCAGATAAAGAATAATAATATATCACAACAAGGGTGAAAAGTAGGCAATACCACCAGGGATTCTGGTGAGGTATCCCCAGCAGAGTCGCCACTTTTCTGTGACGGTGTATTCGTCGCTATATGATCTATTGATTAAATCACAAGCTATGAGATACATTGAAATTTCGAGTCGCCACCGCACTTTTATTTATCCAAAGGATTGGCTAAAAAGCGAACAAAAGCCTAAGAAGTTTTACACGTAGAAAACTAATAAAAAGATCAGAGATTCTGGGTAAGGGGTAAATTACGCAATGGGAAGGTGTTAGGCACCCACTACGTCCTAGGTACTCCTAGGGAGCCCTTTTCACACTTGTTGTAAAATATTGTTTATTATGACATAAAGATTGTGCAAACATGATTGGGATGATGAGAAAAGAATATACAATTTTATTATTATTTATTGGGTTCGAACGGATGAACCCGTTGCCTACGTACCTTCCATCAAAGGTAAGGATCAGAACGCCGTAGTTCGGCTAAAAGATTTCCAAAAGTGGGTTAGGTTCAATTTTAAACACAAACCCTAGGTCTTACGTTATCCACGGGAGAAAACTCAACCTTATACAGACAACAACGTCCACCATGTGAGAACAGCTTCAACTTGCCAGGGAGGGGTTAACCCTATAATAGGCAAGGAAGGCTTACAATTCAATCACTAAAGACAGAAGGTGAGATTAACATCAACCACTAAGATAAATCAAACCTATAGCTCATGTATGAAAACATTAACAATGGACAAAGCCAAAACAATTGAGTGGATGAAGTTAACTGATTATGATTATGAAAATGGAGTCAAAGTATGATTAAGATCAATTCAAATGAGTATTATGAAATGAAGTTTGAAAAAAGGTCAAGGACTTGAGTCCAGGTTTTTAGATTTGAAAACATGAAGATGTTTGCACAACACTTATGTCAAGTTTGAAAGATAAAGTGTGAAAAGGTTTAGGACATAATGAATGATGAATGGATGAAGGATGGATAGTAAAACTTCTCAGGCGGTTCACTTCTTGAAATCATATGGGAGATGATTCAAGTGTGTCCTTTGGAATACAATTAATAATAACAAACAAGCAAGGATGAAATCCAAAAGGCGGATATCGGATGCCAATCACTGGTCTTATACCAATCTCCTAAAACAAAATGGGATGTCAGAAGCCACTCAATGGACTTACACCGATCTCCACAGGCAAAGAAATAAAAGCGGATACCGGATACCAATAGATGGATTTACACCAGTCTCCTAAAACAGAACAGGATATCAGATGCCACTCAATGGACTTACACCGATCTCCTCAAAAGAAAAGAACAAAGATGAAATATGGAAGTCAACTGCCAATTTATCTGGACTTAGGTTAACTCCACAGTATGCTCACAGGAAATCCAATGCCACATCACAGGGGCTTACAATGGATCCTCACATACAAAAACAAAAGAAACAATATGATCATAGGAATGCAAATGCCAACTTACAGGGACTTATAATTGCAACCTCTCACACAAACAGATAAACAAACTATGATCACAGGAAAGCAGATGCCAACTTACAGGGACTTATAACTGCAACCTCACGTACAAATCAAACAGATCAAATTATGATCACAGGACTACAGATGCCAACTTACAGGGACTTATAACTGCAACCTCACATACAACACCAAACAGATCAAATTATGATCACAGGATAACAGATGCCAACTTACAGGGACTTATAACTGTATCCTCACATACAAATAAACAAAGCAATGAGCAGAGATAAGATGAGTGGCCAAAGTGATGGTCTTATACTCACTTCCATGTCATAGGAGCAAATGCCAAAGCAATGGACTTACAATTGTCCTCAATGGGCAAACAACAATGATAGCATCACAAAACAAATGAGATGATCATGCATTAATGGCAATTGATGATGATAGATGCATAACATATAAGCAAGCAAATGCACATGAAGCAATCAATCAATCAATGAATAGCAAACAGCACACTCTATAGCCAAACAATGGGGCTCACACAAGAGGGTTCGACTATGAAAGTCCACTGTAATAGGTAAGTGTCGCTCTTAACCTGGCCACTGAGGGGCTCAGGTGAAGCAGGTGAATAGGAGATGAGGGGTGTGCCTCATTGCTTCAATCTCAAATCAGAGAGAGCATCAAAGAAAGTGTGGGAGTTCAGAAAGTAGGAACTCTCTCCACATTATTGACTCGATTAGATCTTGGGTATTTATCTCATTGCTTCAACCATGTAATGGGAGCAAAGAGAGGACACACTGAATAGTGGGGGATAGATCGCTTATCCCTACCTTCCACCAATTGCCTTACTTGAAGGACTTTTCCTGCTTGGGACAAATATAAACAAACACAGGCATTGCCTCTTAAGGAGGACTTCAGACAGTTTGCCCGGTCAAATAACAGACCGGGTCTCCAGACTACATGAAGAAGAAGTGATTATACCTCAAAGCAAATGCTAAAAAGCAAAGCAAGCAAGCAAGTTCAAAGAACTTAGGCAACTAAAGTACCTGAAAAAGTCAAACCAATTAGTAAACAAGTCAACAGTCAAAATCAAAGGCAAATGGATAAACCAAAGTCAACCACAGAGGGACCAATTGTGCAAGGCACAAAGACTCAAGCATATGAGTCACCTACAAAACAAATGTTAGCACATGATAAACAAACCAACTCAATCAAAATTGAAAGGTCTTTGGGGCATTGGTGCTCAACCTGAAACAAACAGCTCAATTGTAAGCTCAGAAGACCACTAGGGCTAGCCTAGGGTCAAAGATGAAAGAAGAAGGTCAAACAGCAAGGGAAAGTCAATCAAAGTCAAACTCAATCATGTAGGAAGCAAACACAATTGGATTCAAACTTATATCATGCACCATGGTCATTTCATATGCAAAAGGATGCAAAGCATGGCAAGAGAAGCATACAAAAGTCAACAGCAAAGACTTCATTCAAAAGTCAACTCAAACAATCTCAAAAATTATGAAATAAATCACACTCAATCCTAACATCTAACATGGTAGACATGTAAAATTTCAATGCATTTGGATGAGAGGAAGGCAGTCAAGTAAAATCATGAAGTCAAACCAAATTCAAGTAAGCATGGTGAAAGTCAACAAGCATGGGTCAACTTCTAAAAATCATATCAATTTGAAAACAGAAGAGAAATGAATGAGATTAACACCAATGCAAAGCTTGAGATGTCTAGTTATCACATATGAAATTTCATGAACATACAATAAGATTTGAGAATTTCACAAAAGATTTGGCAAGGCATAGCACAAAAAGTCAACAAATGACCAAGTATGGAAGAAAATTCACAAATAAATGGAAAACAGCATGCTTAATTCCAAGAAAATTCATACATCAACTAGACATGTAAAGGATCATTCATGCAAAATTTGGAGTCATTTGGATGTAGGGAAGTGTGTGAACAAAATTAGAGAAAATGCATGATCATGGTATGACACCAAATGCAACACACAACTTCAAAAAATCAAAGCTCTCAATCCACACATGATAAATGCACAAACTTTATATGGAAATGAAGATCAATGTGTCTAGTTCTACCACAGAAAATTTCAAGCTCATTGGATATAACATGAGAATTTCACAATTGAAATGGCAAAGGGTATCATTCATGCACACATGTCAAGAAAATATTTATCATTTAAAATCCAGACCATGGAAAATTAATTAAAAATCATGATTAAATAAAGAACACATTCATGAACATGTGGAAAAAATTTCATAATTTTTGGAATTAAAATGAGCAAAAAATGAATTGTTGAATTTTGATGAATAATTGAACAAAATATGAAACACATAGCATGATTAGTGGTCAAACACAAGTCAACGGATGGCATTCTGGTAATTCTGCCGTCATTAATCAAAACTACCGCGTTTTGGCAAGGCAAAACGGAATGTTTTGATTGGCTCTCAGCCAATCAAACAGTAACCTGGCCAATAACATTCAAATTTTCTGAGTTTCTAAAACCCTAGGGGTTTCCAACACAGCAAGGCATTTTTCTCACTCATGTTCATGAACAACAATCACAAACAGCATCAAAGATCAATCATGGCATGAAACAAACATCATTGGGCAACATTAACTAACAACAGACCAAACAAAATCAAGAGAAAAATCTGGATAGAAATTAAAGTTGTGAAAACAACAGCAAGCAATCATCATCTCTAATAAACAGAAATCGAAACAAGGTATCATTCAAAAGCAGGGCATTAGACATGATGTTGTCATACAACAAGAACAAAAGTAGCAGCCAATACTCATGGATAGGAGTTATGGAAAATATGAGGGCTCATGAACAGCAGGGCATAACAGCATGGTTAGCAGCATGGTATAGCACAGTAGGTTCACAGCAACATTCATCATCGTGCATCAACCACAAAAAATGAACAAACAGCATCCACAACCAACACAACCAAACATCACTCATGTGGACTTTACAAGCAAGCTTAAAGGTTTTTTCAAACAGCAGGGCATCGTGTTTTCATGCTTATTCAACCAAGCTCATCAACAATATTCAAGTATCAACCAAACAAACAGCATCCCATGAACTCAACTATGAAACAACAACATTATCATCATCAGCTAACAACAAGACAAACAGAATCGTGGGAATTTTTGACATGAGTTTAGGGTTTAACAGGGCATTGGCATTGCAGCTTCATGCAAAATTTCGACCAAACCAGAAACAGCATAGCATTAACAAATTAACAGGGCACGACTCATGCACACCAAGTATCATGCATCATCAGCCAACAACAACATAGCAGAATCATGGGAAAAAAATCTGGGCAGGAAAATGTTTGAACATGAACAGCATAAGACCAACAACCTCATGCAACTTGAAAAATTATTATGCCCAGAAATCAAAATTATGTATGCCAATCTCATCATCATTCATCCAATATCACAAATATGTCAATACATTCCATCAAAACAACTCCAACAATGCAAATCGAGCCAAATCATTTTTGAGCATAAACAATGAAGTTCATTTTTCTCACAGCACACTCAACCATTTAGCATGATATAAACATCAATGAACTCAGCAAGTTAAGACATACATTAATCATGTGATAGTTTGGCAAAGTGAAGGATTCGAAAAAAATACCAATGATGAAGCAAGTTGATGATGCAGTGTTGTTTTGGATCCTTTAGCTCGAAACAGGTGCTCTTTTGGCCTTGGAATGGTAGATGGTGAAGTATGTGAGCTCAGCAAGGCATGAAAGTGTTCCAACCACAAATGGCCATTGTTGTTTGCTTGAAGATGCAGAATGAAAAAGAGTTGTTACAGCAGGGGAATGGAAGCTGAAAACTCTTCCAAATGTTGCTCAGATGAAGGATTGATGATGGAGGCTTATGGTGTTTTGAGAGTTTTTGGCAAAAAGGTTGCTCGAGCCAAATCGCAATTGAGAGAGAGGAGAGTGTTCTGCTTGGTAGGCTGTGTCCCCTAGGGTTTGTTTGGACAGAATGAAACTTAAATATGACCTGTTAAACATCACTTAACCAAGTGCTAAGTTAGTTTATGCTTAATGACACATTTTGCATTTTTGCTAATTGTGTAAAAATGGAAGTGGTGGTGTGAAGTTTGCTCGAGTGGGCTTGGAAATGCTGTAAACAGACCATCCAAATGCTGTTTTGAAGTCTGCTCTTCAATTGCCAACTTTGTTTTGCTTAAAATGCATCATTTGCATATTTGTCCATTGTGTGCACAAGTGAAAAGGAGGGTGCAAGGCTGGTTGAGTGGGCTTGCAACAGGCTGGAAACAGACTGCATTTCTGCTGCTTTGGTTGTACAAGTGAAATGCTGTACTGATTTTTACTTTTGTGAAGCTTCTTTTGCCAAATTGCCAAATTGCATTTTGATTCAAAATGATGGGAAAATGGTGGTATGATGATGGTTTTGGGATTGGAACAAGTCACAAATGTGATATGGAACATTTCCCAATTGACCAAATCAAGAAAAAGTCAAAAACTCAAAAAGTCAAAGTTTGGTCAAACTTTGAATTTAAATGCAAAAGGTCCAAAAATGCCATTTTGATTGGCAAGGTTTTAGGTCATGAAATTTATATTTTTGGAAAGAGGATGAAAAATGTGGTGTGTAGGAAAAAACCCCACCAAATTTGGCCTTATGGTTTGGGAGATATGGCTTGTTGAAGTTCAAAAATTGGTGAAAATGATTTGATCATATCTTGACAACCATACATGGGATTTGAGAGTTCTTGGACTTTTTGAAAATGGGAGAACAAGATCTTCAACTTTCATGTTGGGCAAAAATTCATTTGAAGCTTGTATCGTGATGTAAGTTTAAGATCAAGAAGTTTCCATTTTTGGCAGTTGAAATTACAGGTCCACTTTCTATTTCTGGAAAATTTCTGTTTGACTTGATTTTCTTCCATGATGAGGTTGAACATGATAGATGAGGTTTATACAAGCATGAATGAGCTCCTTCAGATCAATTCTATTCATCAAATCATTGATTAAATCAACAGTTGACCAAGTTTGACTTTTCTAGGGTTTTGGATGACTGGACCTCTTCTGATGAATTCCAAACCCTAATTCCTTGAGAACTTGACTTCAAATGATGTCTCAAGATGTATGAACCTTTGATTATTGATCATGGTGCCCAAATTCTGCAAGAATGGCCACCATCCATTGCTTTGACTGACTGTGACTGACTTTGACCTAATTGCTGATGATTACTTTAACTGCAAGCAAAAAGGTTAGACTGACAATATTTTTGTACTTTTTTTGAATGATAAACATATGAAAGCAAAGATATACAAATGCAAAGTATGCTTGGTGATCAAGAAACAAACCCACAAGGCAAACTATCCACTAAGAGGAAAGCAAAGGCATGCAATGATCCTTGAGGTTATGATATGAATGATATGGGCCATGAGGGATCTTAGGGCCCCAAAATTGGGGTCTTACAATATGGTATTCAGATATACTATTAAAGTGTAATGATGTTGTATTATTTATTAGGATGAAAGATTGTTGAATAAACAATATGATTGATATTGTGATGTTATTTCATACATGGATAACATTGCGGAGCAATAGATGATAATATGTATCGATGTTTAAATCAACATAAGTGATAATTTGATATGTATGTAAATCATAATAATAGTAAAACCTAACCCAACATTTTCTATCATTATTATTTATACTATTATATTTTCTTCTTTCTATAAATAGAAAAAAAAATTCAAACAAAACCCTTTTTCATACTTAAATCTGTAATCATTGCTATTACGTTATATTTCTCATTCCATATGGACTTGATAATATTACTCATTACATTGTGATTGTTGTTGGCATAACACTATATTATTTTCTAATTAAATATCGCAAAAGGGTACCAACAAGTACCAAAGACGTCAACCATATAAACATGCAACTCAACAAAGATGCTAGTATGGGATGTCGCATTTGAAATTTTGGTGGCCCAAAATTCTGAGATGGCCTCCCAATCTGTCTAATTTTAGAAAGAAACGAGGAACTCTCAAAAGAATACTTTTATATCAAGAAATATTATGGAGGTTCAAGTCGGAGATATATAGTCCAATTTCTCACACAATAATTTCAAGGAAGTCTTCCTAGCACAATAAGTCAAACAAATAGCCCAATTATAGATTCAAGAGGCAATAATATAGTAAATATTTAACTACAAGTCTAGATTCTATCAAAGAACAACCTCGTAAAGCAACGATAATGAAAGTGAAACATAGCTCGACATTATAGAAGTGGAGATGTAAATCCTTGGTCTTGTTGAAAAAGAGAAGAATGTTAAATACGCTCCAGTTAGAACAAAGAAAGAAAAGCTGACAAAGTCTAAGATAAGACTCATTTATTCTCAGAGTTTGAAGAAACTGAAAGATAACAAAAGTTTTGGAAATTTTCTTGAAATATTAAAAAAAATGAGGATCACCTTTTCATTTTCCTAAGAAATTGATAATCGCATAATATACCATATTTTCTGACTCTACTCACTTAGCATTTTATGTTATTTTGTAACCTTTATGTAGTGTTATGTTTGTAGTTTGTCATTGTTTCAGGTATTTTCCAAGTAAGAGTTGGTACAAGAGAAAACAAAGCAAAAATGGCTAAAAATGGAGAAGAATTATAGAAAATGCACTGGTGGCGATTGTTAGAAAAAGATTTTGTGTCTACAATTCATCTCTAAGATTTTGATGATAACAAAGGATGAAACAAATTGGTACCCTAACAAATTTATCTAAGTGTGCAAGACTCTAACGGAAAAAGGATCATATAGACAAACATCTGACAACATGCAAGTCCAGAATAGACGACATAGAATAAACTGAAGCAGAGGCTCTAACTCTGAAGAAAAGAAAGCTCAGATTCTGACGAAAGAAGACCCAGATACTCTGAATCTGAAGAGTTCCATACAACTGATCTGATGATTTATACTCTGAAGAAGGCTCTACAAAAAAACATTTCAAGAACTTCTGAAGTAAATCTTCTCTCAACAACTATCTGAAATATACACGCTGAATAAAAACATATGAACTCCGTGTACTCTGATTCAAGAACTCCCACAAAGACTTGGCTACGAAGTTTTCTACTTTTGGTATGAATCTATTTTTGGAAGAGATTAAACACTCTCCAAAATTTCTATGGAAAGGACAACGAGATTAATGACATTAAAATTCCATCATTTCCAAGATATTAATG
This sequence comes from Lathyrus oleraceus, assembly GCF_024323335.1. Lineage (NCBI taxonomy): Eukaryota > Viridiplantae > Streptophyta > Magnoliopsida > Fabales > Fabaceae > Lathyrus > Lathyrus oleraceus. Next base: position 407,156,598 of record NC_066582.1, read on the forward strand.
AATACCTCAGCTAATGGTCTCTTGATCAATTAACTATATAAAGGCAGAATCATCATCATACATGATACGAAGAATACACACAAGAACACTGCAATCAAAAATTCTATAATCCCTTTCATTCTTGTTTAAATATGTTCACACGAGTTGTTGCTCTAAGTATGAAACATTTCAATGCTTATATTGTGTTACTACTGCTTACCTAGAAGCACTAAACACTTCATTGTATTTTTCAAATAGTTGTTGAATATTTCCTCAAGTGACTTTTGAAGTCTGTAAACTTGAGAGGGCTAAGAGATCTTTATTCTCTTAGACGCTTTTGTTATAATCTTTCAAGATTAGTGGATTAAGTCCTTGTTGAAGGCGAAATCACCTTGGTTGGATGGACTGGAGTAGCTTTGAATTTCAAGCGAACCGGGATAAACTTCTGTGTTAATAGCCTTATTTTTCGTGTGTATTTTATTTGCAAAAGTTTTTATTACATGTGAAAACAATTCAAACCCCCCCCTTTCTTGTTTTTCTCTATCTTCAATTGGTATCAGAGCTTCGATTCTGTTATTAATTTTCTAATCAAACACTTAACAGTGTAGAGAGATCCAACGTGAGAAAAACACTATGGCCAACACAAATGAAAGAGACAGCTACAATGCCAAACCTCTAGTGTTTGATGGAGAAAAGTTTGATTATTGGAAAGATAGAATCGAGAGTTTCTTTCTGGGTTATGGCGCTGACCTATGGGACATAGTTACAATTGGCTATGTACCACCGGTATCTGATGCTGGTATTGCTATTGCTAGAAATAGAATGACCGATGATCAGAAGCGTGGTTTCAAAAATCACCACAAAGCAAGAACAGTACTGCTGAATTTCACATCCTACAATGAATGTGAAAAGATCACCAACAGAGAAACTGCTAAAGATGACTCCCTAAAGATGGCCCACGAAGGCAACTCTCAAGTGAAAGACACAAAGGCTCTGGCTCTAATTCAAAAATATGAAGCCTTCAAGATGGAGGAAGATGAAGCTATAGAGGTAATGTTTTCTAGATTTCAAACTTTAGTTGCAGGACTCAAGGTTCTGGACAAGGGCTACACAACTGCAGATCATGTCAAAAAGATTTTCAGAAGCTTGCCAAAGAAGTGGAGACCTCTGGTCACTTCCTTAAAACTATCAAAATATCTGAACAACATAAGATTGGAATAACTCTTCATCTCCCTCAGGAGTCATGAGATAGAACTTGAGGAAGATTAGCCCCAAAAGAAAAGCAAATTTGTGGCTCTGAAGTCTAGATCTGAGAGACGTAAACCAGAAAGGAACAAAGCTCTCCAAGCTGAAGAAGAAGAAAATGATGACTCTGAAAAGGATGATTCTGATGATGAAAAAGAGTTATCTCTCTTAACCAGAAGAGTCAAACAACTCTGGAGAAAAAGGAATAACAACTTCAAAAGACCAAGACACAAGGGAAACCGCTCAGAATCAACTTCCAGAGGCACACCAAACAAAGAGGTAACATGCTATGAATGTAAAGAACTAGGTAATTATAGAAACGAATGCCCAAAGCTCAAGAAAGACAACTCCAGAAAAGAAGGATTCAAGAAAAATTCCTATAACACTAAGAAGGGACTCATGGCCACCTGGGATGACTCTGAATCTGATGCCTCAGAATCAGACTCTGAAGAAGAATAGGCAAATATGGCATTCATGGCTACCATATCTAGAAGCTCATCAGAAAGATAATTTGATCCTGAAGAGGTATTTTCTGATCTTTCTCGCTCTGACCTTGAATCTTGTTTATCTGAATCTCTAAGCTCATATCAGAAACTTCGACAAAAATTCAAGGCTTTAAAGAAAATCCTTGAAGGAACCATTGAAGAATGTGATAAGCTTGAGATTAAAGTTTATGAATTAAAAGACAACATTCTGGTTTTGGAAAGAGAAAAAGAATCTTCAACTAAACAATATTTAAAACTTGAAGAAGATTTATCTCAAGCCCCACAAACTTCTAACACAATCATATATTAATATGAAAAAGCATTTCAAAAGTTTCTGAAAAATGGGCTAGAATGAAGTAGAATGACTTTTATGATTTATGGAGTTAGTCAGAATAAGAAAAGAGGAATAGGACATGACTCTGATGAGGACGGGCGAATACCTTCTGCAGATGATAAACCTAAATCCCCTTTTTCTTATCACTACACACATGCACAAACGCAAAATTTTACTAACGCCAGAAAACCCAAAGTTTCAAGAAACTCTGGGAGAACTAATCACAAAGGACCCAAAAGATTCTGGGTACCAAAGGATAAAATAGTCTATGTTGCAGATATCATATGCAGCAAAATTACGACACCAGTCATGGTACCTGGACTCTGGAAGCTCGCGACACATGACGGGAAGAAAGCATATGTTCCAAAGCCTGGAACTTAAAGATGCTGGCTTTGTAGGCTTCGGAGGAAATCATAAAGGAAGAATATGACCCTCCAAGAAATGACTAGAACCATAATCAATGAAACAAATATGGCTAAGCACTTTTTGGGATGAAGCAGTAAATACAACGTGCTATATTCAGAATAGAATCTCTGTAAGACCTATTACGGAAAAGACTCCTTATGAACTATGTAAGGGAAGAAAACCCAACATTTCTTATTTTCATCCCTTTGGATGCTCTTGTTTTATCCTTAACACTAAAAAACATTTGAACAAGTTTGATTCAAAAGAACAAAAAGGTATTATGTTAGGATACTCAAAGCGCTCCAAGGGATACAGAGTATACAATACAGAAACTGAAATTGTGGAAGAATCAATACATGTCAGATTTGATGATAAGCTTGACTCTGAAAAGTCAAAGCTAGTTGAAAAACTTGCAGATCTAGAGATAACACTTACAGGTTCTGACGAAAAGACTAAAGAATTTGAGGAAATTGAAAGGAAAAATCCAGAAACAATTGAAATCTCAATTATACAGAAAAGATCAAGAAATCGTCCAACCGTCTCTGAAGAATTGATTATGGGAAACAAGGATGAACCTGTCAGAACAAGGTCTACATTCAAAGTATCCAAGGAAACCCCTCTGGGATTAGTGTCTCTGATAGAGCCTACATCCTGTGACGAGGGACTTCAAGACAATGACTGGTTCCTGGAAATGGAAGAAGAACTTGATAAATTTGCAAAGAATGGCGTCTGGGATCTGGTACCAAAGCCAAAAGGAACCTACGTCATTGGAACAAAATGGGTGTTCAGAAACAAACTAAATGAAAAAGGAGAAGTAGTCAGAAACAAAGCACGACTGGTAGAACAAGGTTATATTCAACAAGAAGGCATTGACTACAACGAAACCTTTGCTCCAGTCGCCAGGTTAGAATCTATTCGTTTGCTTGTATCATTTGTTGTAAATCATTCCATCAAACTATATCATATGGATGTCAAGAGCGCATTTCTGAATGGTTATATCTCTGTAGAAGTGTATGTTCATCAACCTCTAGGTTTTGAAAACTCTAAATGTCCATAACACGTGTTTAAACTGAAAAAATCTTTGTATGGTCTAAAACAAGCTCCCAGAGCTTGGTATGAAAGACTAAGCACCTTTCTGGTGGAACATGATTTTATTAGAGGCAAAGTTGATTCTACACTCTTTTGTAAAAATATCAGAAATGATCTCATGATATATCAGATATACGTTAATGATATAACTTTTGGTTCAGCTAACCCCTCTATTTGTCAAGAATTCTCTGAGTTAATGCAGGCAGAATTTGAAATGAGTTTGATGCAAGAACTAAAATTCTTGCTGGGAATTCAAATCAACCAAACTTCAGAAGCCACATATGTATATCAAAGCAAATACATAAAAGACATTCTGAAGAAATTTGAAATGTCAGAAAGCAAACCAGCAAAGACTCCCATGCATCCTACCTGCATTCTGGAAAAAGAAGAAGTAAGTCAAAAGGTTTGTCAAAAGCTCTATCGTGGTATGATAGGCTCTCTTCTCTATCTGACAGCTACATGGTCAGATATTCTTTTCAGCGTTTGTCTATATGCCAAATTCCAATCAGATCCAAGGGAATCTTATCTAACAACAGTTAAGAGAATCCTAAGGTATCTAACCTTGGTCTGATGTATGAGAAAACATCAGAGTATAGGCTCTCTGGATATTGTAATGTAGATTATGCTGGAGACAGATTGGAACGAAAAACCACATCTGGAAACTGCCAATTTCTAGGAAATAATCTTATATCTTGGGCTAGCAAAAGACAGTCAACCATTGCACTCTCTACTACAGAAGCAGAATATATCTCAACTTCATTATGCACTACTCAGATGCTCTGGATGAAGAATCAACTAGAAGATCTTCATATATATGAGAGTAATGTTCCTATCTTTTATGATAATACTGCTGACATATACTTAAGTAAGAACCTTATTCTGCATTCGAGAGCAAAGCACATAGAAATAAAACATCATTTTATCAGAGACTATGTTCAGAAAGGGGTAATTTCCTTAAAATTCATAGATACTGTCATACGGTGAACTGACTTGGGATATTTTGCTTTTTATCGCAATGTCGCGGATAGCAAGAGTCGCCACTGACTTTTCTTTTATCCAATAAGGAAAGGTGGAAAAGAACAGGAAAGACCTCAATAGATTTTGGGTTCGGAAGGTACATTATACAAAGGGAAGGTATTAGCACCCTTTGTATCCATGGTTATCCATGGGCTCTTAATTGCTGGATCACTTATGTTATTTTTTCTTGTCTGAACAAGTGCTTGTGAACGGCTTAGAAAATGTTTTGAAAAGAGAGTTTAACTTTGTAATGATTCTCGTATGAATGTATACAAAGTGGTTATCTCGTTTAGTTTTGAAAGTTGTTTGAAAAAAATATAACTCGGTAATGATTGTATACCAAGTGGTGATTTTCCAAAAGAGGTTTTGAAAGGTATGAGGTGTTGAAAATATTTTAGGTTATGATCCATTAATTGAGAGTTATACCTTCCTAAGGTCGTTATGAACGTTTCCTATCCTTATGAGGGTAAAACTGGCCTTACTATTGAGAAGTAAGTAATTTTACCCTTTGGATGTTTAAGGGTCATTGTAGGGTCATCGATGGGTCATTGAAGGCAACAGTTGTAAGGATACCTTAGCATTCGAAGGGACGATCATCATTTAACCGTAGGCTACACCGAAGGGTCATCGAGGGACAAAATCATATATTCGAAGGCAACATCCGAGGGACTATGATTTTTTTAAAGGGACATGATGATTTAATCGAAGGGTCTTTGCTAAGGGTATCCCCACATTCGCGGGACATGACCGTAATACCGTAATATCGTAAGGCAATAAAGAGAGGTCCAAGATCACATATTTAGAGGCCGTATTTTACAATCGATTAGGTAATTAGGATGAATCTCCACGTTACAATTAATACATTAAGATTAATACATTAAAATTAATACATTAAAAATTAATACATTAAAAATTAATACAGTAAAATTAATTAGGTAATTTAGGGTGAAACTCCACAAGGGTATCCCACCCCTAAGGTGGAATGCCTAGCCGGCCATTTCCTTGGAAACATGTAAACCTTTACACAATTCAACACACGGATTAGAGCATCGAGATAAAATATAATTGAAAGTTGCACCATAAAATAAACACAACAATCATGAACTCAAACCAAATGATGCAGAATTATAATAACATAAGATAGAACAGCCAAAAAAAAAATGAAACAGCCGCTGTTCCATTCGCCCCTGCTTCGCCTAGCGAAGGCCTAGCGAGTACTCGCTACTGGCTCGCTTAGCGATGTGCTAGCGAGCGCTGCTGGTTTTTGAATATGATATCAGTATAATCTCAACCAATTTTATGCCTTATGGATCTCATTACTGCAACTATACGATTAATCATTTAAGGTATGCATGGTATATATTAAAGTTCACATGCCAAGCTTAAGGTATTTCATAAATCTAATCATAAAGTCATATGCAAATTAAGAATATAAAACAATGATAGCAATGTAAACCTGTTAGCAGCTGAGTTGTGACTTCGAATCAGCAAATCGGATTGTATTGGGCGGAGGTAGAACTTGGTGCCGTCGAGTTCCTTCCAGGTTTGCCTCCAATGAGTATCAGGGTTTGCTTGCTAGGGTTCTCCTTTCGTCCTTTTTCGTTCTTCTTTTTATTACTGAAGTGCTGGTATTTATAATGCTCTTTTTTGTGACCTAATGGGCTCAGAATGAAGCCCGAAATTTTCCGTTGTCTGTCAGTTTCGCTAGGCGAGCGTGTAGCGAACGCGTAGCGAACGTTCGCTAGGCGAGCGTGTAGCGAACGTTCGCTAGGCGAGCGTGTAGCGAACGTGTAGCGAACAGGCCAGTTTGGGCCATTTTCTGGATTGGGCCATTCGTGAGCTGGGCCTTCGTTCCTTTAAGATCAGTGTCATAAAAATGAGTCGGAGTGCCCTGAAAAATGTCTTAAAATATTAATGGGCAAATTTTGGGGTATGACAGTTGCCCCTGTTCAATATTCTTGAACCGAGAGAGTCAGAATGGTATGTACGCCATTCGTGGTCTGGAGGTGGAAGATTATTGAACACTTAGAACGCCCCAAAAATTTGCACTTGTCAATTAGTTAGTCTTGATGGAGATGAGTTTAAAGATGCCATCTAGGAAGTTTGATGATGAGAGCTTCAGAGTACGTCGTACGTTAGAAGATATCTGAAGTCATGGGTGTCACTGGGTCATATGCTAGCCCGTATAGTGAGTCATTCATTAGGCCGTCGACTTCACTGGGGAGTTAGAATGGGTCATACGCCGCTGGAGATAACAGATCAGAATGGATCATACGTTAGATCGTATCTGAGTTGCAGAATGGGCCGTTTGTTAGGCCGTATCTGACGAAAAGTAATCGTACGCTAGACTACACCTCGGGATGTACCGTCCGCTAGGTAGTATCTGAGGAATGAAGATCCGAATGGGTCGTACGCTAGACCGTATTGTTGGAGGAGTATGTTGTGCCGAATCAAAATGAGATAAGAATCCGAATGAGTCATACACTGCTGGGGATAAAGGATCAGAATGGATCGTACGCTAGATCGTATCTGAGTTGCGGAACGAGCCGTCCGTTAGGCTGTACCTGATGATGAAGGGGGTAGTCATACGCCAGACTACACTTCAGAATGTACCGTACGCTAGGTAGCATTTGAGGCCTTGAAGGTCCAAATGGGTCGTATGCTAGACCGTATTGGAGTTGTTGAAGGTCGGAATGGATCGTACGTTAGATCGCATCTGAGTTGAAAGAGTCATATGTAGAGCTGAATCAAAATGAACCGTACGCTAGGCTATATCTGATAGTATTTGTATAAGTTGTATTTGCAATAAATGTCTGGGATGGGCTTATAGATGCCATCGTTAGGAGGACGTCAGAATGAATGTTGACATGGAGTATATCTGAAAGATGTAGTTGAATCCTGAACGTAATCGATGAAGATGTCCGTCTGAATGGCTCTCTATTTTGACTGTATCAGGAAGATAATTAACCTAAAAAATAAAGTTAGCTTCATGCCATGTCATGATGCATGAGATGTTTTATGCTTCTGAAACTAAATGCGAACAATGTATGCATGCGTATGTTGTGAAATGATGTAATGAATGAATTATGCATCTGAAAAGTTCTTCCAGAGGACTCTACTGGGGAAAACAAATCTCAATCTTCTGGTTGGGAGATACTGGTATCGATGACCCTTTCTTAGCCGGGGGTGCTTGATTTCTGTCTAATGGTAGAAATGTTCAACAGAAGCCTGGCTGGGGGTGGAAGAGATGACCCATTTGTCTAGTAATGCCACTCTCTTCTGGGAATGACTGGCTTTGCTGGGGAATAGGATTAGCAACGAATTCATTGGAAAGCATGATTAGACCTTCTCCTCGATCCTGAAGCCTAGTAGTAATCGCTATTTCTATTTTATGCACGCATTTTTGGTAAACATCGATCATATCCAAATGCATATATTAATTCGAATTAAATCAATGGACGTTTATGCAAACAAAACAGAGAAAGTAAAACAAGAGCATTTTTTTTTAAAACTAAAATTATATTGATTTCGAAAGAGGGCCTATAAACAGGCAATTTGTGTACAAGGAGACAAAAATCCAAGTAAGAGGAAATTGTCAAGAAAACAAAGAGAAAGCTATGCCGAAAACGTCCTATTGACTTTAATTCCACTACTGCCATTATGTCTTCAAGCCTCTCATCTCCTGCTGTCGGATAGAAGTGATTAGCTTGTTCAGTCCTTTGAACTTGGATGAAGCTGTCTGAGAACGGGACATAGTCATACGCTTTAATCCCTAATTTTTGCCTGGACCGCCTTTTCCAGGTTTTCAATCCACCAGGATACCCCTTTTTGCCCAAGCCGCCTTTTCAGGTTTTCGACTTGCCGGGTGCACATTTTTTTATGTTTATCCCTAATTTTTGCCCGAACCTTTTTGGTTTGCCGGGATGCCCTTACTTTTGCCTAGGTACGTCGACCTAGCAGGTCTCTTTTATGCGTAGTATTTTTTGACTATGTCTGCGTTCACGGGATGCGGGAAGTCTTCGCCGTCCATTGTAGCTAGTATCATGGCTCCACCAGAGAATACCTTCTTAACTACAAACGGCCCTTCGTACGTGGGAATCCATTTGCCTCTGGGATCACCCTGTGGTAGAATGATACGCTTTATTACCAAATCGCCAATTCGATATACCTGTCTCTTGACTCTTTTGTTAAATGCCTGGGTCATGCGCTTCTGATATATCTGTCCATGACAAACAGCCGCAAGTCTCTTCTCATCAATCAAGTTTATCTGATCGAGTCGAGTCTGAATCCATTCCTCTTCATCTAAGCCCACCTCTTTCATGATTCTTAGAGAGGGAATCTGAACTTCCACTGGTAAAACGGCTTCCATTCCGTAGACTAAAGAGAAAGGAGTTGCTCCTGTCGAAGTGCGTACTGAAGTGCGATAACCGTGAAGAGCAAACGGTAACATCTCATGCCAGTCTTTGTACGTCACCGTCATCTTTTGTATGATCTTCTTGATATTCTTATTAGCAGCTTCTACAGTGCCATTCATCTTTGGTCGGTACGGAGAAGAGTTATGGTGCTTTACGTTGAACTGCGTGCAGAGTTCAGTAATCATCTTGTTGTTCAAATTAGTACCATTGTCAGTAATAATTCTTTCAGGGATGCCATATCGACAAATGAGATTATTCTTGATGAATCGTGCCACCACATTCTTGGTGACAGAAGCGAATGAGGCGGCCTCTACCCACTTTGTAAAGTAATCGATAGCAACAAGGATGAAACGATGCCCGTTAGAAGCAGTAGGTTTAATCTCCCCAATCATATCAATGCCCCACATTGCAAAGGGCCAAGGTGCTGTCAACACGTTCAATGGAGCAGGAGGCACATGTACTTTATCCGCATATATTTGGCACTTGTGACAGGTTCTAGAGTGATGATGGCAATCAGCTTCCATGGTAGACCAATAATACTCTGATCTCAGAATCTTCTTGGCCATCGTATGCCCACTAGAATGAGTCCCAAAAATACCATCATGCATGTCTTCCATAATCTTTTCTGCTTCCTTTTTATCCACACAGCGAAGCAAAGTCGAATCATGATTACGTTTGTATAATAATTCATTACTCAAAAAGAATTTAGCGGAGAACTTCCTCAGAAATTTTCTGTCATTGATAGATGCCTCTTCAGGGTATTCCTGAGTTTCCAAATATCTTTTTACTTCGTGGAACCAAGGTTTCTCCTCTGCTTCAGCGTTAAGTTCACAACAGTATGCTGGTTCATCTAATCGTTCAATAGCGATCCTGGGAGCTTCATTATCCCATATGACTCTGAACATGGATGACATGGTAGCCAATGCATCTGCCAACTGATTCTCTTCTCGTGGAATATGTTCAAATGTAACCTCTTCAAAATATGGGATTAATGTCATTACCCGCTCTCGATAAGGGATGAGATTCGGATGTTTAGTGTCCCATTCTCCTTTGATCTGACTGATTACTAATGCTGAGTCTCCGTACACGCTCAAAAACTTGATTCGCAGGTCTAGAGCAGCCTTGAGTCCCAAAATACATGCTTCATACTCAGCCATATTATTGGTACAATGAAAACATAGTCTAGCAGTGAAAGGCGTATGGTAACCCTCGGGAGAAATGATTACCACACCAACACCATTGCCCAACGCATTAGAAGATCCATCAAAAACCATAGTCCATCGGGATCCCAGCGCGGGTCCTTCATCCGGTCCATGTTCTTCATGATTGGTAACAAACATGACATCTTCATCTGGAAACTCAAAATTCATAGATTGGTAATCATCCACCGCTTGATGAGCCAAATGATCAGCTAGCACGCTTCCTTTGATTGCTTTCTGAGTAGTATACTGGATGTCATACTCTGTTAAGATCATCTGCCATCTTGCTATTCTTCCGGAGAGAGCGGGTTTCTCAAATATGTATTTGATAGGATCCATCTTAGAAATCAATAAAGTGGTATGATTCAACATGTATTGTCTTAGTCGGCGAGCAGCCCAGGCCAAAGCACAACAAGTTCTCTCGAGCAGTGAGTATCTTGTTTCACAGTCGGTAAACTTTTTGCTAAGGTAGTATATGGCATGCTCTTTTCGACCAGACTCGTCATGTTGCCCCAACACACACCCCATTGAATTTTCTAACACGGTCAAATACATGATTAGAGGTCTTCCTTCAATCGGTGGCATCAGGATCGGAGGTTCCTGGAGATACTTCTTGATTTTGTCAAAAGCTTCTTGACATTCCTCATTCCATATCATCTCTTGATTTTTCCTCAGTAGCTTGAAGAGGGGTTTGCAGGTGGCGGTCAAATGGGAGATAAATCGGGCAATGTAATTCAAGCGTCCCAAGAAACCTCTGACTTCTTTATCTGTACTGGGAACTGGCATTTCTTGAATAGCTCTCACCTTGGCCGGGTCAACCTCAATCCCTTTACCACTGACAATAAAGCCCAGGAGTTTGCCGGACCTTACCCCAAAGGTGCATTTGTTCGGGTTCAATCTTAGCTTGTATTTCTTCAACCTCTCAAACAATTTGTACAAATGATCGAGATGTTCTTCTTCAGTATGAGATCTGGCTATCATGTCATCCACATATACTTCTATTTCATGATGGATCATATCATGGAACAAAACCACCATAGCACGCTGGTACGTTGCCCCTGCATTCTTTAAACCAAATGGCATTACTTTATAACAGAACGTGCCCCATTGCGTCACAAACGTAGTTTTCTCCATGTCCTCAGGCGCCATCTTAATCTGGTTGTAACCTGAGAATCCATCCATGAATGAGAACACCTTGTGTTGAGCGGTGTTATCTACCAGAACATCAATGTGCGGGAGTGGAAAGTCATCCTTGGGACTCGCTTTATTCAGGTCTCGGTAATCTACACACATTCGCACCTTACCATCCTTCTTTGGCACTGGTACCACATTAGCAACCCATTGAGGATAAGAAGTAACAGCCAGAAAACCTGCATCAAATTGTTTCATCACCTCGGCTTTGATCTTCTCAGACATTTCAGGATGCATGCGACGAACCTTTTGCTTAACAGGACGACATTCTTCCCTCGTTGGCAGTCGATGCACTACTATATCGGTATCCAGTCCTGGCATGTCTTCGTAAGACCAAGCAAAAATCTCTACATAGTCATGCAACATCTGAATCAACCTTCTCTTGACACTGTTTTCCAAGCCTGCTCCTATTTTGACTTCTTTCTTGTTTACTTCAGTACCCAGATTTACAGTCTCAACTGACTCCTCGTGTGGCTGTATAGTCCTTTCTTCCTGCAGTAACAGTCTGGCAAGTGCTCCAGGTACTTCACAATCTTCCTCACTTCCGTCCTCGGCTTGGTAGATCGGATTTTCAAAGTCATAATGAACAGTAGTAGAACTATTGTCAACAGGATCCAGAGTGGGTATGGATCTGCAATTCGTTACGTGAGTGTGTGTAAGAAAACATAGCTCGTTTGGAAGATGACAGAAAAGATAAAGAGCGCAATATTTGAATGCAAAAAGTCCATTGATTTATTGAATATGAATATGCTTATGAAGATGACAACCCTTAACAAATTAGCTATTGTGCCCCGGGCATAGACACAACGCTTGGAGAAGTTCAATTGTAAAAAAAAAAACAAAAATTTGCAACACCAAAACAGACAATAACAATTACTCCTGACTAAAGGAAATCGGGATAGTGTCTTCAGCCTTCCAATTATTGAGTCCGTCGCCAATTGTTGGGAAAATCCAGCTATCCAGGTCGCAATCGCTGTCAGCGTCTTCTACAGCATTAATTTGACTCTTGGCTACCTTCTCAGAGCTAAACCCCAGGCCAAATTTGTCAGACTTGTACGGTACGTCGATCAGTTGACCCCAGCCAGTACAGCCACCATCTTCAACCACATCTTGAGCGTCCTTCAGGGAAATCATAGCAGGAGGAGTCCGAATAACCTTGGGCACACCGGAAGTTGGCTTAAGGACAGGATTGGTCGGAGGAACTACTTCAAATGACTGACAAGGAGTCTCAATGAATTCACCATCCATCTCGACGTATCTGAAGGTATGCACACTACTGACAATGTACTCTTCTTCTCCACACACGGTGACAATTTTGCCCTCTGTGGGATACCTCAGCTTTTGATGGAGAGACGAAGCTACAGCACCTGACCCATGAATCCAAGGGCGTCCCAGTAAGCAGGAATAGGCAGGACGAATGTTCATTACATGGAAGGTAGTATTGAAGACTTGAGGTCCTATCTTGATAGGGAGGACTACTTCGCCATGGACAACACTCTTCGCACCATCGTAAGCACGTACCACAACGTCACTAGGTTTCAGTTCGATGCTTTTACAGTCCAGCTTATCCAGCACAGCTGTTGGCAGCACATTCAAGGAAGAGCCATTATCGATCAACACATGAGACAAAGTGATTCCCCTACACTCAATGGAGATATGCAGGGCTTTATTGTGATTCTTTCCCGCTGGTGTCAGGTCAGCATCGGAAAAGCCTAAGCCATTGTCAACAGCCAAGTGAGCAACATAATTTTCGAACTGATCGACAGATGTTTCCTGAGGCACATGAGCAGTCTTCAAGAATTTGATCAATGCATTGGCATGAGATTCAGAAGATAACAGCAAGGATAACATCGAGATCTTAGACGGGGTATTCCCCAACTGTTCTACCACATCGAAATCACTCTTGCGGATGATTTTCAGCACTTCTTCCATTTCCTGTTTGGCAACATCTTCGGGAGTAACTTCGACCGGTGTCTCTGACTGAGAAGGATTGACCGGTTCCTTTCCTCGAGTTTCAAGGACAGGAGGTGAGATTTCTGGAGAGAAGATCCTTCCACTTCGAGTAATTTTACTAGTCCCAACGATGCCATTAGGATTAGTAGAATTGTCAATTTGCTTTACGCCATGGACGTAAACATCACCGCCATAATTCCACGGAATAGCTTTGCTTGAGGAATACGGGATCGGGCCAGGTGCAGTGATGATTAGGGGAGCAACCCTGGGCTCAGCAGTAATCTTCACAGGCGCCCTGGTAGCGGTAATCTTCACTGGAACTTTGGACCTAGCAATCACAGATATTTCTTCAATAGGGTTTTCCGCCTTAGGAATCCTTTCGAAGAGAACTGTACGATCGTCCATCAGCCGTTGAATACCATTCTTCAATTTCAAACAGTCCTCGGGCCGGAGTATGCAGAGATTGCAATCTTCAGCACAACCTGGAAATAAACCAGCTTGCAATAAATTCCTCTTTATGATCGGAAGAGGAGATGTTAAGTCCGCCACATTGGAAATGTGAGAATCGTCATCCATAGCATTAACAGTCTTGTCATGGTTAGGCATAGGAGCAGTGATGACATTAAAAGTCTCCGGAGGCTCAAACTCAATTTCTCCAGCTTCGATCATATCCTGAATCTTATTCTTCAATGACCAGCAATCGTTTGTATCATGCCCGGGGCTATCAGAGTGATATGCACACCTGGCATTGGGATTATAACGAGAAGAGGTAGTGCTGGGATTTGTAGGAGGATCTCTAAGGGTGATCAAATTTGCCTTTAGCATTCCCTGCAGTGCATGTGCCAAGGTCATATTGATCCTGGTGAACTGCCTTCGTGGCCTGTCTTGTTTGGGCTGGAAGTTTTGAGATGGTGGTGCTGCAATCGTAACTGCTCCAATGTCGTGGTCATGGTTTTTCTTGTTACGACCCTTTTGACTGTACACAGCATTTGATTCGTTCCTCCCATGATAGGACCTTTTGGTGCTTGCAGAGGTAGCCGCCTGTATCTTTCCACTTCGGATGCCGCTTTCAACACGTTCACCTGTTAATATAAGTTCAGTGAAACCTGATGAAGAACTTCCCAGTAGATGGCTGTAGAATGGGCCGGTCAGTGTGCCCATGAACATGTCCACCAATTCTCTGTCAGTCATAGGGGGTTTGACTCTGCCAGCCAAATCTCTCCACTTTTGCGCATATTCTTTAAAGCTTTCTTTAGATCCCATAGTCATATTCTGCAACTGTAGCCGGGTAGGTGCTAGTTCAGAGTTATACTGGTACTGTTTATAGAAAGCTGTTGCTAAATCAGTCCAGGTGCGGATGTCAGAGCTCTCGAGCTGATAATACCATTCCAACTGTGTGCCAGACAGACTCTCTTGGAAGAAATGGATCCATAGCTTCCTGTCAGTGGTATGCGGCTGAATCTTTCTCACATAAGCTCTCAGATGCATCTGAGGACAAGACGCACCATCGTACTTAGTGAAAGTGGGGATTTTGAATTTGCGAGGAATGGTCACATCGGAGACCAGACCCAAACTTTCGAAATCCAGACCGGGCGCCTTCTGACCCTCCATAGCTAGCATACGTTCTTCCAGCAACTTGTACTTATCATCTCTTGGAGAGTACTGTTCATTTTCATAATCTTCATCGTCGTCCTCAGGGTTGGAGAAATCAGCATTCTCTTCCTCTGAATCATTCTCCGCCCCCTCTTCTGGACCATTCGGGATTCCAAACTTGACTCCTGTGGCCTGTCCTTTACGCCTTCTTCCCGGGTTAATGAAACTCACAGCTTTCTTGTCTTTCTTCTTTTCGAGCAAAAGAGCCTTCAGTTCCTCCTGCCCCTTGGATAAGCTTAGCATCATCTCCTTGAATTGAGCATTCTGAGTCTGGAGATCTTTGACAGTTTGTTCGAGATCCATTTTTCTGTTTGTAATGAAGACCGTGAGAACATTGAACTTGTAGAATACCTGTTATGCAGTGTTATGTTATGCTATGCAATGTATGAAATGTTTTCAAGGACTTTTGGAATTTAACTTTGCGTAAATCACCAACAAAGAGAGAAATGTTTATTGTTAATTTCTTTGATCAATGTTCATTACAAAAGGAATAATAATAAAAATACAATGAAAGCTCAAGTCTCCCAGGGGCGACTTCTTTTTGGGCGAAGATATGCATTGAGTCTTCGTTCCTCATTAAGCTGACTGGTAAGTTCTAGCACTTTCTTCCTTGCTGCGACGAATTGAGTCTCGAAAGTATCCCTTTCTTCTCTCAACTGGATCCAGGATCTCTTTAGTTCCTCAACATTGGTAGGCATATCTGGATAAGGAATGATCTGAGGAGCACCTCCTTCAGCTTCAGGTTCGACAATCTGAGGTCCGATTGCAAGATATGGCATGACAAGTTCATGAGCTCTGGCGCGTACCCATCTGAGATAAGGTTCCATAGGAATAGAATTTTTCTGTCCTAACGTACCTCTCTTCACCATGCCCCAAGCTCGTACAAACCTTTGACGGAGGCCTTGGGAATCGTTGTCATAGTCGAACACAATGCCTTCGATGATCATTTCATGTGGACCATCTCTTCGAGCACAACCAAACTGTCGCAGAGCTAAAGCAGGATCATAAGTAATACCTCCTCTTATTTCTAGGAGTGGTACATTAGGGAACTCGCCACAACGGTCAATGATGGTAACATTTTCCTTGAACTGAGGACACCAACAGATGTCTGAGTGGGAGAGCGACATTATCCTTTGAGACCATCTCAAATTCTGCTCGTTCTTCAAGACCGATTGAGGAAGGTGCGAAATAAACCACCTAGACAACAAAGGTATGCAGCACATGAGAGTCCCTTGCTTCTACATGGTACGAGTGTGGAGGGAATGCAAAATGTCTCCCAGCAAGGTAGGTACAGGGTTGTGAGTGAGAAATATCTTAATAGCATTCATGTCTATGAATTGGTCTGGATTAGGGAATAACACCAAGCCATAGATTAGCAACGCCAGGATGTCTTCGAAAGCACGGACATTCATAACTTTTAAGAATTCTCGGGCCTTATTTGTCAGGAATTTGGCAAGTAAACCCTTAACTCCACTCCTTGTTACCCAATTAGCTTCAATGTCGGACTTCGTCATGTGTAAAGCTGCGGCAACTTCTTCAGACTTCGGAACCTTTTCTAAACCACTGAACGGTAGTTGATCAAGGATAGGTATCCCAAGCAGTTTGGAGAATTCCTCCAATGTGGGTACCAACTGATAATCTGGGAATGTGAAGCAATGATGTTTAGGGTCGAAGAACTGGAATAAAACTCTCATCATATCTTCTTTGAAACCAGTGGTAACCAAATTGAGGAGAGAACCGTGTTTCTTGATGAACTGAGCCTGATCAGGAAGTTCTGACACTAAATCCTTGAGTTGAGGAGAGATTGCTACAAAATTGATCCGGATGGTCTTCCTGGGAGCCATAGCCTTACAAAACAGAGCAAAGTTAAATCCCTAAGTCCTTGAAATGGTTAGTACAATGTTATGATGTCATGATGTTATGATGTTATGATGTTATGAGGTTAAATAAATAACAAGCACAAGCAAGTCACACAACCATCATTCCTAGGTTTTAAGGCTTGCATGAGTTCCATAGGTAAGTACCCTCCCCACTGAAGTTTAGTTGGTTCAACCTGTCCTAGAATAGTAACCGGGTTCTAAAAGGATCTCCAATCATTGACCTTCCTTCAAGTCCACTTCAGTGCAACACCAAGTGGTTGACCGAAGCTTCCCTAAAGTCCAATCTCAAAGAGTGTAGTATCGAGTCTCAACCAACCCCAGTCGGAACCGAAGTCAGTTATCTCACTACTTTCTAATGGCCAGGATGAGTCAATTAGGGTTCTAAAGGTCTGGTTAATGCTTTAATGACACCACGCGGAAGCCAAATTTTTCCTCAAGTGAACATGAGGAACATCAGGACATCCAAAGTGTCACATTAACCGTAGCCATCATTTTAACCATTCCAGTATACGCCGGATAGTCGCGATGATCTATTGCTACTTACCTAAGGTACACTAGATCCGGGTGTAGGATCTTTCACTCAAAAATACCCAAGCAATCCCTTAAAAGTAAATCAGCCAATTTTAAATAAGTGATCTTTTTTTTTAAGGTAACCTCTCTTGTAATCGTCCCCAGCAGAGTCGCCAGTTCTGTCATACGGTGAACTGACTTGGGATATTTTACTTTTTATCGCAATGTCGCGGATAGCAAGAGTCGCCACCGACTTTTCTTTTATCCAATAAGGAAAGGTGGAAAAGAACAGGAAAGACCTCAATAGATTTTGGGTTCGGGAGGTACATTATACAAAGGGAAGGTATTAGCACCCTTTGTATCCATGGTTATCCATGGGCTCTTAATTGCTGGATCACTTATGTTATTTTTTCTTGTCTGAACAAGTGCTTGTGAACGGCTTAGAAAATGTTTTGAAAAGAGAGTTTAACTTTGTAATGATTCTCGTATGAATGTATACAAAGTGGTTATCTCGTTTAGTTTTGAAAGTTGTTTGAAAAAAATATAACTCGGTAATGATTGTATACCAAGTGGTGATTTTCCAAAAGAGGTTTTGAAAGGTATGAGGTGTTGAAAATATTTTAGGTTATGATCCAGTAATTGAGAGTTATACCTTCCTAAGGTCGTTATGAACGTTTCCTATCCTTATGAGGGTAAAACTGGCCTTACTATTGAGAAGTAAGTAATTTTACCCTTTGGATGTTTAAGGGTCATTGTAGGGTCATCGATGGGTCATTGAAGGCAACAGTTGTAAGGATACCTTAGCATTCGAAGGGACGATCATCATTTAACCGTAGGCTACACCGAAGGGTCATCGAGGGACAAAATCATATATTCGAAGGCAACATCCGAGGGACTATGATTTATTTTAAAGGGACATGATGATTTAATCGAAGGGTCTTTGCTAAGGGTATCCCCACATTCGCGGGACATGACCGTAATACCGTAATATCGTAAGGCAATAAAGAGAGGTCCAAGATCACATATTTAGAGGCCGTATTTTACAATCGATTAGGTAATTAGGATGAATCTCCACGTTACAATTAATACATTAAGATTAATACATTAAAATTAATACATTAAAAATTAATACATTAAAAATTAATACAGTAAAATTAATTAGGTAATTTAGGGTGAAACTCCACAAGGGTATCCCACCCCTAAGGTGGAATGCCTAGCCGGCCATTTCCTTGGAAACATGTAAACCTTTACACAATTCAACACACGGATTAGAGCATCGAGATAAAATATAATTGAAAGTTGCACCATAAAATAAACACAACAATCATGAACTCAAACCAAATGATGCAGAATTATAATAACATAAGATAGAACAGCCAAAAAAAAAAATGAAACAGCCGCTGTTCCATTCGCCCCTGCTTCGCCTAGCGAAGGCCTAGCGAGTACTCGCTACTGGCTCGCTTAGCGATGTGCTAGCGAGCGCTGCTGGTTTTTGAATATGATATCAGTATAATCTCAACCAATTTTATGCCTTATGGATCTCATTACTGCAACTATACGATTAATCATTTAAGGTATGCATGGTATATATTAAAGTTCACATGCCAAGCTTAAGGTATTTCATAAATCTAATCATAAAGTCATATGCAAATTAAGAATATAAAACAATGATAGCAATGTAAACCTGTTAGCAGCTGAGTTGTGACTTCGAATCAGCAAATCGGATTGTATTGGGCGGAGGTAGAACTTGGTGCCGTCGAGTTCCTTCCAGGTTTGCCTCCAATGAGTATCAGGGTTTGCTTGCTAGGGTTCTCCTTTCGTCCTTTTTCGTTCTTCTTTTCATTACTGAAGTGCTGGTATTTATAATGCTCTTTTTTGTGACCTAATGGGCTCAGAATGAAGCCCGAAATTTTCCGTTGTCTGTCAGTTTCGCTAGGCGAGCGTGTAGCGAACGCGTAGCGAACGTTCGCTAGGCGAGCGTGTAGCGAACGTTCGCTAGGCGAGCGTGTAGCGAACGTGTAGCGAACAGGCCAGTTTGGGCCATTTTCTGGATTGGGCCATTCGTGAGCTGGGCCTTCGTTCCTTTAAGATCAGTGTCATAAAAATGAGTCGGAGTGCCCTGAAAAATGTCTTAAAATATTAATGGGCAAATTTTGGGGTATGACAGATACATACCACCAATAGGTTGATATCTTCACAAAACCCCTTGCGGAAGATAGATTCTCATTCATTTTGAAACATTTAAACATGTAAAATTGCCCAGAATGAGTCATATATGTGCTTCTCTGAAATGGCAAAATAGGCTTTAACTTAACATCTGGCATCTGAATTAGAAATCCTTAGGAACCAATCTCTTGGTATTCCTGGAGATCAGATACATTAACACGTGGCCTCTCTTGTGTCTGACCTTGGATCTTCTAGATAACTATCTAGCACAGAACTCAAGAGATAGACTATTGAGATCTTCTCGAGCAGTGTGTAGATTTGTTGGATTAGACATCCATCATTAGCTATAATTAATTTTCCCCTTAGCGTGTCAACTCAATTTCTGTGCCATCATTTTTTTGTTGTTTAATATTCCCTTGAAACGGTGTCATTTTGCATGATAACCTTATGTACTTATACTTGCCACAATCCTCACACTTTTAGACTTTTCACTCACATCCTACACAAACACTTGTTCTCTCTCTCTCTCTCTCTCTCTCTCTCTCTCTCTCTCTCTCTCTCTCTCTCTCTCTCTCTCTCTCAACCTTCAAGCTTCTTCAAGTGTTCTTCGAGTAGTCCTCATCTTCTACATGGATTCTTAACAACAGTCAGTATACAACTTTTCTCAAGAAATGGAATCAACGGAACAACGTTCAACCTCTTCCCAACAAACAACCACTGTAACTGCCGCTATTTCTACTCCTATCTACAAGGAACCTCATATTTTGGATCGCCCACCTCACATTCATCTTGCAACTCCTTTCGACAAACTAGAAGTTCTCTGCGAATCGTTGGTAGACTTTAACAATATGAAGAGAAACGGGATTGACCTCACCGAGGAATAAAGAAAGCAAGGGTGGGAAAACTATTTTCAGAGATTCTATGTTCCAATCTACACCTATCTGGTCAAGGAATTCTGGAGATTTGCAGATTCAGATGACCACTACATCGTCTCTCATGTTCTGGGGGTGAAGATGGTTATCACTGAGAAATCCATAGCCAACCTTCTGAATATGGAGAAGACATGGGGAAGAATAATTTATAACATCAACCCTAGGGAAAAATACATGTCCTAGGAGATTATCCCAACAATCTTCAAACAGAACGCTGAGGGAAACTCGTCCAAGAACAAGGAACTTCACCAGAATCTAAGAGTCTGGCTTAAGATCATTTTGGGGACTATTCATCATCCCTATCATCCAACTCATCAGAATACATCAACATTGACCAAAAATGCATCCTCTACTGCCTACACAAAGGGCTCAAGCTGAATCTGCCAACTCTGTTGTTCAAGTATCTGAGGGACTCTGTCAGGGACACCATAAATAACATGAAACCCGGAACATACATTCCCTTGGGAAGACTGATTTTCGATGTTTTGATATAGAATGGCTTGGTGGATCATCTGATTCGCCACAATCTGATGGAGGATGTGACAGTCGACACCGGAAGGCCTCTGAATTTAAGAAATCTGAAAAGCATGGGAATCATAGAGAAAATTTGGGTCAAGCCTTCTCTGGACACCTTCTGGGAAGCTCTGAAGGATCAGAGGAAGATACCAAATGGAATCTATATCTTCACCAAGATAGATCCCCCAAAGGTTGTCACCCATTATCTGTTGGACCTGGCATATCAAGGGGTAGACATCTCTGACTTCTCAGTGGATTGGCTACCTGAACATCCACCAAATTTCATGAAGAGTATACGAGAGCCATATGAAAGAAAGTCAAAGAAGAAATCTCAGAAGCTGGGGGAAACATTTGTATCCATACCATCCGTGCCTCTGGTCTCCTCCTCCTCTCCAATTAAGTCTCTACCTTCTGACTCTCCCTCTTTACATTTAAGGAAACTATCTTCTTCCTTACCTCAACCTTCCCCTATTTACACACACTCTGAACCCACAACCTCCACCACAAATCCTTCTGCAACTCCTACATCTAACCCACCATCATCCCTTTCAAAAATTCAATCTCACCACCACAACTCTGCCCACATCTGAAGCTCTACTGTTCAATGAACTCATATCACCACCCTCCTCAACACCCTCATCCCGACCTTACTATAGCATCTACTCTAATTTTGACCCATCTGACCCTCAATCCCCTACTCTCGCTCAACTTCCGGCTCGCGCCCTCTCCGCCTAAAACCAACCTGAACTAGAAACTAATATTCCTTTACCATCTGAACAACCACCAACACCTCCATCTAAACCACACATAGAAACTCCCACTGAAAACCCCATTACTCAATAATCTGAACCTTTAACTGAACCCATAACACCACCAACACCTACATCTCCCACCTCTGAACCTGAACCCACCTTTCCCACCCTAGAAGAGGCAGTAGCCTTATTTGCGGAGTCTTCAGTAGAGAAGATCTGACCGCTATCTGAAAACTCTAGAATCAGTGATGATCCCTCTGCAGTAAGGATTCACTATAATAGAGTGACCAGATGGATGACATCTGAGGCTTTCAAGCTGAAAGGCCTCTCTGAACAAGTCCAAAACGACTTCATCAGAGAAGCTGGAGAAAGGTTGCAGGACCGTTTGGGCAGAGAGGCAAAAGAGAGAGCTCATAGAGAAGCTGAAGAAAAAACTCACCTGGAAGAAGAAGAAAGAGCAAGAGAAGTTGTAGAAAAGGCCGCCGTTGAGGCTGCTGCTGTTGCTGAAGCTGAAGCCAAAGCCAAGGTTGATGCTAAAGAAGTAGCACACATAGCTGCGGAAGAAGCTGCCAAGGCTAGGGATGACATTCTGATTCAGGGAGAGTAATCTCACTCTGATTTTTCTCCTCTAGTGTTGAAAACTCTGGAAGAGCTACAAAAAGAGCAGCAGATTATGCGAGCAAGATTGGATCAACAGGACTCCGTCAACTCCAACATTCAGAACCTGCTGACTCAGTTGCTTCAGAGGATGCCGCCTCCTCCGAACCCTTAGGCACTTAGGATTTTCTTGTTATTTTCTCTAAGTGCTTATCTTTCATGTCTTCTCTAAGTGTTTTTTCCTATGTGCTTTATGTTTTGTCATCTTATATGTACTCCTCTTTCATATATGAATTACATTGTGCCTACTCTATTTACCAAGTCTTTTTTAGTTTGACAAAAAGCGAGAGAATAAAAACAGCTCTGATGAAATAATATCTAAGTCTCTTGTTGCACTGTTTAAAACTCTCATTTTGAAGCCCTAAGCTCTATGGAAGTATCTAAGTTAAAAAAAAAGTTATACTACGTAAGGAGATCTGGTAAGAACATCTAAAACTTCATATGATCTATCTCAGGGGGAGTCCTCACACATCTGACTCTGAGATAACTTCTTTAAATTTTTATGGAGTATCATTGTTTCATCACCAGTATGAGGTTTTTGTCATCATCAAAAAGGGGGAGATTGTTAGAACAAGATTTTGTGTCTACAATTCATCTCTAACGTTTTGATGATAACAAAGGATGAAACAAATTAGTACCCTAACAAATTTATCTAAGTGTGCAAGAATCTAACAGAAAAAGGATCAGATAGACAAACATCTGACAACACACAAGTCCAGAATAGACAACTTAGAATAAACTGAAGCAGAGGCTCTGACTCTAAAGAAAAGAAAGCTTAGAGTCTGACGACAGAAGACTCAGATACTCTGAATCTGAAGATTTCCATACAACTGATCTGATGATTTATACTTTGAAGAAGGCTCTACAGAAAAACATTTCAAGAACTTCTAAAGTAAATCTACTCTCAGCAACTATCTGAAATATACACGCTAAATAAGAACATCTGAACTCCGCGTACTCTGATTCAAGAACTCGCACAAAGACTTAGCTACAAAGTTTTCTACTTTTGGTATGAATCTATTTTTGGAAGAGATTAAACATTCTCCAAAATTGCTATGGAAAGGACAACGAGATTAATGACATTAAAAGTCTATCATTGCCAAGATATTCATGAATACCTCAGCTAACGGTCTCTTGATCAATTCACTATATAAAGGCCGAATCATCATCATACATGATACAAAGAATACACGCAAGAACACTGCAATAAAAAATTCTCTAATCCCTTTCATTCTTATTTAAATTTGTTCACACGAGTTGTTGCTCTAAGTGTGAAATATTTCAATGCTTATATTGTGTTACTACTGCTTACCTAGAAGCACTAAACACTTCATTGTATTTTTCAAATAGTTGTTGAATATTTTCTCAAGTCTTGTGAAGTATGTAAACTTGAGAGGGCTAAGAGATCTTTATTCTCTTAGACGCTTTTGTTGTAATCTTTCAAGATTAGTGGATTAAGTCCTTGTTGAAGGCAAAATCACCTTGGCCGGGTGGACTGGAGTATCTTTGAATTTCAAGCAAACGAGGATAAACTTCTGTGTTGATAGGCTTATTTTTCGTGTGTGTTTTATTTGCAAAAGTTTTTAGTACCTGTGAAAACAATTCAAACCCCCTTTCTTGTTTTTCTCTACCTTCAATGACCTCCATGGCATGCACCATGACGTGCCACCCATGGGGCGCCACCCACCTTGATGAAAAAGCAAACAAATTGAATTCAAAAATATGTGGTATTCGCCACAATGGCATGGCGTTCGCTATGACCCCTCCACCAGCCACGTCCACCATTTAGTACTCATGGCGTCTGGCATAGGCTTCTAGAGCTGAAAAATAGCAAAGATGTGGAATACTTCTCTCCCACTTCCCACACTTTTCTCCTACTTCCATAGCACCAATTGACTCACTTTTTCACCTGTTGGAGCACTATATAAAGTCATATTTTTTAGGTTTATGGGGCTCCAAGTTTGCTAAATTCACTTAGGAGAAAACACTTATTGAGAAGCACTTATATTCTAATATTGAGTAATAAGCGCACCCTAGAGTTAGGATTTGAAGAATTGTATATGTTGCTTAGATCATTCATTTTGTAATCGTGCCACCATTTTAATTCCAGAAATTTAACCACAACTTTTTCTATTTCGAATTCCACAGTTATATATTTACAGTATGTATCTCCTTTACTATTTTAGTTATGAATTTTATTATTTCAGTCCTTAATATTATAATTGTTAGTCTTCATATGCTTGATTGTTAAATTTCTTACTAGTATCATTTTCATAAATATATCAATTCATTTGCACGTGTATTATACTGATACATTTATGTTTGCATGCTAGTTACTACTACTTCTCATTATCATCATTAAATTATCATGTTTAGAATTTTATTTGGTATGCATAGTGAATTCAATATGAATACTGTGTCAAATCTATCCGACAAAACCATTTAGAGTCTGAAATGTGAGGACCATCGTTTCGGTGGTACTCGCATCTAAGTTAGAAATTATTGGCTAAATTCGGACTCGATTTTGGGACTGATTTTTATAATGTTTTAAATTAAAATTAATTACCGCAAAAGCGTTAAACTTAGAGATATCGGTTCCATTTTGAAATAGAGGAACCCATATCTGAGCTAGAAAATAAAAGTCAGATTTTAAATTAAATCAAGTGCGACAACAAGGATTATTTTAAATTGTAAAAATAATCATTTTCAAAAGTAGAGTTTAGAGGAATAAATATGTTGGGACAACAGGAGTGAAATTCTAGTTATCAGACTTTGGATGTCACACGGGTTGTTATGACATCCAATTCTGCACAGACAGGAATTATGCAGAACTTAAATGTAAGTGCAGTAAATAACACAAGTAATTGTTTACCCAGTTCAGTCCAACATGACCTACATCTGGGGGCTACCAAGCCAGGGAGGAAATCCACTATTAGTAGTATCAATTCAAAGCTAAACTCACCCGTTTACAACTTATCACTTAATCCCTACCCAATGCAATTTCAATCTTACACTAAGATCAGAGTTCCTACTCACTCCCTCTCAATCACCTCAGTGATTACTACCTTTAATCAATATTAAAGACAAGTTGAAGTCACACTTCAAACAACTCTTGATTGTGCTTCACAGCTTTAATCAAGATACACAGCACTCACGCTTAAAAGCTTTGAGCGACACAACACTTACAACTCAATGAACACCCTATGCCACAACAATCATCTACTTGATAATGGCTTGGCTTACAAGATACGTCTAATACAAGACTCACAAAAATACAACAGTGAAGTATGATGGACACACAAAATCTTCACGCCTCAAAATCCCCGAAACTAAATGAAGGAACGCCTTCCTTTTATATTGCAGTACCTGGGCTTTTGCACTTGTATTCTCCTGAATTTAAGGTCACGCGAGTTCCCATAAATTCAATATCTAGGTTACTAATAAATAGGCTATTTGTTAGGTTCATTAAATATAACTTGGTTGTTGATTTCCTGGTTTTTCTCTAAGCTGTTGACTTCCTGAAGAATAGCCCAAGAAAAGCTGAAACAGAAAACTGAACAACCTACAATATAGCATATGCTGTCAGGAATGAATGTCACGACATTCAGCTTGACATCAAGGTCCATATGTTGAGTCTGTTTTTCCAAAAAACAGACTGTACAATTTTGCTGACCTGTACATGATCAAAATGACCATACTACAGTAACAGCTTACATTAATAAATGTCAAAGTGTCCAATTTAACATTTACACATTTGGCCTTAAGTTAGTTCTGTTATTCTCTTGAAGAACAGACTAAGTGTCGCATCGCGCGAAAAACCGGCGGGAAAAGAAAGAACAACAGAGCCGCCACCGTGCGTTATTTATCCCAAAAGAGGGAAAGGAAACGCTCAGAGTAAACCTAGGAAAGAACATGGTCTCGCGACCAAAGAGTATGGGTTCGGGAGTCGGTTATGCGAAGGGAAGGTATTAGCACCCCTACGCATCCGTAGTACTCTACGGGATCCACGCACAAAAGGAAGGGAAAATGGTTGCTTTTGTCCTTTTGTCCCAAAATTCAAGTGAGCAAGCATGGCTTCTTTTCTGAGATTTTAGGTTGCTAAGATGTGTTCAAATGACAGAAAAATTGCTGCATAATTGCTGTCCTTTTGAGGTACAAGGCAAGGCATGGACAAGTATGGTGCAAGTATGGTTAAATGGTACTTTTCTTACAATTCAAGCAACCAAGCAATATTCACATGTGCTGCATATTTTGACTTTGCAAACACATTCTAAATGACATTTATGAGCTGTTCCAATTGGCCAAATGTTGAAAAAAAGTTTAAATCAAAAAGTCAACTCTTGGTCAAACTTTCATTTAAATGAAAAAGGTCAAAATATGCCATTTTGATTGGTGAAGTTTTGGCTCATGAAACTTATATTTTTGGAAAGAGGATGAAAAATGTGGTTTGTAGGAAAAAACCCCACCAAATTTGGCCAAACGGTTTGGGAGATATGGCCCTTTGAAGTTCAAGATTTTCTGAAATCGATTCGATCATAACTTGCCAACCATACATGGGAATTGAGAGTTCTAGGACTTTTTGGAAATGGGAGAACAAGATCTTCAACTTTCATGTTGGGCAAAAATTCATTTGAGGCTTGTATCAAGATGTAAGTTTGAGGATCAAAACTTTCCATTTTTGGTAAGTTTCAATTACAGGCCCAGTTTCCATTTGGGAAATTCATGATCTGGCTTCAAATTCTTCCATGATGGTGTTTGGCATGATGTATGATGACTATTTGGACATGAATGAACTCTCACAAACCAATTCCAATCATCCAATCACTGATTAAATGGACAGTTGACCAACAGTTGACTTTTAGGGTTTTCTGTCTGATTGTGCATTGACTGATGACTTCCAAACCCTAATTCCTTGAGGACTTGACTTCAAATGATGTCCCAAGTTGTATGAACTCTTGATTATTGACCATGGTGCCCAAATTCCACAAGAATGACCACCATCCACTGCTTTGACTGACAGTTGACTTTCTTTAGGGTTTTTTTTTTTGACTGTCTGGGCATGAATTGCTGACCTCTGAGCCCTTAACCCTTGACCAAAATACTTCAAATAGACCTCCAAGCCATGTGAACTTGTTGGACAAACCCCAAGGCCTTGATTCAATAAGAAATTCTTTTGCTTGCTTGGTTGACTGATCAGGAGATTAGTTTGACCTAATTTCTGATTGCTTGCTCTTGAGGCAACTGAGGGACAATGCAAATGCTATGCAATGGATCATGATATGCTATGACCTATTATGAAAATGTATGCATAATGATAGGTGCAAATTTGAGGTGCTACAGCTGCCCCTATTCAATCAACTGGGAGCCCGAACGGATGATAGCAACGGCTGTCAGACTTTCAGGGTAAACAGGGATTGAATACCAAGAACCGTAGAATTTGCACCAACTGGATGTAATACAAAGAACCACGTCATTTACCGATGACGCCTGCAATTGACAACTTCAGAAAAGCGAAACCATTTACCGATGGTTAGAAACTGGAATCTTGATATTTACCGATATCAACTTCAGCAAGACCATTTACCGATGGCGTCTGGGGAAAATAACTTCTGAAAAACAATAACCATTTACCGATGGTTAAAACTGGGACCTTGATATTTACCGATATCAACTTCAGCACGACCATTTACCGATGGCTGCTGGGAAACAGATTTTGATGTAGAAAGGAAGCAAGACCATTTACCGACGGTCGCTTCAAAGAAATTTGACATTTACCGATGTCAAACTTAGCAAGACCATTTACCGATGGCTGCTGCAACCGGGAATTCGATATTTACCGATATCGAAGAAAACGGGGCCATTTACCGATGGCATCTCCACTTGGGGAGGAATAAACTCTTTGTGGTGATACCAGACAAGACGTTTACCGACGACTTCTGGGGATCTTGATTTCACAATCAGACATTTACCGATGACTGGGATGAGACTCGACGTTTACCGACATCGAAAGATGATGTTTACCGACATCAAAAGAATGACCAGACATTTACCGATGACTGGGGTGGGACACGATGTTTACCGACATCGAAAGGTGATGTTTACCGACATCCAAAGAAATGACCAGACATTTACTGATGACTGGGGTGGGACACGATGTTTACCGACATCGAAAGGTGATGTTTACCGACATCCAAAGAAATGACCAGACATTTACTGATGACTGGGATGAGAAATTTATTGGTGAGAGACAAACAAATATTTGCAACTGGAAACCAGATAGGACATTTACAGATGACTCTACTGGGGATTTCTAGCTGGGGATTATCAGACATTTACCGACGACTGAGGAAAAGACTCGATGTTTACCGACACCGAAACAATGGTGTTTACCGACACCAAAATGATGACCAGACATTTACTGATGACTGGATAGGAGACTCGATGTTTACAGACATCGAAAGATGATGTTTACCGACATCAAAAAATGACCAGACATTTACTGATGACTGGGGTGAATACTCGATGTTTACAGACACCGAAACAATGGTGTTTACCGACACCAAAAGTGATGACCAGACATTTACTGATGACTGGATAAAATATCCGATGTTTACGGACACCGAAACAATGGTGTTTACCGACACCAAACAAAGAAACACATGCGGGTGTTGATATGACACTTACTGGTATCACAAGAACGACATCTTTGATATGCCCAAGCAAGGTTGACCACTTGCTGGGGGTCTCACTGGAGAGAAACGAACTTTCTGTCACCATCGGGTGAGGAAATAAACCTCTGTCACCATCGGGTGAGGAAATAAACCTCTGTGGGGAATAAACAATTCTGAATGCTGTCAAGAGCAACTGTAGCAGTCTTGCTGTGCTGATGTTGAATGAAATGATCCGCCTCTGCCGGGGATACGGTCTGGTGAAGTTAACACATGAATGCATATGTTTGAATTTTCTATGGCGTAATGCTCCATATTGAATGGGAATGCTACGCAATTTTTGAGGATGCAATGATTACTACATGCAAAATGCAAATGAACCCTGTCTAGGGAGCCAAAAATGATCAGATACTCTGACTCTGTGGAGAGACTCCTCTTGGGGAAATACTCTGCGGGGAACTCTGCTTGAGGAATGGTAAGGCGACTTCATACTCATGTTGAAGAACAGCACTGCTGCTGAGAAAAGGTAAACTCCGCTGGGGATATCCTTCAGTCCAACGGTAGGATAAATGCTGGAGATGAACTCCAATGAACCCGCCTCACTCGGGGAGGAAATGGAAAATACAGGCCTGTTGAGGATAGGCAATCCTTAGATCTGTTGGGGAATAGAAGGCACTATCCACAGACGTCTTCGCAGGGGAAAAATAGCTCTGATAGCTTCCAAACTCGCTTGGGGAGAATATCTGCTGAGGAAACGTCCTCACAGATGCCAACCTGAAAAACATCACAACAAAATGCCCCAGGGGGTACATGGACAAGATACGCTCAAGTGTCCTCAACATTCAAAATGATTTTCAAATGTTTCGTCATCCTGCGAGTTATTGTTTAGCCTTCATGTTCTTATATGCAATGCTTATCAAAAATTCGGACATTTTTGCAAACAAAATAGTAAAAATAAAAACAGAAAGAGCTATTTATCTGAATAACGACTTTTATTGATTGAAAACGTGCCTGAAGAGGCAAATACATTAGGAAGCAATTCCTAGAAAGAGGTAATTGCGTACAAAAGGGAAATTCTATCCTAATGGCAACGTGAACACAGCATCCACTATTTCCCAGTTCTGTTATAACTCACAGATCATCAGTTTTCCTCCCAACTCCTTGCTTTCTGAGAAGAATGACTGGACGGATCACATCTTTCGAGATGGCAGGCGACAAAGCTTGATGAAGTACAGACAACTCGGACTGTAGTCTTCGCTTTAATCCCTAACTTTTGCCTGGATCGCCCTTTCGGGTTTTCAATCCACCGGGATACCCATTTTTACCTAAGCCGCCCTTGCGGGTTTTCGACTTACCGGGTGTACAATTCTTTTCATTTTATCCCTAAATTTTGCCCGAACCTTTTCTTTCTGTTTTTTGGTTCGACGGGATGCCCATTTTTTGCCTGGACTCTTTTATTCTTTTTGTCCAGCGGGTCGATTTATGCGAAGTATTTTTTGACTACATCTGAGTTGACAGGAGACGGAAAATCTTCACCATCCATAGTTGTAAGCATCAAGGCTCCACCGGAGAATACCTTCTTCACAACATACGGACCTTCATAATTAGGAGTCCATTTGCCCCTGTTATCTGTACCGGGAGGGAGGATCCTCTTCAACACTAAATCACCGACCTGATAGCTTCGAGGACGCACCTTCTGATCAAAGGCTCGCTTCATCCTTCGCTGATACAACTGTCCATGGCATACAGCTGCTAGCCGTCTCTCCTCGATAAGGCTCAACTCGTTAAACCTTGTTCGAATCCACTCGGCCTCGTCCAGCTTGACATCCAATAAAACTCTCAGAGAAGGAATCTCCACTTCAACAGGTAGGACAGCTTCCATACCATACACAAGAGAGTAAGGAGTTGCCCCGGTCGACGTACGTACTGAGGTACGGTACCCATGCAAAGCGAAAGGCAGCATCTCATGTCAATCCTTGTACGTAACGACCATCTTCTGCACAATCTTCTTGATATTCTTGTTTGCCGCTTCTACAGCACCATTCATCTTCGGTCTGTAAGGAGAAGAATTGTGATGTTCGATCTTGAAATCTTTACAAAGCTCTTTCATCATCTTGTTGTTGAGATTCGAACCATTGTCAGTGATGATTCTCTCAGGAACTCCGTAACGACATATGATTTCTTTCTTGATGAACCGGGTAACCACTTGTTTGGTAACGTTAGCATAGGAAGCTGCTTCCACCCATTTGGTGAAATAGTCGATCGCAACCAAGATGAAGCGATGTCCATTCGAAGCAGTGGGCTCAATCTTCCCAATCATATCAATGCCCCACATGGCAAACGGCCAAGGCGAATTCATGATATTCAGAGGGCTTGGTGGTACGTGCACCTTATCAGCATAAATTTGACACTTATGGCACTTCCGAGCATACTTGAAACAATCGGATTCCATAGTCATCCAGTAATAACCCGCTCTCAACAATTTCTTAGCCATTGCATGTCCGCCGGCATGAGTACCGAAGGAACCTTCATGAACTTCCTGCATTAACATGTCTGCCTCGGGTCTATCCACGCATCTGAGCAAGACCATATCAAAGTTTCTCTTATACAACACATCATCCTGATTCAAATAGAAGCTTCCAGCTAGCCTCCTCAGGGTCTTCTTGTCATTCTTCGACGCACCTTCAGGATACTCCTGAGTCTTGAGGAAATTCTTGATGTCATAATACCATGGCTTCTCATCAATAGCAACACCTAACTCGGCTGCAAACACATACGCAGGCCTCTCGAGTCGATTCACTTCAATATGCGGCACATGATTCCACCAATGAACTTTGATCATAGACGACAAAGTAGCCAAGGCATCAGCCATCTGATTCTCATCCCGGGGGACATGATACAACTTCACCTTCTTGAAGAACGTCAGTATTCTTCTGGTGTAATCTCTATACGGAATCAAATGCGGCTGATTCGTATTCCAATCTCCGTTGACTTGATTGACCACTAGAGCTGAATCTCCAAATATGTCGAGTGTTTTGATCCTCAGATCAATGGCTTCTTCTATCCCCATGATACAAGCCTCATACTCAGCTTCGTTGTTGGTGACGTCAAACGTCAATCTGGCAGAAAAAGGTATATGAGCACCTTTGGGATTGATCAACACTGCCCCAACACCATTACCGTTCATATTCACAGCCCCATCAAACATCAGCGTCCACTTGTCATCCGGGTCCGGTCCTTCCTCGACGAGAGGCTCTTCGCAATCTTTCATCTTGAGATACATGATGTCTTCATCTGGGAATTCAAACATCATAGGCTGATAATCTTCAATCGGTTGTTCGGCAAGGTAGTCTGACAGAATACTACCTTTGATGGCCTTCTGTGACGTGTACTGAATGTCATACTCTGTTAAGATCATCTGCCAACGGGCAACACGTCCGGTGAGAGCTGGCTTCTCAAAGATGTATTTTACTGGATCCATCTTAGAAATCAATAAGGTAGTATGGTTCAACATATACTGTCTCAGTCGGCGAGCAGCCCAGGCCAAAGCACAGCAAGTTTTCTCGAGCAGTGAATATCTTGTTTCACAGTCGGTAAACTTTTTGCTAAGGTAGTATATGGCATGCTCTTTTCGACCAGACTCGTCATGCTGTCCCAATACACACCCCATCGAGTTCTCCGTCACTGACAGGTACATTATCAGGGGTCTCCCAGGAACTGGAGGTATAAGGATTGGAGGTTTCTGTAAATACTCCTTGATTTTGTCAAAAGCTTTCTGACAATCATCATTCCACTTGATCGCTTGATTCTTTCTAAGCAGTTTGAAAATTGGTTCACACGTAGCAGTTAGGTGAGATATGAACCTTGCAATGTAATTTAATCTCCCTAAAAACCCACGGACTTGCTTCTCCGTTTTCGGTTCAGGCATCTCTTGAATAGCTTTGACTTTCGCTGGATCAACCTCAATCCCTTTCTCACTGACAATGAAGCCTAAAAGCTTCCCTGATCTCACCCCAAACGTACACTTGTTCGGATTCAACCTCAGCTTGAACTTTCTCAACCGGTCGAACAGCTTCTGCAAATTAACCAGGTGCTCCTCTTCTGTCTGCGACTTCGCAATCATATCGTCTACGTACACTTCAATCTCTTTGTGCATCATGTCATGAAAGAGAGTCGTCATTGCCCTCTGATAGGTAGCACCAGCATTCTTCAGCCCAAATGGCATCACCTTATAGCAGAACGTGCCCCAAGGTGTGATGAATGTCGTCTTTTCCATATCCTCTGGCGCCATCTTGATCTGATTATACCCAGAGAAACCATCCATGAAAGAGAATACCGAAGATTGAGCCGTATTATCAACCAATACATCAATGTGGGGTAATGGGAAATCATCTTTCGGACTCGCCCTATTCAAATCCCGGTAGTCGACACACATTCTGACTTTACCATCCTTCTTCGGCACAGGAACGATGTTGGCCACCCACGGTGGATAACTGGTGACAGCCAGAAAACCCGCATCCCACTGCTTCTGAACCTCTTCCTTGATCTTAGTTGCCATGTCAGGACTCGTTCTACGAAGCTTCTGCTTAACCGAAGGACATCCTTCCCTAAGGGGTAATCGATGCATCACAATGTCTGTATCTAAACCAGGCATATCTTGGTACGACCAGGCGAACACTTCCACATATTCTCTCAGCATCTCAATCAGCCTCCTCTTGACAGAGTCCTCTAAAACAGCCCCAATCTTGATTTCTCTTTTGTCGTCCTCAGTACCCAGATTAATAGTTTCCAACTCCTCCTGATGAGGTTGGATGACCCTTTCCTCCTGCTTCAGTAATCTGGCCAATTCTGCAGGGAGTTCACAGTCTTCCTCACTCTCTTCTTCAGCTTGGTAAATGGGATTATCGAAATCATACTGAGCCATAACAGAACTGTCCATAGTGAATGCCATAAGATCGCTTCTGCATGTTCGATGCTTTGTTTTAGAAAAAGAGTTCAATAAAGTCACAAAAACAAAAAACATTGCCATTTTTATTGTTTTTGAAAAAGAAAAATGAAAACAAAAAATAGAAAGACAAGGATCACAAAGTTTGTTCAAAAAATGTCCTTCATTAATGATAATCATTAAAACATGATGAGGCCCTACAAAAATGAATCACTACGCCTTGGGCAGAACGTAAGATTTTCATGCAAAATGACAAAACAACAGAAAATTACTCTGTCAGAAGAGTAACTTGAACCACTTCTTCAGCCGTCCAGTTGTTGATAGACCCCCCTGGTGCACACGGGCGAACCCAGTTGTCCAAATCACAATCACTGTCACAGTCTTCAATACCGGTTGCAGAGACATCGCCATGATTCATCAGCCCAGCGCTGGTAAAAGTACTCGGACCCGCTTGACCATCCTGCTCTGCTCGGAGAGGCTCATAACCAACACCAAATTTGTCTTCTTTGACAGGCAAATCCACCATCTTGCCCCAGCCTTCAACTTTGCCAGAATCAACAACCTCCTTAGCCTGCTTGTAAGAAATAATCGAAGCACCTGGCTTCCTCTGCTCAGCGTACGCCACTTTCTCAAGAGCCACAGTCTCAAACGCCTGGCATAAGGTTTCGTGGATCTCGCCATCCACCTCAACATATTTGAACGAGGATAGATGACTCACCAGAATCTCCTCTTCACCGCACACAGTCACAATCTGACCGTTCCAGACATACTTGAGCTTTTGATGGAGAGTCGACGAGACTGCCCCTGCGGCATGAATCCATGGACGCCCCAACAAACAACTATAGGCAGGCTGGATGTCCATAACATAGAAGATGATATCAAAAACCTCAGGACCTATCTTCACAGGCAAGGTAACTTCTCCACACACGGAACGCTTGGAGCCGTCGAAAGCACGAACAATCAGGTCACTGGGATTAAGCACAAACCCTTCCGCATCAATCTTCCTCAGAATCTGCTTAGGCAACACATTCAGCGACGACCCGGTGTCTACCAATACGTGAGACAACACTGCCCCCTTGCACTCCATGGTGATGTGCAAGGCTTTGTTATGGTTTCTCCCTTCAGGCGGTAAGTCCAAGTTGGTGAAACCTACACCATGCCTGGTGCTCACATTGGCCATCACACCCTCCAGTTGATTGACAGAAATCTCCTGAGGTACGTAAGCCAAATTCAACATCTTCAACAAGGCGTTACGGTGTGCCTCAGAGCACAACAACAGTGAAAGTATAGAAATCTTGGACGGAGTTTGATTCAACTGGTCTACAATCTTGTAGTCACTCTTCTTGATTATCTTCATAAACTCCTCCACGTCCTTCTCAAATGACCCCTCGGGCGCTTCTTTCTGAACAGGTTCTTCCTCAACCACAGCTTGCTTACCCTTTGCTTTGGCGAGAGCTTCAGCATTATTGTCCCTCAAAGGCTGTGGTGCGAACAGACGACCGCTTCTGGTAAAACCTCCTGGACCCCCTACATTGTCCACAGTCGGACCAACAGTTGCAGGAACTCTATTCGGTAAACCAATTGTCACTGGAGTTTGATTCACTGGTCTTGTCTGACTTTCAGCCCTTCTGTAATTGCGGTGAGCATTATCATACTTCCACGGCACGGCTCTACTATTCTCAACAACCCTTCTTTCAGACGCAACGATAGTAGTTGGAACACTGATGGTTACAGGCACGGGAATGGTAACTGGGGTACCATTTGCTGCAGGTGCACTGACAATCCTTTGTCCACGTTCTTCAGACGGTTTAAAGTAAATGGTGATAGTTGATGCTGTTCCACGATCTTTTACAGCCCTACTGAATTGCAAACAACCTTCATCCATCATACCCTGGATACCGGTCCTCAACTGGTCGCAACCATTCTCAGA
Organism: Lathyrus oleraceus; assembly: GCF_024323335.1. Lineage (NCBI taxonomy): Eukaryota > Viridiplantae > Streptophyta > Magnoliopsida > Fabales > Fabaceae > Lathyrus > Lathyrus oleraceus. Next base: position 407,192,519 of record NC_066582.1, read on the forward strand.
TTCTGCACAGCCCAAACAATCTTCATCACAGCCCGGGTAGACACCCCCATTCAGCAGACGACCCTTCACAACTAGCAGAGAAGTCTGAACATCATCAACATTAACAACCAGATCTTCAGCTTCTTTCCCCTCAATGTTGTTCACTCTATGCCCACCATGCTGGGGCATAGGGTTGTTTACGACATTAGGCACTGGAGCGAAGTTGATCGCCTTGGCATCAATCAAATCTTGGACCTTGTGCTGGAGAGCTCGACATTTCTCAGTATGGTGGCCTGGTGCCCCAGAATGAAAGTCACATCTAACATTAGCATCATAGCCGGGAGGCAGCACTGTAGGCGGAGCCATCGTACGCAACTCAATCATCCCCAACTTGAGTAGTTCGGGTAATAACTCTGTGTAAGACATGGGCAGAGGATCAAATCTTCTATCAGCCTGCAATTTCTGTCTGGGCTGATAAGGACGTTGTTGCTGTTGTTGTTGTTGCGGTTGTTGGACTCTTTGTTGTTGTTGTTGACGAGGTTGAGGCGCAGGAATAGTCACTGCAGCCACTGGACGATACTGATCTCTATTAGCATTTGCTCGGTACACACCCCCTCTGTGCTGTACAGCATTGGTCTCTCCTTCTCTACGGCGAGGTGCCCCAGAGAAGGGTTTCTTTAATGAAGACGAGGAACCCACATCATGGATCCTCCCAGCTTTGATTAGACTCTCAGTCCTCTCTCCACAAATGACAACATCAGAAAAACTACCGAATGGACAGCTCCCCATCCGGTCCATAAACACGCCTTGAAGAGTACCGATAAACATGTCTGTCAACTCCCTCTCCAGCATAGGGGGTTGAACTCTAGCAGCCAGTTCACGCCACCTCTGGGCATACTCCTTGAAGCTTTCATTGGATTTCTGACATAGACTCTGCAGCTGAGTCCGGCTAGGCGCCATGTCCATGTTATGTTTGTATTGCCTCAAAAAGGCCTCACCCAGATCTCTCCAGCATCGGATCGAATCTCTCTTCAATTCCATGTACCAGTCCAAAGAAGCCCCAGACAGACTATCTTGGAAAAAATACATCCACATCTTTTCATCATCGGTATACGCAGAGATCTTTCGATAATAAGCCTGCACATGGGTGCGAGGGCAAGAAGTACCGTTGTATTTGTCGAAGGACGGTGCTTTGAACTTGTGAGGGATTCTCAAACCTTCTACCAACCCCATATTAGTAACATCAAAACCGAGGGAATTTTGACTTTCCATAGCACGGATCTTCTCAGCAAGAGCTTCAACTTTACGATCTCTCTCATTAACCCTTCCCAGAACGTCTTCGTCTTCACTGAGCAGAGAGAACATATCCTCTTGTCTGTCAACAATCGTAGCAGGATTACGGGCCGGAGCACGGACTACTCTGGCATTAGCGGCATCTGGAACAATAGGTTGACCGTTGATTCGAATACCCCCCAACTCATCACCTACAGCATAGTTGTTGACGGGTACAGCAGCAGCAACATTGTTATCATTGACCGGGCCTCCCTCTGGCGGAGCATGGTTGATCGGTGGATTTGCAGCCTCTTGTCTCTGAACCATAGCTCGAAGCTCTTCTTGACCTTGCGCAACCCCTTGCATCATATTCATAAACTGAGCCATGCTTGCCTTCATCTCAGCCAACTCAGCTTGAAATTGATCCATACTTCTCTGTTGATTCAGTCTTGTTGAGTAGCGGTGCGGACGTTGATCAGCTATCCTGCCTGAACAGGAACCAAGAGTGAGAAGTCACGATCAAGAACACCTGTTATGCAAAATGATATGAGTATGATGCTAATGATGCGTATGATGCACATGATATGCTCATTTCTCAGGCATTCAAAGAGCCTGACCCATCCTGAAAAGATGGCAACTTGCAGCAACGAGAGAACAAACAGATACAAGGGAAATGAGAACAACAGGGAAATACTGACAACCTTATCCATACATAAGGGTAAAAAGGTCAATACCACCGAGTCAACAGAAAATTCGCATAAACAGAGTACAAAGAAATGAATCCCATCCAACAAGCCTGGAGGTGATTCTCAATAATGAAGATCCAAAGACGGAGTACAAACAAATGAATCCCATCCAACAAGCCTGGAGGTGATTCTCAAAAAAAACACAAACAAAGATACAAACTAAGACAGACGGTCTTCTGGAATGAGGGTCTTCAGGTAATGGCACTGGTCTATCAACAGTGAGCATTCTGAACAATCTGGTAGAGGGGTAATCTTCTCCTTCAATTGTCTTCTCAGCTCCAAGACTTCTCCTCCAAGGTAATCTTCTGATTTCTGTCTCAAGTCTACTTCCTTCTTCAACTGGATGTCTTTATCTCTGAGTTGCTTCTCCAAGTCTCTGATCTTCTTCTGATAACTGGCTTCTGCTCTCTGCAGCCTCAAACACTCCCGGTGTTCTGCATCTAACATGCTCTCCATCTCCTCATAAGATCTCTTCTTGCTTCTCAGTCTGCTAGCATCTTCTCCTTGCACCTCCCTGAGTTGACGGGCCAAGTGCAACTTATCAGCTTTGGCTTTGTACAGCTCCATCTGGGTATCTTGCTCCTTCTCCCTCAACCGACGACTCTCCATCAGGGCTTGCTTATAGTGCTCAGCAGGTACACTATCAGCAAGGATCAAGGGTGGTTGCTCTTGCAACGGCTCCATCCTATCATAGGGTAACAACAAAGTTTCTACTCTCTTCTTGACCCAATCAGTGTAATCGGGCATAGCAACGGCAAACTTCTTCCCTAAGACAGATCCATCCTTCACACCAATAGACTTCCACGCTCTCCCTATCTGCTCCAATCTAACAGGGTCATCCTTCTTCTCAAAACAAAAACTCTCGGCTATCTCTGCTTCAAGCGGTCTTTTGCTCATAACAAACCCTAGCTGGCGAAGAGAAAGAACTGGGTTGTAATTGATGCAACCCCTAGTCCCTATGAGTGGTACATTACGGAATCCTCCACAGCTCATAATGACGTTACGCACATCCATCCGGTAAGATTGCCACCTGATGTCATAGGAGGTAAGAGACATGACCCTCTGAGTCCACTTCAGAGTGCTCTGGGTATCCACAAACGGTCCACTAGCTGGCAGAAGAGACATGAACCATTTGAACAGAAGAGGTAAGCAGCACCTGATGGCTCCACCCTTACCATGCCTACTGTGGATGGCATAGTAAGTATCAGCTAGAAGGGTAGGGACTGGATTCCTTCCAATGAAGATACTGATAGCTGCATGGTCAACAAAATTTGGCATACTGGGAAATAGGACAATCCCATAGATCATGGTGGCAAGCTGCGCGTGAAAAACTTCCCAATTCCCCTTCTCGGCTTCATCTCTAGCAACTCTCAGAAGGAACTTCAACGGCAGACCCACAACTTCCCCACAGGGCTTCCAATTCTCACCAACTTCCTTGACATTCATTCGTAGAGCTCTGGCAATCAATCGGAAATCGACCTCCTTTGGGACGTCCAAAAAGGGAATCTGATGCTGAATAGGGATACTCAACAGGATAGAATACTCCTCGAGAGTAGGTGCAAGCTGATAATCCTGGAAAGTGAAGCATCTGAGCTCTGGGTCATAAAACTGAAGTAGCGTCTGCAGAGGCACTGGATCTACTACTGTCTTCAATACTGTCAAGATATCTCCATACCGCCCAACAAAACTCTTCAGTCGATCGTCTGTCACAAGGCTACCCAACTCAACTAGCGGAGTCAACGGCTCACGGTGGAAACTATAGGAACAGGTCTTCCGCTTCGGCTCGGGAACCGTTGCCATCTCTATCAGTAGACAAGCTCGGGAATGTACCTGAGAAATGATATGCATGCAGAGATTAGTTTTTTTTCTTTTTTTTTCTTTTGATTTTTTTTTGATTTTTTTTTCATTTTCTTTTTTTTTCAATGCGTTTCTTTTGAAAAATAAATATGCTATGATGCAGATGATGCAGACTGGACTGGCTGGTTGTGCAAACTCTGATACTAGGTCAAAGCTTCAGTCAAAATCGGAACATAAATCCCACTTAAGGTTAACTGAACACTGTCTGAACACAAAGTCACCATCAGAACCAAGTCACCAACAGAACCGAGTCACCAACGGTACCTGTAATAATGATCATTCCCTCCCCACTCACGGGTGTAGTCTAGGCCAGGGTAAAGTCGAGAGAAACGCAGCATAAATAACCTTTCGCAGAATACCATCATATACACACCCGAAGTATGTAACGACAGTATCCCACCAGGGTCTGAACTGCTCGTGATATCAATGTTCCGCTAAGTGGCGCCATACCACCCGCTTCCCATGAATCACTCTATTCCTAGGTATCCTAGATTGCACTCATGGTCTGGGTATTGGACCTTTTACCTCAACTGACTCTTCCCCCCCACACAGAGAGAAACAAACAACCAGCCAGGTGAACAGATGAATAAATGCAAACATTAATGCAAACATAAATGCAAACAATAGACAATGAATGCAAACAGTAAATAATGAATGCAATAAAGACAAAAACAGCACAAAGCAACCAAAACCCTAACCTAGAGAGCGCTAGGAGAGACTCGCTTAGGGAAGATGGACCAGCATAGGTCAACTTCTCTCTATCCCCAGCAGAGTCGCCAGCTGTCGCATCGCGCGAAAAACCGGCGGGAAAAGAAAGAACAACAGAGCCGCCACCGTGCGTTATTTATCCCAAAAGAGGGAAAGGAAACGCTCAGAGTAAACCTAGGAAAGAACATGGTCTCGCGACCAAAGAGTATGGGTTCGGGAGTCGGTTATGCGAAGGGAAGGTATTAGCACCCCTACGCATCCGTAGTACTCTACGGGATCCACGCACAAAAGGAAGGGAAAATGGTTGCTTTTGTCCTTTTGTCCCAAAATTCAAGTGAGCAAGCATGGCTTCTTTTCTGAGATTTTAGGTTGCTAAGATGTGTTCAAATGACAGAAAAATTGCTGCATAATTGCTGTCCTTTTGAGGTACAAGGCAAGGCATGGACAAGTATGGTGCAAGTATGGTTAAATGGTACTTTTCTTACAATTCAAGCAACCAAGCAATATTCACATGTGCTGCATATTTTGACTTTGCAAACACATTCTAAATGACATTTATGAGCTGTTCCAATTGGCCAAATGTTGAAAAAAAGTTTAAATCAAAAAGTCAACTCTTGGTCAAACTTTCATTTAAATGAAAAAGGTCAAAATATGCCATTTTGATTGGTGAAGTTTTGGCTCATGAAACTTATATTTTTGGAAAGAGGATGAAAAATGTGGTTTGTAGGAAAAAACCCCACCAAATTTGGCCAAACGGTTTGGGAGATATGGCCCTTTGAAGTTCAAGATTTTCTGAAATCGATTCGATCATAACTTGCCAACCATACATGGGAATTGAGAGTTCTAGGACTTTTTGGAAATGGGAGAACAAGATCTTCAACTTTCATGTTGGGCAAAAATTCATTTGAGGCTTGTATCAAGATGTAAGTTTGAGGATCAAAACTTTCCATTTTTGGTAAGTTTCAATTACAGGCCCAGTTTCCATTTTGGGAAATTCATGATCTGGCTTCAAATTCTTCCATGATGGTGTTTGGCATGATGTATGATGACTATTTGGACATGAATGAACTCTCACAAACCAATTCCAATCATCCAATCACTGATTAAATGGACAGTTGACCAACAGTTGACTTTTAGGGTTTTCTGTCTGATTGTGCATTGACTGATGACTTCCAAACCCTAATTCCTTGAGGACTTGACTTCAAATGATGTCCCAAGTTGTATGAACTCTTGATTATTGACCATGGTGCCCAAATTCCACAAGAATGACCACCATCCACTGCTTTGACTGACAGTTGACTTTCTTTAGGGTTTTTTTTTTTGACTGTCTGGGCATGAATTGCTGACCTCTGAGCCCTTAACCCTTGACCAAAATACTTCAAATAGACCTCCAAGCCATGTGAACTTGTTGGACAAACCCCAAGGCCTTGATTCAATAAGAAATTCTTTTGCTTGCTTGGTTGACTGATCAGGAGATTAGTTTGACCTAATTTCTGATTGCTTGCTCTTGAGGCAACTGAGGGACAATGCAAATGCTATGCAATGGATCATGATATGCTATGACCTATTATGAAAATGTATGCATAATGATAGGTGCAAATTTGAGGTGCTACACTAAGTAACATGCTGAAGTATAACAGAACACCACTCTGTCTAATATTCAGTAGCTGCTGTCAATGATGAATGTCATAACATCCAGTTTGACATTCAGTCAGTAGGCCTTATGCCAGGTCTGGTCTTCCTTTGATAACCAGACTTGAAATAAATACTAAGTTCTAACAGAACACCAGCTGTTCTATTCCTTAGTATCTGCTGACAGGTATGAATGTCACAGCATCCAGTTTGACATTCCATAAATCCTGTGTTAGCTAATCCTGCAGTAACTACTCAAGTGTGTCATGACATCAGTCAAGACATCAGAGTACAGTTAGATATTCTAACCTACAATGTAGTCACATAAACATACCATGTCATGACATCAGTCAAGACATTAGTAACCAGCTAGTGTTTTACCATATAATGCAGCCAATTAAGCACCTACAAACTCCCCATTTGGCAAATTTTTTGGCTAAAATACTTTGATCCCCATAACAGAGTTCATAGCAGCGGAATCACGCATCTAGCAGGAAATAAGCCTAGTTAATACACTCAGAGTGGCAGCACACTCACACACATAGAAGTTAAATAAAAACTTCACAAAGCAGCACACATACAGAGGAGCAGAAGTTAAATACAAAACTTCAACACACATCAGCTGCAGGGGAGGGAGTCTGTCATGAGAGTCTGTTGTAGAGACCCACTCTGTTTGTCAGGGGTGGTTATTAGTCCCCCTTTTTGTCAAAAATGTTGCCAAAGCCAACAACATAACCAGAGAACAATGACAGAGTTACAAACTTGGTTTTACTTCACAGTTTCAACCAAGTTAGCATCCACTTGATCTTGCTTCACAGCTTTGAACAAGTAATCACCCACTTCTGCTTTACAGTAGGTACCACCATATCAGATGCCATGATTTTGTTTCTGACATCCAGAACCACTCCTGCATGAACATCATCCTTGAACTCCTACAGGTACATTGGCCTTCTCACGGTAGGGTCCCTTCAGGTCTTGGAACTAGCTCTCATACTTCATTCGTTTTGAACTGCTCAAGTTCCTCTTGCATGGCACTGATCCAGTATTCGTCAGTCAGGGCTTCTTTCACATTCTTTGGTTCAACCTTGGATACAAAGCAGGAATTTGAGCTTATTCCCCGTGACCTGGTAGTCACACCACTATTGGGATCCCCTATGATAAGATCCTTAGGGTGGTCTTTCTGAATTCTGATAGATGGCACTTTGGTGGTTGCATCTGTTTCACATTCAGGAGGAGGTTCCTCTACTTCTTCAGACTTGACTGGAATGTCAGTAGAACTGTCAAGGAATGTTTCAACATCCTCCATGACATCGGTTCCTTCCTCTTTATCGTCCACAATAACATTTATGGATTCCATCAGGACATTGGTCTTGTAGTTGAACACTCTGTAGGCTCTGCTGTTAGTGGAGTATCCTAGAAATATACCCTCATCACTTTTGGGATCTAGCTTCCTTCTCTGTTCACGATCTGTGAGAATGTAGCATTTACTTCCAAAGATATGAAAGTACTTCACAGTGGGTTTTCTGCCTTTCCATATTTCATACAGAGTGGAGGAGGTTCCTTTTCTCAAGGTGACTCTGTTGTGAACATAGCACGCGATATTCATTGCTTCAGCCCAAAAGTGCATGGGGAGCTTCTTTGCATGAATCATTGCCCTGGCAGATTCTTGAATAGTTCTATTTTTTCTTTCAACTATTCCATTCTGCTGAGGGGTTATAGGGGAGGAGAACTCATGACTTATTCCTTCAGAAGAGCAAAACTCATCAAACTTGGAATTCTTGAACTCCGTACCATGATCACTTCTAATCCTGACCACACAACTGTCCTTTTCCCTTTGAAGTCTTATGCACAGGTCTTTGAAGACGTCAAATGTATCTGACTTCTCTCTGATGAAGCTTATCCACGTGTATCTGGAATGGTCATCAACCACCACGTAAGCATATTTCTTCCCACCAAGGCTTTCAACCTGCATAGGTCCCATTAAATCCATGTGCAGCAGTTCCAGAACTCTGGAGGTTGTGGGATGTCCCAGCTTCGGATGTGACATCTTGGTTTGCTTGCCCACCTGGCATTCTCCACAGACTCTTCCTTCATCAATAAGAAGCTTTGGAATTCCTCTGACTGCTTCCTTGGATATAATCTTCTTCATTCCCCGTAAGTGGAGATGTCCAAGACGTCTATGCCACAGCTTCACCTCCTGTTCTTCCTTGGTTGAGGAGCATATTGTTGAAAAGTTAGAGACTTTAGGTTCCCACAGATAACAGTTATCTTTTGACCTGGTTCCTCTCATAACTTCCTGATTGTCACCATTAGTCACAATGCATAGCACCTTAGTAAACTGAACATGAAACCCTTGATCACACATCTGACTTATGCTGATGAGGTTTGCAGTTAGTCCTCTTACTAACAGCACATTATTCAGTTTTGGAACTCCATAGCAGTCCAGCTTACCCACACCTTTTATTTTTCCTTTGGCACCATCACCAAAGGTCACATAGCTGGTAGTGTGAGGTTGAATATCTACCAGTAGATTTTCCATACCAGTCATATGTCTTGAGCATCCACTGTCAAAGTACCAGTCTTCTCTGGTAGAGGCCCTTAGAGCAGTGTGTGCTATCCTAGCATACCATTGTTGCTTCTTGATGGGAACATAGCGCTTATATGGTTTATGCTTAGGCCTGACATGAGAGGCTTGGTTAGGGAAACCATGAATCCAGTAGCAGAAGGCTTTTATATGACCAAGTCTACCACAGTGGTGACACCTCCACTCCTGGTATTTCCTCTTCTGATGATCATTCATTCTAGTTCCTCGATGTTGAGACATTGGCTTTGACTTCCGCTTGAACTTCTGAACTTTAGCCTTTGGGTGTTTGTGTTCAGCTGAGGATCTTTTCCCAAATCCTAGGCCAGATTTGGTTCCAGACTGCTGTCCCACCTTTAGAATCTCTTCCAAGGTGTCAGTTCCCTTATTCATCATTCTGATGGATTTAGTTATCTGATTCAGCTTGGAGGTCAACAGGGCTATCTCACCATTTAGACCCTCTATGACAGACAGTTGCTTCTGTCTCTCATCTTCCAGTTCCTTGATGAGTTTTTTCTGCTTTTCTCCTTGTGCACGCACTTCTGCACTGGTGGTACACAGCTTCTTATAGGCTGCAGCAAGTTCATCAAAGGTCAGTTCATCTGCACTTGAGTCATCATCAGAGACACAAACACTGGTTAGTGCAGTGACATGTTTGGCAGATTCTCCTTCAGATTCACTTTCAGAATCTCCTTCAGACCATGTGATAGTTAGCCCCTTCTTTTGCATCTTGAGATAAGTAGGACATTCAGCTCTGACGTGTCCATACCCTTCACAACCATGACACTGGATTCCCTTGCCTTGGTTGAACTTTTCATCAGAAGTTGATCTTTTCCTGATGTCAGACGGGATGTTCTTGACATTAGGTCTCCCTCTTTGATCAATCTTCTTCACGAACTTGTTGAACTGCCTCCCAAGCATGGCTACGGCTTCTGATATACTGTCATCATCTTCAGTATATCCTGCTTCTGACTCTTCTTCAGCATTAGATACAAAAGCTACGCTTTTGTTCTTCTTTTCAGTATTCTCACACAAGCCCATTTCAAAGGTTTGGAGAGAACCAATGAGCTCATCTACCTTCATATTGCAGATGTCCTGCGCCTCCTCTATGGCTGTGACCTTCATAGCAAATCTCTTAGGCAAGGACCTGAGAATCTTTCTTACAAGTTTCTCTTCAGCCATTTTCTCACCTAGTCCACCAGAGGTGTTTGCAATTTCAAGAATATTCATGTGAAAGTCATGAATAGTCTCATCCTCTTTCATCCTCAGATTTTCAAACTTGGTGGTCAGCATCTGAAGTTTGGACATCTTCACCTTGGAAGTACCTTCATGAGTTACCTTGAGGGTATCCCAAACTTCCTTAGCTAGTTCACAGTGGTGCACCAGCCTGAAGATGTTCTTACTGATTCCATTGAACAATGCATTCAAGGCCTTGGAATTTCCAAGAGCTAATGCCTCTTGCTCCTTGTCCCACTCTTCTTCAGGAATCTGCACACTGACTCCATCTTCACCTGTCCTTATTGGATGTTCCCATCCTTTGTTGACAGCTCTCCAGACTTTGCTATCTAGAGACCTTAAGAAGGCTATCATACGAGGCTTCCAGTCATCATAATTAGAGCCATCCAACATGGGTGGTCTATTTGAGTGTCCTATATCCTTGTCCATGGTACTAGAAAGTAACTTCCTTAGATCTCACCCAGAATATCACAGGCAGGGTGCCTGCTCTGATGCCAATTGAAATTCTAGTTATCAGACTTTGGATGTCACACGGGTTGTTATGACATCCAATTCTGCACAGACAGGAATTATGCAGAACTTAAATGTAAGTGCAGTAAATAACACAAGTAATTGTTTACCCAGTTCAGTCCAACATGACCTACATCTGGGGGCTACCAAGCCAGAGAGGAAATCCACTATTAGTAGTATCAATTCAAAGCTAAACTCACCCGTTTACAACTTATCACTTAATCCCTACCCAATGCAATTTCAATCTTACACTAAGATCAGAGTTCCTACTCACTCCCCCTCAATCACCTCAGTGATTACTACCTTTAATCAATATTAAAGACAAGTTGAAGTCACACTTCAAACAACTCTTGATTGTGCTTCACAGCTTTAATCAAGATACACAGCACTCACGCTTAAAAGCTTTGAGCGACACAACACTTACAACTCAATGAACACCCTATGCCACAACAATCATCTACTTGATAATGACTTGGCTTACAAGATACGTCTAATACAAGACTCACAAAATTACAGCAGTGAAGTATGATGGACACACAAAATCTTCACGCCTCAAAATCCCCGAAACTGAATGAAGGAACGCCTTCCTTTTATATTGCAGTACCTGGGCTTTTGCACTTGTATTCTCCTGAATTTAAGGTCACGCGAGTTCCCATAAATTCAATATCTAGGTTACTAACAAATAGGCTATTTGTTAGGTTCATTAAATGTAACTTGGTTGTTGATTTCCTGGTTTTTCTCTAAGCTGTTGACTTCCTGAAGAATAGCCCAAGAAAAGCTGAAACAGAAAACTGAACAACCTACAATATAGCATATGCTGTCAGGAATGAATGTCACGACATTCAGCTTGACATCAAGGTCCATATGCTGAGTCTGTTTTTCCAGAAAATAGACTGTACAATTTTGCTGACCTGTACATGATCAAAATGACCATACTACAGTAACAGCTTACATTAATAAATGTCAAAGTGTCCAATTTAACATTTACACATTTGGCCTTAAGTTAGTTCTGTTATTCTCTTGAAGAACAGACTAAGTAACATGCTGAAGTATAGCAGAACACCACTCTGTCTAATGTTCAGTAGCTGCTGTCAATGATGAATGTCATAACATCCAGTTTGACATTCAGTCAGTAGGCCTTATGCCAGGTCTGGTCTTCCCTTGATAACCAGACTGGAAATAAATACTAAGTTCTAACAGAACACCAGCTGTTCTATTCCTTAGTATCTGCTGACAGGTATGAATGTCACAGCATCCAGTTTGACATTCCATAAATCCTGTGTTAGCTAATCCTGCAGTAACTACTCAAGTGTGTCATGACATCAGTCAAGACATCAGAGTACAGTTAGATATTCTAACCTACAATGTAGTCACATAAACATACCATGTCATGACATCAGTCAAGACATTAGTAACCAGCTAGTGTTTTACCATATAATGCAGCCAATTAAGCACCTATAAGGAGTTTGTAAGTTTAAGCTCTGGTGTTACGCGAGCGACAACTTGTATCGCCTTTTAAAAAAATTCACCCTAAATGACTTTTTAATTAATTAGAAGTTCTTGATTTTCAAAAATATAAGTTTTATACTTTAACGCGCTGGACTGTGACAGCGGCATTATAGATTTTAGAATAGAGTTCGGTTTCGATTTAGCGAACACAAACGGTCCATTTAAATTAAGTTTCTTCCTATTAAAGAATAATATTATCCCGATTTTATTAATTAACCCGACTTAGCTATGAGTACTATTGATCGATGCAAACCATATTTCAGTCTCGCTTTTATTAATTATTTTAAAATAAACTCGCTTTATCTTCTGTTTAATTCTCATTCTCATCTAAAGCAATCACCTTAAATTTACATAGCAACAGTAGATAGCGATAAGATTGACCAAAATACCATGTGATGTATAAAAGAGTAGAGGAGGAACCTGAGAAAGTTACTGATGAAAGTCAAATAGAAAAACCAATAGTTGAAAATGAAGAGACTGTCACTACTTAAGATGTTGTTGAGAAAGAAAAACCTCATGTACCTCCACCTCCATATAAACCAAAGATATCATCATACCCTCAAAGACTAGCCAAAACTAAGAATGAGGGTCAGTTTAGGAAATTCATCAAACTCCTAAAGCAACTTCATGTCACTATACCTTTCACTGAGTTCATTACTAAAACGCCCCCATATACTAAATTTCTAAAAGAGATCTTGTCAAATAAGAAGAAACTTGAAGATGATGAGACAGTGGCACTCACTGCAGAGTATGGCGCCATTATCCAAAACAACATGTCGCCCAAATTGAAAGACCCTGGTAGTTTTTCTATTCCTTGTATGATAGGAAAGTTTGTCATCGACAAGGCACTATGAGATCTCAAAGCTAGATTCAGTTTGATGTCCCTTTCCATATGTGAAAAAATAAAGTTAGGAGACTTGAGACCATCTAGAATGTCCTTCCAATTGGCAGATCGTTCTATTAAATACCATGTGGGAATGCTGGAACACATTCTAGTTTGCATTGGCCAATTATATATCCTTGCAGACTTCATAGTAATGGATATAAAGGAAGACTCTAATATACTCATCATCTTAGGTAGACCTTTTTAGGCTACAGCCGGTGCGATAATATATGTAAAACGAGGGAAATTAACATTTGAGGTGGGAGAAGAGAAAATCGAATTATCTTTTCCTAGTTTCTAAAAAAACCCATCTATAGACGACATGTTGTTTTATAAACATCATTGATGAATTCATAAAAGAGTTAGCATTTTCCCCTCCACAGACAATTACAGAATTAGTAGAACTTCCATCTGAAGAAATAATAGAAGAAGACGAGGATGAATACCATCGCCAATATGCTGATGATAGCCTGAGAGAATTCTTAGCACTTACACCTGACCCTATGCCAAGCCCTAAGCAATCATCAGTAGAACTTAAGGTATTACCCAAGAATCTAAGATATGAGCTTCTTAATAAATGAATTGATCGCCCAATTATAATTAGTGTTGATCTTAATAAAGAAGAAGCCGTGAAACTCTTGGTGGTATTAGAAAAACATCCTACAACTTTAGGATATAACATTTTTTATATAAAAGGGATAAACCCCTTTGTATGCATGCACATAATTATGCTAGAAGAGGACTCTAAAGCCTCTAAAGAGCATCAGAGGATGATCAATCCTATCATGAGCGATGTAGTTAGGAAGGAAGTACTAAAATTACTAGATGCCAGAATAATCTATCCAGTCTTAGACAGTCAATGGGTTAGCCTAGTGCACGTCGTACCTAAGAAAGGAGTTGTAATAGTTATTAAAAATGACAAGGGAGAATTTGTAGCTAAACGCATAGAAACTGGATGGCGTATGTGTATAGATTACAGAAATCTAAACAAAGCAACTTGGAAGGACCGTTTTCCCCTTCTGTTCATTGATCAAATACTTAAACGTTTAGCTAGACACTCGTACTTTTGCTATCTAGATGGATACTCAGGATTTTTCCAAATTCCAATTCACCCAGATGACCAAGAGAATACTACTTTTGCATGTCCTTATGGAACTTTCGCTTACCGTTGAATGTCATTCGGATTATGCAATGCTCCCGTATCCTTCCAGATATGTGTGATAGAAATATTTGCAGACTTCCTAGATGATATCATGAAAGTTTTTATGGATGATTTTTCCGTATGCAGATCTACTTTCGAAGGATGCCTTGCTAACTTAGAAAAGGTATTGGAAATGTGCGTGAAGGTCAACCTAGTACTAAATTAGGAAAGATTCCACTTCATGGTGAAGGAATGCATAGTCCTAGGATACATAGTTTCTGAAAGAGGAATTGAGTTTGATAAAGCTAAGATATAGGTCATTGAAAACCTCCAACCACCTAAAAAGGTTAGAGAGATAATGAGTTTTCTTGGACACGCTGTTTTCTATCGATGTTTTATTAAAGACTTCTCTAAAATTACTAAACCTTTGACTGGTCTTCTGATGAAAGATGATGAATTCATCTTTGATGAAAAATACCTTAATTCATTTAATCTCCTTAAGCATTTATTAACCTCCGCCCCTATTATGCAACCTCCTCATTGGAGTCAGTCATTCGAGATTATGTGTGATGCAAGTGACTATGTTGTAAGTGATGTCTTGGGACAACATAAAGATAAGAAACTATATGTCATATACTATGCAAGTAGAACCTTAGAGCTGCTCAAAAGAATTATGCCATACTGAAAAAGAACTTTTAGTTGTAGTATTTGCAATCGGTAAATTTCGTTCTCACTTAGTATGAGCCAAAATCATCATCTACACAGACCACACTACTATTAGATATTTATTAAGAAAAAAGGATGCAAAACCAAGATTATTTTAGTGGATCCTATTCTTACAAGAACTCCATTTGGAAATTCGAGACAAGAAGGGAACCGAAAACGTGGTAGCTGACCACCTCTCTAGACTAGAGAATCTAAAATCAGAACATGTACCCATGAATGACAATTTTTCATATGATAGACTAGTCGTATCACTTGACATCGAAGGAATGAGTTATGATCACTACCATGAATATCTTAAAGCAAAATACTCAAACGTTGAGGATGAAATAGAAGAGTGGGTTGCCTTAGTGTACAAGATTGTACCTTGGTATGCTGACTACGTAAACTATCTAGCAGCTAAAGTTTTACCTCCTGATATGACCTACCAACAGAAGAAGAAATTATTCCATGACCTAAAACACTTTTATTTGGATGAACCCCTCATTTTTAAAAGAACAGCCGATGGCCTTTCCGTCCTTCCGTTCCTGAGGAGGAAATTAAAAGAATTATGATCCACTGTCATTCCTCTCCTTACGGAGGGCATGTAAGCACGTCAAAGACACGCGCTAAGATTCTTTAAGTTATCCTTTATTGGCCTAACATATGGCGCAATGTCCACGTTATGGTTATGAATTGTGACTGTTGCCAACGCACCGGGAACATTTTCCGACGTGATGAAATGCCTTTGAACAACATATTAGAGTTTGAAGTTTTTGACGTGTGAGGAATAGATTTTATGGGGTCGTTCCCATCTTCAATGGGAAATAAATACATACTCGTAGTTGTTGATTATGTATCCAAATGGATATAGGCCATTGCCTCTCCAACAAACGATGCACGAGTGGTAATCAAAATGTTTAAGAATAATATTTTCCCTAGATTTGGAGCGCCCAGGTTGGTCATAAGTGATGGGGGATCGCATTTCATATGTAAGATATTTTGAGAAGCTCTTACACAAGTACGGGGTAAGACATTAAGTATCTACTCCTTATCACCCCTAAACAAGTAGAGGTCTCTAACAGAGAGATAAAATAGATTCTAGAAAAGACTGTTGCAACCTCTAGAAAGCATTGGTCGACCAAGCTAAATAAAGCATTGTAGGCGTATAGGACGACCTAGACACCTATAGGGACTACACCCTTCAAACTTGTGTATGGAAAGTCATGTCATCTATCGGTCGATCTGGAACACAAAGCTTATTGGGTTGTTAAGACCCTTAACATGGATTATCAAGCTGCCGACGGAAAGAGAATATTAGATATTCATGAAGTAGAAGAACTAAGGTTAGATGTCTATGAAAGTGCCCAGATCTATAAAGAGAGAACTAAGAGATGGAACGATAAGTGCATCACTGGGCGAGATTTTACAATAGGAGAGCTAGTACTCCTTTTCAACTCCAGATTAAGATTATTTCCAGGAAAGCTTCATTCTCGATGGTCGGGACCATTTGAAAAAGTAAAATTTATGCAATCTAGAGCAGTCGAAACATGGAGTAAGTCAACCAGGCCATTTATAGCAAACGGGAAGAGGCTCAAGCATTATCACAATGATGAAGAAATATATCATTATACTAGCTGGAAATTAGATGAGCCACCTGCTAGTTCGCCCAAGGGATGAGCTTAACAACATCGAGCTACCGACGTAAAACAAAAGCACTACATGGGAGGAAACCCATAGATTTCTTTTTGTTTTTCCTTATCCAAAATAAATAAATGACAAAATTTAAACTTTGTTGAATGTTTCACTAACTTTATTCATGTTTTAATTTCTTTTCAGGTCACCTGCATTCTCCTTAGCATAACTTTTCCAATAACAAATTATTTGAGAATGTAGCATGTTGACAACATGAGGATAACTTTCAAGGACGATGCCCAAAGAAGGCGTTATAAAGCCTTATCTCAGATGACCATATCACCTACCCGTTATCCAGATTTTCAGTGCCTAGCCACATTAGGACTCAGAGATAGTGTCAGATATATGTTTAACCAGATCAGTTGGAATCAGTTCTTAGTTGTCAAACATCCGACTTACTCAAACCTCACTTTAGACTTTCTAAGTTCTTTCCATTATAAACCTCAACGAAGACTAGGACATAATAGAGGTTTGACCATATTTAGTCTATTCGGACATAATTATTGTTTTAACCACCGAGAATTAGCTGAGTTGTTAGAGTTCCAACATGGACCTCATATTTTCATTGAGGTGCCCAACGACGATCATATGCAACATAAGCTAGATTCTTTTTGGGCTAGCCTTGCTGAGGATTTCCCACCTGATTATGAGAGAATGAACTCTACCATCATCCATAACCCAACCATTAGGTACTTCCAAATAGTTTTAGCTCATACATTCTTTGGAAGGTGTGAAAACATGGAACCAGTTACTAAAAAAGAATTATTCATCATATTTAGTGTTTTCTAGTCTCGCCTCATCAATTCGGAAGCTTTCTTTCTTGCCAATTTGGATAAAAATGTTAACTCAACCAGAGGATATGTTCTTGTAGAAGGGACAGTCACCCACATAGCCTTAGTTTTAGGCCTCCACAACCAAATAACACACTTATTTCCTATCTGCCATCATAACCTAATAGATATCGACACTATTTAAATAAATTTTTATTGAGGCGAGAGGGCCCAAATGAATTCAAGATACTAATTGCTCATGAGGTTATCCATCATTTCGTCATCCTGAATCCTGAACGAACAAGTGTCCACAACCGAGAAAACTGGCTATATTGATTAGAAGATCATGGAGAAACGCCAATACCACTTGGAAGTCCCCCAGCTCCAGAATACCATATGATTCCTCCATCAGATATTTCTCTGCCATCTTCTTATGTATGTCCACCACATGGGCATAATTTTGACTATGAGCTCAACAACCTTCGACGAGAAGTCACAACTCTTCTCCAAGTAATACGAGATCAATCTGATAGAGCGACTTAGCAAATGGATCACCTGTTCCAAGAAGTATTTTCTTTACGAAGAGCATTGGGTCAACAAGCCAGACACGTGAATCCACTCACATGTTTATTATTTCCTTCTTCCCATTTTCACAAAACAATTGAGGCCAATGTTGAGTTTAAGTGTAAGGGAGGAAATATTTCCCCATTTTTCTTAATTCTTTCAATTATTCATTAAAGTTTTTCTTAATTCTTTAAAAAATTTCATTATTGTTTTATCGTGTTTCCATTTCAATTATCAAGCTATCGATGTTAAACAAAGCGCTGCGTGGGACGCTGATCGGTCACCATTTCCATTAAATTCCCCCCATTAATCCGACGTATTTTCATCACTTTGGTAACATTTGTGTTTGTTTATAGTTGTTTCAGAGTCATTTATCATGTTTTGTTAGTTTGGTATCGCATTTCATTTTATTACATGTTTATGTCAAAAAGGTCTCTTTTACGCTTCGTTTTGGTAGTGTTATTGTTACAGGCCGTTGCACAGGTTTAAAAGCACTAATAGTGGAGTTGGGGATACTCAGAAAGGCAAAATTATGAAAATACAGCAGTTCAACACGGGCACCCGTGTGCCACAACACTGCCCGTGTTGTTGGTCAGACAAAGCAAGCTTGGAGAGGAAAAAACAGAGAGTAACACGGGCACCCGTGTGGTGACACACGGCCGTGTTATTTAAAACAGTGCATTAACACGGGCACCCGTGTGTAGGAACACGGTCTGTGTTGTTACCTCTGTAGCTTGCGTTAAAAATCACAACTTTTGAAGAGCAACACGGGCACCCGTGTGTATACACACTGCCCGTGTGAATCAACACGGGCACCCGTGTGTGTACACACTGCCCGTGTTGATGAGCACGGCTGAGAAATTTCACTTTTTGTTGTGTGGATCTGCCTGGTTCATTAGGGGTAGTTTGGACTTTTTGTTGGGAAAAATCCATTGGAAGCTATTAAAAGGCTTGGATGGGAAAGGAGAAAACACTTTTTGACATACGAAAGAAAACACGGCATTGAGAAGATAACTACTACAGAGGATTCGAAGACGGCGAGATTCAAGGGTTCCGACCATTGAAGATCCAAATCTCCTAGTTCTTTGTAATGTCTAATTTTCATACTATGATTTCGTTTACTACTATGAGAGGCTAAACCCCCTAAGTTAGGGGGTGGTCCTGATTTGATCGTATGTTATGAATTTGAACAAATGATTTCCTTATTACTATGTTACTTATTTCAATTCAATTGTGTGATGTTATTATGCTTTTGTATCGGACAAATACAAATTGATCTATGACTATCAATAACAGGATTGTGATTGTTAGGGTTTTCACACAATTAGGTTTATGATTGCATCATCTAGGACTAGTAACTTTTGTAAATCACCGAAAACCTTGATATTGTTTATGATTAAAACCAATGATTAATTGAATGGACATTTGAGTAAGAATTGGTAGTTTAATAGTTTCTTCCTTAAGGACTTAAGGAAGAACATTCTGAGGTTAGGTGATTGAATGTTTCATATGTATTAAGGAAATCTTGACTGAATTCATAACTGGTTAGATCAACCACTTCCCCTAGCATATTTTATATTAATCAGTTATATTTTACTGTCTGTTGTGTTTATTGTTAGAATTCCAAAACAACCAAACCATTATCTTTTTGTTCTGATAGAATCAAAGTAAAATAAGTATTTCCTAAGCAATCCTTGAGATCGATACTTGGAGATAAAACTCCTTATTACTACATCGGTAAAAATAGTACACTTGCTATTTTTCTGATCAAGTTTTTAGCGTCGTTGCCGGGGATTGCCAAAATACATATTTTAATTTCTATTCTATCGAAATTTTGTTGCTCGCCAACCAAAATTTTATCTGTGACAATTTTATTATTCAATTCTAATCTTTGTCTAACTTGTTTATGCGAGGTAAGTGTCATACCCCGATTTTGACCCTGAGATTTTTTCCCAGTCAATCACCCGTATGGTCATAAAATTTTGCTTCATGCTCAGATGATGGCCCAAGGTTTGATTGGATTTAAGTTTTGTGTTGTCCTGTGGACGAGTTGGTATATCAGGTACCATAATGTAGTTTTGAATCAGGGGAAAGTTGATTTCAATGTAGTGTTGGATCGGAGGAAAGTTGGTTTTGGGTTGAATGCTTGGAATTTGAGCCATCATGAATATTTGTTAAGGATGAAAGACAAATAATCCCGCTAATAAATAGATAACCCTTGTTGATGTTTTGATCACTCTATTGTATTATGGATTAGAGCGTATTGAATGAATCAATGGCCGGCATTATTTATTTCCTTTAAACTGTCAAGTATGTTCTTGAGAATGGATTAGCTTTAGAGAATCTTACTCTTTGAAGGGTACATTTTGCAAGATCACAACATACTTGGAGTGTACATTTGGTAATAATGGAAGTAGCTATTTGTCCACGTGCAGCAGAAGCCAGTTTTCATGTGTCCTCTGTAAGTCAACAACAAGAAATTGATGTTTAGGAAAGGGGCTCAATATTGGCGCTGAATTGTTTGGGAGGAAAGACTCATCACCTATGCCATTCAACGCAATTGTACAGTCTCATTTATGGTAAAGATAATTTATTGAGACAGTAGATGGCAAGGCTGCTATATCATACACTCCAGTCTGATTTTGAACCAAATTCATCAATGATTATTAATATGATAGTTGAAGTTAAAAAAAAAGGGGAACATCATAAGCACAATATAAGCATTGTTTTGAAATTTCCAAACTAGAGAAATTAATGAAAAGTACTGGTGGAGAAATAATTCAAGTTCGAAGAGGATAACAATAATAGTTTACAAAACAATTAAAATGGTCATCCGGGCGGGAAATTCAGACTTCTGGTTACGAGTTTGCAGTAGAACCATAATCATTCAGGTTTCATCAATCAAGTATTGATAATGATGCTATCGCGTTTTTCCGACGAGTTTTGTTGGCAATTCGATGAATTTTCAAAGCCCTCTTCTTACTAGAATCCAACTGGATCTCAGGCTCCTTCTTGATAGACTTTGCACGCTACCTTCTTTGTCCATTGGAGTGTACGCTCTTGGCTTGGGATGTCCTCCCAACACCGCCGACAAAGTTTGCAAACTACTTGAGTCCAAATGTAAGAATATTGGACAAAGCCATTGGATCTTCAACTTCCTGCATAATACACACAAAATAGCCATTTCATTATAACCCTGTTTTCCAGCACATCACAACAGTCCATGTTTCGGTTACAAAAGCCACAACAGAAATTGAAAAGAACATAACAGCATCAAGAAAAAAAAACTCACCTTAACCTCTTGAACTAGTTTGGTTTTTCCAAATCCACAACAAAAAAAAAACAACAAACTCAGCATATGCCTCTCACTGCAACACTCGATGTTACTTGTTTTTGATCGGATCCTTCTAACTTTCCATTTCCAAAAGATAAGCCATGGATGATTCAGCGTGTTACTTGCATCTCTTTAGATGAAGGACCTTCACCCATTGATAGCCGGCATCTAAACAGACCTCAAACCTGCAGCGGAAAGAAATGAAGGTTAAGCTTGTCAATCTAACAGAGCAATCTTATGCAGGTAAGAATCAATAGAGGTGAGCAGTGGAAATGCAGAAGAAAAGTGCAAGATGAAAGCGTAAGGCAATTGGAATACAAGCTGCAGAACGCAGCTTGCAGCATAGAATGCTTGCAACACCAAGTACATGTGAAGATGCAAAATGTCCAAAGTAAGCTTGAAGCACATGCAAAACGCAGTAAACGACGAGACCTGCACATCCAAATTCAAAAATACCTGCATTTTTTCGAACCATCCATGATAACAGAAGCTGCATTCATCATAGAGAATCAAAAACTATCTGAGTTTCAACGGTTAACAACCTGCAGAACCTGCACACCGGCATACCTCCAATGCATTACACATGACCAATGTAAACCACTTTGCTCACCACATAAACCTTGTATCCAATTTGACATTGCCAGACATGAGCACAAGGCTAACAAGCTGCAGTAGGAAAATACAACAAATCCATAACAATTCAGGCTCACTCTTAGTTAGAAATCCTGCAGCAACAAATCCAAGCAAAGCCAAGGCCACGTGAAAAGAACCGTGTTTGAGCTCCTCATGTTTTCATTTTTTTTACTGCAGTAACAAAACACAAAGCAATTGGCAAGTCAGTTGAAAATCCAGAAAATTCCCAAATTGGAATAGAAACAAAATTCAAAGAGAAAGTTTGAGCTCAGATTACCTGTTCCAAATCTAGTATCAAAGAGGCCAATCCAATTTCTGAGCACCAAAAAGACTTCTGGAAATTTTCTTCTTTGAGCTTTTGAGTACCAAATCCGAAAACCCTAATCTACGAGCATAAAAGGAGAAAAAGAAATCAGTGAGAAGGACGAAAAACTTGGAGGCGGAAAACTCCACAAGAGAACCCTAATCCCCAAATAAGGAACCGATTGGAAGGAGTGAAGGAGGGAGATTCGTTACCTGAGCTGTCGTCACCGTCGAAGGTCCGAAGGTGAGCTCTTTGTTTCTGCTTCAGCCGTGATTTTTCGTGTGTGAGAGAGACTTCGTTGAGAGCGTGAGCGTGTTCGTTGATGAGCGATTTTGAGGTAGAGAGATTTCGTCGAGAGACTTCGAGAGAGAGGCTTGAGAGACGACGCGAGCGATTTTGTGAGGGAGACGAGAGAAGCGAGTTCGTAAGAGGGATACGTTGAGTGGAGAGAGCGAGTTTGTAAGATTGGGGAGAGAGTGAGGTTGAGGGCAGTCTGTAACTATTCCATTTTTTTTTCTTTCTTTTAATTTACTTTAAGCAGAATAAACCATTAAAGACGTTTAAAATTCCTAGGTCTTTAGTTAATAATTGTTTTTTGTTTTCAACTTATCCCTCATTGAAAAACCCAACAGCCAAGCGGCTGGGTTTGATTATGGTAGTCCAACAGTTTTCCTTTTTTATTAGTTTTTTTATTTTAATTCTATTTTTTATTCTATCTTAGTTTATTTATCCAAACTAGCATCAAAATAATAACTAGTCATAAGTGGCCTGGTGGAGAGGGGTGGGTTCTTTGGTCTTTAGTGGGGTGGGTTCAATACCCACCTATGTAGCATTGCTTTCTTTTGGCATTTTATTTCTTTTAGCTATTTTATTTTCTTTTAGCATTTCCATTTCTTTTTATGTTTATGCCTTTATTATACTCATAGTTTCATTTGTTAATAATGCAAATTTGTTTTCTTTTAATTTCATCATTCATTCAAAACCATTTTAAAACTATTAAAATCATATTTTTCTCGATTCAATGTCGAGCCCATTTCCACACCCTTGTAAGTCGATTGCTTTTTAAGCATCGCCATCAACCTCACATAGCTTACTCTTGGGCTTTCTTACAATGAGCCGGTTCTCTTGCACTTACACTCATATTTCGCATCATTTGTTGTTTGGGCCCGATTTAATTATTTCATGATTTTGAATCCTCATTCGACAAAATGTACCCCACTTCCCCAATGTGTATATAATTTTGTATTGTTTTACTTCTCTATTCGTTTTAGATACTAACACAAGAGTAAAATCCACCATTTCTAGAAAAATACAAAAAATATGACTCGATCCAACGTCGAGTATTTTCTCAATAAACAAATCAATTCATTTCGCCCTCCTATTCTATTCCTTTTCTTTCAAACTTTCATCAAATGCTTGATTCAACGTCAAGCCATTTTTCCTGATAAAAACTCAAAAAATATTAATTCATAGTCAAGACTTTTTCAATAAAGATGGAAGTGGAACGTGGTGTATACCACGCACTCCTGAGACTAGGATTCGAGATGTATATCTCGCCAATCCTAGCTCTCGCCATCATCCAATTTACCCACTTTGTTTTCTCAAACACTCATTCAAATCTTTCTCAAACGTCCATCAATACTTGATCTAGGTCAAGTCATTTTCACAACAAAACTCAAAATACCTAATTCCTATTTAACACTTTTTCAATAAAGGTGGAAATGGAACATGGTGTATACCATGCGCTCCTGAGACTAGGATTCGAGATGTATATCTCGCCAATCTTAGCTCTCGCCATCGTCTAAAATTGTCAATGCGGTTTCTTCAAACCCTTTCTCAATCAAACCTAAAAATACTTAATCTCTATTAAACACTTTTGTAAATAAAGATGGAAATGGAACATGGTGTATACCATGCACTCCTGAGGCTAGGATTCGAGATGTATATCTCGCCAATCCTAGTTCTCGCCATCACTCAAAACACATCCAACCAATCAAACTCTTTTTCTCGCCGTCGTGCGACCAATCAAAAACCTTTTAAAATGAAAGATATATTGTCTTAAGAGATACAAAACAATATTTCGGCCACGATTGTTGAGTAGAGATAGATGACGCTTTTCCGAATATAGATTTGTAAATCCTAACACCTAAGTACATATTGCATGACAACTCTAGGGCAGAACTTCCCCATTTCTTTTATACCTTCCGTGCGTCTCCGATCTTGTGGCATGTCAATCCATCCTATTGCAAAGAGGTAACTGCCTAAGACTCGATTCAGCGAGCTGCGACACCTACTGCTAGGACATGAACACATTGCCCACTCTCCTTTGACACAACTAGTGTCCTCCTTTGTAAGTCCATGTTCAGATGGCAATCCCTATGTAGCCGAACTACGGCAACTCTGATTCTCATGTTCAGATGAGATACGTAGGCACAAGATGCGATGTCTTGTCGAGTTTGACTAACGACTAACAACTAATCCTTGTTTTCTTTCGCCCTTGTTGCGATCCTTTCTCTCGCCCTCGTTGCGATCGAGACATTCCCTTTCTCTTGCCCTAGTTGCAATCGAGACCCTTATTCCCGTAGTTAGTTGAAGTACATTATGCTCTGATTCTCATTCCAGATGAGATATGTAGGCATAAGACGCGATGTCTTAGCGAGCACACATCTCTTTAACCCATAGGTACCCGAGCTACGAAGACTCTGATTCTCATATTCAGATGAGATACGTATGCAATGGATGCGACATCCATGCGAGTCATTTTCTTTGACCCTTTCTTTTAGTAAATAGTACATTAGATAAACACACACCCTTTAGACAAGAGCAACAAGAGTGGATCCCGTAGAGTACTACGGATGCGTAGGGGTGCTAATACCTTCCCTTCGCATAATCGACCCCTGAACCCAAGATTTGGTTGCGAGACCTTGTCTTTTCCTTTCCTCTCTTCAGGTTTACTTCGAGTGTTTCCTTTCCCTCCTTTGGGATAAATAACGCACGGTGGCGACTCTTCTGTCATCTTTTTCTTTCGCCGGTTGTTTTTTTCGCACCCTTGTATTTTTCAGGTTGCGACAGCTGGCGACTCTGCTGGGGAGCGAACCCAGAATCTCTGGTTTCCCTAAGCGAGTCCCTCCTAGCTTTTGTAGGTTTCTTGTTTGTTGGGTGTTTATTCTTTTGTACAGTTATTTATTTTCAGCATTTACCTGCTTTACCTTATTGCATTCATGTACATATGTTTGTTGTATCTGTGGGTTCTGTGGGTTGTTTGTTTGTTGGGTTGGGACTGTTCTATGAGAGATAAGCCCACTACCCAGGCTTGAGTGTACACATAGGTGTTAGAGTGGATAGTCATGACGCTTGCGTGGCATGTTGCTATGTTAAGTTGTTCATGAGACCCACATTCCAGACAAGGTTTCTGTTGGATATATTTTGTCCTATGGGTGTTCCATAACGACAGATATTCCTTTAGAAATCGTCGACTCTGGTGACCATTTCCCGAGAACTCAGTCGAGGCCTCTCCTCCGAGACGTGATTATGTTAGCTCTGGTGGGCGCATTCTCGCTGCTCAATCCGAGGACCCCGAGACTGGGAACTTGCTTTAGGATGTCCTGTTGAGGGGAGTCAGTGGAGGTCTTTTATCCCAAAATAATACCAAACCTTCAGTGGTAAACGTATTATTCTCGACTGAAGGGCTGAAGCTGACAAACTTCTGTTCTTAGAACCTACCAGTGAGGGGCGGGCTAAATTCAGGGAACCTTAACCTCCAACCAACCCGGTTTTCTGGAGCAGAGTTTTGATCTTATATTATATTCTTCAGTGGGTTTTCTCTTCAGACAGTGCAACCCGACAGATGTTCAAGCAGATACAGCAGTCCTGATTTCCATGTCACTGCATTGCATCACATCATTTTGCATTCATATCACTTAATACATGTTTATCTATTCCCAGGGGTTTATATCTTCTTCTTGATTCCGGTCGGGGTTCTCTTGTTTTTCTACGATGGACATTGGCAGAAAGAGACACGTCGCCTACAAGTTTCCTTTGGTTTGTTTGGAGCCTATTCAACAGATGACGAAGTTAATGAATCACGATTCTCTAGAAGGATTCCGGAAGGAGTACGGGTTGATTCTAAGTTTCGTCACGGTTCTTTCCAAGGATCAACATGATGCTCTCTTCACACTGTTGCAGTTCTATGACCCTCCATTGAGGTGTTTCACATTCCCGGATTATATTTTGGTCCCTACTTTGGAGGAGATTGCCAGTTTTCTCAAAGTTCCTATCAAGTCACAGTTGTTGTTCTACAGTTCTGAGTTGCTGCCCGATCTCAGCATGGTTGCTTCGGCCACATATTTGGGGAAATCAGCCTTGAAGGATAATATGTGTCAAAAGGGAGGAGTCAGTGGTTTTCATTTGAGTTTCTTACTGGGAGAAGCAAAGAAGAAACTTGAAGATGGTGACCAGAGGGGTTTCAATACTGTGTTGGCTCTTTGTGTGTATGGGATGGTCCTGTTCCCTAATGTTGCCAAATTTGTGGACATGGACGCAATACGCCTCTTCGTGTTGGGAAATCCAGTGCCGACCTTGCTAGGAGATTTCTTTCATTCGGTGCACCACAGGAATGAGAATAGAAAAGGAGGATTGTTGAATTGTTGTGCGCCTTTGTTTTATAAGTGGTTCAGTTCTCACCTACCCAAATCAGGAGCGTTCGTTGATGTCGAGGACTCGTTGAGTTGGTCGAAGAGATTGATGGGGTTGAGAGCTGAAGATATTTCTTGGTGGTCTGACCGGAGCTTGCTTCGGGCGGATATTATTCACAGTTGTGGGAACTTCCCAAATGTACCGTTGGTAGGAAGAAGAGGAGGAATCAACTATAATCCTTCTCTAGCGGTTAGACAGTTTGGATATGCTTTAAGAACTCCGCCTTTGGAAAAGGACGTGGAAGAATCACTGTTTTTCCATTCTTCGCCTGATTTGACTGTATCCCGTAAGGCAGCAGAGGCCTGGCTCAAGGTGATCAAGAGAGGAAGAACTGTGCTTGGAAAAGGAGATTATAGAACTTACCCTCAGTATGGAGAGTGGCTTCAAGGAAGAGTCGAAGAGTTGGGTCTGCCGTTTCCTATAGAAGAACCTTTGTATCCACCTACTCCTGCGCAGTCAACAATGGTGAGCCGAGAGGAGTATGACAAATTGAAGAAAGCCATGGAGGAGCTTCAAATTGAAAACTCGGAGTTAAGTGTGAAGTTGCAAGACTATATGCATCAATTCCATGAGGCAGAATATCAGAAGGGGGAAGCCGTCAGATTGCAAGAGGAAGCAGAGAGGAAATTAGTTGTAGAGGTGGACTTCTTCAGGAAGACAGACAAGGCCTTGGAATCATCCAGTTCTGAGTTGAGGCGAGTCAAGCAACAATTAATGGATGCTCATGGTAAATTGGCAGGGTGGCAAGAGCAATGGGATGCATTTTCAACTTCTCGGAAAGCAAAGGAGGAGGAGATGGTGACCGAACTGACTGGTCAGATGGAGAAATTGAAGACTTTGCTGAAGGAGAAGAACAATGAGCTTCTGTGCGCCCGTTCTACCAATGGTTACATCACCGATCAACTCAATGAGGCTCGAGGACAGATTGAGGAACTTAAGGTGTTGGCGGGTTTGAAGAAATCCAGACTTGAAGAGGTATTCGGAGAAGATGACGGGAATTACTACAGAGAGCACATCAACGAGTTGGATGGAGTTATTCACCAGAGGAATATGCTTATCCGGCGTTTGATAGAATTCCCAGATCATCCTGACACGACAACATTGCTGGCTGAAGTGAGGAGCAGTCCTCATGGTTTGTACACAGGAGGCTGAGTCCTGATTATTGCTCCTCCCTTTACTTATTGCTTTGTTGTTGTGTAGTGATGATCCACAGGCTTGTTGTGGAGATTCTCTTTTGATGTACTTTCGGCTAAGGCCCCTTTCCTTGAACTTGTTTGTATGATGGTTTCCCTTTATTGCATATTGATCTCAGAAGTTTATCTATGACTCGGTCTTCTTGCACTATTCACCTGATGTGAGACTGGAATCAAGGGGGTAGAATACCTTTTGGATTTGATAAACATGTCATTGCATTTACATATTCATTTTCATATCTTGCATAACAGGTACCGCTGCGGTGTTCTCATATTATTTGGTGTTCCACTAGCAGGATAGCTGATTCAGGAATTCACCGGTACGGAACCCGCAGAAACCAGCAGAAAGCAATGGAAAGTCTACAAGCAGAACTTGCTAAGATGAGGGTCCGCATGAACCAATTCATGGATGTGGTTCAGGGAGTAGCTCAAGGACAGCAAGAGATTAGACAAATGATACAAAGGAATCCTGCAACTACTCAACCAGAGGTCGTGACTGATCCTCCAATTGCAGAGGTTAATGGACCGGGGCCTGTCCCGATCCCACATAACAACCTTGATCAACAACCCATCCACGATGATCAAGATGATCAGTTCTTGCTGCCAGAAGACTTTGGTTTGGGCCATGGCATGGATCCCATGTTCAGGAGATTAGAGGAGAGGTTGAAGGCGGTAGAAGGACAAAACCCCCTGGGGGTAGATGTTTCTGACTTGGGATTGGTCCCAGGCGTGAGGGTCCCACCGAAGTTCAAAGTCCCAATCTTTGACAAGTACAATGGTAGCTCTTGCCCGAAGACCCATGTGCAAGCCTACTTCCGAAAGATGGTTGCATACTCTGATGACGAGAAGCTACTTATGTACTTCTTCCAGGACAGCCTAGCTGGGGCATCCTTGGAATGGTACATGAGGTTGGATAGAGCCCACATCCGTTGTTGGAGGGATTTGGCGGAAGCTTTTGTGAAGCAATACCAGTATAATGCAGACATGGCCCCAGACAGAACTCAACTCCAGAACTTATCTCTTAAAAGCAATGAGTGCTTCAGGGAATACGCTCAACGCTGGAGGGAGACAGCTTCCTGTGTGCAACCTCCCATGTTGGAAAAGGAAATGGCCAACATGTTCATGAATACGTTGCCTGGACCTTACCTGGAGCGTCTGGTGGGGTGCAATGCCTCCAATTTTGCTGATGTGGTCTCTACCGGAGAGAGGGTAGAGAATTACCTAAAGACCTACAAGAGCCACAATGGAGGTGGATCTTCATCAGGAGTAAAGAAGCCATTTATGGGAGGACAGAAGCAGAGGGAGGGGGGTGTGAATTCTGTGTCTTCATATCAAAACAGGAGGAATAATTTTCAAAACTATCATCAGCGACCGTATGTTGCAGCTGTGACTATCCCGGCTGCAGCACCACTACAACAACAACCACAACGTCAGCAAACTCAGTATCAACAACAACAACAGCCAGGTAACAGACCCGCCTATCAACAGAGGCAGAGGATGATGGACCGGCGTTTCGACACTCTTCCAATGTCGTACGCTCAGCTGCTTACAAGTCTTCAACAACTACAACTTGTGCAGCTACGCACTCTGGCTCCTCCGGTTGGTAGACTTCCGGTGGGTTACGATGCCAATGCTAGGTGTAGTTTCCACTCTGGGGCACCTGGCCACAATATTGAGAACTGCAAAGCTTTTAAGCACGTAGTTCAGGACCTCATAGATTCAAAGGCTATCAACCTTGCATCGGCTCCTAATGTCGTCAACAATCCCATGCCACAGCATGGTGGTGCAAACGTGAATATGCTGGAAGAAGAAGCCAAGTCCGTTAAGGATGTGTTGAAGTTGAAGACTCCGTTGTTGGAAATTAAGGAATGCTTGCTGAAGGCCGATGTTTTCCCCGGTTGTGGGAAAGGTTGTTTGGATTGCGCTACACAGGGTAAGGATTGCTTGAAGCTGCAGCAGGGTATCCAGGTCTTGCTTGACAATGGTACCCTCCAAGTTGAAGACTTGTCTGTCAAAGAGTTTGCTGAAGGGGTAGTTGAAGAGGTGTTTGAAGATCCTGTTGAAGAATTCACAGATGTTGTTCCTGCTGACTGTGTATTTCCCATTGATGTATTTAATTTTTCAAATGTTGTTGCTGATATACCAAACAATGTATTTGATTTTGATGTAACTGAACTTGATTCCGATGTTCCGAATGTTTTTGTTTCAATGAATGAGATTCCTGAGTATGACTATGATGTCGCTACTATCACCATCTTTTACCCGACTAATCAGATCAGTGTGCCAGAAGCACAACCAGTGCCACCAGTGCGACCGGCCGCTATGACAATCACAACCCCTGGTCTTTTACCTTTCACAAGCGATAGGGCCATTCCTTGGCATTATGGGGGGAATGTATACACACACGATCATGGGGTGGAACGACCTTTGAAGGTAGAAGAGGGTCAAAAGTCTGAACTCGAAAATGAAGGTCCCGCAGTGGACAATGTTGGTGGAATCGGGCGATTCACCAGGAGTGGCAGACTATTCTCGCCACCCGTTACCCAAACTGAGAGCACTGATGCCGCGGTTAAGGCAAAAGGCAAACAAGTTGTAAATGAGGGCACTTCTGCACCCCAGACTGGCTCAGAGCCTACTTTCTCGAATGATGTGGACGAGCTCTTAAGAATTATAAAGAAAAGCGACTACAAAGTAGTCGATCAGTTGATTCAGACGCCGTCTAAGATATCCATTCTCTCACTCCTGTTGTGTTCAGAGGCACACAGGGAGGCACTTCTGAAGGTCCTTAATGCTGCATATGTGCCTCAGGAGATCTCAGTAAACCAACTAGAAGGGATCATTGCAAATATTCATGCAAGCAACGGGTTGGGTTTTACTGATTCTAATTTAACACCAGCTGGACGCAACCATAACAAAGCTTTGCATATCTCAATGGAATGCAAAGACACCGTGTTATCTCATGTTCTGGTGGATACAGGTTCCTCTCTCAATGTGCTACCCAAGAGAGCCCTGTCAAGGTTAGAAGTAGAAGGTTTGATCTTGAAACCTTCCGATCTCATGGTGAGAGCCTTCGATGGTTCTAAGAGGTCGGTGTTTGAAGAGGTAGAATTGCCAATTCAGATTGGATCACAAACCTTCAACACCGTATTCTATGTGATGGATATCAGTCCCTCGTACAGTTGCCTTCTGGGTCGTCCTTGGATCCACAATGCTGGGGCAGTCTCCTCAACACTGCATCAGAAGATCAAGTTCCCAGTCAATGGAAGAATTGTCACCGTCTGTGGTGAGGAGGACATACTGGTAAGTAACCTGTCTACCTTCAAGTACGTAGAGGTAGAAGGTGAAATTCATGAGACTCTCTGTAAGGCCTTTGAGTCAGTTCAGATCAAGGATGCAGCTCCGGTGGAAGGGGTTAAAGCAGGAGCCCCTATCTCATCTTTCAAGCAGGCACAAGCCTTGGTGGATTCAGGTATTGCTCCCGGTTGGGGACGTCTGTTGGAGTTACCAATGAAAGACGACAAGTTCGGGATTGGGTATCAACCAGCGCTGACTTCTATAACTTCAGCACTTCAGACTCGTCAGGGGCCGATTACTTTCTCTAGTGCTGGCGTCATCCAATATGGCCAGATCTCTGCGATCAACGATGAAAATGGAGATAGTGATTGCGACATCGACAACTGGGTGCGTCCGAGGATCCCTGGTGAAGTCATCAACAATTGGTCTTCCGAGGAAATTGTCCAAGTCACTCTTCTAGAGGAGTAATTTTTCTTTGTTTATTCATGCATGTCCAAGTCTTACGTTCCGCCCAGGGCGTAATGACTCATTGTAGGGCTCATCTATGTGAATACCTGCATTGTTTATCATAAATGAAGGACGTCTTTTGCATTCAAATATTTTGTTCACTGTCTTTCTATTTTTGCAGTTTTCAAAATTTCAAAAGAATAAAAATATTTGGCAATGTTTTGTTTAGTTTTCACTCACTGTTCACACTCATAAGCACATACCATCACTCATGCAGATGCACATCACCGGATCCTATTGATAACGATTCTGCTATGGCTCGCTTCGACTTCGAAAACCCAATCTTCCAAGCTGAAGAAGAGGGTGATGAAGACTGTGAACTCCCTGAAGAACTTGCCAGGTTATTAAAATAGGAGGAAAGGGTCATTCAACCGCATCAAGAGTCTGTTGAAGTGATTAATCTCGGCACCGAGGACGCCAAGAGAGAAATCAAGATAGGGGTTGCTTTGGAAGACGATGTAAAAAAGGGGTTGATTGAACTGTTGCAAGAGTATGTTGACGTCTTCGCTTGGTCTTATCAGGATATGCCAGGGCTTGACACAGACATTGTGGTACACCGTTTACCTCTCAAAGAGGGTTGTCCTCCGGTCAAGCAGAAGCTTAGAAGAACAAGACCAGAGATGGCTGTCAAGATAAAAGAAGAAGTGCAAAAACAGTTGGATGCAGGGTTTCTAGCGGTTACCAATTATCCGCCATGGGTCGCAAATGTCGTTCCAGTACCTAAGAAGGATGGAAAGGTACGGATGTGTGTCGACTACCGGGATCTGAACAGAGCCAGTCCTAAAGATGATTTCCCATTACCTCACATCGACGTTTTGGTGGATAACACAGCTCAGTTCTCGGTATTCTCCTTCATGGATGGCTTTTCTGGCTATAACCAAATCAAGATGGCACCAGAAGACATGGAGAAGACAACTTTCATAACCCCATGGGGCACCTTCTGCTATAAGGTGATGCCGTTTGGTCTGAAAAACGTTGGGGCAACATATCAACGAGCTATGGTGACTCTGTTCCATGATATGATTCATCATGAAATCGAGGTTTATGTGGACGATATGATTGCCAAATCTCAGACAGAAGAAAAACATTTGGTGAATCTGTAGAAATTGTTTGAACGGTTAAGGAAATTCAAGTTGAGGCTTAATCCGAACAAGTGCACTTTTGGGGTGAGATCTGGAAAATTGCTGGGTTTTATTGTTAGCGGAAAAGGGATTGAGGTGGATCCTGACAAAGTGAAAGCAATACAGGAAATGCCTGAGCCAAGAACGGAGAAGCAAGTCCGTGGTTTCTTAGGGAGGTTGAATTACATTGCAAGGTTCATCTCTCACCTAACAGCCACGTGTGAGCCAATTTTCAAATTGCTGAGGAAAGATCAGGCTATCAGGTGGAATGACGATTGTCAAAGGGATTTTGAAAAGATAAAAGAGTATTTGCAGAATCCCCCTATCCTCATGCCTCCAGTCCCAGGGAAACCGCTGATTATGTACTTGACAGTACTTGACAATTTTATGGGTTGTGTTCTCGGTCAACACGACGAGACAGGTAGGAAAGAGCATGCCATCTACTACCTGAGTAAAAAATTCACAGACTGCGAGTCGAGATACTCAATGCTTGAAAAGACATGTTGTGCACTTGCATGGGCTGCTAAGCGATTGAGACAATACATGCTGACTCACACAACCTTACTGATCTCCAAGATGGATCCAGTCAAGTATATATTCGAGAAGCCAGCTCTCACGGGAAGGGTTGCTCGTTGGCAAATGGTATTGACAGAGTATGATATCCAGTATACATTCCAGAAAGCCATCAAGGGGAGTATTCTGTCAGACTATCTTGCTTAACAACCGATTGAAGACTATGAGCCGATGAAGTTTGATTTTCCAGATGAAGACATCATGTTCCTCAAGATGAAAGACTGTGAAGAGCCAGTTGTTGGGGAGGGACCTGATCCAGATGAAAAGTGGATTTTAACGTTTGATGGGGCCGTCAACGCCAAAGGAAGTGGAATTGGCGCTATCATTACTACTCCGAAAGGTGCCCACATGCCTTTCACCGCTCGTATGACTTTCGAGTGCACCAATAATGAAGCTGAGTACGAGGCCTGTATCTTGGGTATTGAGCAAGCCATTGATCTGAGAATCAAGACTCTGGACATCTTCGGAGATTCAGCTCTAGTGATCAATCAAGTGAATGGTGATTGGAATACTCTCCAGCCCACTCTGGTCCCCTACAGAGATTACACGAGAAGACTGTTGACTTTCTTCACAACAGTAAAGCTGTATCATATACCTCGTGATGAGAACCAGATGGCAGATGCTCTTGCTACTCTATCCTCCATGATCAAGGTGGTTTGGTGGAACCATGCTCCTAGGATCGATGTTATGCGCCTCGATAGGGCCGCGTATGTGTTTGCCGCTGAACTAATGGTCGATGACAAGCCCTGGTATCACGATATCAAGTGCTTTCTGAAGAATCAAGAGTACCCTGCAGGGGCATCCAACAATGACAGAAAGACTTTGAGAAGATTGGCAGGCAGTTTCTTCTTGAACAAAGACGATGTGCTGTATAAGAGGAACTTCGACATGGTTTTACTCAGATGCATGGACAAACACGAGGCGGACATGTTAATGCAGGAAGTTCATGAAGGTTCCTTCGGTACTCATGCCGGCGGACATGCAATGGCTAAGAAATTGTTAAGGGCGGGTTATTACTGGATGACCATGGAATCAGATTGTTTCAGTTATGCTCGGAAGTGCCATAAATGCCAGATTTATGCTGATAAGGTGCATGTACCGCCGAATCCTCTGAATGTGATGTCTTCGCCGTGGCCGTTTGCAATGTGGGGCATTGACATGATTGGAAAGATTGAGCCGACTGCTTCCAATGGGCATCGCTTCATCCTTGTTGCCATCGACTATTTCACCAAGTGGGTCGAAGCAGCATCGTTCGCGAATGTCACCAGACATGTGGTTGCCCGTTTCATTAAGAAGGAAATCATTTGTCGCTATGGGATTCCCGAGAGAATCATTACTGATAATGGTTCCAATCTCAATAACAAAATGATGAAGGAGTTGTGCCAGAACTTCAACATTCAGGATCACAATTCTTCCCCCTATCGTCCTAAGATGAACGGTGTTGTTGAGGCAGCAAATAAGAACATAAAGAAGATTGTGCAGAAGATGGTCGTTACGTACAGAGATTGGCACGAGATGCTACCCTTCGCCTTGCATGGGTACCGCACTTCAGTACGTACATCGACCGGGGCGACCCCTTACTCCCTGGTGTATGGTATGGAAGCAGTCCTACCTGTTGAAGTGGAGATTCCTTCTCTAAGAGTCCTGTTGGATGTCAAGCTAGATGAAGCTGAATGGATTCGGACAAGGTTCAATGAGTTGAGTCTTATCGAAGAGAAGCGAAAGGCAGCCATTTGTCATGGGCAGTTGTATCAGAGTCGGATGAAGAGAGCCTTTGACCAGAAAGTGCGCCCTCGATGTTTCCAAGTCGGAGATTTGGTGTTAAAAAGAATCCTTCCTCCTCAGACGGATCACAGGGGCAAGTGGACTCCTAACTATGAGGGACCGTATATCGTCACCAAGGTTTTCGATGGTGGGGCCTTAATGCTTGTAACGATGGATGGAGAAGACTTCACTTCCCCTGTGAACTCAGACGTAGTTAAAAAATACTTCGCATAAGATAGACCCGTTGGACAGTAAAAAGAATAGTCCAGGCAAAAATGGGCATTCCGACGAACCAAGAAAATGAAAAGGTTCGGGCAAAAATTAGGGATTAAAAATGAAAAGATCGTACACCCGGTAAGTTGAAAACCTGAAAAGGAAACTTAGGCAAAAATGGGTATCCCGGTGGATTGAAAACCCGAAAAGGGAAATCCAGGCAAAAGTTAGGGATTTAGCGAATGACTGCGCTCTGAGTTAGTTTTGAATCTCATCTCATGTCGGTGACTGGAAACTTTCAAAAGGGTAGGAAACAGTTCAATCACTTTTTCAGAAGGCGGATCATCTGGAGGATCTTGAAGACGGGCAAGTCATAGCAGAATTGGAACCCAATAGAAATCCATTTCACATTGCCATTAGATTAATTTCTGTTTTTATCTTTTGTGCGATTACCTCTTTCCAGGGATTGCTTCCTGATGTAAATGCCTATTCAGAGGCCATTCAATCAATAAAATCATGTTATTCAGTATATCTCTGTTTTCATTTTCATTTTACTGTTTTGTTTGCAAAAATGACGTCCGAATTTTTGATAAACATCGCATCATGACACATAAGGGCTTTACAGGTATATGCTTAATAAACATTTAAAGTTGCTGTGAATTTTAAGTGCTTTGGATCATCTATTCAGAACAGATACCCTCGGGGCATTTCCTAAGCATGTGTGTCAGACTATACACTCCCCAGCGGAGTTGACAGTACCAAACTGTATCTTCCCAGCAGAAGCAGCTGCTCCTCAGAGTTCGATGCCAGATCGAGGATTTCAATCCCAGATCGATGATCTCTTTCCTGGAAGCATAACCTCGGTACCGTATCGGTGTTTGCTCCCCCTGCTGAGTCATCTCTCGTAGATTATGGTTGCCAGAACCACTATCGCTTCCCCCAACAACAGTTTTGCAGCGCCGTTCTCTCCCCAGTCAGAGTCTCGGTATCTCGTCATTGCCAGAACACCGCGTGGCCGGTCATTTCCCCACATAGTTCATTATGCTGTGCATCTCCAACAGTAGTGCCAGGGTCCGGAAGATTGTGATCATTTCCCCAATAGGATTCCTTGCTTCAGCTTGGCATTTTCCCCAGCATTTCGCATCCCTGCATGTAGAATCATATTGCATTGCATCCTCCCAAATCGCGTAGCATTTCCATTTTCATGGAGCATTACGCCATCGCAAAATTCAAACATGCGCATGTAAGCATAAAACATTCTTGGTATCCCAAGTGATAAGCCAGAAGTTTGTTTCCAGTGCTCAGACTGAAGTTTGTTCATGACTTATTATCCCTAGCATGGGTCGTTGGCCCACGTGCCGCCTCAATTATCATTTTCCCTATTTCTGCCGAGGCTGATAGGCATGAAGTTTCCGGTATCCAGACCGAAGTGGCATTCAGGCCAGTTTTTCCGATATTCAGATCGAAGAAGTTTCCGACAATCAGGTCGAAGTACTTGTGGCATTCAGGCCAGTTTTTTCCGATTTTCAGATCGAAGAAGTTTCCGACAATCAGGTCGAAGTACTTGTGGCATTCAGGCCAGTTTCCGGTATTCAGACCGAAGTGGCATTCAGGCCAGTTTTTTTTCCGATTTTCAGATCGAAGAAGTTTCCGACAATCAGGTCGAAGTACTTGTGGCATTCAGGCCAGTTTCCGGTATTCAGACCGAAGTGGCATTCAGGCCAGTTTTTTCCGATTTTCAGATTGAAGAAGTTTCCGACATTCAGGTCGATTCAAACGTGTGGCATTCAGGTCAGTTCCCGGTATCTAGACCGAAGTGGCATTCAGGCCAGTTTTTTCCAATTTTTCAGATCGAAGAAGTTTCCGACGATCAAGTCGAAGTACTTGTGGCATTCAGGCCAGTTTCCGGTATTCAGACCGAAGTGGCATTCAAGCCAGTTTTTTCCGATTTTTCAGATCGAAGAAGTTTCCGACATTCAGGTCGATGCAACTTGTGGCATTCAGGCCAGTTCCCGGTATCTAGACCGAAGTGGCATTCAGGCCAGTTTTTTCCAATTTTTCAGATCGAAGAAGTTTCCGACGATCAAGTCGAAGTACTTGTGGCATTCAGGCCAGTTTTCCGATTTTCAGATCGAAGTGGTGTTCAGACCAGATTTCCGGTGATCAGACCAACATTGATACTCTCATATTCCGATGCTTAGTGTTCAGACTAATGTGCGGCGTTCAGGCCATTGGTATTCCTGTGTTACCATTTATTTTGGTATCCAGGTCAACTTTATGTTTCGGTACTCAGGCCGATTTTCACCGTACCAGACGGATTCTTCTTTTGAGATTGCTTCTTTGCCGATTCTGACAGGCATTGTTAATTATTTCATAGGGATTCAGGATCAAAATCCGGGTCTTCTTAGTATTTAACCATCTCCCGCTATGATCATATGAAGAGTGTCCTGCTTCATATTCTCTAGTTGAAGATACTTAAATAGGGGCAACTGTCATACCCTGATTTTGACCCTGAGATTTTTTCCCAGTCAATCACCCGTATGGTCATAAAATTTTGCTTCATGCTCAGATGATGGCCCAAGGTTTGATTGGATTTAAGTTTTGTGTTGTCCTGTGGACGAGTTGGTATATCAGGTACCATAATGTAGTTTTGAATCAGGGGAAAGTTGATTTCAATGTAGTGTTGGATCGGAGGAAAGTTGGTTTTGGGTTGAATGCTTGGAATTTGAGCCATCATGAATATTTGTTAAGGATGAAAGACAAATAATCCCGCTAATAAATAGATAACCCTTGTTAATGTTTTGATCACTCTATTGTATTATGGATTAGAGCGTATTGAATGAATCAATGGCCGACATTATTTATTTCCTTTAAACGGTCAAGTATGTTCTTGAGAATGGATTAGCTTTAGAGAATCTTACTCTTTGAAGGGTACATTTTGCAAGATCACAACATACTTGGAGTGTACATTTGGTAATAATGGAAGTAGCTATTTGTCCACGTGCAGCAGAAGCCAGTTTTCATGTGTCCCCTGTAAGTCAACAACAAGAAATTGATGTTTAGGAAAGGGGCTCAATATTGGCGATGAATTGTTTGGGAGGAAAGACTCATCACCTATGCCATTCAACGCAATTGTACAATCTCATTTATGGTAAAGATAATTTATTGAGACAGTAGATGGCAAGGCTGCTATATCATTCACTCCAGTCTGATTTTGAACCAAATTCATCAATGATTATTAATATGATAGTTGAAGTTAAAAAAAAAAGGGGAACATCATAAGCACAATATAAGCATTGTTTTGAAATTTCCAAACTAGAGAAATTAATGAAAAGTACTGGTGGAGAAATAATTCAAGTTCGAAGAGGATAACAATAATAGTTTACAAAACAATTAAAATGGTCATCCGGGCGGGAAATTCAGACTTCTGGTTACGAGTTTGCAGTAGAACCATAATCATTCAGGTTTCATCAATCAAGTATTGATAATGATGCTGTCGCGTTTTTCCGACGAGTTCTGTTGGCAATTCGATGAATTTTCAAAGCCCTCTTCTTACTAGAATCCAACTGGATCTCAGGCTCCTTCTTGACAGATTTTGCAGGCTACCTTCTTTGTCCATTGGAGTGTACGCTCTTGGCTTGGGATGTCCTCCCAACACCGCCGACAAAGTTTGCAAACTACCTGAGTCCAAATGTAAGAATATTGGACAAAGCCATTGGATCTTCAACTTCCTGCATAATACACACAAAATAGCCATTTCATTATAACCCTGTTTTCCAGCACATCACAACAGTCCATGTTTCGGTTACAAAAGCCACAACAGAAATTGAAAAGAACATAACAGCATCAAGAAAAAAAAACTCACCTTAACCTCTTGAACTAGTTTGGTTTTTCCAAATCCACAACAAAAAAAAAACAACAAACTCAGCATATGCCTCTCACTGCAGCACTCGATGTTACTTGTTTTTGATCGGATCCTTCTAACTTTCCATTTCCAAAAGATAAGCCATGGATGATTCAGCGTGTTACTTGCATCTCTTTAGATGAAGGACCTTCACCCATTGATAGCCGGCATCTAAACAGACCTCAAACCTGCAGCGGAAAGAAATGAAGGTTAAGCCTGTCAATCTAACAGAGCAATCTTATGTAGGTAAGAATCAATAGAGGTGAGCAGTGGAAATGCAGAAGAAAAGTGCAAGATGAAAGCGTAAGGCAATTGGAATACAAGCTGCAGAACGCAGCTTGCAGCATAGAATGCTTGCAACACCAAGTACATGTGAAGATGCAAAATGTCCAAAGTAAGCTTGAAGCACATGCAAAACGCAGTAAACGACGAGACCTGCACATCCAAATTCAAAAATACCTGCATTTTTTCGAACCATCCATGATAACAGAAGCTGCATTCATCATAGAGAATCAAAAACTATCTGAGTTTCAACGGTTAACAACCTGCAGAACCTGCACACCGGCATACCTCCAATGCATTACACATGACCAATGTAAACCACTTTGCTCACCACATAAACCTTGTATCCAATTTGACATTGCCAGACATGAGCACAAGGCTAACAAGCTGCAGTAGGAAAATACAACAAATCCATAACAATTCAGGCTCACTCTCAGTTAGAAATCCTGCAGCAACAAATCCAAGCAAAGCCAAGGCCACGTGAAAAGAACCGTGTTTGAGCTCCTCATGTTTTCATTTTTTTTACTGCAGTAACAAAACACAAAGCAATTGGCAAGTCAGTTGAAAATCCAGAAAATTCCCAAATTGGAATAGAAACAAAATTCAAAGAGAAAGTTTGAGCTCAGATTACCTGTTCCAAATCTAGTATCAAAGAGGCCAATCCAATTTCTGAGCACCAAAAAGACTTCTGGAAATTTTCTTCTTTGAGCTTTTGAGTACCAAATCCGAAAACCCTAATCTGTGAGCATAAAAGGAGAAAAAGAAATCAGTGAGAAGGACGAAAAACTTGGAGGCGGAAAACTCCACAAGAGAACCCTAGTCCCCAAATAAGGAACCGATTGGAAGGAGTGAAGGAGGGAGATTCGTTACCTGAGCTGTCGTCACCGTCGAAGGTCCGAAGGTGAGCTCTTTGTTTCTGCTTCAGCCGTGATTTTTCGTGTGTGAGAGAGACTTCGTTGAGAGCGTGAGCGTGTTCGTTGATGAGCGATTTTGAGGTAGAGAGATTTCGTCGAGAGACTTCGAGAGAGAGGCTTGAGAGACGACGCGAGCGATTTCGTGAGGGAGACGAGAGAAGCGAGTTCGTAAGAGGGATACGTTGAGTGGAGAGAGCGAGTTTGTAAGATTGGGGAGAGAGTGAGGTTGAGGGCAGTCTGTAACTACTCCATTTTTTTTCTTTCTTTTAATTTACTTTAAGCAGAATAAACCATTAAAGACGTTTAAAATTCCTAGGTCTTTAGTTAATAATTGTTTTTTGTTTTCAACTTATCCCTCATTGAAAAACCCAACAGCCAAGCGGCTGGATTTGATTATGGTAGTCCAACAGTTTTCCTTTTTTATTAGTTTTTTTATTTTAATTCTATTTTTTATTCTATCTTAGTTTATTTATCCAAACTAGCATCAAAATAATAACTAGTCATAAGTGGCCTGGTGGAGAGGGGTGGGTTCTTTGGTCTTTAGTGGGGTGGGTTCAATACCCACCTATGTAGCATTGCTTTCTTTTGGCATTTTATTTCTTTTAGCTATTTTATTTTCTTTTAGCATTTCCATTTCTTTTTATGTTTATGCCTTTATTATACTCATAGTTTCATTTGTTAATAATGCAAATTTGTTTTCTTTTAATTTCATCATTCATTCAAAACCATTTTAAAACTATTAAAATCATATTTTTCTCGATTCAATGTCGAGCCCATTTCCACACCCTTGTAAGTCGATTGCTTTTTAAGCATCGCCATCAACCTCACATAGCTTACTCTTGGGCTTTCTTAC
Organism: Lathyrus oleraceus; assembly: GCF_024323335.1. Lineage (NCBI taxonomy): Eukaryota > Viridiplantae > Streptophyta > Magnoliopsida > Fabales > Fabaceae > Lathyrus > Lathyrus oleraceus. The sequence goes on from NC_066582.1 coordinate 407,233,888, forward strand.
AATGAGCCGGTTCTCTTGCACTTACACTCATATTTCGCATCATTTGTTGTTTGGGCCCGATTTAATTATTTCATGATTTTGAATCCTCATTCGACAAAATGTACCCCACTTCCCCAATGTGTATATAATTTTGTATTGTTTTACTTCTCTATTCGTTTTAGATACTAACACAAGAGTAAAATCCACCATTTCTAGAAAAATACAAAAAATATGACTCGATCCAACGTCGAGTATTTTCTCAATAAACAAATCAATTCATTTCGCCCTCCTATTCTATTCCTTTTCTTTCAAACTTTCATCAAATGCTTGATTCAACGTCAAGCCATTTTTCCTGATAAAAACTCAAAAAATATTAATTCATAGTCAAGACTTTTTCAATAAAGATGGAAGTGGAACGTGGTGTATACCACGCACTCCTGAGACTAGGATTCGAGATGTATATCTCGCAAATCCTAGCTCTCGCCATCATCCAATTTACCCACTTTGTTTTCTCAAACACTCATTCAAATCTTTCTCAAACGTCCATCAATACTTGATCTAGGTCAAGTCATTTTCACAACAAAACTCAAAATACCTAATTCCTATTTAACACTTTTTCAATAAAGGTGGAAATGGAACATGGTGTATACCATGCACTCCTGAGACTAGGATTCGAGATGTATATCTCGCCAATCTTAGCTCTCGCCATCGTCTAAAATTGTCAATGCGGTTTCTTCAAACCCTTTCTCAATCAAACCTAAAAATACTTAATCTCTATTAAACACTTTTGTAAATAAAGATGGAAATGGAACATGGTGTATACCATGCACTCCTGAGGCTAGGATTCGAGATGTATATCTCGCCAATCCTAGTTCTCGCCATCACTCAAAGCACATCCAACCAATCAAACTCTTTTTCTCGCCGCCGTGCGACCAATCAAAAACCTTTTAAAATGAAAGATATATTGTCTTAAGAGATACAAAACAATGTTTCGGCCACGATTGTTGAGTAGAGATAGATGACGCTTTTCCGAATATAGATTTGTAAATCCTAACACCTAAGTACATATTGCATGACAACTCTAGGGCAGAACTTCCCCATTTCTTTTATACCTTCCGTGCGTCTCCGATCTTGTGGCATGTCAATCCATCCTATTGCAAAGAGGTAACTGCCTAAGACTCGATTCAGCGAGCTGCGACACCTACTGCTAGGACATGAACACATTGCCCACTCTCCTTTGACACAACTAGTGTCCTCCTTTGTAAGTCCATGTTCAGATGGCAATCCCTATGTAGCCGAACTACGGCAACTCTGATTCTCATGTTCATATGAGATACGTAGGCACAAGATGCGATGTCTTGTCGAGTTTGACTAACGACTAACAACTAATCCTTGTTTGCTTTCGCCCTTGTTGCGATCCTTTCTCTCGTCCTCGTTGCGATCGAGACATTCCCTTGCTCTTGCCCTAGTTGCAATCGAGACCCTTATTCCCGTAGTTAGTTGAACTACATTATGCTCTGATTCTCATTCCAGATGAGATATGTAGGCATAAGACGCGATGTCTTAGCGAGCACACATCTCTTTAACCCATAGGTACCCGAGCTACAAAGACTCTGATTCTCATATTCAGATGAGATACGTATGCAATGGATGCGACATCCGTGCGAGTCATTTTCTTTGACCCTTTCTTTTAGTAAATAGTACATTAGATAAACACACACCCTTTAGACAAGAGCAACAAGAGTGGATCCCGTAGAGTACTACGGATGCGTAGGGGTGTTAATACCTTCCCTTCGCATAATCGACCCCTAAACCCAAGATTTGGTTGCGAGACCTTGTCTTTTCCTTTCCTCTCTTCAGGTTTACTTCGAGCGTTTCCTTTCCCTCCTTTGGGATAAATAACGCACGGTGGCGACTCTTCTGTCATCTTTTTCTTTCGCCGGTTGTTTTTTTCGCACCCTTGTATTTTTCAGGTTGCGACAGTAAGGCCTCAGCGGATTTTCCTTTTGACGCAGATCCGGAAAGAACTCTTCGCGCTAGACTAAGACAAGCTAAGAGAGAAAAACTGGAATTAGCAGAGAAAAAGCGGAGGGGGAAGTTGTTTCAATGCACTCAGAGAATTCAGATTCAGACGCGGAAATAGTTCCTGAAATCATGGCTGCTAATCCACCACCACCACCACCAGAGAGACTCCTCGGTGACTATGGTGGAACCAACACCCCGGGTGGTCGTTTGACAATTGCCAACCAACCGGTTAATGTGGAACAATTTCAGTTGCATCCCAGCACCATTAATCAGCTCGAAAGACGGTCCTTCTCTAGAAGAGTGAATGAAGATGCCAACAAGCATCTGCAAAGATTTTTAACCATGAGCGCAACACTGAAAATGCCTGGACATAGCGAAGAAGCAATCCGACTTCGTATGTTCCCATTTACTTTAGCAGATGAGGCTGAAGAGTGGTTCTATTCCTTACCTGCTGGTAGTATCACTACATGGGAGCACATGGAAACAACATTCTTGCAGGAGTATTTTCCTGCATCTGTATCATTGCGGAAAAGATATGAGATCCTAAACTTCAAACAGAAGGAGGGTGAGTCACTAGGAGATGCCTACAAACGATTCAAGAGAATTCTAGTGGCTTGTCCTACTCACAACATGGATGAAATTTAGCAGATGCAAATGTTTGTTAATGGTCTTCGAATTCAAACGAGACAAATCCTTGATTCAGCAGCTGGTGGCTCAGCTAACTTTGCAACAGCCACCGGTATGAAGAAGATAATTGAAGCAATTGCCTCGAATGAACATTTGGAGTTATATGATAGGGTGTCAAGCAAATCTGCAGTTATCGACTTGAAGCTTGAAACAAACAAACAGGTGAAAATTGAAGAAGCAGTTGCTACGAAGGTAGAGAAAAGGTTGAAAGCACTAAACATAGGTGCTCAGAAAGTGGCTCAAGTACAACAGGCACCAAACGATGTGTGTGGCATTTGTAATGGACCATACAATACTGTTCATTGCTTTGCAACACCACAGCAAATAGAAGATATCAAGTTTTTAAAGCAAAACAATCCCTACTCCAACACATACAATCTGGGGTGGAAGAATCATCCCAACTTTGCGTGGAAAGATCAGAAGGGGAATGTGCAACAGCAAGTACAAGGCCAATATCAAAACCAATATCAGCAGCAGCAACAACAAGTCCCAAGGAAGGAAGATTGGGAGATTGCAATTGAAAAGATGGCAGCTCAAAATATGCAATTTAAAGAAGAGACTAGAAACAATCAGAAAAACACCACCGCCTCCCTAAAGAATCTCGAAGTTCAGCTGGGACAGATAGCACAGCATTTGGCAAGTTCTCGAACACCAGGTTCCCTACCAAGTGAAACAGTTCAAAATCCGAGAGGTCAGGAGAATGTTAATATTGTCACGACGACGGAGAAAAAGGTTGCTAAAAAGAAAAAAATTATATCACCGAGCGAGCCGACTAAAGAAGAAACTACAAAAGGAACTAAACCGGTGATTAAGTTGCCCTATCCTCAGAGAATGACAAAGAAGGAACCTAGTGAGTCAGACTTGGAGAAATTCATGACAATGTTTAAAAGGATTGAGGGTCATATGGCCTTGTTTGAAGCACTTGAAAGGATGCCCATGTACAAGAAATTCGTGGAAGAGGTAATGGCTGAAAAGAAACCAACTATTGAAGAACAAGTATCCGGTAAGGAACAATATAATGCAAACTCCCTGGAGCAGAACATTCCTAACAAACAAAAGGATCCAGGAACCGTCACAGTACCATGCACAATCAAAGAAAGAACCTTCAAAAAGGTACTAATAGATTCTGGAGCTAGTGTGAATCTGATGCCATTATCGATCTATCACAGGCTGGGTATTAAAAATATCAGTGATATAAAGACCAATCTGAAGTTTGCGGATCACTCAAGAAAAGATGCTTATGGTATGGCTGAAGATGTGCTGGTAACGATAGCGGACTTGACTTTCCCAGTCGATTTTGTAATCCTAGACATACCTGAAGACAATGAGGCACCCATCATTCTTGGTCGACCTTTCATGAAGACGAGTCGATGCAAGCTCAACATGGATGAGTGCACGTTAACCTTGAAAGTTCACAACAAGGAAATAACATTGAATGCTATTGAAGACCAGGAAATGGAGGAAGATGCAGAATCTCAGTATCAAGTAGGCTTAATCAGGACATTGAATACTACCAAAGTCTCACCACTGCCAGTAGCCACCCGAAACGGAAAGATTCCTAACACCGAAAGGAAGGTTAAAAAGGAATCGTGGCACAAAGGAGTCCACACTGATAAAAGAGACAACGTCCGAGTTGTAGACAAGAGGTGCAACAAGGTTTTGAACCTGAAATACCCCCCATGATAAGGGAAATGAACCGTCGAGCCATGCGACGTTAAATGAAGCGCTTCGTGGGAGGCAACCCACGTGTTTGATTTCTAATTTATTTCGTTTTTATTTTTCTTTGTGTGTGCTAAAATTTTTTTGTAGGGGAGGAAGAGAACTAGAAGGGCAAAGTCACAAACACCTCAAAATGGAAGGAAACCACACAAGTGCAGTAAAACAACAGTAGTCGCTGTGAGTCCCCTTTGTATCTGGATTTAAACATTAAGGTCAATGTTTAGTTCAGGTGTGGGGGGTTTTTTCTTTCATGTTTTATTTCGTTTTCATTTTGTTCATGTTTTCCTTCATCGTTTTTTGCTTTCGTTTTTTTTTGTGGTTTACTTGTGTGTATAGAGTGATGAGAAATGGTTGGACGAATCTGGGATCAATGGTAGTGGATGAAAGACACCCCTCATACTTATTCTGATAAGGCACCCCGGAAGTTGATGCAACCATGAGAAAGTAAAGTCGGACACAATTTGGTGACACTGGACCAAGAGAGCGGTATGGTAGAACCGAATCAGAAAAGAAACCACATGACACAAGGAGGCTTCAAAGCTTGCAAAGCTAACCAACATGGTGAGATCACAAAAAGCCAAACACTGAATATCAACATGAGAGTTCAGCCAGGTATGACTCTATCACTCTGATTTTGCGTATGTCCTTTTGACACGTCACAGCATGACAACACACACTGAGGCAAGTTGTTTGTTTAGCCAGGGCCTTTCTAGCCATCCCTATCTGTATGTTTCCCTTCGTGAACCCCGTTGAGCCATAGCCTTTTGTTCATCATAAACCCATGTTAACCACTAATCATTCATTCCTTCCATCACTCGGCATGATTGTTGTGAGTTGCAAGATGTGCATAAAGCTAAGTTTGGGGTAGTAATCTAGAAAGATAGGGCAAGTGCATAATAAGAGATCATACAAAAAGAAAAGAATTGTGTATGTCCAAAAAGAAAAAAAAAGAAAAAAAAGAAAAACAAAAGAAAAAAAAATGCACTTGTCGAGACTTAAGACTCTAACACCTATAAAATGCTCGAAAAATTTGAGTAGAAAAAGAGTCAAAAGAGTGAAATTAACCCCTAGAGTATACGTGATGCACGAGAAAAAGAGAAAGAAAAATCACACAACATGACTGCCGAGTTCAAAACCCTTTCTTATCCATTTTTTTTGTTTATCCCACCGTACCCAAGCCCCGTTACAACCCAAAAAGACCTCGTAAAGTGTGTGGAATCTGCTGTTGTCGTGACATTAGAATGTATTCAAATTTAAGAGTTTGGTATTGCATACTGTGTTGTGAGTGTACACCCCTAACCATGAGAGATGTTGTGAGTGTGTGAAAAGCTTGCAGGTGACGAGGCTTCTGATGTGGAAATGTGGCAAACTGCCTGAGTCAGAGAGACCTGAAACTCGATTGGAAAGGAATAACACAAATTGTGAAGGACAAGATTGCATTGTGGGAAATGAATTCGTGGGTGACCTTTGTTTGGACTCAATACATCACTTGAGGACAAGCAATGAGACAAGTTTGGGGTTGTGATCGGTCACCATTTCCATTGAATTCCCACCATTAATCCGACGTATTTTCATCACTTTGGTAACATTTGTGTTTGTTTATAGTTGTTTCAGAGTCATTTATCATGTTTTGTTAGTTTGGTATCGCATTTCATTTTATTACATGTTTATGTCAAAAAGGTCTCTTTTACGCTTTGTTTTGGTAGTGTTATTGTTACAGGCCGTTGCACAGGTTTAAAAGCACTAATAGTGGAGTTGGGGATACTCAGAAAGGAAAAATTATGAAAATACAGCAGTTCAACACGGGCACCCGTGTGCCACAACACTGCCCGTGTTGTTGTTCAGGCAAAGCAAGCTTAGAGAGGAAAAAACAGAGGGTAACACGGGCACCCGTGTGGTGACACACGGTCGTGTTATTTAAAACAGTGCATTAACACGGGCACCCGTGTGTAGGAACACGGCCCGTGTTGTTACCTCTGTAGCTTGCCTTAAAAATCACAACTTTTGAAGAGCAACACGGGCACCCGTGTGTATACACACTGCCCGTGTGAATCAACACGGGCACCCGTGTGTGTACACACTGCCCGTGTTGATGAGCGCGGCTAAGAAATTTCACTTTTTGTTGTGTGGATCTGTCTGGTTCATTAGGGGTAGTTTGCACTTTTTGCTGGGAAAAATCCATTGGAAGCTATTAAAAGGCTTGGAAGGGAAAGGAGAAAACACTTTTTGACGTACGAAAGAAAACACGGCATTGAGAAGATAACTACTACAGAGGATTCGAAGACGGCGAGATTCAAGGGTTCCGACCATTGAAGATCCAAATCTCCTAGTTCTTTGTAATGTCTAATTTTCATACTATGATTTCGTTTACTACTATGAGAGGCTAAACCCCCTATGTTAGGGGGGTGGTCCTGATTTGATCGTATGTTATGAATTTGAACAAATGATTTCCTTATTACTATGTTACTTATTTCAATTCAATTGTGTGATGTTATTATGCTTTTGTATCAGACAAATACAAATTGATCTATGACTATCAATAACAGGATTGTGATTGTTAGGGTTTTCACACAATTAGGTTTATGATTGCATCATCTAGGACTAGTAACTTTTGTAAACCACTGAAAACCTTGATATTGTTTATGATTAAAACCAATGATTAATTGAATGGACATTTGGTAAGAATTGGTAGTTTAATAGTTTCTTCCTTAAGGACTTAAGGAAGAACATTCTGAGGTTAGGTGATTGAATGTTTCATATGTATTAAGGAAATCTTGATTGAATTCATAATTGGTTAGATCAACCACTTCCCCTAGCATATTTTATATTAATCAGTTATATTTTACTGTCTGTTGTGTTTATTGTTAGAATTCCAAAACAACCAAACCATTATCTTTTTGTTCTGATAGAATCAAAGTAAAATAAGTATTTCCTACGCAATCCTTGAGATCGATACTTGGAGATAAAACTCCTTATTACTACATCGGTAAAAATAGTACACGTGCTATTTTTTCGATCAAACGCAACCCACTGAATATTTATTATTTATTTGATTTAATTTGAATTTTTTTATTTTCTAACTTTGAATTTTGTTTTATTTTCTATTCTCATTTAGAGTTCTTTTGAAATTTTGCAAAAACCAGCTCTAGCAATCATTATGTTGGCCCAAAAGCAACCCAAAAAGCACACAAAAATGTTGTAGATAACCTATGGCGTTCTCCATTAGTTCAGAATCAGAAAAAAAATCAATTTTTAGGTCCATGGTGTTTTCCATACACCTCATGGCGTTCGCCACGAGCCCCAGACGCGTAAAAGCCAATTTTTAACCCCTTTTTTCCTCTCAAATTCTAACCACCTTCATTCACTCATCCACTACACCCACTCACATTTATTCTCTCTTTTTTCCAAAAACCTCTTGAAATCCTTCACTCTTCCAACCATCCACTATCCCACTCCTATTTTAACCCAACTTCATTCTCACTTCCACCATATTCAAATTACACAAACCTTCCACCACACAAACTTCTACTCTTTTTTCAAGTTCTTAACAATGTCTCAAGGATGTGCTGATTTCAATGGCGTTATATTTCGGGAAGGAAGAGACGGCAAAATACAAAGGAAGAAATATGAAGCTCTTCTAAATTGGACAATTGTTCCGACCAGGTACGCTGATGATTCTTGCTTACGTGCATTAGGATTGTTTGATAACATACATTGGATGTTGGATAGGCTGGAATTGTCACACTTTTGCTCACGAAAAGATACTACCTGTGTTAGGCTCACACTTGAGTTTCTAAGCTCACTTCACTACAACACACAGATTGACTCTGCTAGCACACATGCACCGTTAGGTTTTGTATGTTTAACAGGGAATATGAGTTTAGTACTGATCAAATTGTTGGAATGTTGCAAATCCCTTATGGAGAGGGTGTTATTTGTGAAGCACTGTTAGAAACTGATTGGGTGCATAATGTTGGCGAATTATGGGAGAAATTAATGGGTCAGCCTACTAATAGCTTTTAGGGTAATCTCGCAACTCGCATTCACAACCCAACCATCCATTAATTTTGCCAAATATTGGCAATCACTATTTTCAGCCAAGAGAACACTAACAAAATTAATGCAAAAGAGTTGTTTTACATTCATGTTGTTTTTGCACCTACCCAGATTAATTCAACCCCGTTCATGTTTGCCCATATGAAAGTAGTTAGCACTGCTATGAAGGGCCATATTTTTGTTGGAGGTTTAATTACCTCCATAGCCCATGCCTTGGGTCTTCATACTGAATTTGTGACCCTGGAGCCTTTACTGCCATGTTCCCTTGATCTCATCGCTTGTAGGCACATGCGCCTGATTAGAGCTAAGCCTGATGGAAAATATTCATTGATGGTTTAGAACATTGCAACTTGGAGTGTTTACCTTGTATGAACCGCACAGATGTTCGAAATATGGCTAATTGGATTTATAACATGCATGCCGATGCTGATGTCGAACCTGAGCCCATAGACATTCCTGATAATATCGTTGTTGATGGAGCCACAAATAATGAATTTGATTAGAGAGAGTGAGTCTCTCCTGCACATGAGCATCCACCACACCATTCACCTCATATTCATGCTTCAGTTACACACACCATACCTTTTAATTCTAACCATTTTGCAGGTACTTCTTCCTGAGCCACACACACTTCACTTGATGACATACTTAGTGAGATGTGTACCCGGAGTGCTATGGATATTGAGAGAGATATCATGGTTTACGCCATGCACCAACAACAGATAGAGATTATACAATATATATGTCAAATGCAAACTGCATCTAGGCATCAGTCTCAGCAGGAGTATAATGATGTTTCTATCCGGATATCCCTTGATAATGCTCTCCAAGAGCTCTGCCACCAGAATGATATAGATGTCGAGCATGATACCCTATTCTGAGCTATGCAGCAGCAGCAAGTTGACATGATGGCCCACATCCAGCAGATATGAGGGAAACAAAATGATTATGGGTGATGGGCCGAGCATAATATATCGGATCTGACCGAACGGATGATGGGACTACAAATGGGGATGGATGACATGTTATAGTATATGCACGTTATGGGTATTCCACCTCCTCATCACCATGGTCGTGGAGGATATGGACGAGGCCGAGGCCATGGATGACGTTGATTTCTTCACTATGTTCTTTCTTTCTTTTCCCACTTTTATCAAAATATTGAGGACAATGTTTGGTTTAAGTGTGAGGGAGGAACTTTACTGTTTTCCTTTTATTGTTTTCTTTAGTTAGATTTATTGCTTTTCTAGTTTATTTCATGTTTATTAGGATTTTACCAATTTCTAATTTAATTGTTGTTATTAGAATCAATGCATGTGCTCTCAAGTCATTTATGTTTGGTTTATGTCGGTTGTTAAAGCCTCCTAAAAAACTGAGCACCAACAAAAAAAATTCTTTATGATTCATGATATGACACACTCGGAAAGTATATGGGTTATTTTAGTGTATTGGCTATGTTTGAGAGACTTGGAAAAGTCCCGACAAAATCAGTTTCGTCCTGACACCTTAAATCCCCTAATTATGCAAATCAATTTGGATACATGTTATGCTAAACCCTTAAGTCTTGTCTTTAAGTAACCCTTGAGTAGTTTATATTAGCAGTCAACACCATCTTAGACACACACTACGTAGGGGACTGATTCAAATAAGTGAATGATCATGTGCTAAATGAACAAAATGGGAATATGCCCTCTAAGTTAGGTGACCTTCACCAGGTCATTTACCCCAACGGTATCTGAACCACCAGAAAAAAGGAGAGAAATTAATGCTAAAGCCAAAATGCATGAATTGAATTAAATAATGACCATAGTAACTAACAAGTTTCCTTACAATGTGTGCGAAAAGATAACGGGCTTAATGTGATTGTGCTTGAATGAAAAAGGAGATGATAAGTGATCTAGGTTCAGCCATATCATCATGATTCAAATTGGTTTGCATATGAGGGAGATTTTTTACCATAAAATATGGAATTGTGTCCTTACGGTATCCTTGGTGTTGACCCACTAGTACATATTGATCTAACATTAGCCAAACCAAAATGAACAATCACGTACGAGTAGAAGTGATGGTGTGTCTATGTTACACTTAAATTGTTTGTATCATGTTGGCTATTTGCTTGAGGACAAGCAAAGATTTAATTGTAAGGAAGCTTGATAACCGCATAATATATTGTATTTTCCAACTCGATTCACTTAGTATTTTATGTTAAATTGTCACCTTTATGTAGTGTTATGCTGGTAGTTTGTCCTCGTTTCAGGTATTTTCCAAGTAGGAGTTGGTACAAGAGAAAAAAGAGCGAAAATGGAGATAAATGTAGAAAATACACTGGTGGCGACCTCCATGGCATGCGCCGTGACGTGGCACCCATGAGGCGCCACCTACCTTGAAGAAAAAGCAAACAAATTAAAGTATGAAGTGCATGGTGTTTGCCACAGGGGCATGGCGTTCGCCATGACCCCTCCACCAGCCATGTCCACCATTTAGTACTCATGGCGTTTGCTGTAGGCCATGGCATCCGTCATGGACTTCTGAAGCTGAAAAATAGCAGTTCCGTGGAATACTTCTCTCCCACTTCCCACATTTTCCTCCCACTTCCCTAGCACATATATCAATTCATTTACACGTGATTTGTAGTGATACTTTTATGTTTGCATGCTAGTTACTACTATTTCTCATTATCATCATTATATTATCATGTTTATAAACTTATTTGGTATGCATAGTGAATTTAATATGAATAATATGTCAAATCTCTTCGGCTAAACCATTTAGAGTCCGAAATGTGGGGACCATTGTTTCGACGGTACTCGCATCTAAGTTAGAAATTATCGGTTAAATTATGACTTGTTTTTTGGAATAATTTTTATAATGTTTTAAGTTGAAATTAATTACCGCGAAAGCGTTAAACTTAGAGATATCGGTTTCGTTTCGAAAGAGAAAAACATGTATCTGAGCTAGAAAATAAAAGTCAAATTTTAAATTAAATTAAGTGCAACAAGGCTTATTTGAAATTGTAAAAACGACCATTTTCAAAAATATATTTTAGAGGAATAAATGTGATGCGACAACAGGCATTTGTAAGTTTAAGCTCCGGTACTACGCGAGCGACAGCTGGCATCGCCTTTAAATTTATTTTTCACCCGAAATAACTTTTTAATTAATTAGAAGTTCTTGTTTTCAAAAACATAAGTTTTATACTCTAACACGCTGAACCGCGACAAATGGCAGTATAGATTTTAGAATAGAGTTTGGTTCTGATTTAGCGAACCCAAATGGTCCATTTAAATTAAGTTTCTTCCTAATAGAGAAAAATATTGTCCCGATTTAATTAATTAATTCGACTTAACTGTGAGAACTATTTATCGGTGCAAACCATATTTCAGTCTCGCTCTTATTAATTACTTTAAAACAAACTCGCTTTTATCTTCTGCTTTAATTCTCCTTCTCATCTAAATTCATCGCCTTAAACTTACATAGCAATAATGGATAGCAGTAAGATTGACCAAAATTCCATGTGGGTTCGACGACCTTTTATATTACCCTGATACATTCCGTGCACTTGTAGAAAGCATCAAAGAGAATGAAAACATCATATCAGAAATAGAGCTTATGCCCACTTACGTACAATTCATGAAGGATGTCATCTTTAAAAAGAGGAAAATGTCCAATAAAAATGTGAATTTTTCGAGCGATGCAATGCCATTCTACAAACGACCGAGAGGAAATCTGTTCTGAAGACTGTTATCTTCTTAACATTATAGCTAAAACATGACTTGACAACGTTCACTTGCAACAAACTTTGTTTTCATTATGAACATACTTTCCTTGGAAAATTCCTAAAAAAAATCTTTGAAAACACACATTGATTGACTACTCGCAATAGTCATAATTTTGAAACTTCTGATAACAATTATTTTATATGAAGTTTTTTTCCTTTTTTCGAGGAATCATGAATCTTGAAATAATTTATGTAATGTGATTAGTTCTTTTCCTATAAATATAACTCAATTGGTAACTGTTAAGACCTGAGTTTAAACTTGAGATTCACAATTTCCCTACATTATATTTGTGAGTCTAACCACTAACCATTAGTACAGGTGACAAACGGGCATGTCTGTCCCATTTAGATCCGTCTTTCAAAAGTCGGCATAAAAATGGGAGAGAGTGGAACAAATATAGTTGAGGGTGCAAGCTTACAACTTTAGCATGTCGGACAAAAAATGAGGGTGGAATGGGCGGTCCCACAAACATTGCCACTCTTAAGACTAAAAATTGCAAAAATTTATATTAATGGACATTATGGATGACAATTTGATACATCTCCGGTGGATACTCGCAAAAATTATCTACAACGGATAAAATAAAATCTCGCAAAATAGGTACGAGCGCGGGATGATAAATTATCAACTAAAATAAATTAGTATGAGTACGGGTAACTTAGTACCTACCCCGCCCTATATATATATATATATATATATATATATATATATATATATATATATATATATATATATATATATATATATATATATATATATATATATATATATATATATATATATATATATATATATATATATATATATATATATATATATATATATATATATATATATATATAGCTTTATTAAATACGCCACTATTAAAGTGGTATAAATTTTAATTTAAATATTTGTTTATTTTTTTAACTCAATAATAACATTTTTGAATTTTTTATATGATAAATTTTTTAAAATAATATGATAAATTATAATTGATTCGATAATTTTTTTATTAGAAATGCGGATAAACAGAAATGAGTATGAGTACTTAACTACACATCGGGTATGATCACGAGTACAAATGTTGGTACCCACACGAGTATGAGTTCAGATACGAGAATTTTTTTTCAAATTGTATATGGAATCATATTTTATAATAATTTATCCAAATCATACTCATTCTCACCCCTAATGGACATGTCTGCAAAAATCACAACAAAAAAATAACAAGACGAAACGGGAGACACAATGCAGAACGAAAATATTAATTCATAATACTTAAGAATGGAAGACAAAACAAACACATTCAACGGACTGAGTCTTTTTAACACACCACGTCAACTTTTTTCATAGATATTAAAAATTTCTCTAAAAGTAAAATAAAGTTAATTTGATTTTGATTCTATGCTTTAGATTATTTAAATCTAAATACATATTTTAAATTTATAAAGAAAACAACAAACTTAAATTAAAATTAAAAGCAAAAGTCTCTAGAGTAAGCATTCACCGTCCTAAAGTATATAATGTATAAGAAAACAATAAAATCACAGATCATCGATTCTAGTGAAATTTTCCACCCTTACAACCAGAAAGAGACGAAAAAAAGCATCATTATACATTACTACTCTCTTTCCTTTTCCATGCAAAGTCATACCAACTGAGCCAAGAATCAAGTTTCCTTTTCCGTTTCTTTACAACATTTTATTTCCATTTTCCAAATTTTTAAATGGGTTTCTTAATGCCAAAGAATTCTAATAATTAACTAATTTAATAATAATAATAATAATAATAATAATAATAATAATAATAATAATAATAATAATAATAATAATAATCTTCACATGAAAGTAACGTTCAAATGTGATGATCTGTGTGCTAGGCGATAACACCAAAGAAAACCATTGGCATTATATATATAAGCTGGTGATGAAACCAATCTCTAATATCATCACACAAATCTTGTTAAGAGAGAAGTTAAAAGTGGAAGTGAGTAGTGTTCTCTATGGCTACCCTTGTTACAATAAAATCATCTCCTCTTGAAGATGCTGAGGCTCTCCAAAAAGCTTTTAAAGGTAATAATTTTTTTTAGATAAAATTTTGCTACCCATTTCAATGGTTTTAAATCACAATATGTGAATGCAATTTCGGTTGTGGTATTATAGTTGTTGTGATACAGATTGCGGTCCAACATAAATTTATTTTTTATGAACATAAAATATTATATTTTATTATTTATTTTAGGTTTTAAACTCTTTAAATATTTCTAATCATTTTATTAACAATTTTTCACTCTTCAAATATCTCTAATCATTTTAAAACCTATCTTAAAATATAAATAAGGAGGAAGATAGATAAAATAATTTTTACTAACAATGTATTTGATATTGACCGATGTGATTATTAGAGTGTTATGATACGGTCATTGTAACATCATGACGTAGTTTTTAATGTGATTTACTATCACACTAATAACAATTTGATGCGGTAGATGATGTGGTCCGCACTGTAAAATCTATCTATCCTAATTCTCTCATATTTGAGAGATTAACCTCTAAGATTGCACATATATGATACTCATAAAAAAATTGTTTAGCTAACAATTCTTTAATTTTGTAGTTGAGACCACTCAATTTCTCTAAATATTCAAAACTCCATAATTTGATATTGTTTTCAACAAATTAACTTTTAGTTTCTCTAAGCAAACTTGGACAAATGAAAGCATAGTTCATTCTTAGCTGTATAGCATTAGAGTTAGTATAAAAGGTATAAATTACAACCTTCTTAGTATTAATTTTAAAAGAAAAACATTAATTTTAGAAAATTTTGACAATATTACTCTAAATAAACTTGGCATTGTAAAGCAATAGCTTATAGCTCAATATGTTATAACTGAACTATATATATATATATATATTGAAGAGCTAGGAAATTAATCTTGAACCTAACTAGCACCATAGTAAGGAAAAAATAATATAATCAATTATGGCTACTCGTATTGCTCCCACCAACCATTCTCCTCTTGCAGATGCAGAAGCTCTTCATAAAGCTTTCAAAGGTCGTATAATTTTCATTTTCATGGCTACTCGTATTTCTTAACTGTGTCTCCGAAAATTTAAGATGACTCTGACATTATCTAATAAATGTGTCTTTATTTGTAAGTTATTATCAAATTGTAAATTATTGTTTGAAATGTGTAGGATGGGGTACTGATGAGAAGAGTGTGATAACAATATTGGGTCATAGAAGTGTTTATCAAAGACAACAAATCAGAAAAACTTATCAAGAAACATACCAAGAGGATCTCCTCAAACGCCTAGAATCTGAAATCTCCGGTGACTTCGAGGTATACCATAATTAACAACATTGTTTTTTGTTAACTTATAATGTCTTAAGCTAATGAGACATGGTTTTTCAGAGAGCTGTGTACCGTTGGATGCTGGAACCTGCTGATCGCGACGCTGTTTTGGCCAATGTTGCCATCAAGGATGGAAGCAAAGGTTACCCTGTTATAATTGAAATTGTTAGTGTTCTTTCACCTGAAGAAGTTTTGGCGTTGAGACGCGCTTATCATAATCGTTACAAGCACTCTTTGGAAGAAGATGTGGCTGCTCATACAACGGGCCATCTTCGCCAGGTTAGTTGTTCAATCATTTGTGACTCAGATTCAATAGACATCTTAGTTAATCCTTATAACATAAACATTTATTATACAAGTGTTAATGTATATGTTAAAGAGATATAGTTTTCTGAGCAGAATAATCTTTGAAGTGATGCAATGCGAGCTATCGAACATGATCTAAAATATGTTATGTTTAAACCGTGACTAAATAGATCCTAATAAAATGTCTATGTCAGTTAAACCATAGTTAAATAAGGTCTCTATTTATTTTGTAATGGTTAAGTTGCGAAGAGTCTCGAAAAACTTGACACGACTCTAGTTTTAACTATCTGAGTATGTATTTGATTTTGGGTCTTGGCAGCTATTGGTTGGATTGGTGAGCTCATTTAGATACGGTGGTGACGAGATCAATCCTAAATTGGCGAAAACTGAAGCTGATATTCTTCATGAATCAATCAAGGAGAAAAAAGGTAACTATGAAGAAGCCATAAGAATCCTTACTACAAGGAGCAAGACTCAGCTTTTAGCAACTTTCAATCGTTACAAAGATGACCATGGCACTTCCATAACTAAGGTTAAAAAGAAAACATCACTTTTTTTTCCGTTTTCTTTGAATTTTGGCCTTAAGTTTTCTCTACATGTTTATATATTTTGATTTTGTTTGCAGAAACTTTTGGATAATGCATCTGATGACTTTCACAAAGCATTGCACACCGCTATTCGATGCATCAGTGATCATAAGAAGTACTATGAAAAGGTTAATTCGATTCCAACTTTCAATCTACAAAACTATCACTACAACATTACAACAACGATTAAAGCCGTTGCAAAAACTAAAAAATCCGTTGCCTTTTCTCTATCCTTTCGCAACGGTTATTATGTCCAATGGCAACGCCTTGCAGAGAACGGTTGTCTATTATGACATCAAACATCTCAGATTATATTTTGTTTTTTTTACCATGATGTATAGGTTTTGCGTAGCGCGTTGAAAAGGATTGGAACAGACGAAGATGGACTGACTCGTGTTGTGGTAACGCGAGCTGAGAAGGATTTGAAGGACATCAAAGAGGTGTATTATAAGAGAAACAGTGTTCATCTTGAAGATGCAATTGCCAAGGAAATTTCAGGGGACTACAAAAAGTTCATTCTTACCTTGTTGGGGAAGTAAGGTTGAAGAAATTGATCTGGTTAAGAATATGTGTTGTAATAAAGGGGTTTGTTATGTTGGTTTCTTAGTGGTGTGATTTGGGTGATTTCTCTATTTATATTATGTTTTCATGAATCTGGATTTGAGATGAGAAATATTATGTACTTTTGTTTTAATAAATTAATATGCTTGAATGAAAGTTGGAATTATATTAGAAAATTCATTGTTTAGAATTATATGATTCTGAAGAGAAATTTCTAAAATATTCTGATAGAAAAATTACCAATCAATTAGGAAGCAAAATATTTAAAAAGAAAAACTAAAAGTAAAAGTAGTTGGACAAGATTTTCAAGAACAACACTACCATTTTATTTTATTTTAACTTGGGTCATAACCTTTCATAACATATTTTTTGTGTTGAAGAAATTAAAAGTAGTTGAACAAATCAATAAAATTACCTATGCATAGGTGTATAATCGATCGGTTTAGATCGATATTTAGTAAAAAGGTTGTCCAAACTCTCTATATCTTCATCGGTTTGCTTTGGTTTTTAATATTTTTTAAAAATGAAATCAAACCAAACTAATCAATTTATTTCTATTTAGTTTGGTTGATCGATTTACCAACTATCATGTTTTTATGATGTTTTTTATGCTATTATTTTCTCAATAATATATTTATATAATATATTTCATATCGTATTTTTCAAACAATTTACATGATACATATTATTCTTAATCCCTATAAAACATGGCCATAATTTTAATTAAATTCACTATCGAAGCAAAATTAATTAAATATGAATAGTCATTAAGTTGTTCTTCGATTTGACGGTTCTTGAAACCAAACTAAACCATCTCAATTTCTATTGTTTAGTTCGATTGTTAAATAAAAAAAACAATTGATTTATTTTTAATTTGATTTAGTTTAGAAAATCGATTTATTTTTAATTTGATTTAGTTTAGAAAATCGATTTAATTAAATTTTTCTATTCAATAACACCTCGAACCTAGATATAATCATGCCATCATCAGTTTCCTTTCTCTAATTTCTTTTTAAAAGGGTAGTCAAGACTCATGAGACCAATTTTGGTGTGGGATCTGAGATAAAATCACATTTTATTTAAAACACCATCTCGTCATTTTCACTCGTCAGTATACTAAACACAGTATTATGTCGTAATAATAAGCTTACCAATTTTATCAAGTACTGCCAAAATTGCCTTAGAAACTGAACCAGTTTGTTCAACAGGGAAAGGAAACAAAATAAATGTAATAAATTATTGTACTAATGTAAGTCTTAAATGAGAGTAGAGCGCGCGTGTGTGTATATATATATATATATATATATATATATATATATATATATATATATATATATATATATATATATATATATATATATATATATATATATATATATATATATATATATATATATATATATATATATATATATATATATATATATATATATATATATATATATTTATATATATATATATATATATATATATATATATATATATATATATATATATATATATATATATATATATATTTATATATATATATATATATATATATATATATATTTATATATATATATATATATATATTTATATATATATATATATATATTATATATATTTTATATATATATATATATATTTATATATATATATATATATATATATATATATATATATATATATATATATATATATATAATTTTATTTTTATCACTTTCTCAATAAAATTTTTATAGCATATTTATATTATTCAATAGCTAAAAACAATTAACATAATTGTTGAGTCCCGATATTAAATGTGAATAAATTTAATGAAAGGTTAAAATTAGGAGAGTTCACCAATTTCATGTTTTTCACTTATTTTATGTCTTTTTTACTTTTTAATTTTAACAGAATTTATTAAAAAAATAAAAAATAAAATATTAATTTTATACAATTAAATTTGGATTATATATGAAAATATTTTTTATATTATTGATTATAACCCAGTTGATGGAAGTGACCGGTTTCGCACGGCCGATGTCGTATCTCTTGTATATGTCTCGTTGAATTCATCTCGGATGATTGATAAGAAATCTCGGATCATTAAGCATTTCTTGTAATTCTTGTCAATTGTGTGTAGACGGTACAAAGTCGTCATAACTGAGTTTGTTGTCCATGTTTTTGTAGTTATCTTGTGTGATTGAGGTAACCGTCAGACAATAACGATGTTTTCGTAGTTATTTTGTGTTAATGACGTTGGTGTGAATGCTTGGGTGGAGAAAAGGGTAAATAGTTATTGTGATGTTTGGCCGTCTATGTTTGTATGTTCTGTGTTTTTGTAAGTGTGTGATGGGTTGGTTGGTTATGTTTATTGTTAGGACTGATAAAAAATTTGTGGTTGTTGGTATGAGGCATGTTCTTGGTATTGTGGTTGTGTGGGTGCATGTAATGGTCGTGGATTAGGGTGTTTGTTGGTTGATAATTTTGTTGGGTTAGAGGTTCATTATAAATGTGTTGGATTGGAGGTGGGTGTTAGATGATGAAGCTTGTTGGCGTGGGTCAACTAAATACCTAGGTTCAGACAAAAATCCAATTGTAATCGATCTATGCCAATACATGTAATTAGGAGTTGGTTTAGATTCAAAGGGCATTATAGAATCAGTTAGGACTATGTTACGGCGACACTTTCATTGACGACACTCAGTTTTGGCGTATTTTGTCCAACGGTCGTAGATCCATTAGTCTAAGATTTACCAGATATGGCATCCAAATAAATTGTTGCAGAAAAATAAATTAGTTTAGTATATTTTAATGTTAAAAATAAATTATTATGAAAGAAATAGTTTAGTGGTAATACATTGTATGGTCCCAAGTGATCCAAAAGATATCGATATGCGATGATGTAGTGTCGAGGACATCTATTGTAGTTCATCCGACGAGTGGATCACCTAAACAAAAATAAAATAAAATAGGTTATTTGGTGTTAATAGTATAAATTAAGTAAATTGAAATATCTATAACATTAGAAACTTACTTTGTTACGTATGGGGAAATGAAGTTGTCGTAGTTGACTGACGCTAAGGATAACATTTTCAATCAACCTCGTGTTTGGAGCAAGACGATGCATCCAATAATAATAGATGTATCTTTATTTGCATTGTTACATAAAGATTTATAGAGACACGTTAAACAAGTGGACCCCTAACTATATTTTCCTATCTTATCTATATTTTGTAACAAAGGTAAATAAATATTAAGTATATTACTTTGTTCATTTTTGAGCCATGTTATTTTAATACCTTGCCCCCTCATATTATTTTGTATCAATCGGAAACCCAAAAGTCGCTCAGATATTGATTCATTAATGTTGGTTAGTCTGTTTATTGTCTTGCCTTTAATGGGTAGATCCAACAACATGTCCATGTCCTCGAGGTAATGGTACATTCACTAGTTGAAAGATGGAATGTATGTGTCTTGGATCTCCATCTTCTTGTAGATAGGGGATAACTTTAGCATCAATGAAGTAGGACAAAAATTTGATAACATGACCAAAATCGGTGCGCTCTAAATAAGGTTGAATTAATTCATCGTGTGGGATATATTCATGTACGCAAGAGCAAAATTTGCTTGGATCCTAAAAAGAAATCATGAATAAGTTATTGATTAAAATGTATAGTTAGAAAACTTTTAAAACAATCAAATTGAAAAAAAAACTTACATAAGAATTGATGTTATTGAATGTTCCTCAATGTAATTCTCCCATGTCCATGAGAGTCATTTTGCAATGAGAATGTGAGTACTTGAGTAGTAAAAGTGGTAAGATTGTAGTGTTTTGTGGATGGGAAAAATAAATGGAGTGAAGGTAATACTTATAGTGAAGTTGATGAGTAAAAATAATGGATTATATGTGAGAAAATAGTGAAAATGAGTAAAAATATGTTAATATTTTGCATGCATTCAAACTAGGTCTGCATTTGCATGCATGGAACACTGCATGGCTTTTAGTTAGTGTTTTGAATAGATTTTGATTGACTATTTAACCCAATCAGTGTCTCCTATATAAGTGTAATAGGTCAACGAAGACCCATTGGTGTCTCCTATATAAACGTAATATGTCAAGGAAGACCTATTGGTGCATTGTGTAAGGAATTTCAGAAGCGCGTTCAAGCCCATTACATGTTATTGGCGCCTACAATATAAATGTAATAGACCAAGGAAAACCTATTGGCGCCTCATATATAAATTTAATACGCTAAGGAAGACCTATTGACTCCTCCTATATAAATGTAATAGGCCAAGGAAGACTTATTAGAGCCTTGGGTCAAAATTTTCATAAGCGTGTACAAACTAATTACATGCTATTAGCATCTCCATTGGAAAAGACTTTTGCAATGTATATAATAAATATCAATCCAAAACACCAACTCAAACTAATTCATTATAATATGTTTGCTAGATCAAATTATATTGTTAACACTCATATTAATGGAGAGACGTACGTCTTTGATATAACTATGCAAACGCCAGCAAAAAACCAGCTTGACAGATATGAATATGTCTCACACCTGACAGTTGTAAATCTCAAGTTTTTTCTAACAAATTTATCGATCTGGATCAAAATCCCACTTTGCTAGCTAACGAATTTCCGGTTATAAGGTGCAGTGATATATATATATATATATATATATATATATATATATATATATATATATATATATATATATATATATATATATATATATATATATATATATATATATATATATATATATATATATATATATATATATATATAAAGGCCTAGTAAAGGCGGGATGGAAGTAGCCCTCAGGAAAGGCGATGACCATATGTCGCCATCCGTTAAGAGTCAAGCTTTTCAGTCACATAAGAGGCAAAAGCTTCAAATTTGGTGTCTTGTGTTGTCATGTGATCTTGAATGAGACGAAATCGTTCCACTTGAGCTGCCACAAAAGCATCTCGCCTCCGGAAATCCCCCTCGTAGCGCTCATCTTGCTTAACCTGCATGTTTTGAAGCATAGTGATAATGGAAGACTGGTTTCCATATTCAACACCAATTATGCTATCTTAACCATCCTCATGATTAGCATCTTGCATAACCGCATCACCTTGAGGAACACCATGAGGAGCACCAATAGGTTGATCATCAACCACATGTGGCTTAACAACAACATCAACAAACTCAGCAGGGTCATCAAAGTTATAGATTTTCTTACCATTCTTGCTAACACGGAAATAATACACCTGACGATCTTAATCCCAAAAGTATCCCATGTTGGTTAAAGTGCATTGGGAGAACTCTTGAGCCATACTAGGATATCTATACTGAAGATTTGGCATCCCTATGTTGAAGTAGTTTAAGATTTTTGCAATCATAGAAACATAACAAAATGAAGTTCCTTTGTTACATTCTTTGATGGCAAACATCCGAGACACAAAGTATTTTTCCCAATTTATCTGAATTTTTTTCAGAAGAATGTAGACAAGGTGGATTTTAGCATTGTCAATCCTTGAGTGACCACCATTCTTTGGGCACAACACGTGAGAAACAAGCCAAAGCAAAATGCAAGAAACCATTTCCAACTGACCGGTTATTATGGTTTCATAGCAGTCATCAGACCGGGGAGCCTTAAGCAACTCATTCAGATAAATGCTTCATTTAAAATCTTGATGAAGGTTGGTATCCGTCACCAACGGTACAACATCGGCACTAATAATAATAATTCCAAACAACTACTTCCAAAGATCATCAGTAAAATCATAAATCGTATTACCTATTGTAAACTTGAAGGTGGAGCCACATCTATCGTGCATCCCGGAGCAGAACACACAAATGCGATCTTCATTGTAATCATGTGAAAGATTCAAGACGTAATTTATTTGCTGATGCTCGACAAGACGAACAACCTCTGGAATGTATAAATAGCCAACAACAACAAATTTCCAAACATAGTGATTCATAATAAGGTAGTTTTTATGTTTGTCTTCAAATTCCTCAACACACGTAGAAGAAAACAATGTAAATATAGTTTCTATAACGATAGAGGATGTGGCAGTGTTTCCCTTACCCTTGAGATCACCCTTGTTTCTTGCAATCTTTGGTTCCATGGAGAAATTTTCAAAAAGAGTTTGCACGCCAAGTGTTTGACAAAATGTGTGAAAGAGGAATGAAGTTGTTTGAGGGATATATTGTTGGTGTAAGCCCTAGAGGCCAATACTTTTGGCACTTGTATCGAATTATTTATTAATAATAAAAAGCTTTTTCTTTATTATGTTTGTTTAATAAAGTCCCTAGAATAGTTAGTCTGTTTAATGTATCAAGTGTGACTTAATCATGAGATCCCATTAAACATAAGGACATTATTCTTAAAGTATATGTAGTCGAG
Organism: Lathyrus oleraceus; assembly: GCF_024323335.1. NCBI lineage: Eukaryota > Viridiplantae > Streptophyta > Magnoliopsida > Fabales > Fabaceae > Lathyrus > Lathyrus oleraceus. The sequence continues at coordinate 407,257,298 of NC_066582.1, forward strand.
CTTTGTTGTAAAGTGGGATAACATTAAAGCATTAAGACTATTATGTATATAGACTGATGATCACATCTCATGGATCATGGATAATGAGTTATTAAGTCTTAAACATAGGTATGAATATTAAGAGTAATATTTATACTGGATTGACCCACTATGAGAATACTATATAGAATGTTATGAAAAGTGTCATAATTATTCTCATGGTGATAGTGGTGTATACCACCCTTCGACCTGAAACCACTATGGACCTTAGATGTAGAGTCGAGTGCCTTATTGCTGATCAAACGTTGTCCATAACTAGATGACCATAAAGACAGTTGATGGGTACTCGACGAAGCATGATGAGAGACATGAGTGACCTAGATGGAATTTGCCCATCCTGCGTAACAGGATAAATATCTACGGGCCCAATATTGAACTGGACAAGGATAACACGGTCTATGCCTTGTGTTCAATATAGACATAAGGGAAAAAGGGTAATTGTACACATAAGTATTATCACAAAAGGATTTGTCATATCACATGACACTTTCGTGTCTTGGGTAGCAGTGATGTGTTGCTAGATATCGCTCACTGTTTATTATGTTAAAACCGTGATTTAATATAATTACCAATGTCGTGAGAACCTACAGGGTCACACATAAAATGACGGATTGATGAGAGATCGAGTAAATAAGGAACAGTGTAAGGTACGTGCACTTAAGTGAATTGTAGAACATCGTAAGGTACGACGCACTTAAGTAGAATGCGAAATATGGTAAGGTACCACGTGCTTAAGTGATTTTGGTATATCATAAGATATGGTCCACATACACTTAAGTGGGACTTTTAGCTTACAGCCCACATAAGTGGTTCTATAAATAGAACCCTTGTGCAGAAGCATTTGTTCAGTTGAAATTTCGTTTCTCTCTCTCTCTCTCTCTCTCTCTCTCTCTCTCTCTCTCTCACACACACACACACACACACACACACACTCAAAGCCTTCATTCGTAGCAGCTAGCACTGAGATTGAAGGAATCCATTCGTGTGGACTGAGTAGAGGCGTTGTCACCATTCAACGTTCGTGATCGCTTCGTAGATCTGCATCAAAGATTTCAATCGCCACAAGAGGTAACGATTTTATCACTAATCATGCCCATTTTTATGGATCACTAAAGGAGAATTTTTTTAAATTCCGCTGCATTTTGGATCGCTATTCTCCTTCATATATGAGTACCTACAAACTCAAACCAAAGATAGAGATACTTAAACACACATATATGACAATGAAACCTAAAAATGAATGCAAATTACGAGTTTGGAGGACTTGAGTGTGATTTGAAAGACGTGAGGATGAGGGTTTTAGAAGAGGAAATATGATGATAATGAATGAGTCTGATGATTGAATGAGGAGGCTTAATGATATGTTGGTAATGGAGGTTGGATGAGTTAAGGTGAAGGAATTTAAGAGGTATGATGGAGGAGTTAATGACAACTGAAATTTTTCAAGACCCAAGAAGAAATGAAGAGGTGTAGTGTAGGATGCATGTATGAAGAGATAATTAGGAATGAACAGAAATGACATAAAAATGGATTATGAGCCGACTTGTTGGATGCATGTCTCGACCTGAACATGTCATAAGTCAACACACTCAACACATGTGTCGACACATACTAAATAAAAGTAAAAAAATAAGGTAAAAGAAAGGTAAAAGCAAGGACATAAGTAGTTTATCCCAGTTCCTCTCACAACTTGAGAGTATTCCAGTCCCCTTGTACTTCCAATGGATTTCCATTATAACCAAACTGATTACAAATGTTGAAGCTTACAAGCAAGAGACTTCCTTTACTTATACACACAAGTATGAGACTTCCTTGCTCAAACACACAAGTCCGAGACTTCCTTACTCAAGCATACAAGCTTAATACTTTCTTGCTCTAGAACACAAGCTAAAGACTTCCTTTGACCAAACACACTAGTAAGAGACTTCAAATGCTCAAGCACACAACCAATAGACTTCAAATGCTCTAGCACACAACCAAGAGACTTCTGACTCTATAAAAAATTGTTAAGAGATTTAAGCAACAACTACACTTGATATATAATCAAAGGTGTAGAAAGAATACAACTTAGAAAGATTCTAAGACTTAATAACTTCTAAAGTATACAAGTATTAAAATGTTCTAAGTCTAACAATATTGATATAGTAGCTTCTCTTTAATCATTAAGTTTCAGAGTCTTAGCATATGGTGTATTGTTGTGAGGTAGTATTCTTCTTCAGATATGTAGCTCCTTATATAAAGAAGAGAGAAAAGAGACATTGAAGACTTTCACCAAAAAGTTAGTTAATCTTTGTACTTGATTATACACATCAAGAAAACACCTTTTTGCAAGAGGAATGATCTGTTGAAGCTCAGACAACCAAGAGAGAGATATTTCCTTAAGTATTCACGTGATCAAAAAGTTTATGAGTTTGTCAGAATTTCCTTGGTAGAAGAGCTTTTGCTTCAGAGGCCGACATTCCTTCAGACTTTACTCTTTAGAGACTAATCACATTAGAGTCCACTTCTTGGCTTCTGAAGCTTCAGAGTTTGGGCCACTAGAGGTTGACTTTCTTTAGAGTCTGGATCTCCATCAGAGGTAGAGTCTTCAGAAGTGATCTTCAGAGCCAAATTCTAATCTTTAGATGCAGATTCCTCAAGAAATTCTTCATTTGTTCTTAATGATTATATTCCTGCAAACTTGAATAGATGTTAGAACACCCAATTGTTCTTTAAATAATTTATTCTCATCAAAACCCAAGGGATATGGTATTAACCAATTTTTTTCCAACAAGTAAGAAGAAACGGCCCTAGTATATCTCATCTTATGTTTATTGACGACCTTCTATTATTTGGAAAAGCCATTAATAATCAAATTACTTGTGTGATTAATGTTTTAAACAAGTTTTGTGCCATGTCATGCTAGAGGATAAGTGTTGAGAAAACTAAGATCTTATTTTCCAAAAATATTAAAGATCATTATAGAAGATCTATCATTAATTTGAAGGGTTCAAGGAGATAAAACATATTAGAAAATATTTGGGGGTTCCTTTAACTGGTAGAAAGCGAAAAATGAAGGGCTTTCATTAGATTGTGGATGAGGTTAATGATAAACTCGTAGCTTGGAAAAAGGAAACTTTTATCTATTGTAGGCATAATTACTCTGGCTAAATCAGTCATACAGGTGATCCCTCTATACCCTATGATGAACTATGTGTTTCCCAGTGCTTGTTTGAAATAAATTCAGAAAGATCAAAGAGCATTTGTTTAGGGGGATGAAGCAGAAAAAAGACATGCTCATACTATTAGCTGGGATAAGATAATTATTCCCAAGAAACTTGGTGTATTGGGTTTCAGAAACTTGAAAGACATGAATAAGGCTTGTGTATTGAAGATTAGCTGGAAACTCAAGAGTGGAGATCAAGCCTTATGGTGTGATATGATGAGGGGAAAATATGAGAGGCAATCTAACCAGGGGTAGGAACTTGTGTCAAAGGCTCATGACTCAAGTCTCTGGAATAATATGAGCAGTTTGTGGCCAATTATTACAAACATGACATACTAGGCTATTGGTGACAGGAAAGAGGTGAATGCTTGGCATGACAATTAGGTCCTACCTGTCTTAAAACTTTATAGTGTTTTAGAAGATCCTAGAATTATTAATCAAAACCAAAAAATTTGTGAGCTTATAGATGATCAAGGAAATTGGGATATGCTCATGCTAAATATATTCCTACCTCAAGACATTCTTGATGCTTTAAAAGCTATGACTCCTCCTTGCACCGCTAAAGGGAAAAATATTTGCTTGTGGAAAGGCACTAAGAATGGTAGCTTCAGTGTGGCTAGTGCCTTTGATAACATAAGTAGTAGCACTATAAGTATGAATAAATCCAACACATGGGCCCTCATTTGAAAAATTGAAGTACCATATAGAATTAGATATTTAATTTGGATGATGAAACATAACAACCTAATCACCAACCAATGTCTTCATCATAGGAATTTGCATGATCCTGGTTGCTCTGAATGTCAAGGCATTGTTGAAATTGTGCTTCATGTAATGCAGAATTGTGATGCAACAAAGAGTGCTTGGATTCCTCAAGTATCTCTAGAACATTGGGAGCAATTTTTTAACATTGCATGTTTTGCTGGATTGATTAAAACTTGCAGGAAAAATCTCCGACGAGGTGGAAAAGGTAAATGGCAAGCTAGTTAGGCAACTACATGCCACACTTTATGGCAATGAAGGAATAAACATCTGCATGAAGAGGACTTTATTATGCCCACAAATTTGATCTAGAATATCTAGCTTAAAATAACCAACTACCAAGAAAGTCTTCGAAGACAACAAAGCAACAACGCAACTCGGAGGATTACCATTTGTGAAGGATGGAAGCCCCCACCATTGGTATAGATGAGACTCAATACAGATGAAGCAGTTAGCAAGACCAGGAAGGCTACTTGTGGTGGTCTGATTAAAGACTCAACAAGAGGGTGGCTAGGAGGTTTTTCAAAAAACATAGGCACTTGTGAAGGTACTGTGGCAGATTTATGGGGAGTCTTCAGAGGCTTGAAGTTAGTCCGAGAAAAGGGCTATACAAAAGTGGAACTCCAAGTTGATATCCAAGAAGTCAGCAATGCTCTTAAAGAAGGGAACTCAATATTAGGATATGGATTGTGATTCTTTAGAGGATTAAATCCTGCTCATACTGGACTAGGATATTCATATTAGCCATATATATCGAGAGGAAAATGCTTGCTTAAATGCCATAGCTAAGCTAGGCTTTAATATTAGGAGTAGATATATGTTACTTCGATATTTGTTCTGCTAATTTGACTCTTTGTCTTCATCCGCCCCCCCCCCCCCCCCCCTCTTATAAAAAATAAATAAATTGGCATTATACTTAACATAATCAAATACATCATCACTTTTTCTTCGTCTTAACAATCATAACCGAAATAAGGATCTAGAATGGCTACTTTTGTTGTACAAGATTCAACTACTCATGTCCAAAATGTTGAGCTTCTCCACAAGTCTTTCTTTTCCTTTTTTAAAAAATTTAGAATGTTTGCTTTTTGGGTTATCTCAATTAGAATAATGCTTAATTTTCTTCCCAGAATTTTCAAAAAGTTTCAAAACTTATAATAGGAAAAATATACTAAATAAAATGGCTTTTGTTCACATGTGACAAAACATATCTGATCAGCCAAACATGCCTATTTTAATAGTATTTTTTATGGAGAATGCTCATCCCATTCTAAGGGGTGCGTCGTACGTCCCACGCCTCTGAAAACCCAAAAATACCTTTATTGTGTTCGAAGATGTATCTCCAAACACATCTAAAATCATGTATGGCCATGCATCTCCGAATATTAAGTGGGGGTGTATCTGGAGATGCATCCTCGCAATACCATTTGTACTCATTTGTGGTGTTTATATTCACTGAGCTGCTTTATTTAACGATTGTGTGATGTTTCTAGAGATACATATCTGAAAATGTCAAGCGGGAAATAGGATAAAACATCGTCTTGCATGTTCTTCTCCCTTATCATAAAAAGTATTTCACCTTCAAAACCCTTAAAAAAATTCTTCCACTCTCAATAAACTTTTTAACACCAAAACACCATTTTTGTATTTTATCACATTAAAGAGAGTAAAAGAAGCTGAAATTTAAGGTAAAGTTCATTCATTTCATTCTTCGTTCCTTGCATTAACATATTTTTTCAGCTGAAAATATGAACGTTGAATCTGGAGATGCATATCTATACTACATTTCATGTGTTCCGAAGATGCATCTCGGGATTTGCTTGATACTTTAAAATTTGAATTTATTTATCTGCTATTATTGATGTTAGATATGGTGCTATTGTATATATTTTCCAAAGCTATTGTGAGGATGTATATTAAGTCGGACGAAGTGAAGGATGATGTTAAACTAGATGCTAGACCGGTTCTTGTCGAGGTAGATGTTCACGAACAATTTACAAATAAATAAAAATTTATTGTTCGTGAACATATGTTACCATGGATCCACATGGATGCCGAGAAATTGGGGTTTGGGGTTGTAATCATAAGGTTTGACATTGGTTGTGATAGAAGACAAGCATTTTAACAATAAGATGCGAAAAAAATGGCACGTGCAAACTAACGGTTAGGAAGTTGAAACGTGATGACACCTGATCGATAATATGTGAGTGTCTGTTTAAATTATACGGATATCGTAAGGCCAATGATACATGGAAATTTAATTTGTTTCTGATATACATAATCATTCCTTAAGTGACAAGTTAGTCAGTCATCCAATTGTATGTCGTCTTATTTCAAAGGAGAATGAACTTGTTTCGGACATGATATTAAACATGGTGGCGCCAAAAAACATACTTGCAACTTTGAAATATAAAAGGCTTCAAAATATTTTAAATATCAAACAGGTATACAATGTGTTTGCCCGAAACAATAAGGTGGTTAGAGGTCAAAGATCTGGAATACAACAACTGTTAAAGCTTTTACAGGATGACCACTATGTTTCTAGGTACAGAGTTTGTGAGGATAAAGTCACAATTCAAGATATAATTTGGAATGAGGAAAGATACGGTTCATCAAGCTTGAATTTAAGACGAACGAGGATTTAAGAGTTATGTGGAGTACATTTTACTGTTACTCAACAAATGGTTTGACTTAAGTGGATGCAACGATTGCATGATCGATCCAATATATTCTAAAGATGTTGCAACGTCTGAACCACTTGTTTGTAATGAAATGTAATGTTAAATTTATGTTAACAAATATATATGTAATGTTAAGTATTTGAATGTTAATTTGTGTTTTTTTTCCAACATTCTGCAACTATTTTTGGTTGTTTATGGTTTGACCTAACATAGTATATTCCGGAGATGCATCTCCGAAAAACTCATTGAATATTGCATTAAGGGTGGTTACGAAGATACATCTTCGGATTCACCATATACTAAATTTTAACAAAATAAAGGTATCTCAGTAATTTGAGTTGTCGAATGTGTAAAAAGAGTGCGGTCGGATATGCATATATGAATTCTAAAAACATTTTAAAATTTCACGGTGGTAAAAATGCACCTCATAGAATTTAAAGAGCAACCCTCATATACTATAACTTATATTTTTAATATTTAGTCTTTAGAAATATATAATCTATTGGATTCGTCTTTGCCCCGACCTTAATGTTTTACGAGCTTTTGCAAAATAGGTTCAAGTAGTGCGAACATTCTCATTAGGAGCACTTAAATTGACACCCCCCAATTAAACATTACACCCCCATAGTTTCATATTACCGAAACTATCCCTGATTGTATTTTGAATAAAATTTACGTTTTAAAATATCCGGTAGACCAAAATAAAATTCTAGTACGAATAAATTTTCTGGTAGTGTATTTTTAGTTTTCGGTATATGTCCCAAATAATTTTGAAAATTTGAAATTTACGAGGTTATATCATAAATTTCAACCAAAATAAAATTTTCGATATGGTTATTTGTGTGAAATTTTTAACGCTTAGGATTTTACCGGCAATTTTGGATGATTGTGATTGTATCGACAATTTTTGCATCCATAATAGAAATTTCAAAATTTCCGATAAAAAATAAAATAACTACCAAAAATTTGAAAATTTCCGAAAACCCAAATAGAAGTTTGTAGAAAATTTTGAAATTTTTAATAAAGTTTAAAGAATTAATATTGAAGATTTTGAAATCCAATATAAAATTCCAGAATTTTTTACTTTTACAATTTTTTATTTTTACGATAGAAAAACATATATTTTTTTTGAAATTTTTGATAATATTCAAAATTTATAGTATTGCCCTAGAATTTTCAAAAATCCACTTAAATACTTTAAATTTTAAAAATTGGTGAAGTGGTTTTGTAAAGATAACTGTTGTTTTTCATACAATTTGTGGGTGTCAAAAGTTTAATTGAGGATGGCAGAAAAAATTCTCTCATTAGTCACCCATGCGCTTCAATCTCTAGATCAAGAATTAAGTTGATTTTATATTACCGTATTAAAAGATTGATTTTATATTATAAAAATGCTTAAATATACATTTATTTAAAAAGAGTGGGATACAAATGTTGACATTCTTTATCTGACTAACATGTGGCTGGTCGTTTGGCCCACTTAGTGAAAGTCTTATTTCATGGACTAATAAAGAAATCAAGCCATAAGTTTCATGTGTAGTATAGTATATAATAGGTTTATTTTTAGGTTTAAGTTGGTTTGTGCATAGTTATTTCAAAATTTTGAAAGTTGTTCTGTGTAAATCAGCCTCAATGTTATTATAATAAAATAAATAGATATTTTATTTAAATTTTGAGTTTTCTATGGTAACTCATTTTGGATACTCTAATTTAATGAATCAATTTTTTTGAATTTATAACTTGTAATTTATAATTTATAATTTTGTATTGTTGAAATAATTTATATAATATATCTAGTGGCGGAGTCAGATAAAAAAATTTGGGATGACCGCTAACGTAAAATAAAGATTATAAATAAAATGTAAATAGTATTTTAAATAAAACATTAAAGTTAAAATAAATACAAAGTTAATTACTAAAAATATAAATTACATGACTTAAAACTATCTTAAAGTAATGCTTTACGCGTTCCGAGTGACTTGAAATCGTCAATAATTGACTCTGAACTAATGCTTGCACTAATCTCCCTTACAATCGATGAGCAAAACAATGAACATAGTATGCATAAGGATAATCCTTCATAAAGAGGGCTTGTAAACCATTCCATTCTCCTCTCATATTGCTAGCACCATCATACCCTTGGCCACGAATGTTAGAAACATTAAGGTTATGTCGAGAAAGTATATCACATATTGCTTCCTTAAGAGTTAAAGATATGGTGTCTTTAACATGTGTCACATCAAAAAATCTCTCTTGTATTAAACCAACTTTATCAACAAATCTTAATACAAGAGTCATTTGTTCCTTTTTTGACTCATCACGAGCTTCATCAACAACGATACAAAATTTGGAATCACCAATTTCCTCACGAATACTCTTTTTCACCCTACTATAAAGAATTTGCAAGAGCTCTTTTTGAATTTGATGTGAAGTATACTTGCAATTTTGTGGAGCATTTTCCAACACAACTTTTGCAACTTCATCATTGTAGGATGCTAAAAGTTTCAATAACTCAAGAAAGTTACCTTGATTTCTTGATTTGCTACTTTCGTCGTGACCCTTAAAAGCACAAGCTTGTAGTGTTAACCAACGAACAGTGTCAATTGAAGTCTTGAGTCGTAACCGATTATTCATTCTTTGACTTGAACTTTGCACTTGAATAAAATTTCTAATATGACCATCTTGATTCAACAAGTCTTGACAAGCTTTAATTGCATTGTTGTGTGGTGAGCAATGATCATTCCCTATGTGTTTAAGAAAGGAACAATGTTTTCCATTCCTAACTTTCTTCCAATTTCTAAAACCCATAGAAATAAAGACAAGTGATCCGGGACGTCCACTTAGTTTTTTGCTAAAAAGGTAACATGGTAAGCAATATGCGGCATCTTCAGATGGTGAATATTCTAACCATGATGGAAATATGCTAAACCAAGTATGTTGAAACCTTCTCGGATGATCCTCGTTACCGGACAAAGGATAGTTTTCTAAATGAATTTGATATGGACCCCATTTTAGATAAGCTCTTCGTATTGCATCCACTTGATTTGGTGGATATTGCCAAATCGGAGGACGCTTTCCAGGATCGCGTTCCAAAGAATTTTCAAAACCATGATGCTCTTCAATTGTTGGATTCTCAAGAATTGTTTCAGATTCGGATGTCGGGATTATAATTTCTTCATCTCTCTCTTCTCTTTCAATTTCACATGCTTTCCTTTTGAAAAAAGAATCAATTTTCCTATTATTCATTTTTACTCTTCCTATAATATCATATCAGATCCAAAAATCAATTTAGAGAACATAAAAATTAAAAAAGAAAAAAATTAATAAACTTAATTAATCAACTTTAATCCGTTTTCAAATACCGGTAACTTCACTATTAGAAATTAGTATCAACAATGATTAAATAAACCTTATTACAGTGTATAACTATATTTGTAAATTACAGTGTTATGAATTGGCTTAATAAACCTTATATAGATTATTTTAACACATTAAGAAAGAAGAATCCTAAAAATCTCAAAAACACAAATCAAGTAATCACTTTAATTTGTTACTTTTTATAAAAGAAGAATGAATAAAGTTTTTTACCTGTTAGATGCCGATCACTTTAATTTGTTCCGATTCCGGTGCTGGTAGCAAACCCATATGAGAAAGAAAGGAAATGTAGGAGCTTTTTACCTTATCTTTATTTTAACCTAACTTTGAATGAAAAAGAAAAAATAAAAATTAATTTTAATTTAAAATAAGGATGTTTTAGTAATTTAATATATATGAATTAAAAAAAAAAGTTGAGGGGTGGCCGTGACCTTCCCACGTCCCCCCTCAGTTCCGCCACTGAATATATCACTTTTTGATAAGGTTGCACTATATAGTTTTTTAACATTTATTCATAGTTTTTAATAAATTATGTCATATAGTTTAAAGTGTATAGTAGTAAGTTTTTATTTTAATATTGTTAAACACTACAAACTCAACTAGCCGGCTTATCCTTATTAGTCATGACACCAACAACGATTAGTTAAGTATGTAAGGAGTTAAATCATCCATAATATGATGGTGACTTCAATTCATATTAATAGAGAGAGTAATTCGTACTAATAATTTTTAAAAAATCATATATTCGAGTTTACATCGCATATGTCTTCCGGTCATTATTGTTTTATAAATAAAGTCTGGTATTATTAAAGAAAACGGAGAAACAACCAATGGACTACAAAAAGAGGGGAAAAAAATCTCCATCAAATATGAGAAAATCTAGAAGAAGATATATCTAACCTATTCTTTACAAAATCCTCTATAATCCCAACAGGGATAGAAGCAAAAGTTAAGTATGTAAGGAGTTAAATCATCCAAAATATGATGGTGACTTCAATTCATATTAATAGAGAGAGTAGTTCGTACAAATTCAACTAGCCGGCTTATCCTTATTAGTCATGACACCAACAACGATTAGTTAAGTATGTAAGGAGTTAAATCATCCAAAATATGATGGTGACTTCAATTCATGTAAATAGAGAGAGTAATTCGTACTAATAGTTTTTAAAAAATCATATATTCGAGTTTACATCCCATATGTCTTCCGGTCATTATTTTTTTATAAATAAAGCCTGGTATTATTAAAGAAAACGGAGAAACAATCAATGGACTACAAAAAGAGGGGGAAAAAATCTCCATCAAATATGAGAAAATCTAGAAGAAGATATATCTAACCTATTCTTTACAAAATCCTCTCTAATCCCAACATGGATAGAAGCAAAAGTAATTAAGGAATTTGCGTCAATACCTATATTAGCAAAAAAATCAGCGCAAGAATTCTCTTCTCTAAAAATGTGTGTGAAAATAAGATTTATAAAGTTAGTGTGGCTAGTACTCTCCAACCATTTATTCTGAAGACCAATAGGAATCAATCTATGGTTGGAGCAAGCTTTGACAACCAATAAACAATCTGTTTCAATCCAAAACTTTCATCAACCACGAGACTTATCAATTTCTAGCGCTCTCAAAACAACCAGGAACTCAGTAGTAACCGAAGACCTTGTTTGTAAATTTTCTGCAAAAGTTAGCATAAAATCCCCACTGTTGTTTCTAAATATACCACCACATCCACTGTCATTGAATTCAAACGATAAACACCATCACAATTACCTTTAACCCACTCCGAGTTAGAAGGACACCAAAAAACTTTTGTTATATTGGGAGCACGAGGTGCACAAATTGTAACACCAAAAGCTTTGATCAGGGAAAAATCCGCAATCAAAATGGAGGAACGATTAGAAACACTGTTACTGGACATCATAGTTTGGTTCTGAATGATTGTGATAGAGGTTCTTTTGTTTGGCTTCAAGTTATCATGCTTGAGTTTATTCCTAGCAACCCAAATTTGATTTATCGTAAAAATGAAGCCAACTTTCACCGCAAGATCAGATTAGTTAGGGCAGTTGGACTTGCAAATAAGTAACCAATCAGCTAGATTATTAGTATTAGAAGTGATCCCATTTTCCGTAAAAGTCAAAACCAAAGAGATTTCACAAAAGGGCATTGGAAGAATAAGTGCTCAGTACTTTCCTCACAAGCATAACAGAAACAACAGGAAGATGCTAAAGGAATGCCTATCAACCGAACCATAATTTCATAAGGAATTTTGTCATGAACCAGCCTCCAGACCAACAAAGTCTTGTTGGGAGGAATGTCACTACACCAAAGAGTTTTAGCCCACAGAAATCAACAGCAGGACCATCCTTACAAATATAAGCTTATTTGCAAGATACAACCCCATAACATTATTCTCCCACACGAGTTGATCTTGCATCAGAATGGAGTTATTGGGAACAACAAGAAGCAAAGTATGCAAAAAAGGGAACCACAAATCCCAATCAGTAGGAAACAACCATTAAGAGTCGATTATAAAATCAGCAACAAACGAATTAACCATAATACCTTTAGAGTGCAAGAATTCAATGGAGGTATCAAGAATGAGAGAATAATCACACCAAGTATTGGTCTAAAAATGAATATCCCGACCATTTCCCAAAGATCACTTCGAACGATTATCAAGAACTGAAGCCTCAGCTTTAATTCCAGTCCAAATCAACGCAAAAAATATGATACTTAATGACATCGTTACTCTTCAAGACTCAATTTCGAAGGAGAATCGCTCAATCCTCTAGCTGGTTCTCATCTGCCACAATAGCCAGAGGTTACTAGCTTTATTCAATCTAACCAAGGAACCGAGGCATCCTTAAACAAAATGCATGCAAGTCTTCTTCCAGGAGACCATAAGAGATTTCTTTTGTGGATATCTCTAGTCCATATAAAATTTCTGCAAGCACGATCAATTTTTCTAAGTAATGAAACCGGTCAAAGAGTAGATATTGATAGAGCAGGAAATCATGTTGTGAACTACAAGTTTTTGAATGATTTTGTCCGAAATTGGAGATAAAAGAATGGACTTTGGCCGCCCCTTGAAAATAGAAATCCCTAAATAATCAAAAGGGAGAGATCCTTTTTTGAACCCATTCTTGGAAATGATCCACTCCAGTTGTGAATTGGTGGTAGAACCCGAGTAAACAAAATATTTTGAAAGATTGAAAGTTTGACCAAAGACGATAGAGTAGTTCTGGAAAACCTGCTTGAGAGCTTGAATATTAGTGTGTTTCCCTGTACAATAAATCTTGATACTGTCGGCATAAAATATGTGTGAGGGAACCGGGTTGTTTCTAGACGACATAATAAGCTTCAGACCACCATTAGAAACCAACTTGGATATACCACGACTTAAAATATATTCAGCCAAACAAAATAAAAGAGGCGACAATGGATCACCTTGGTGCACACCCATGTTGCACTTAAAATAGCCCTACATCCGACCGTTGAAATTGATAGACAAACACGCAGAAGAGAGCAATGTCTGAATCCAATCACAAAATTTATGGCAGAAACCAAACTTAGCCAACACAAAAATTAAAGACTCCCAGCTAATAGTGTCAAACTCCTTCGCAATATCCACTTTCAAGATTAAATTGTCGTGCTTATGCTTGTTATGAAGAGTGTTCACTGCTTCGGATGCAAGGCAAGTGCAGTCCTGAATATTTCCCTTTTATGAAACCTTTTCTCCTTAGACAAAGAAAAGGCATTACAGAGGCCAAACGGCCAACCAATATTTTTGTAATAATCTTGTATTTGATATTCGATGGTGTTATGAGCCTGAACTTATCTAACAACATTGCTTCCTTCGATCTGGAAATTAGAATAACTGAACCGCATTGTAGTTAGGAATGAGCCAACCAGAGAAAAAGAATTGAGAAATAGTTTTGCAAACATCATCGTTAATAATATTCAATACAAATGGAATAAATTATTATCTTTGTCCCAAATTATTATCTCAGTCTTTATCCTAAATGGGATAGTGTTATGAGCCTGAATTGATCTAACGATATTAGTTCCTAACTACAATATTTTATCCCAGTCTAAAATTATTATCTTTGTCTAAAATTTATTATCTTTTTAGATTCATTGAATAAATGATATATCTGATCGTTATTATATATCAAATACATCAACTATTCAATCAACCTAGATATTTATTTGTTTCTTATAATAGTGACAAAAGCTATATGTATTACTATTTGTATATCTAACTTTATCTTATTGATAGCTAAGTATTCATTGTTTATACACATTTTTAACAAAAATTATCAATCAATTATTAATTTATAATATTATTTTAAATTTTTAACAACATTAAAAAAAAATTAATAATACTATTGTTGAATTAAGAAATAAACAAATATTAATATTGAAATGCGAACAAATTTAATATTTAATAAAATTAATAAATATGAAATTTTTATATTTATAATAATAAAAATATAAATACATAAATATAATATAAATACATAAATATATATTGTTTGAGTATCGAACATAATGGGTATTAAATTATTCGTATTCATAATTATATTCACTTATTGTAGTGGATAATTGATGATGCTTATCCACGATTTTTACACCCGAGTAATTTTCTTCTTCCTATATTCAGTATGAATGAGTCAAATTGCTACGAATATTCAATACGAAAGAATCAAATTGCTACATATAAATATTTTTGTAAGTGTTTGTTAAACATGAAAGTCTAAGGTTTACTTTCACCCTCATGAGCTTTCGAAACTCTAATCAGCTAAAAAGTATGTTATGGAGAACATATTTTAATCGATATAAATTATAGGCATACTTTCTTAAAATATTACTCTATCAATATATTCATTAGTTTTAAATTATAAGATGTTTTGAGTATTTTATACAAATTTAAAAAATTAATAAATTTTTATAAGAAAGACAAATCATATATAATTTTACAATAACATTATTCATTAATTATATAAAAAAGCAAAATTAAAATAATTGAAAAAATAAAATAAAAATGAATAATTAAAATATATTTACAAAAATGTTATTAATGTTACATTGAAAATATAAAGTATTTTATAATTTGAAACTTTTTTTTATAAATCATCTTATAATTTGGGATAAAGATAATAAATTTTTGGTATAATTTATTTTATTTTAAATAGAGTCTAAACCTTTATAGCATGAAGATATTTCTTTTCTTAACTTTTTTTTACCCGAAAAGCTAGTTATGACCTATGATACTAACTATGGGGTAGGAGCTAATTAGATCACAATATATTTTATTTATAATGTACCTAACCCACAATTAGGTACCAAAACAAAGCATCATCTTTTCATTTTCACTCGTTCGTACTAAACACGCTATTATGTCTTAACAACTTCATCAATTTTACCAATCGTAACAAAGAAGGGAAAAAGTTGCAATAAATTGTATTTATAGTCATTTAATCATACTTTAAATAAAAGATTAACATTAACACATGATTCACCGTCCATGTGACATTGATGGTACGTGGCAGTGAGTGATATCATCAATGTAAATAAACTATTTTAATTGTTCAAACATTGGTCTCTTCAAATACTGCCAAAATTGTCTTCCAAATTGAATCCGATTTTTAGTTTTTCAAAGGAAAAAGAAAAAATAAATTCAATGTTATTGATTTTTTTTTTCAAATATATTCCTTAAATGAGATTTCCAAGGCATGAATTGGACCGTAGTGATAAAACTAAAATTAAAGCATATATAGAATTTTCATTTTTTATTACTTTTTCAAAAACATACATTATTGTTTTTGTACTATTTTAATAATATCAATTGTCCTCAAAAGGGCAATATGTGTTTTATTTTTTATTTTTATCACTTTTCAAAAACATACATTATTGCTTTTGTACTATTTTAATTATATCAAAGAAAAAAATATGTTTTATTTTATTTTTATCATTTTTCAAAAACATCCTGTTTTTTCTATTTTAATTATATTAAAATCAATTTTTTAATTATAATTTTTGTCCACATTCATTTTGGTTATTGGTTATAGTTCCTAAAATTCAACAAAAATTCAAGTCCCTATAATTCAACAGAGTAAATAAATAATTATTTTTAAAATTAATGTATCTGATATGTATTTAAGGTCAAATAAATTAATCATTTGATAAATATCAAAATAAAATAATTTTTTTATAATAATGACTAGAGAGACTCTCTCCATTTTTTAAAATTATAATAAATTTTACTTTTAAGTTAATTGAATAAATAATTTATTTAAATTATATATAGACTAAATATATTAATTATTTAATAAAGTTTATAAAAAAAAATGGAAAGAGTATATGTTACCTTTGAACAAGAATAAAATTAATTATTGATTTTCTTTATCATTCTAATTTTATTGAATATCCATAATGTTTTTCTGGTCTACATAATATTATAAATAGAAGAGCTATAGACATAGATTTCTTCATCACAACATCATAGTTAGCACTTAGTACTATAGAAAATACAAATTCAACTATGGCTACCCTTATTGCTCCTAGCAACCATTCTCCCCAAGAAGATGCTGAATCTCTAAGAAAGGCTTTTGAGGGTCTGATCAATGTTCATCCTCTTTTTATAAATTTATTTTATGATGAAAATATGTAACTAAATTGATGAATCTTAAACGTATGATGTTGTATTTTAATTAGTGATCAAATTTGTGTAGGTTGGGGTACTGATGAAAGAACAGTGATAACAATTTTGGGTCATAGAAACTCTCATCAGATTCAACAAATCAGAAGAGCTTATGAAGAGATTTACCAAGAGGATCTAATCAAACGTTTGGAATCTGAACTCAAAGGAGACTTTGAGGTAACTTTGATTATCAAAGTTTAATTTGTGAATTATTTTTTTTGAATGTGTTATGAATTTTGAAATGTGGTTTAACTTTATCAATCAAACAGAAAGCTGTGTACCGTTGGATTTTGGAACCTGCTGATCGTGATGCTGTTTTGGCCCATGTTGCTCTCAAGAGTGAGAAGAACTACAATGTCGTTGTTGAAATTGCTTCGATTCTCTCCCCGGAAGAGCTTTTTAACGTGAGACGCGCTTATATTAAGCGTTATAAGCACTCCTTGGAAGAGGATTTGGCTACTCATACCTCCGGTCATCTTCGCCAGGCAAGTACTTTTTCCACCGGTCTAGATTTCAGGATTTAGGGTATAGGGTTTGTGAGGTATTTTATTGTACTGATGAGATTTTGTGGTTGATGTTTTTGAGCAGCTATTAGTAGGGTTGGTGACTGCATTTAGGTATGTTGGTGATGATGTGAATGCAAGATTAGCACAGAGTGAAGCTGATATTCTTCATGAGGCTGTGAAAGAGAAGAAAGGAAGCCAGGAAGAAGCTGTTAGGATCTTGACTACTAGGAGCAAGGCTCAGTTGATTGCAACTTTCAACCGCTACAGAGAGACTCATGGTACTTCCATTACCAAGGTACAGATAAAAGATCTCGCACAATCTGTTATTTTGGTTGCAGTTGCATTTGCGACGGATTGTGTTGTGGTCTAAATTATGGAATTCTGATGCAATTCATTGTGCAAATTTGTGTTCATATTGTCTTTACAGAAGCTGTTGGATGAAGGATCTGATGATTTTCAGAAGGCTTTGTACACCACCATTCGGTCCTTCAACGATCATGTTAAGTACTATGAAAAGGTATAACTCACTTTTTTGATGCCATTTTTGATCATAGTCACAAAATTAGTTGTCACAGTTAAATAGTGATTTCCTATTCTATAGGTGGTGCGAGATGCGGTGAAGAGGATTGGAACGGACGAGGATGCACTCACCCGTGTGATTGTGAGCAGGGCTCAACATGATCTGAAAGCCATCTCAGATGTTTATCACAAGAGAAACAGTGTTCCTTTGGAGCATGTTGTTGCTAAGGAAACCTCTGGGGATTACAAGAAGCTCCTTCTCACTCTTTTGGGCCAAGAAGATTGAGTTTTACCTTTCTCTTTGACTGGTTTTAGTTTTTGTTTGCTGTGTGAGAATTTGAAGTTCTATCTTATTATATACTGTAGTATGTTATGTTTGATGCTTCATTTTGACATACTACATTGTAAGTTTGAACTGTTATTAATAAATAAATCATGATTCTTAGAATAAGATTAAGGACCGTGTGCTCTACTAAATTTAAGAAATTGTTCATTTTGTGAATCCAATGTTGAAAATTAAATTTGATATAGTGGGAAAAATCACAAATTTATATCAGCCAATTAATCTCAAATTTTGATTTCAGAAAATCAGATTTATAATAAAAGATGAAAAGTTCAATAATCAAATCAAAGTTTGACTACAAGTTAAAACCGATTCAAATGTCAAGAGTTTTAAATCCAGAATTCTACATAAATTATTCTCACAAAACATAAGATCGCTGCATATTCAAACATTATTATTTAAAATTGATAATTCTAAAACTATAAAATAAAAATAAATCTGTTTATTTTGAACGGTGTGATTAAGATCCAATGGCTGATAAAGCCGTTACATGGATTCGATTTCAGATATCTTGTGTGTTGCTTGGCGCTTTCATGTTGGCATAAGCACGTTACAATATTATATTTTACACCAAGAAAAAATCACACGAATCAATCGTGCTATGTGCTCATGTGTGTGTGGTGATCATGACATTCTATCAAAACTAGTACTATAAGAAAAAAAAACCCAAACAAAGAAGGTGTCTATACTAAACAACGAAGCAAAGCAACCAGACAAGACAAACGTCATTGCAAAATTTCAACGTTCAAATGACCACTTGTAAGAATCATACAGATTAAGTTATAATTGACATTTAAAGGATTTAACGCCCATTCATATCTATACACCCTTCTTTTTATTTTATTTTATTTTTATTTTTAAAATATTAAATTAATGATTTTTAATAATAAAATATAAATTTATTTTAAATTTAAAGTTTTGTATCATTTTTTAATTTAATCTAAAATAAATAATATTCTATAATTAGAAAAGTATTTTGAAATAGAAAAAAAACACTATTAATAATAATGATTTTTTTTTTATATTTATATACGATAAACAGATTAAAATAAAATAAAAAAACTTTAAAAAACTTAACCAACGATGTTGTTGAAATAGGTGATAGTTTGTTTCACACGAGCGAGTTTCGGTTGCCACGACCTAATTCTTGAGCTCGACGAGTTGGAGGAGATGATGTAGTGTTCGATGATGAATCTTAGCCATGTTGTGATGCGTTTGACAATGAATTAATAATCAAATTCAAATAAAGGAATGAGTGCATAATTCAAAACTTCATCGTACAAAATTGGTTATGGAATTGTGTTGGTTGTGTGTTGTTGTTTGAGTAGGTTGGTTTAATTGAAGGGATATAAGATGTTGTAGTGCACAGAGAGAATGAAACGAAACGTTAAAGTTGTGTCTTTGGGGTGTAGTGGTATGGTTGTGGAATGTTAGAGTAAGTTGGCGTTTGTGGAATTTGTTGACCAAAATATTATTGAGATTGGCTTGATTAAAGGTATGTGTTCGGATATGGGTTGTTGGAGGAAGAAGGTTGAAAAGGAAATTGTGATGGGTAGACTTTGGGAACATTTAAATGGATGGACGGAATATCTTGTTGGGTGGAAGAAGAGACACATTATCGAGGGTCAATTAGAAATTAGATGTCAACATATTTGTAAATGGAATTGAGTTAAACTAAGAAATATATTTTAGGTTTCGTTTTTCCTCACCATCCAATAAGTTGTCTTTTAAGACCAAATGTCGTTTTCTCTTCCACTCCTGTTACTTCTCTTTGTTCAACTTTACGTAATTTTGTTTTCATCGTCATCTCGTGATGTTCTCTAAGACATCTTGGTGGAAAATATTTTTTTTTGTTCAAAGTCAAATTGGAGTTCAATCCTATTCGTTTGATGATTTTCACCAATATAGAAACATATCTAAGATACTGTTGCACTTTAAATCAAGCAATCTTCATAATAACATGGCACACATTGAATGTATGACATCTATTCCATTCGGGAACCATAAATGGATGCGGTTGGAAAATTGATGATCTTGAACAGTGACTCTGATCTCCTTTACGGCAACGCGGATAGTCCTGCATGGTTAACACTCTAACGTCAAAGTCAGTTCAAGATTCAAGATGAGTATAATGAAAACCAGAGATTAGAGATTGAACCTTCCTCTTGACGTGTGAACTGGTTTTATACCTTGGGTTAAATAGAGTAGATTTGAGATGGATTGGTCCTTTGGTCATTTGGACCTTTACCCGGTTCAGAACAATTGCCCCTAAGGCTTTGTCGGACACTGAAGGAGTCAGGGAAAGTCTTAATTATCATTGACGACCTCCATGACGTGGTCTGGAACACCCTAATTTTTATTTTAATAGTAATAATATTATTTTATATTATCATTGTTATTTTTAATTATTTTATTTGAGTGTTGGGGTATTTTAAATAATTATTTGAGTGTTTTAATTAATTAATTTTATTTAATTAATTTGTTGGGATGATTAAGTTTATTAGAAAAATTAAAGAATTATCTTATTTTAATTAAATTAGAGTAATATTTAATTTAAATGATAATATAATAAAATATATAGTCTTAGAAAAATAGAAAGAGTATGAGTGTAAGAGAAATTGAGGGGTGAGAGGAGATTAGGATAAATTATGGTAAATAAATAGAGAGAGTGAGGTAAAGTTTTGTACTGTACGTGCAAAATTTGAAAAAAAGAGACAAAAAGGCA
The DNA here is from genome assembly GCF_024323335.1 of Lathyrus oleraceus. NCBI lineage: Eukaryota > Viridiplantae > Streptophyta > Magnoliopsida > Fabales > Fabaceae > Lathyrus > Lathyrus oleraceus. The sequence goes on from NC_066582.1 coordinate 407,278,156, forward strand.
TAACCTAGGAAGGAACCTTGGAGACCGAGGAAAAATCCCAAAAAGTCAAAAGATTTCATCGATTTGCAAATTTGAGGTACATGATGATTCGTGTATGGGTGACTTAATAGAGGGATAACGAGTGGACCTTACCCCCATGCCTTCTTCTTTCCTTTATCTGTAATTGATGTTTGTGGCCAAAAGATTTGGGCAAAACCTTTGAGGCGATCAATGATAATATTTTCCTTTTGTTTATGATGTGATATATTATTATTATTGAGTTCTGATCTATCTTTGACCAAGTATACTGGTGTGCTTAGGAATTGATGTCTTTGATAAGGCGGAGTAGTTAGAGTATCGATTGTTACACCATAAGGTGAGAATGTAAATTTTGGATAATTGTGTATGATTTTTCTTTGGCTGCTTATATGTGTTTTTGGACAAAAATCTTAAGAGTAAAAAAAGCAAAAGCAAAAGAAAAAAAAATCAAATATAGGAAAAAATTCGAGATTCAAAGAGGGGGGAAGGGGTTACCGCACAACGGAGCCGCGGCGGCAGGCTGCGTCAGAACGACGGCGACAAAATCTCGTGGTCAGCAACGCCGGAAGCACGCGATGCAACGGTAAGAGGTCACAGTTAGTGGCGTCGGAAAGCGTGTGAGGAACGCGAAGGTGCACATAGCACGCGGCCGCAGGGGCGCCGAAAGCGTGGTTCTGCGTGCATGTCGGCAGTTCGGGCGGTGGGCGACAGTTCGGTTGTTCGGAGGAGATTCAGCGGTTCATGGTCTGGTTTGGTGAGTTTTTAGCAGTTTGTGATTTCGGTGACTTTTCGTTGCCTTTTGAAGAGTTTAGAGTCATATTTGTATTTGTTTGGAGTCCTTTGACATGTTTAAAGTTGGAGTTGAAGGTATTTTATACACTAGAGTTGAGTTTGGAGCCTTTTGATATTATAAAGTTGATTTATGAGTTATATTTTTATTTGTTTAAGGCTGCCAAGTCAAAAGAGATAAATTTTGAGTTTATGAGTAGTTTAGAGTAAGGTTATTGAGTTGTTAGAGTTAAATTTGAATAATATGACATGTTCAGAGTTGTGTTAATGAGTAGTGAGTTAAGGGTAGAGTATGCATGTAAAGCTTCAATAAGTTATGAGTTAATCCTGTAGAGGATGTGGAATTATGTGTATCCCCTATTGATGAATAATTATGAATATTCATATAATTATATTAAATTGAGCTGTAATTGTATAACTTGTTGAGTTGAGTAGTTTAGGAAGGAAGTACAATGTTGGCCTTACATTGGAAAATTTATGGTTCAGAGAGGAACTGTAACACCCCGATAAAAAAAAAGAAGATAATTATTTAATTTAAGTTAATATTATATTTATTAATTTAATTAAATAATTGGAATTATTGGATTATTATTATTATTATTGGAATAATATAATTTGGAGTTGGTATATAAGTTGGAAATAAGTAAAAAGAGTCTCATTTTTGGTAAAGAAGGGTTTCACGTGAAAAGCAGAGAAGCGGCTGAAAAGAGGAAAAGGGCAAAGAGACAGAGCAAGAGGAAGAAGGTTGGAGAAGAGAAAAGCTTGAAGCTTAAAGATTCGCCGGATTAACTCAGGTAAGGGGGGTTTATCGTCGTTTAATGGGTATTATGGGTTAACATGTAATGGGTAGTGATGAACCATTGATTTGACCCTAATTGGGATGTTGAATGCTGAAAAATTGTGATGGATAAGTGGTGTTAAAACTGAAATTGAATTTGTAATTGGATGGGTAGTGGTTTTCCGAAAACGTAGCTTTTTACGGAATTGGAATCGGAGGTCCGGAAGTCCTCCAACGGCGGAAAATGCGGAGAATTCTGCATTCTGCTTTGTGTTAGCGCAGGAATAGCTTTCTGTCTTGCGTTAACCGGTTAACCCAGGATGTTAACCGGTTAACACTGTTGTGAATTATGAAATATTGCTGTTTTGCTTGCGTTAACCGGTTAACCCAGGGTGTTAACCGGTTAACACTGTTGTGAATTATGAAATATTGTTGTTTTGCTTGCGTTAACCGGTTAACCCAGGGCGTTAACCGGTTAACACTGTTAAGTTTTGCCAGGAAGCATGTTTTGGTCTGCGTTAACCGGTTAACCCAGGGCGTTAACCGGTTAACACTGTTGAAAAGTGGGAAAATTGGTATTTAAATGTTGTGTACATAATTGATGGTTGGCCTATATCGGTGTGTGATATAGTAGGGATCATTTCCCGTTGTTTTGAGTAGTATAGGTATTAGTAGAGGGTGCTAATACTGTGATTGACTTATTTGACATGACATGATATGATTATGTGATAAATATGCTGATGATGTGTGAAAATATGCATAATATTGTGAATGTATATATTATGTATGTAATTGTGGATGGACTGTTTTATGGCTTAGAGTGTGAGCATATGTCCATTGTGGATTGTTGTTGATGTTTGCATGACTAAGTGATTTAGCTTGCATATTGTGGCCTTTATGGTGGTAGCTAATTCCCATGGTGAGGAATTAGTGAGTAAATCATTGTGGATTGTTGTTGATGTTTGCATGCTAGGTGATTAGCGTGCATAGCATAGCCCTTGGGGTGGTAGCTAATTCCCATGGTGAGGAATTAGTGAGTGAGTCACTAGGTCTCAAATGAGTGAGACTAGTGAGCTTGGTAGCCGTATCTGGATTTGATCGGTGAGGTTGAACTATATGTTCACGAATAGTCGGTACCGCATGCATGGAGTCTCATTGCATACTGTATGTATTATGTATAATATGAATGGATGTGTTCCAATATTATACGTGTGTTTTGATGTTTATGTTGAGTATGATTATGAGTATGAGTTGATGTTGCCGTTACTGAATGTGTGATGTGATTAGGGTGAATGAATGTGTTAAATTACTTAGCATTATATGATATTTTATAATGCTTATTATATCGATTGAGGAACTCACCCTTACAACTATTTTTCAGGTAACGAGCAGTGATTGAGTAGGAGCTAGTGCTTGGAGTCTAGTGTAGTCTCCTTAGTGGGTCATGCTCTGATAGATGTAACATCGGGACGGGATGTTTTACCTTGTTGAATAATTTTACATGTAATGTGTTACATGTTTTGCATGATTGATTTGATTTCTATCCGCTGCGTATTGTGCAAATGCTTTATGTTTTGATTTAATAAAGGAGCATGACAGTTATTATGGTGAATGGTGTGAAGTGATTGTGTGACACCCTTAATTGCACCTTTACTCTGATGTATATATATATTTGTTGTTTTAATTAAATATTTGGGGTATTGAGAAGGGTGTTACAGGAACCATTGTTGAGTATTTGTTTTGAATATTATTTGTTGAGATTTATGCTTTCATGTATATCATAGGTAAGTATGACTTCTATCTAATGAGGTCATGGTTTAGTAGAGAGGAACTAAAGACGGTCTCAGGTTCAGAGAAGAACCAGATTTATAGAGGAACCTGAGACATGGATAATTCAGTAACATAACTCTGGCATCCAAGCTTTGGTATCACATGCATTGAGAAGTAAGGGAGAAATAAATTTCATTATATTTGCATTGATGATTATCTAATTGTTGTGAACTATTTTATAAGATTGTGAATGTTGTTGTTAAACTATCCTAACTGTTTACATACACCGTTAACATTATAAATGTATTTCTCACCCATTTTGTTTCGTTGTGATGATGGAACAAATACTCGATAGAGTAGCATTAGATGCTTATTGTTCGAAGGATTGACGTAGATGCCTACTTCTTTACGTATCATTTTGAGTTTTAGTTTTCTACGATGTCGCTCTGATAGTGTAACATCGGGACGAGTTTCAGTTATTTGATGTTTTTTTAGAATTGTTGCCTTATTTGCTTATGTTGAGATTACATCATTTGTTTTGATGAAGTATGAGATGTTTCACTTGAGATAATATGATTTGAAATTTCGATGCGTTGTTATAAAGTTTTTGAGAAGCATGTTTATGAGAGGGGTGTGGCACTCTATGATTGAAATAATCTGTTATTGCATGATTTTATTTTACAAATGTGCATTGGGGTTTTTAGAGTGTTCATCGGTTCAGAGCACCAAGGCTGCTATATATATGGTGGCGTTGAGGTCAGTGACCTTTCATAGTGGTTAACCCTTTTAGTGTTAGGGGAAAAGAGGATATGCAGTTCGTTTTACGAATGAGTACTCCCGTTCTATGAGTGTTTTTTTACGAGAATTGGACTTCAATTGCCTTTTTTTTAATTTGAGGTAGTCGTCCTGAAATATTTAAAAGTTGCTCCTTCCCAGCTTCATCCAGGATCGTGGGAATACATAAGGGTGTTCCAATTGTGTGCCGAGCACAATTCTTGGAAGCTCTCTCTTAGCTTATTCTTTGATCTTTTCCATATGAGGCATACTTCCCCAAAAAACTTTCGTAACCAGAAGCTTATTTACTTCCATCCTATCAACTTTTGGTTCGACCCTTTTGCTATGGAAAAGGGCGACTTCATGGAGCATTGTTTACTGGTAAAGCCTCTCACTAACGTGGCCCATCTCGTTTTCTACTACACCCTTGCTGATTTGTCCTTGTTTTTGTCAGAGTTTGTATCTGAAGTACTAGTCTAAGATCAATTTTAATCGGGTTGCTCACTTCTATTGTACTAAGTCGTATTCATTTTCTCCATATGAGGTGACAATGAAGGAGAAAATGCAATCTTGGTTTCAAGATCTTGACTATGAGGAAGAGTTCGGCCCTGGTGAGGTGCCTCATGCCAAGGTGAAAAAGAGACGGATTGACACTCATGTTATCTTGTGTGCAGTTAACCATAAGAGTGTAAGACCCCAACTTTGACCCTAAGATCCCTCATGCAATTTCATCATAAGCATTAACATTGGGGCCATACCTTGGCATCCTCCTTACCCCTCTTTCATTGGGTTTATTTTGGGAGAGATCACCAAGCACTATGTGATTGTATCATACTTTTATATTATCATTTTACTAACCAAAATACCAAAAATATGTCTTTGTATTTGCCTAACTCTTTTGTAGGTACGGTATGATCCCATTGATCTATCAAGTTCACATCTAGGGTTTGAGACCCTCATGACAAAGGGCACAACCATGGATTGATCCAAGAATGGTTAAAAGCATCATATATGAGTCCCAATGATTTCTACATGTTATTTTGATCAAGTTTTCTTCAAGAGTTTGGAGGTGATTTGCCTTGGAAACCCTAGTTTGACTGGGTATCTTGAGTAACTTCTCCAACAAGCTATCTCACCAATTGATCAAATTTCTCAAAGGACACTTAAAAATTCATCATGTTATGCATATATGATCTACCATGAGCTTATAAAGTCAAGAGAATTGAAGATTAGCAAGTTGGTTGATGGTGGTTGGCCAGATGAATTCATCTGATCAAAACTGGGTCTCCCTAGACCCCATCTCCTACAATTTTGACCATATGAAAATGATTCCAAGAGAAAACTTAGTCCAAATAACATTCCAAACAACTTTCATGTTGAGACTTAGAGCTAGTTTTGCTTGGAAAACCATTTTCTATGTTGAAACATTATAGGTCATTTTGTCTAAACCCTAATTTGAAAGTCAACTTCCCAAGGCGATAACTTGCTCAATTTTTATAAGATGAAAGATTTCCAAGTTTAACAATCAAATTTAAGATGTCTAATTCAACTTTGATGTTTGGAGTGAGATCTAATTCAACTTTTATGAGCATGTGATATGAGGTTACATTATAGGTCACTTTTGACCTATACCATTGAACAAGTGATTTTTTCAAACTTCAAAAATGTATAACTCTATCATTTAAAATCCAAATGACATTAAATTGGTGATCATTTTAAAGATATTTGAAAGAGCTACAATTTTAATGAATATACTTTTCTTATTTGAAGCTCACATAAATAGTTAAGCAAGGTGGAATATTGAGATATATGGCTTGACACTTAGAAAAAATTTCAACATGTTGAAATTTCCAAACTTCCACCTCAAAATTCATCATGATACAAGCTTCAAATGGAAAAGTGTTGAACATGAAAGTTGTTCCTCTTGATCTCACCTTTCCAAAAAGTCCAAGTTCATCCATTTTTGCTTTAGCTACTGCAGTTTTTAATGACTGTGCGTCTAATCATATGTGTTTGTGTGTTTAAATATGAGAAATGATGTTTTGACACAATTTTGTTGAGGCGCATAATGGATGCTTATCAAAATAAGGATGCATTGGATGACAAGGTAGTATCTTACTTTTATCATGTTAGCTTATGTAACTTGAAAAGGCGGACTCGGTCATGTAATGATGAGAACATAGTTGGCATAATTTATTTTATGAAAAGATCTCCTAAATGTCATTGATTTTACACAACAGTTTTAATCTCATGGTTATAGATCATTATCCACTGTATATGGCTATAATATAGTATGCATCTCAAAAAGTGTCTAGCTCTATCAAAGTGACCATCCTAGGTTGTTACCATTTCTTTATGTATAAGGCATAGCGTAGGTCATATCTAGAGTAATAGTAAAGAAAATTCAATTGACAAGCTATTAAACCACAAAATCTGTCCCAAGTTTTCTGAATTTCATTGCTGATAATAAATCAAAATCCAAATGAACTGATAATCGATGTAAAAAAAAGATATCTTGTATAACCAATAAATCAATCCACCAATAGGGTTTATGCTCAAGAACAAACCACCAATAGAACGATCCCCCAATAGTGTGAAAATTTGTGTGTGCATGCATGTGGGTAATAGTTACTGATAATATACTAATTGATATTGCTAACTTGTAGGAATTTATCGGTAACATCCGACTAAAGCTACCTGCCGAGTTATTATCTCTTCTTTTTTAGGTACTATTTAATATAATTTAATATAAATCTAACTTATGTTTATATACTTCCCAAATTCGTTATTGTATTACTTATTCTTCCTTTTTTAGAAGCTCTTTAAGTATTGGATAAATGAAGTGAAGAAAATGTCTGAGAAAAAGCTAGTTATGTGGGGCTCGAAAAAGCAAGACAAGTATGTACTTGCACTGATATTGTATTTAGGATGACGGTCATAAGCTCTCTTTAGTATTTTTCTCTTTTAATGTTTTCTCTGCATGATGTTCATCAGAAAAGGTACTACTTAAATGAACTGCTGACATTAATCGGTTCCTTAATCCAACAATGAAATGATTAGCAATTAAGGAAAACAAAACAAATAAAAAATAGGAATATGTTTGAAAAACAAATCAAAACTGTGATTTTTGTGCCAGGTAAGTCTCTAAAATCTCATCAAGTTGGTGTTTTGAAGTTAAATGCTATTATATCATACCAAGTAAATACATAATGATATGTTATTTTTTTAGTAGTAACCATAGAATAAATTGCTTATTTTGTAAAACATAAATTTTTTATTTATTGATCAGGTAATTTTGGGGGTTTGAAGTTATTTTTTCTTATATATATGTCAATTTTTGTTCATAGTGTGAATTTGATAGGATAATACAACTCCACAATTTTGGTGGGTTCTTAAGTTTGTCAATGTGTCATTTTGATAGTGGTGATTTGTTGGAAAACTCCAATTTTGACATGACACTGAAAGTTTATATATTCATGTTTTTCTTAGATTCATTGATTTTGATAATGGTGATTTATTGGGAAACTTCAATTTTGCTGATTTCATCATTTTATGATTCTTGTAGCAAATCCCAAACCCAAAGCCTGCATCATTAGCAGCAATAGCTTCAATGATCTTCTTGATACCGGTGGCTGTTGAAAAATTTGTGGAACCATCGGCCGCGGTATCAATGAGCTGTTTGGTCTTTATCTTAAGATCGTTCACAAACATCGACGTTTGTTCAGTTTCATCCATATTATAGGTGGGGCAGGCTACCAGGACTCTCTTGAATCTTTTATAGGCGTCTCCCAAAGTTTCCCCGTCCTTCTGCTTAAAATTCAGGATTTCATACCTCTTTCACAGAAATACTGACGCTGGAAAGTACTCATTCAGGAATGCTTTTTCCATTTCTTCCCAGGTTGTGATACTACCCGCGGGTAAAGAATAAAACCATTCTTCACCTTCTTCCGCTAAGGTAAACAGGAACATTCTCAATTTATTGGCTTCCTCAGTGTGACCATCAATTTTCAAAGTGTTGCTCATGGTCAGAAACCTCTACAAATGCTTGTTTGCATCTTTATTCACTTTTCCAGTAAAATGTTTCCTTTCAAGCTGATTAATGGTACTCGGTTGCAGTTGGAAATTAGCCACATTCACTGGTTGGTTGACAATAGTTAATCTGCTGGTTTGAGCATTGGCCCCTCCGTAGTCTCCCAACAGTCTTTCGGCTGGAGGTGGAACATCAGCCATAGTTTCGATCTCTCTATTGGAACCCGAATCTGAGCTTGAATGGATGGGAAGTTGTTCTTCGTCTAATTGCCCTCAAGGTTCTCTCGATTTCTGCGTCAAAAGAAAAATCAGCTGAGGCCTTCCTCGCATACAAATATCAGACACAAATTAGTTGATATAATCGGAAAAAAATATTCAAAATACTGTAAATAAATTTTAGTTGCAGAGCAACAAAATTTCAATTGAGATAATTTTTAATTTTATATTTGGCGATCCCCGACAACGACGCCAAAAACTTGATCGGAAAAATAGCAAGTGTACTATTTTCGCCGATGTAGTAATAAGATGGATGTTTCCCAAAGATCGATCTCGAGGATTGCGCAGCAATATAAAGGTAAACAGTCACTCAATTGAACAAAAGTTATAGTTATGATTTTGAAGAATTCCCTGTAAGAAAAAATATAACAAATAAATATTTTCACAATTTAATATGATATGCCAAGGAAGGTGTGTAAACATCTCCTGTAATGACCCCTTGAGTGCATATCTCCTTAATACTGAAAATTGTTTCAATTACCGGATCTTAAAATTATTTCCCCCTAAGACCTCGGGGGGAAACCTTTGGTATTGAATCTAACCTCTAAGTCCTTAGGTGATTATGATGAAACCAAGCATTTTAAATTAACAAGAATAATCTGGTAACCATACGGTATCCCTAGTCCTAGGTGATCTATACTATGGTTTCACTGTATGAGAACCTTAACCATTGTAGTCCTGTTAATAGTTAACCATACATCAATTTTAATTTTTGCCAAAAAGAAAGCATTACGCAAATCATACAGTGAAATTGAAATCAAATATCATATATTAAAGGAAATAAAATATCAGAGTCACTACATGATCAATTCAGGGACACCCCTTGACATTAGGGGGTTTAGCCTATCATATTATTCAAATCAGATACAACATAAAATTGAGACATTACAAAAAGGTCAGAATTCCATTGATCTTGAATCGTGTCCGTTCTTGAAGGATCCCCGTTCTTCGCTTCTTGTCACCTCTTTAATCTTGATCATTTCCAATTCTCTATCGTGTAAAAGTCCCTATCTCCATATTCAAATCCACTGTAAATAGTTCCTGATGGCAATTTTCCTTGCGTAAAAGTCCAAAATTCCCTCCGGGATAAACCGTACCAAAAACAGCAAAAATTTGGAAAATCAAGTGCCCAAGCCACACTGGCCGTGTCAGGCAACACGCCTGGCCGTGTTGGCTTCTAGGAGCACTTATACTATGACACGCCCTTCAGGGAGGTTGACATAGGCTGTGTCAGCTGGCACGGGCACCCGTGTCAGCTCCATGTTTTCAATTTCCCAACCTTCTCTCCTGACACGGCCCGTGTTGGCCAACACGGGTGGCCGTGTCAGGGCTACTGTAAGTCCATTTTTCTTCCTATGTCGGGCCCGAAACGCATGTTTTGCTTGTCTATCCCTCCGGTGCACTTGTTTATACTTGAAACCAAAAGAACTACCACAAAAGGACATAAAATGGGATATGATAATGCATATAGCATGTACTCAACAAATAGAGACAACAATACTAAACATATAAATAACTAAACAAAACAAAACAAAAGTGAACTAATGTGTTACCGATTTCTTATAAATATGCCGAATGAGTGTTAGAAAACAAGGAGAATTGGTGACTGATCAGCACACTTGAGAGGTTGCTGTGAGGTAGAAGAGGATCGGAGTGAAGGATGCAGATTGATCGGAGATGACGGAGCAAGCTTCGAGTTGAGCGAATGTGAAGGTGAAAGATTGATCGGAGATGACGGAGCAAGCTTCAGTTAATGAAGTGTGATTGAGATTTGAGTTCAGAGAGAGTGAAGGTTCTGAAGTGTTCAGGGTGATGAAGGTGAGAATCAACTAGCCTTGAATATGTAACAATTGGAGAGTGGTGTGAGAGCAAGGAGTGTGTGATTTGAGAGTGAAAGAGTGATTGCTGGATGAATCATTAAGAGTGAATTTATATGTGATTTAGCATTGGGATTGTGGAATTTCAATTAGGATTTTCTGTTATGACATCTAATGAACTGAATTAGTTATGACTTTCTATTTTGTGATCCCAACGCAATTCCAGCTGACAATTTTTTGTTATTATGTAGTTATATAATTTCTGTTTTGATTTTGGTGGATCCCTAGCCAATCCAGTTGGCATGGTAGTTAATGTAGTTATGTTGGTTAGTTGAGGTTAGTTTGGTTAGGTTTAGTTTGCAAATGCCTTAGGTTGGGTTCAGTTAACTAGTGGAAATTGAAATATGGCTTGAAGTGGTTCAGTTAGCCATAGGGTTTGTGTTAAGTCATGTTGCACTGGTTTTTTGTTGGTCTGCTAGGAGTGTAATTATGTCTATACTGATGAGTCTTTGGCCTTATATTGATGTTTCTGATGCGCTAGGGTCTTGATAATGGATTGATCATGTTCTGCAGGTTTGTGCCTTGACTAGGCTCATGGTTCAGTTTACAGGATGGCCTGACTACTATTGGAAGTGCCTTGGGTATGTGAATTCTGCAGGATTCACGAACTGCCTATGGTGTAGCAGTCATGCTGTTGTGCAGACCACAAGGTTTTCTATAGTGTTAGGTTTAACATGTTAGTTTGTTATTGAATGAGGTATTAATGACTTAGGTGCAAAATGTTAGTAAAAAACATGGGTGGATTTAATTGAATTGTCGAGCTGTCAATTAGTGGAGAACTGAGGGTTAATTGAACCTGTTGTTAGTGTTTCAAAAGTTAATTGGTTACAACTTTTTAGGTTGATATTAGACTGGTATGGACTAATGTATGAGAAAAACTTGGACCAATTATGTGGAATGTTAATGCTTTACTAGAAGGTAGAACCATGGCCAATGAAGATCATGTTTTCATTCTGAACATACTGCTGAGGTTCTACTTGACATTGTTGCAGGTTTGGACACTGCCTAAGATGGGTGTGGATGAAGTGCAATGGGCAATGTAAATGTGCTTTCTTGATTGCTATGTGGTTTCCACACTTATGATGCTTGGTAGGCATGGTTTTGCATTTGGTTTCAACATTGCTTGGCATATTGCAGGTTTTTGGTGTTGCAGACGATGTGTTGGCTTAATGTGCTGCAACATGGTTTTGCAGGTCTGGATTGGCATTGTTTCCTACTGGTTTTATTGATGTTTTTTTTGTGGTTTTATCATAATGTTTCCATTTGGATGTCATACTGCATGTCAGGTTCACTTGTTGTAAGGTTGGTTGCATTAGTTTTGGCAAATTTACATGACAGTTCATACTGCAAGTTTGATGCAGGCTTTGGGTTTGGGATTTGCTACAAGGATCGCCTGCCAGTCTGATTGGGATTTAAGACGGGTTGCTGGGTAATATGATTGCAAAGGCCATTCTGTTAGTGAACTGGTTGAAAACTTCTATTATACATATGTTCTGCTACTTGTACATGTTGTATGATTGCTTGACAGTTTGGTCACAACATTGTGTTCATGTTGCATAGGCTGGTCTGGACTTGGCTTCCACTACTGCCAGTTCTACAATGTTGTTGATGTTGCCTTTTCCTTTTGGAAGTGCTTAATTGCTAGGTATGGTTTTCATTCCCACACATGATTTGTTTAGCTACTTGCATTTGTGAATGGCTTGTTGTATTATGAACTTCATTTCAGCCTGTTGTGAAAATATGTAACATGGTTGCCTGTTGTGTGTCATTGTAGGAATCTTAGCTTACTTGGCTAGTTGTCTTGATCAGTGGCACTACCATTTGATGGTGTTTGATGCTATTGATTTTTCTCTGTACCATTTCCAATTCTGCAGGCACGTTTGAAGTTTGTTTTGCTGATCCTTACAAGTCCATTGCAGCCTTGGCATGTGGTTTTGCAGGAATTTTGGTTGTGGTTTTTGCTTGCAGGTTGAATACTGTTGAATGTTATGCAGGTCTATTTGGATTTGGCCCTGTTTCACACTACAGGTATAAGCTCATTTCCACTATGATTTTAGTCCATTGGTTTCATGGCTTGAACATGGTCTGTAGCATGGTTTTTGACCTAGTTCTGCAGGGTTATTTTGCAGCAGGTATGATGCCTTGGTGTGCCTTACTGCATGTGTTTACATGTCGCAGAAACCACATGGTCTTACAAGCTGCCAGCATGTGTGCATTGCTAATGGTTTGGCTCATGACATGATGTTAATAGCATTGTTAATGGTCACATAGATTCCTTCATTATTGTGGTACAGGTGAACATAGTCAATGCACTGATTTAAGATAAGGTGATGCATTGTTCTTGACTTTGGTTTTATAGGTTCACACATGAATGGAAATTTGCATTTGAACCAATCAATGAGAGCACACATGGACTTTAGTGATGAATCAAAACAAGATAGAATAGGATCAGGTCTAGGTTTGGGAAACAAGGGTTTTAGAATTTTAGGGTTGACTTTGGTCAAAGTTGACCAAAAAGTCAATATTTGGTCAAAGTTGCCATTTCTTGTAATTTTCCATACTTTGGACATTTTCATGCTTGTAATGAATGGAATTGACATTTAATGGATGAAATAGATTGGTTCTTGATTTGAACTTGTATTAAACTGAAATGAATTGAATGTATTGAAATGACACTTGAATGAACTCGAACTTGCCCTAATAAACATGAACATGTGTGACTTGAGTCAAATATGACCATGACTTGTAATGGATTATAATCAAAGCACAAGATCCAATGAATGGGACATGAGAGAATGTCCCATGAAAAACCTTTGAATCAACCATTAACATGACTCAAAAGACATGAGTGAATTGTGAGTGGGACAAAACCAAACCAATGGAGATGATGGATAGATGAACTTAGGCCTTAACATGGACCATTGGACAATGAAATTGCATGAACCAAAGTTTTAGCAAACCCTAGATGTATCATGAGGTGGGACTTAAACAAAGTTCATGGACCAAGCACCAATGGCATGACAATGGCAATAGATGGACTTGAAATACAATGGATGGTTGAAATAGCCAAGCATAGACCAAGTTCTTAAAATGTCCATATGAAGTAGGTCTAACCAAGACATGAGCTTGGACTAGGCATGAAGAAATGACCATATGAGAGGTTATGGACGAATTGAATCAAGTGGAATTCATGCTATGGGAATGGGCTTGGACCAGTGATCTTAGACAACCAAGAGATGAACATGTAAAGCCATGAGATCAACCCACATGAGCTATGGGGTGATGACGGGTCTTGGCCAAGTAAGTGGAACATGCACACCATGGGATGATGGTGAACCACCGAAATAGGGTTAGGAGGACACATAAAGGGTTATGGGATATAAGGTAGGGTTTTGGAACAACCATGATCAAGTGAGGATCCTAAATTAGGGTTTTGCTTCTCCAAGAAGCCAATCCTGAATCACCAATGGTAGGCATAATGCATAAGCATCAGGAGCTACCTCCAATTAAGGCTTGATTGCTAAGCCACCTCAAGTTACAAGGAAATCCTGATTTCCACTAGGCACAAGCATAAAGATTGGAATCCAAGATACATGTCCTCTTGTATTGGACCATGATCATGCAGATGAATTGAAATGTATGTAAGGTTATGCATATAATTAGGGTTAGTGACCTAGATGAACTTTGTGAAGGGTAGGGTGAATTTTGGGGTATGACAATTCCTTCTCACATATAATATTTTGCCCATTGGCCTCCAAACGCTGTTATTTATTTTCTGTTTTAGATCTTATTGAAAAAATAGATAAAATCTGTTATATTTTATTCGTCAGCCTTAGGCTGGTTTATATAGTGAAGATACAATTATTACAATTGATTTTCTCCTTAATGGAGAATAATTAAAAATAAAGTTAGTATTAAAGGCAATAATAAAACCGAAAATAATATATTTTCCAACACCCCCCTCAAGTTAGATCATAGATATCTATCATGCCCAACTTGTCTATCAAATACTCAAAAGTAGGCCTTGCTAAACTTTTGGTCAGGATATCCGTAGTTTGTTGACTTGAAGTCACGAAGGATAGACATATGATTCCCGCATCTAACTTCTCATTTATGAAGTGTCGATCAATCTCAATATGCTTGGTTTTGTCATGTTGAACTGGATTATAAGCTATGTTAATAGCAACTTTACTGTCAGAGTACAATTTCAATGGAAGCTTAATTTTCATCTTAGGTTCTTCTAGGACTCTAAGGATCCATAATCCTTCACAAATACCTTGAGACATAGCTCTAAACTCGGCATCTACACTACTCTTTGATACAACTCCTTGTTTCTTGCTCCTCCATGTCAAAAGATTACCCCAAACATAGACACAATATCCAAAGGTTGATCTTCTATATGTGACTGAACCTGCCAAATCGGCATCAGTGAAGATAGACACATTTCTTTCACTAGTATTCTTAAAAAATAATCATTTTCCAGGATTTCCCTTCAAATATCTCAGTATCCTATAGACTGCCTCAAGATGTTCCTTGAAAGGAGAATGCATAAACTGACTCACTACACTAACTGAGAAAGCAATATCAGGTCGGGTGTGTGACAAATAAATTAGTTTTCCAACCAACCTCCGATATCTCCCAATATCAACATAAACATTACCTTCTCCCCAAAGTTTAGCATTAGGATCCATAGGGGTAGCTGCAGGACGACATCCATTCACTCCTATTTCTTTCAACAAGTCTATAATGTATTTTTGCTGTGAAACCACAATACCATTTTTTGACCGAGCAACCTCCATACCTAGAAAATATCTCATGAATCCCAGGTCCTTGATTTCAAAGTCTACTGCCAATTTCTCTTTTACTCTTGCCATTTCCATTGTATAATTTCCAGTAAGGACAATATCATCAACATAAACAATTAGGACAATAACTTTTCCATCGTGGGAGAATTTTGTGAACAAGGTGTGGTCAGCCTGTCCTTGGATGTACCCTTGTTTCTTCATGGACTGAGTGAATTTTTCAAACTAAGCTCTAGGGGACTGCTTTAATCCATACAAAGACTTATTTAGTTTGCACACGTTTGATCCAAATTTGTTTTCAAATCCAGGAGGAATGTCCATATATACTTCTTCTTCTAGATCACCATTAAGAAAAGCATTCTTAACATCTAACTGATGTAAAGGCCAATCCATGTTAGTAGCAAGAGACAATTTTTTTTTGACAATGTTCAATTTTGCAATAGGAGCAAATGTCTCTGAGTAATCTATACCATAGGTTTGAGTAAAGCCTTTAGCCACCAAGCGGGCCTTGTACCTTTCAATTGACCCATCTGAATTATACTTCACCGTAAACACTCATTTGCATCCAACTATCTTCTTGCCATCTAGTAGTGACGTAACACTCTAAGTTTTATTCTTTTCAAGAAATTTCATCTCCTCAAGTACAACTTCCCTCGACTTTGGAATTTCTAGAGTAACCTGTACATTTTTTGGAATTTCTACACTAGACAATTTTGAAGTGAAGGCAGACATAGATGAAGACAAATTTGAATATGATATAAAATTGGACATGGGATGTTTAGTGCAAGATCTAACAGGTTTTCTAATGGCAACAGGATCATCTATATCAGGATACAAAATACGACTCTCAGAAACAGAGATAGACTTACCTTTTCTTTTGTTAGGAAATTGATCATTCCCCGGTTCAGATTCCTGGCAGTGTTGAGATATGGACTTGTCCTTTCCTTTATGGTGCTTTTTCACAAAAACCTTTCCTTTCCAACTCTTGTTTCCTAATTCAAATTTGTTTTGTTGAAGTGACTCATTATTTTGTGGCATTTCAATTAGATCATCATTATCATCGTTTTCAGGATTCTCATTGTTTTCTACAAGAGAAAATGTAGGCTCAAATTCACAAGGTTCCTTACTCATGACAGGAGTAGGATCAGATAAAGAATCATGGCCATTTTCTATTGGTGCAGGTGTAAAAATCTCAGAATTTTGTGATACCGACAAAGATAAGTTATTTAAAAACCTCATGTCCTCAATTTGAAACGAGTCTTCATTTATCTCCCCCCCCCCCCCCCCCCCCCCCTTGAAGATGAGTGTCATTAAAAAAAGATTTATTTTCAAAGAATGTAACATCCATAGTGACAAACATTTTATTATTTTTTGGATCAAAACATTTATATCCTTTTTGGGTTGGGGAGTATCCAACAAAGACACATTTTATAGCACGTGGCTCAAGTTTTCCAACATTTTTATGTTCATGAACAAAGGCTGTGCAACCAAAGATTTTTAAAGTTAAATCAGTTAAAACACGAGTACTATGAAAACATTCTTTGAAGACATTAATAGGAGTTTGAAAATTGAGAATTTTGGAGGGCCTTCTATTAACTAAATACGCAGCTGTTAAAACAACTTCGCCCCACAAATAATTTGGTACTTTATTTGAAAAAAGTAGAGCTCTAGCAACCTCTAGTAAATGTCTATTTTTCCTTTCGGTCACTCCATTTTGTTGAGGAGTATTAGGACATGAACTTTGATGTACAATCTCATTTTTTAGAAAAAAATCACTGAGGATAGTGTTAAAATATTCTTTGCCATTATCACTTCTAAAGACTTGGATATTTGTTTGAAATTGGTTCTGCACCATTAAAAAAAATTCTTTACAACCTGACAAACATATGATTTCCCCTTTAACAAGTACACCCAACATACTCTTGTATGGTCATCTATAAATGTGATAAATCATTTTTTTAGAGAGAGTGTACTTGTACGGTTTTATTCCACTAGTTTATGGTCCTTCCCACCTAGACCAACGATCCCTACCAATCGATTTGAGACTCGACCCTGATCTTTTCCACCAAGACTAATGATCCCCACCAATGGATCTGAGGCCACAAAATGGACCGAAGTCCCACTTAAACTCCAAAATACATGAATGCATGGTAATATGAATCACGAATATGCATTTCATTGACAAACATCATAATTTGTCACCAAAATTATGTATAATAATTCTTATAAACACCAAAAATATCCCAAAGGATATCACCAAAATAGGTTCCATTCACGAATCACAAATTATCCAATAAGGATCACCCAAATTTAAATCACCTAAAATTCTGTTTATTAAACAATATATTCACTTTTCTTACACCCAAAATTATTTAGTTAATTATATTCATAAAAGTGAGTTAAATATACTAATATTTTTCTAATATTTTATAAAAGATATATTTAATTATTTTAAGACTATTTTATCACATTTTCAATTAAGAACAAATATTTTGTTAGTTTTAACTTTATTTAAAAATATATATTATTATTCACCAGAAAGATTAAACAAAATTTGAAATTTATTATAATCAATCCTTATGTCATTGTCAAATGTCTTTAAATACATAAAACAAATAAAATATAAATTGTTGAAATTTCAAAAAATAGTAAAACGCTGTTTTTAAAACTTAAACGAGCTTAAACGACTTTAAAACCGAATATTTATTAATTACAGTGAGTTTGATTTCTGGGACGATTCCCTTTCCTAAAATATATAATACGAGGTATTATGACATCGGACGCCAAACTTGCGCAAAATTCTGCTGAAACGCTCTGAAGCGCGACTTCTCCTTCGATACGTGCAAACAACCCTCATACCTCAGATTTTCCAAGTTTCCGCCTCCCAATGTCGAATTCCTACAACATACAATTTCCAATGACAAACTCCCAAAAGTTATGATTTTCACCAAAAGATTAATTTTAGAGTTTTTAGATTTTCTCCAAAAGGGTTACGGTTAACGGAACCATAAAATAAAGGACAAAAAATGATCAAATCAGATTATCTCTATAAACACTTCTAAAATATTATCATATAGAACTGACCAAAGGGGTTTTGGGAAAAACCAATTTGGCCAAACATTTTTGAAACATTTTAATTTTATGAACAAATCAACAAAAAACATTTTATCAATCCAAAAATCATATCGATCACCAAAAATTATATCGATCACCAAAAATTATATCGATCACCAAAAGTGACAAAATGGAATTATCCCATTTGGGCACAGATCGTAACAATGATCGACTCCCAAAATCAAAATTTTAATATAAAATATATTATTCATACAAAATCATACATATCAAAGGGGTTGGGCCAAACCCCATATGATCAGAGCAATACTTGTATTTTGATTTGACACATAAATGAAAATAACAATAACATGACGCTGATGAGAGGGTAAGGGGACCCTCATCATTCTGCTGTCTAAAACTCACCATATAGTAAGCAATCTCCTCCCCCTACCTTATTGATTGAGCTTTCAAGGTCTTGATGTTCCTTCCTCTCCAAATCGTTGTCTCATGATCGCTCCCAAAATGGTATCCCTAGACTCAGATGCACCTTTTAGCGATATGCCTCAAACCTTGATTTTTTTTCTAACTCCCTTACAAATATGATATATATATATATATATATATATATATATATATATATATATATATATATATATATAATATATATATATATATATATATATATATATATATATATATATATATATATATATATATATATATATATATATATATATATTATGTTAATCCAATTAAAGATTAATTCCCAAATATTTAATCCCAAACGAAATATTTATCTAATTGATAAATAAAATTAAATAAATCTTAAATTAAATAATTATTCAATTAAGCGTCACACTTTTAATATTTAAATAAAATATTTATTTGATTTTAAAAGGAAAATATATTTTTAACATAAGGTGTCACCCTATATTTAAATAATAAATAATTATTACTATAAACCTCAAATAATTATTATCGTCATTTTAAATAATTAAATAAAATATACCGCTCTTAACCAAATATTTTAATTATTATTAAATTATTAAAATACCTTCGAATACTCTAAAATTTCATAAAACACCCAAAAACACACCAACATCACATAAATAAATTATCAAATAATTCATAAAATGGTATAACTAAATAAAAACAATAAAATAAATTAGGGGCATTACAATACCCCTTTTGAGTTCTAGAAAGCCTAAAAACACACACATATGACAACTTGTGCGTATAATTTATCGCGACCAAGAGAGAGATCATGAACGAAACGTGTAGAGCCTAACACATGAAAAGGGACTACATACTGTGTGTCAGGAAAGAAGAGTGAGTGTTGAATCTTATTATCTAATACTTCGGATGACATTTGATTTATCAAATAACAAGCAGTGAGAATAACGTCATCCAAAATTTAAAAGGTGTGTGCACATTAATCAATAAGGTTCAAGCTGTACCAACAGAAAGACGATGTTTTCTTTGTTGTGGTGTATATGGACAATTTAACTGATGTATAATACCATGAGAAGCCATGAAAGAGTTGAATGATGAAAAAAAATCTTTTGCATTATCACTTCGCCAAATTAGAATTACTTTTTCAAATTGGTTCTTTATCTTTGAACAAAACGTCAAAAAGACACCAAATAATTACGAACGATCCTTCAATAAAGTGATTCGGGTGCATCTAGAAAAGTCATCAATGATAGTGACATAATATCTATATCCCAAAATAGGCGACAACGATCGGGACCTCAAACATTAGAATGAACAATATCAAAGGGCGACATCTATCTTTTATGGAAAATATGCTCTAACATGTTTTCCAAGTTGACATAATTCACAATCCAATGAGTTTAAATTGAAAGTTTGAGGAACCATCACCTTTAATTTATCTAAACTTGAATGATGCAAACGATGATGAATGATATTCAGAGATGTAGAAACACCACAAATGGTCGATGAATGCCGAATAAGGTAATATAGACCTTGTGATCCAGATCATGTTTCAATGGTCTTTCATGTGCTACGATCCTGTATAGAGAATGACTCGAAAGAGAATATTATAGAACAATTGAGATAGTGAGTAAATTAGTTGATCGAAATCAAATTAAAGAACAACCAAGCACAAATACACACATAATTTAATGATAAAAATGGTAGAGGTGAAGCTGACCAATATAAATAACTTATGCCTTAGAACTATTAGCAAGAGAAAAACGAAGTAATTTTAGGAGTTGACAAATTAGAGATAAGAGATAGATTACCAACTACATTATCAAAAGCACCAGAATCTAAAATCCATGGTCTCACACAATGAGATAAGCAGGCTGTAGAATTACCAAGATAAGCCAGAATGAGTGAAGATGAAGCATATTAGGCATCCATCAAGCTACTAATCAAAATTACCTTTGCATGACGTCAGAAGACAAATTTGCAGCAACCAAGATAAAACACAACCAAAGTAGTCGACTAAAGTGGCCTCTCAAAATTGGGACCCACAAGTTGTTGGTTGTCACAAATAACACAAAATGGCAAGACTCTTAATCTTGTGGTCGTGGGTTCGTGCTCCGAAATAACAATTGTACAAAAAAATTAGGGTCAGTCTTAACGGGTGTATTAGAAGTAATTCATATTTATTAGTTTTACTATTTTCTTAGCCCCTAAGTTTGTTAGAGGGTATTTTAGTATTTTATCCTATTCTAGTAACCCTAGTTTTAGCTTATAAATAGGGTGACAATCATTGTAACTTTTATCATGTTTTGTAGCCGTCATTCTTATTAGAATATTCATCATTCATTCTACCTTTGCACCAACAATTGGTATCTAGAGCTCTGGTTCGGATTCATTGGGAAACACGGGAAACACGAGTGAACGTGAGGTCTTGTGTGTTTGATTTTGATTCTTAGATTCATGTTGAATCTTGAACAAAATCTGATCAGAATTTTAATTCTGTGGGTTGGGAAACACTGTGAGAAATCTGAGTGTACTGTGCAAGGTAGAAAGATGAACGGAAACGGCAACATGAACACCAAACTTCCAGTATTTGACGGTAAAAACTGGAATCGTTGGATGATCCAAATGCGTGTACTGTTCGGTGCTCAAGATGTTCTAGATCTTGTCACTGATGGTTATGTTCCGGTAGCAGCAGATGCGACGGATGAACAGAAAAACGCGCAGAAGGAAGTAAGGAAGAAGGATCAGAAAGCATTGTTCTTCATTCATCAATGTGTTGATGCAAATGTGTTTGAGAAGATTGCAGATTCAACGACAGCAAAGGCTGCGTGGGACACACTGGTTAGATGTTATGGTGGTGACGCATCAGTGAAGAAGGTGAAGCTTCAGTCCTTGAGAAAGCAATATGAGAATCTCAACATGAAGAATAATGAGAAAGTTTCTGAATACATCTCCAGAGTGATTCTGATCACTAATGAGATGAAAGCGTGTGGAGAAACTCTTTCTGAAGAAACAATCATGGAGAAGGTATTGACATCCCTTACCTCTCAATTTGATTACATTGTGGTAGCAATAGAACATTCCAAAGACCTGAGCACCATGAGAATTGAAGAGTTGCAGAGCAGTCTAGAAGCGCAAGAGTTGCGTTTGACTGAAAGAACTTCTGAAAGGGAAGTGGAGCAGCAGGCTCTGAAAGCAACTTCTGATAGGAGGTATCAGAAGCAGTCAGAAGCCAGGAGAAGATCTGATGGTGGTCAGAAGTCAGAAAGCTCAACCTCTGATAGACAAAAGAATGCTCAGAAGGGAAAAGAGAAGTATGACAAAAAGAAGATCCAATGTTACTGTTGTAAGAAGTTTGGTCACTTTGCTAGAGACTGTTGGTCAAACAAGGAGAGAAAATCAGAAGAAGCAAATATAGCCAGAAGTTCTGATGACGAATCTGTGCTATTGATGGCCTCTGAATCTGATGATATGGATCTGATAGACTGGTGGTATATGGACACTGGCTGTTCAAATCATCTTACTGGAAACAAGAAATGGCTGGTTGACTTTGACTCTGAAAAGAGGACAAAGATCAGATGTGCTGATGACAAATATCTTAATGCAGAAGGTATGGGAAATGTCAGAGTGATTCTGAACAATGGGAAAACAGCATTGATTCAGAACGTGTGGTATGTACCTGGCATCAGAAGCAATCTAATGAGTGTGGGACAATTAATTGAGAAAGGTTTTTCAGTTACCATGAAGGACAATCTTCTGAAGCTGTATGACTGCAATCAGAAGTTGATTATGGAGTCAGAACAGGGAAGGAATAGAACATTCAAGGTGAATGTTAGAACTGCAGACTCAGAATGTCTTAGTGCAACAAGTGCTGAGAAGGAGAGTGAGTTGTGGCACAGAAGATTTGGTCATTTGAATTTCAGAAGCTTAAAACATCTGAATTCAAAGAAGTTGGTACATGGAATTCCTGCAATTAAGAAGCCTGAAAAGTCATGCAAAGTTTGCATGGAAGGAAAACAACCACGATTGCCATTTGCGTCAGAAACTGCTCCAAGAGCAAAACATGCCTTGGGAGTTGTACATTCTGATGTGTGTGGTCCATTTCCAGTAGCATCGATTGGAGGGAATAAATACTTTGTGTTATTTGTTGATGAATTCACAAGAATGACATGGGTATCCCTTATTAAGTTTAAATATGAGGTGTTTGATGAATTCAAGAAGTTCAAAATGAAGGCTGAGAATCAGAGTGGTCAGAAGTTGAAGATTCTTAGAACTGACGGTGGAGGTGAGTATAACTCCAAAGAGTTCCAAAAGTTCTGTGAGGAGAATGGAATTGAGCATGAGGTTACTGCTCCTTATACCCCTCAACACGGTCTTGCTGAAAGAAGAAACCGCACTTTGCTTGATATGGTGAGAAGCATGCTAAAGGAGAAGAAACTTCCTCAGAAGCTCTGGGGAGAAGTTGTTGCCACTGCAACGTGTGTACTCAACCGATGTCCTACGAAGAAGTTGAAGGAAATAGTTCCAATACAGAAGTGGACTGGAGATAAGCAAAGTGTTAGTCATCTGAAGGTGTTTGGTTCTGTTTGCTATAAACATGTTCCAGAAGCTAGAAGGCAGAAGTTGGATGATAGAAGCAAAGTGATGATTCTGATAGGGTACCACAGTACAGGTGCATACAAGCTCTATTGTCCAGAAACCAATAAAATTGAATTCAGCAGAGATGAGATTGTGAAGGAATCAGAAGTTTGGAATTGGGATAAGTCTCAATCTGATTTTGATGTTAGAACTTCTGAAGAGAGGTCAGAGTTAAGAATTTCTGAAGTTGGAGTAAACTCTGTCGTTGATTCTGATTCTGATAGTGATTCTGATTCTGGAGAAGACTCAGAAGATGAAGGTGACTCTGATGACCCAGACTCTGATGACCCAGACTCTGATGGTAATCCAGATTCTGGTGGCAATTCAGACTCTGGAAATATGGCAGACCCTGAAGATGATCAAAGCTCTGGAGGAAGTCAACCATCTGAAGCTAGAAACTCTGAAGCTCAAGACTCTGAACAAGTTCAGAGACCACAAAGAATCAGAAACATCCCCAAAAGATATGCAGAATTTGACATGCTGCAAGACACTGAAGTAGACTCTGAAGGAGAAGTTATTCAGTGTGCCATGTTAGTAGACTCTGAACCCATAAGTACAGAAGAGGCTCTTAAGCAGAAGCTCTGGCTGAAGGCCATGAAAGAAGAACTTGATGCTATAGAGAGAAACAAGACATGGAAGCTGACAGAACTTCCAAAAGACAAGAAAGCCATCAGCGTCAGATGGGTTTTCAAGCAGAAGTTAAAGCCAGATGATTCAATTGGCAAACATAAAGCAAGGTTGGTAGCCAGAGGATTTCTACAGAAACCTGGGCTGGATTACTCTGAAGTCTTTGCACCTGTAGCAAGACATGAAACAATCAGAATGGTGATTGCAATAGCTGCTAACAGGAAATGGCCTCTGATGCATTTAGATGTAAAATCTGCATTTCTGAATGGTCCATTAGAAGAAGAAGTTTACGTGTCACAACCTCCTGGATTTGTGAAAAAGAATCAGGAAGGGATGGTGTACAGACTATACAAAGCTCTATATGGATTAAAACAAGCACCCAGAGCTTGGAATCAGAAGATTGATTCATTTTTCAAGAAGCAAGGCTTTCAGAAATGTGAGATGGAGTACGGTGTCTATGTTCAGCATACTTCTGAAGGAAATATGACTCTAGTATGTTTATATGTTGATGATATACTGCTGACTGGAAGTTCTGAACAGGAGATAGCCAAGTTCAAGAAAGTTCTGATGAATGAATATGAAATGACTGATCTAGGCAAAATGACATACTTTCTAGGGATGGAGTTCAGATACTCTGAGAAAGGTATTATTTTGCATCAGCTGAAGTATGAATTAGAACTTCTGAAGAGATTTGAACTGAAGAATTGTAAGATTGCTGGCACACCTTCTGATACAAATCAGAAACTGGATTCTGACTCTGATGGAAAGGATGTGGACGCTACAACCTTCAAACAGTTGGTTGGTTCTCTGAGGTATTTGTGCAATACCAGACCTGATATTTGCTATTCAGTTGGGATGGTTAGTAGGTTCATGAGTAAACCTAAGTGGTCCCATTACCAAGCTGTTGTCAGGATTCTGAGGTATATCAAGGGAACTCTGAAGTATGGAGTATTATTTCCTCCTGGAAGAAAGGATGAGTCAGAACTTCTGAGTTATTCAAATTCTGATTGGTGTGGAGACAGAGTTGACAGAAGAAGTACGTCTGGGTACTTATTCAAATTTCTGGGAGGTCCTATTTCTTGGTGTTCCAAGAAGCAACCTGTTGTGGCGTTGTCAACTTGTGAAGCTGAATACATTGCAGGTGCTGTTACTGCATGCCAAGTTGTGTGGATTCTGAATCTATTACAGGATCTGAAGATTAAAGTAAACAAACCTCTGAAGCTGATGATTGACAACAAGTCTGCAATCAATCTTGCCAGAAACCCAGTGTTGCATGGGAGAAGCAAGCACATTGAGACCAAGTATCATTTTCTGAGACATCAAGTTCAGAGGGGAGTGTTAGAAGTTGTACACTGCGGCACTCAGAAACAGTTGGCAGATGTTCTGACGAAAGCTATCAAGACTGATCAATTTCTCAGATTAAGGGATGGAATTGGTGTTACAAGTTTTGATGGAATATGAATTAAGGGATGGTATTAGAAGTAATTCATATTTATTAGTTTTATTATTTTCTTAGCCCCTAAGTTTGTTAGAGGGTATTTTAGTATTTTATCCTATTTTAGTAACCCTAGTTTTAGCTTATAAATAGGGTGACAATCATTGTAACTTTTATCATGTTTTGTAGCCGTCATTCTTATTAGAATATTCATCATTCATTCTACCTTTGCACCAACAGGGTGAACCCAAAGAAAAACCTTACTCTAGATAAGAGATAATCTAAATAAAAATGCAATTCTATTATAATTCATAAAAGTACTAACAAATTAATTCATAAAAAGACTAACAAATACAAATGAAAGTTATGAATATTACAGTTAAAAAATTTGAGTTGAATAAAACTGTGTTTTAAGTTTTAAAAAGTTGAATGCACACATTGAAAGAAAATATTTCTACAAAAATAATTCATTAACTTATGCCTTTGGTGGGACATATGTTAACATTAGACAAATAAATATCAATATCTCAAAAATACCTTTTTATATGGAAAATTCTTATTTTATTTCTTTTCAATTTCTATTTCACATTTATTTATAAATACGGCAGCAATTTTTTTAAATATATATATATATATATATATATATATATATATATATATATATATATATATATATATATATATATATATATAAAAGTGGTTTTTAGTTAGCTTTTGTATTATGGCATATAGGCATTGTAAATGCGAAGATATATTGTTTTTCTTTGCCTGTGAGCTATTTTAATATATATTGTACTACCTATAAATAATTTAATGTTTAAACGATGAGAGTGAAAACTGATACTTATGGACATGAACATGCATCCAGTGTTGGGTCTACTTAGCTTCGTACGGTGGTAGAGTTTGTCGCCCTCTAATTATTCTTGAAAAAGGGATATAAAAAATTAAAGATCACCATATGGCTGAATTAGAAGTAAGTGCATCATGTGCTCTTATCTTGTTAATAAAGAAATGTAGATGTTCATGCAATTATTAACTTAAATTTTATTTAGGAAGGAAATCGTATTTTTGATAATTTGGTAATCGACGCCTTGGTTGAATATCTTGACGTCAATGAGGCCAATAATGCATTGGTTTATTTTCCTCTAATTACTTTTATACTCTTCTATTTTTGAAATTTTATTCATGACAACAAGTAACTTCGATTTTCTATTTTATTTATAGATTGCATTATCTGAACAAGATGTGTCATTAGAAACAACACACATTATGGTTGAACCTTTCTCCATCTTAGGAGTGTGTGTGGGGGATAATTCCATATCCTCATCATAATCACTCACGCGGAAATTTTAAACAGGTTGTCCATTCTCCCCCTCATTATACAGTATTATATCATGTTATATCATGTTGAAGATTAACATACATCAAATCAAAATCAGTTGATTCTCATTTATCAAGTTGTTACAAAACAGTGGTGTAAATAAAGTTATTATCTACTTATTATTATTTTTTATTTAGGTAATTACTATTTCCTTATTTAGGTAGCAGTAATTATAACAAATTATTTCTCTGTTTATTAATAAATTAGGGTACAACTTTTAACCTATTATATTCTACTTATATCCCACATGCAAGAGTTCCAAACACAATGAAATATACAACATATTTCTACATGGTATCAGAGCACAAGATCTGAATCGTTCCTAAATCTTGAGCACCATCCATGATAGATACTAAAGCAGAAAATTCAGTCAATAGTTTGGCTGAAGGACATGCTGTTCCTATCACTGGTCACAAATTGAATGGCCAAAATTACAATCAATAGGTGTGCTTAGTCAAAATCTACCTTCAAGGAAAAAGGGAAGGAAGGTTATATCACAGGAGACTTCAAGTGTCCAAAAAAGGAGGATTCCAACCTTGGAAAATGGCAACTAGAAAACAATCTAGTAATGTCATGGCTGCTTAATAGCATGACAAATGAAATTGGAGAAAATTTCATGTACTATGACACTGCCAAAGATATGTGGGATGCTGTAAAGGAAACCTACTATAATGTCGACAATACATCTATAATTTTTGAAATCAAGAGCATACTCCATGATTTACGTCAAGATGACTGCTCAGTCATAAAGTATTTTAATACTCTAAATCGTCATTGGCAGGAACTGGATGTATATGATGAAAATGAATGGAGCTGCACAAAGGATAAAAAGACGTACAAAGAATTGGTGGAGAAAGATAGAGTCTACAAATTTCTATTAGGTTTGAACACAGAACTTGATAAAGTTTGTGGGAGAATCCTCGGAACCAAACCTCTTCCAAAAATTCGAGAAGCTTTCTCGAAAATACGAAGAGAGGAGAGCAGGAGAAAAGTGATGCTTGAAAAATCCAGTGCAGTCCCATCTATAGAGGGACCCGTAATGGCAGCAAGGGGAGATCAACGTTCTTTCCAAAAGAAACCCCGACCTTGGTGTGACCACTGCAAGAAACTGGGTCATACCAAAGACACATGCTGGATCATTCATGGAAAGCCATTAGAGCTAAAATGGACTAAAAACCAGGACAACAGAGGGAACACAACCGAGGTAAATTCCCACTCATCACCATTTAGCAAGGAGCAAATGGAAGCCTTACAAAAAATGCTTCAACAAACAATTGGTACAACTACTGTGGCACAAAAAGGTAATTTTTTGCACGCTCTAAACATTAACAAGGGAAAACAAAATTCATGGATTATTGACTCAGGAGCATTTGATCACATGACTGGAGACTTGACTGTCTTTGATAGCTATTCTTCATGCCAAAATAATTTGACTGTTCGAATTGTTGATGGTACCTTGTCTAAGGTCATGGGTAAATGTTCTGTCATTATTTCACAAAATATTACTCTTAGTTCAGTCTTCTATGTGCCTAAACTTGATCGCAACCTATTGTCCATCAGTAAACTTACAAAGGATTTGAAGTGCATCACTAAATTCTTCCCTAACATGTGTGGATTTCAAATTTTGGAGTCGGGGAGGACGATTGACAATGCTAAAGAATGTGCTGGACTCTATATCTTTCAGGCTGAAACATTTAAACCAGAATCCGAGACAACCTCTTGCGCTGTAGTTTCTGAATATAGTGAAAATTATGCAATACCGTGGCACGGTAAACTAGGCCACCCAAATTTTATGTACTTGAAAGAAATGCTTCCTAAATTATTCAATAAAAATCAGAAGTTGTTTCAATGTGAAATTTTTCAATTGTCCAAACATACACACAACCCCCACCCACCTCAACCCTATAAACCTTCCTAATTTTTTTTTGTTATTCATAGTGATGTATGAGGACCATCGCGGGTCAGAAATGTAACTGGATCAAGATGATTTGTCACCTTTATTGATGACCACACACGGATTACTCAGGTCTACCTTATGAAAGACAAATCGGAAGTTGGTAGGATATTTGAATGTTTCCATGCCATGGTTCAAACATAATTTCAAAGCAAAATTAGAGTGATTGGGAGTGATAATGGTCGTGAGTACTATAATTTTGCACTAAGCTCATACTTTCAGCAAAATGGAATAATACATCAAACCTCATGTGTGAATACACCTCAACAGAACGGGGTTGCCGAGAGAGAGAATATACACCTCATAGAAGTAACCTGATCTCTCATGCTAGCTACAAATGTACCTAATCAGTTTTGGGGAGAAGCTGTCCTCACCACAACCTATCTTATAAACAGAATGCCTTCGCGAATCCTTAACTTTCATACACCCTACTCCACTCTACAAAACCTCACACCCAACCAATTGTATCCTTACATATATTCCTTTGAAAATATTTGGATGTACAACCTTTGTCCATAATCTTGAACCCCAACGCAGTAAACTTGACCCGAAATCCATTAAATGCATATTCCTCGGCTACTCTCCTCACCAAAAGGGATAAAAATGTTATTCACCTCAAAACAAAAAATTCTACCACACCATGGATGTAACCTTTTTTGAGAATCAACCATATTACCCCAAAATTGACATTCAGGGGGAGAACACATATTGAATTGAAGTGATAGAATCCCAACTTTTGGAAAGGAAAGGAGTAACACGGGTTGTGTATTATTTTCCTTTCTAATATTTCCTTTCAAACTCTTAATATTTTGCACAACAAAATGACTTTGTTTGGCTTAAGTACCATGACACTTTGGGGCTTGGAATTGTCTATCACAAATCATTTCCTATGATTGATTTTATTTATTTATTTACAGGTGCTACAAAGGTCATCAATGTGAGTGCTTTTTTGGCCCGGATGACTAACGTTTCTAAACAGCGTGATAAGTCCAAAAATGTAAGTGGTGCTAAAGTTATTCATTATAGCCGGGTAATATGCGTTCCGGTTGGTAACTTTCTTGATAGATCACTTTTAATGGCTTTGTTTGATCCTTGTAGCTGACGTAAAATGCTTTGTTGTTATTGTTGTTTTTGTATTCTTATGATGCTTCAACCTCATTTGTATTCTTCTTTATTATAGTTTGGCATGCTTTGCCCATGTGATATTCGGGTGAAAGCATATGGAGTAGTAAGGAGTCTGGCTTTGATGACTCATGTCACTACTGATGTAGAGAAAGACTGCTCAATTGGTGTGGTATGTTTTGGGTGATGTCGTGAAATCTCCCTTTATTGGTTGTTATTATTATTACCTTTTTGCTTTAGCTACTGCAGTTTTCCAACCCAACACAATTAATATGTTAAAGGTTGGTAATGAAGACAATGCAAATGATGCAATTAGGCGACTAAGGGACACACACTACCTACAAAAGAAACAAAGCTATACTAGACATATATTTTGTATTTTGGTTAGTAAACAAAGAAAATAAAGTATGCTAAAATCATATATGTTTGACGATCTCTCCCAATGCAAACCCAATGAATGATAGGTGGGGAGAATACCAAGGTGTGATCCTAATGCCAATGCAAAACTATGAGATACCATGAGGGATCTTAGAGGTCAAAATTGAGGTCTTACCGGACTTAATGTATGTCGTTTGTCCCATCCCCTAGATTTCTTCCAATTATACTATTACATTTTAGCCCTATAAAAACAAGGCTAAGCTAGAACTTCGAAATAATACGTTGATTAGATATTGATTCATGTTTTAATGTTAATGTGATGTAATTTTTTATTTTTATTTTCAATTATTTTAAATTATATAACTTATTTTAATTTTAAATTATTTTAAATTTAAATAATTATTAAATATAAAAATTATAAAGTAATACAAACGGATGATGGTGATGAGTCGACGGTGTAAAACTTTTTACACCGACAGTGTATAGTAATTAATCTCTTTTTTTAATAATTAATTTAAATTTTATTTAAATATAATTTAATTATCTTTTAAGTTACTATTTTTAGTTAATAACTAACAAAATAATTTTGTATTTCATTCAATTTGTCTGGTATTTCATTCAATTTGTCTGCTATTTCATTCATACTCTCTTGTTGCACTCACATTCTTTACTCACACTAACCGTCGTTCCAATCGTTCTTTACTCACGCACGCTAACACTCTCGTTCCAATCGTTCTTTACTCACGCATGCTAACACTCTCGTTCCAATGACAGTCTTCACTCTGTCGCTACAAACCCTAACTCTCTCGGGGTTTTCTCCGCCGGAATCGCCTCCATTCCGGTCCGGCTCAGCCACGCCGATTCCCATTTGCTCTCTTGACGGCTCCATGGAACCTGTTGGAGAAGAGTTAAGTCTCGTATCGGAGTTCTTGAAGGTATGAAGTGTTTCATAATACTTCACAGGTTGATCATTAGTAATAATACTTCTCTGTTTGTAACTCTTTTAGGGAAGATGATTCGCTAAATTCCATTTAGATTCCTTCAATCAATGTGAACGTGGATTTGAAGAAGATTGTAGATGATAATGGATTTATCAAGTTATCTAAGGATGAGCGATTCTTTTTGAGGTGTATATTTTTGTTGCATTTCTTTAATTTGTTTTCCAGTTAAAATTCACGAATCATAATGTTGCCTATTCTGTTGGAGAAGAGTTAAGTCTCGTATCGGAGTTCTTGAAGGTATGAAGTGTTGATCATTAGTACTAATACTTCTCTGTTTGTAATTCTTTTAGGGCAGATGATTCGCTAAATTCCATTTAGATTCCTTCAGTCAATCTGTGAACGTGGATTTGAAGAAGAATGTAGATGATAATGGATTTATCAAGTTATCTAAGGACGAGCGATTCTTTTTGAGGTGTATATTTTTGTTGCATTTCTTTAATTTGGCGTCCAGTTAAAATTTAGGAATCATAATGTTGCCTATTCTGTTGGAGAAGAGTTTTGAATGCCCGGATTGATGCACCTCCAGTTAAAATAGGTCCTAAAGATAAGACCCGCACTCCACTAGAATGCAGAACATGTGACCTAACGTAGGAATTATTTCCATGATAAGCATGATCTATTGTTTTTAATTGGATATTGGATATTTCTTAGTTATTGATATGACCATGTTGTCTAATTTTTAGGTACACAGCTCCAATCTTTGCTGATATCGAATACTCTAAAGGAATAAAAAATGAAATATTGACATTAAACCAGGTTATTGCACACTGTTATAATTTGAATTTGACAAATATTTCTTTTGTTAACTACCACATTTTTGAATTTGACAAATATTTCTTTTGTTAACTACCACATTTTTTTCACAGAATCAAGTTGAAATTGGAAGAATGCCTATTATGTTGCGGAGTTGCTGTTGTGTCTTGTATGAGAAACAAGAAGCTGAGCTTGCAAAACTTGGTTAGTATGAAATAGACACACATAGTTATTTTATTTATTTAACATTTAACAAATCTTTTGCATTTCTCATTTTTATTATAGAATCTTACATTTTGTAGCTTTCCTTTGATCAGGTGAGTGTCCTCTTGATCCTGGAGGATATTTTATTGTTGAAGGGGAAGAGACGGTGATTTTTTTCTTTCTGATTTTCTCTATTCTGATATGAACCAAATAGATTACACTCCTTACAATTTTTTTGTTAATCTGACTTAAATGAAACTGCTAATCAGTGTTATGAAATAACTTCCTCTATACTGTCCCTTTTCTCCACATACCCTTCCATACTTCTCTCTGAATACCCTCCCCTATCTGATGCACTGTCTAATAACTTGCATACACAAGAACTTCTTGAGGCACTGTGCAATTCCCGTTCATCTGTTAAAAATGTTGGCAGTTGCTAATAATCAGTAGTAGCAAAAGATTGTTCTTTTCAGTTGTGAAAGGTGAAAAACAGGATGAATTCTTGTGTTGGGACTTGGGAGTTCAGATCTGTTTGGCTGTGCGTTTAGTTTAAATATATAATCCTTGTAATATTTGTATCTTCATGTTGTTTTTAGCTCTACACAAATTAACCTTCAGAGTTCAGATCCATAACAGTGCATTCAGGCTAATCTTTGCTCCCCAAGTATTCTTTGTTAACTACACCAGACCCCTAATCATCACTCCTGTTTGCTGCGATGCCCCTTCATAAGTCTTCTTTGTTTCCAAATGACACGTGTTCACTCCCTGGCAAGTCATTCAACCCATTCCATATACTATTCAAGCTAGCGTATATACATTTGGCCCAACCTTCCTCTTCAACCTATCTTCCCTCTTCCAATATTTCATTCCTCAAATCTTCCTTGTTTGCCATCTTCATTATGGTACTTCTATCCTAACTTCTTCTTTCAAGCCACTCATGAAGTCTCCCTTGAGAGCCTCTTCTTCCATTGAATGAATTTGTCTTAAACTCATCAAAACTTCATGTTGATTCTAGAGTTATGGAACTATCAAAGTTTCATCTAAATATTTTACTTTTTTATTTTTCTTCTAGATGGTTTTTATTTGTTCATTTAACATTATGATTCAACCAAATTATTTCAGGTTTTCTTAATACAAAGAAGAGAATTTTGACAAAGGGATCACTGTATCCTCAAATGGAGAAGGAAAGTAAGCAATTCTTTGGTATGATCTGGCCTTATTCTTCACTTTTGATTTATGCATATACAATTGGCATGAGTGTATGTATTAACTTTGACCTCTCCTTAATTGCCATGCATTTTATCCTACCTGGTAAGCAAGTAAGACTGTAATAGTACTGAAGTCTGATCAAAATAATCACTTTGGTCATTCTTCTAGCATTCTCTTCCCATTAAACTAGCTAGCTTTGAGCACAGATTGTTTATGATAACATCCAGCTGCCAGTGAGTGATGAAATATACCTTCTAGTAAAATAATTGATTTTCCTTTTGTGTCATTTGGTCTCCACCAAATTGGTTCATCTTGTGTCATTTCTTCACGGGAATCTCTTTTGGGATGGTGTTTTCTTCCTCTATTATTTTTTTCTTGCTTTAGTTTCCTATGGCGATTGATTATTATTCATATTGTGAGTACTATCCAAGACTTATTGGGTCACTCAGGTAACATATCATATGCCCTGTCTTGGATGTGAAGGGGTATGTTGAGGGTCCCTCACCTGATAAGTGGGAGACATTTTGCCCCTTATTAGCCGATTTTTGTAAGGGTTGAGTTTGACGCAACCTAAATTCTTAGAAAGCCGGATAAGTCAATCAGATTAATTTATAAAAGTGATAATATTTATGTATTTAGATTTTTTATGGAGCTTGAATCGGAGCACTTTTCCCCGATCGGGCTAATTTATGCTTATAAGGAGAGTGTCTTGCTAAGAGGGAGCACTTTTGGGTTAACTTTACAGGCAGTGGCTACTGGCAAGTTGTTCTTTGTGTGTGCATATATATATATATATATATATATATATATATATATATATATATATATATATATATATATATATATTTCATGTTGTTTTACGGTTTATTTTGGTTCTATTTTTGCTTTCAGTATTACTGCGTCTGTTACAAGCAGCAGCACGAAGATGATGAAAACAAAAACTATTATCACAATGCATGATAAGAAGTTGTGGATACAGTTGGATCAATTAACTAAGGTTTTCCTTTAGCTATTATCGGAGTGTCTTATTTACCTCTGACCCTTCGATTCTGTTATATTTAATTTAATTGGGATTTGACAATATTTATTTCTTCTTTTTAAATCCATTACATAGATTCCTCTTATGGTTGTAATGAAAGCTATGTTAAAGTTATGCAAATGATTCCGAGATCCTTGTTATGCTTCACTACTTGAGCCATCCAATGAGGTAATTGACTTGTATATTTTCTTATGGATACATCATACATTTGGATAAATAAAGAACTTAAGCTCTCATTCAATAACGTAAGCTCTCATTCAATAAGCTATTTTGAGTTATTCATTCTAAATTTTTGCTTAAAAATTTCTGAATAGTCTTCATATAAAAGTCATGTGCATATTTGGAAAATTTTACCTAATATCCTTATATTTATTTTTATATCCCTATATTTTATAAAAAATACCAATTTTATCCTTATATATTTTTAATTAATTTATCATTTTATTTTTTAAATATTTTTTAAATTTTATTTTGCATACCGGAAGACTTTGTAAAAGAATTCCGGTAGTCATTTTTCAAATATTTTTAAAACTTTTTTGATGTACCGGAAGACTTTACAAAAGAGTTCCGGTACACAAAAATTGACTATCGGAACTCTTTTACAAAGTGTTCCGGTATTAAAAAAAAAAGTCAAAAAATGTTTGAAAAATGAATACCGGAACTCTTTTGCAAAGTCTTCCGGTATACAAAAAAATATTAAAAAATATTTGAAAATGACTACTGGAACTTTTTTGTAAAGTCTTCCGGCACATAAAATTTGACTACCGGAACTCTTTTACAAAGTCTTCCGATACACACAAAAAATGTTAAAAAAATATTTGAAAAATGACTACTGGAACTCTTTTACAAAGTCTTCCGGTACACAAAAATTGACTACCGGAACTCTTTTGCAAAGTCTTCCGGTACATAAAAAAATATTAAAAAAATACTTGAAAAATGACTACCGAAACTCTTTTGCAAAGTCTTCCGGTACACAAAAATCATTTTTGACTTTTTGTTTATGAATCTTATATCATGAATTTGAGTTTTCTAAAGTATTTTCAGTGCAATTTGAAGTTTTTAACATGATTATGAAGACTTAAGTTAGATACATTTTCAAAAACTACGACATATTTAGAAACAAAACACTTACGACTAGGAGGATAATATTTTTGTTAAGAGGATAATTCACCAAATTAAGTAACACATTTATCTGCACAAAAATTCAACTTAACTTGGTGTTTGGAAAGTTTTACCTCATACCCCTACATTTATCCTTCCATCCCTACATTCTATAAAAAATATCAATTTTATCTTTATATATTTTTAATTAATTTATTATTTTATTTTTAAAATATTTTTTAAATTTTATTTTTGTATACCGGAAGACTTTGCAAAAGAGTTCCGGTAATCATTTTTCAAGTATTTTTTTAATATTTTTTTATGTACCGGAAGACTTTGCAAAAGAGTTCCGGTAGTCAATTTTTGTGTACCGGAAGACTTTGTAAAAGAGTTCCGGTAGTCATTTTTCAAATATTTTTTTAACATTTTTTGTGTGTATCGGAAGACTTTGCAAAAGAGTTCCGGTAGTCAAATTTTATATACCGGATGACTTTACAAAAGAGTTCCGGTAGTCATTTTCAAATATTTTTTTAACATTTTCTTGTGTACCGGAAGACTTTGCAAAAGAGTTCCGGTATTCATTTTTCAAACATTTTTTGATTTTTTTTTTGTATACCAGAACACTTTGTAAAAGAGTTTCGGTAGTCAATTTTTGTGTACCGGAACTCTTTTGTAAAGTCTTCCGGTACATAAAAAAAACTTTAAAAAATACTTGAAAAATGATTACCGGAATTCTTTTACAAAGTCTTCCGGTATGCAAAATAAAATTTAAAAAATATTTTAAAAATAAAATGATAAATTAGTTAAAAATATATAAGGATAAAATTGGTATTTTTTATAAAATGTAGGGGTATAAAGATAAATATAAAGGTATAAGGTAAAATTTTCTGGTGTTTGCTTATGGATATCAATAAAAGTAACACATCCAAATATTCGAGAATTAAGACTCTATGATATAAACATTAGTTCGGTGTTGCTTATGAATATCAATAAAAGTGACATATCCAAATATTTGAGACTTGCAACTCTGTATGACACAACACAGTGAGAAAAAGTGATCATAAATTGAACAAGGCTGCTATTGACTATAACACTGGATATCATGTCACATGTTAATTATGTTAATTAGATAAGCGACTGTGACAAATATTTGGAAGAGAAGAGTTCAAACAATTTTAAGTAAATGACAATTATTGTTTTCTACGACACCATTTTGTTTACTAATGAAGTTGCAAATGTTATGATTGTTGGAACATATTCTTTTCATGCATTTTTTAAATTGTGATTGTACCATATTATAAAATTAAATAAAAAGTTAAGGTATTTCGGATTAATCCTAAATTAAAAGAATCCAAATGACTTGAGAACAATTATCAATAAAGAGAATAAAATATCCCGCACTACAAATATTAGAAATAGGGCCCCCTCTCCAAATATTTGAATGAATAAAGATCAAATGATTCAACATTTTTAATAAGATTCAAAGGAAAAGTAGATTTATGGTGCTTAAAATATGACAAATGTCACATAAAAGACTCGAAAGATTGTTTTGATAACTCAAATAGAAACATACACTTCATTACTGAAAAAGGAGAATTACCAAGGCATTTGTGTTGAATCCATATTTGCGAGGCAAAAGAATGAGATTCTGACGGAGATTGAAGTGTAAATGACAACACTTTTTGACCAATGGTGTCATATAGAAAATTCTGCAAATTATGCGTGTCTATACTTTTAGATCACTTTTAAGATCACATTATCTATATTTATAATAGTATTACAATAAATATATTGAATCTTAATATAGAAGCAGTTCAAAATATTTTTTTAGATTGAGTTAGACTTTAACACAAATTCAAAGAGTTCAAAATATTATTTTAATGCACTCTCATGCTATATGTATAAAATAATGCATTGTTTTTTGTTTTTTAATGTACTGTCTTCTGAATCTTTCATGTAGGGAGTAAAAGCAACAATTCCTTTCCTTTTTTGTTTTTCATTATTGTACTACTTGATTTCTTCCAATTTTGATGATTTCATCATTTTATATGTTAATTCATTATATTGTTGTTGATTTGTTAATCCAACCTGTTCTTAGTAGGTAAGGATTTGGATTTGGATCTGCATAGTTTCTTTATAATGGAGACATAATCACTCATGGTCTTGACTGGAGTGGACTCTCAAGACTAGAAATTTTAAGGTTAAAAGGTTCAAGATGGAAAGGAAAGGAGTAACACAGGTTGTGTATTTTTTCCCTTTCTAATATTTCCTTTCCAACTCTTGATATTTTGCACAACAAAATGAATATGTTTGGCTTAGGTAACATGACACCTTGGGGCTTGGAATTGTCTATCACAAATCATTTTCTATGATTGATTTTATTTATATATTTACAGATGCCACAAAGATCATCGAATGTGAGTGCTTTGGCCCACATGACTAAAGTTTTTAAACAGTCTGATAAGTCCAAAAACGTAAGTGGTGCTAAAGCTATGCAATATAGCCAGTTAATATGCGTTCCGGTTGGGAACTTTCTTGATATATCACTTTTAATGGCATTGTTTGATCCTTGTAGCTGACGTAAAATGGTTTGTTGTTATTGTTGTTTTTGTATTCTTATGATGCTTCAACCTCATTTTGTATTCTTCTTTATTATAGTTTGACATGCTTTGTCCATGTGATATTCGGGTGAAAGCATATGGAATAGTAAGGAGTCTGGCTTTGATGACTCATGTCACTACTGATGTAGAGAAAGACTTCTCAATTAGCTACTGCTGTTTTTATTGACTGTTTTTCTAATCATATGTGTTTGGGTGTTTAAATATAAGAAAGGATGTTTTGACACAATTTTGCTAAGGCGCATAATGGATGCTTATCAGAATAAGGATGCATTGGATGACAAGGTAATATCTTACTTTTATCACGTGAGCTTTTGGAACTTGAAAAAGATAACCTGTAGAAATTTATCGGTAACATCCGACTAAATTTATCGGTAACTTGAAAAAGAAAACAAATAGCAAATAGGAATATATTTGAAAAACAAATCAAAACTGTGTTATTTGTGCTAAGTAAGTTTCTGAAATCTCATCAAGTTGGTGTTTTGAAGTTAAATGCTATTATATCATATTAAGTAAATACGTAATGATATATTATTTTTTTAGTAGTAATCTTAGAATAATTTGCTTATTTTGTAAAATATACGATTTTTATTTATTGATCAGGTAATTTTGGGGGTTTGAAGTTATTGTTGTTATTGTTGTTTTTTTATTCTTGTGATGCTAAAACCTCATTTTGAATTCTTCTTTATTATAGTTTGGCATGCTTGTCCATGTGATATTCGGGTGAAAGCATGTGGAGTAGTAAGGAGTCTCGCTTTGATGACTCATGTCACTACTGATAAAGAGAAAGATTGTTCAATTGGTGTGGTAGGTTTTGGGTGATATCGTGAAATCTTCCTTTGTGGTTTGTTATTATTATTACCTTTTTGCTTTAGCTACTGCAGTTTTTAATGACTGTTCGTCTAATCATATGTGTTTGTGTGTTTAAATATGAGAAATGATGTTTTGACACAATTTCGCTGAGGCGCATAATGGATGCTTATCAGAATAAGGATGCATTGGATGACAAGGTAATATCTTACTTTTATCACGTGAGCTTTCGTAATACGAAAAAGATAACCTGTAGAAATTTATCATTAACATCCGACTAAATTTATCGGTAACTTGAAAAAGAAAACAAATAGAAAATAGGAATATATTTGAAAAACAAATCAAAACTGTGATATTTGTGCTAAGTAAGTCTCTGAAATCTCATCAAGTTGGTGTTTTGAAATTAAATGCTATTATATCATACTAAGTAAATATTTAATGATATATTATTTTTTTCGTAGTAATATTAGAATAATTTGCTTATTTTGTAAAATATACAATTTTTATTTATTGATGAGGTAATTTTGGGGGTTAGAAGAATAATTTGATTTTATTTATTTATTTACATATGCCACAAAGGTCATCGCATGTGAGTGCTTTGGCCCATATGACTAAAGTTTTTCAACAGTCTGATAAGTCCAAAAATGTAAGTGGTGCTAAAGCTATGCATTATAGTCAGTTAATATGCGTGTGGTTGGGAACTTTCTTGATATATCACTTTTAATGGCATTGTTTGATCCTTGTAGCTAACGTAAAATGGCTTGTTGTTATTGTTCTTTTTTTATTCTTATGATGCTAAAACCTCATTTTGAATTCTTCTTGATTATAGTTTGGCATGCTTTGTCCATGTGATATTCGGGTGAAAGCATGTGGAGTAGTAAGGAGCCTGGCTTTGATGACTCATGTCACTACTGATATAGAGAAAGACTGTTCATTTGGTGTGATATGTTTTGGATAATATCGTGAAATCTTCCTTTATGGTTTGTTATTATTATTACCTTTGTGCTTTAGCTACTGCAGTTTTTAATGATTGTTCATCTAATCATATATGTTTGTGGGTTTAAATATGAGAAATGATGTTTTGACACAATTTTGCTGAGGCGCATAATGGATGCTTATCAGAATAAGGACGCATTGGATGACAAGGAAATATCTTACTTTTATCACGTGAGCTTTCGTAATTTAAAAAAAGATAACCTGTAGAAATTTATCGATAACATCCGACTAAATTTATCGGTAACTTGAAAAAGAAAACAAATAGCAAATAGGAATATATTTGAAAAACAAATCAAAACTGTGATTTTTGTGCTAAGTAAGTCTCTGAAATCTCATCAAGTTGGTGTTTTAAAGTTAAATGCTAATATATCATACTAAGTAAATACGTAATGATATATTATTTTTTTAGTAGTAATCTTAGAACAATTTGCTTATTTTGTAAAATATACAATTTTTTTATTGTAAGGTAATTTTGGGGGTTTGAATTTATTTTTTCTTATATATATATGTGAATTTTTGTTCATAATGTGAATTTTGTAGGATAATACAATTCCACAATTTTGATGGGTTCTTAAGTTTGTAGATGGGTGATTTTGATAGTGGTGATTTGTTGGGAAATTCCAAATTTGAGATGACACTGAAAGTTTATATATTCATATTTTTCTTAGATCCATTTATTTTGATAATGGTGATTTGTTGGGAAACTCCAATTTTGCTAATTTCATCATTTTTAATGTTAATTCATTATATTGTTGTTGATTTGTTAATCCAACCTGTTCTTAGTATTTATGGATTTGGACTTGGATCTGCATAGTTTCTTTATAATGGAGACATAATCACTCATGGTCTGGAGTGGACTCTAAAGACTGGAAATTTTAAGGTTAAAAGGTTCAAGATGGAAAGGAAAGGAGTAACACAGGTTGTGTATTGTTTCCCTTTCTAATATTTCCTTTCAAACTCTTGATATTTTGCAGAACAAAATAACTTTGTTTGGCTTAGGTACCATGACATCTTGGGGATTGGAATTGTCTATCACAAATCATTTTCTATGATTGATTTTATTTATTTATTTACAGATGCGACAAAGGTCATCATATGTAAGTGCTTTGGCCCACATGACTAAAGTTTTTAAATAGTCTGATAAGTCCAAAAATGTATGTGGTGCTAAAGCTATGCATTATAGCCAGTTAATAGGCGTTCCAGTTGGGAACTTTCTTGATATATCACTTTTAATGGCATTGTTTGATCCTTGTAGCTAACGTAAAATGATTTGTTGTTTTTGTATTCTTATGATGCTTCAACCTCATTTTGTATTCTTCTTTATTATAGTTTGGCATGCTTTGTCCATGTGATATTCAGGTGAAAGCATGTGGAGTAGTAAGGAGTCTGACTTTGATGACTCATGTCCTACTGATAAAGAGAAAGTCTGTTCAATTGGTGTGGTATGTTGTGGGTGATATCGTGAAATCTTCCTTTATGGTTTGTTATTATTATTACCTTTTTGCTTTAGCTACTGCAGTTTTTAATGATTGTTCATCTAATCATATGTGTTTGTGTGTTTAAATATGAGAAATGATGTTTTGACACAATTTTGCTGAGGCGCATAATGGATGCTTATCAGAATAAGGATGCATTGGATGATAAGGTAATATCTTACTTTTATCACGTGAGCTTTTGTAA
Source organism: Lathyrus oleraceus (assembly GCF_024323335.1). NCBI lineage: Eukaryota > Viridiplantae > Streptophyta > Magnoliopsida > Fabales > Fabaceae > Lathyrus > Lathyrus oleraceus. The sequence continues at coordinate 407,319,722 of NC_066582.1, forward strand.
TTTGAAAAAGATAACCTGTAGAAAGTTATCGGTAACATCCGACTAAATTTATCGGTAACTTGAAAAAGAAAACAAATAGCAAATAGGAATATATTTGAAAAACCAATCAAAACATTGATTTTTGTGCTATGTAAGTCTCTGAAATCTCATCAAGTTGGTGTTTTGAAGTTAAATGCTATTATATCATACTAAGTAAATACGTAATGATACATTATTTTTTTAGTAGTAATCTTAGAACAATTTGCTTATTTTGTAAAATATACAAAAAATTTTATTGATCAGGTAATTTTGGGGGTTTGAAGTTATTTTTTCTTATATATATGTGAATTTTTGTTCATAATGTGAATTTTGTAGAATAATACAATTCCACAATTTTGATGGGTTCTTAAGTTTGTCGATGGGTGATTTTGATAGTGGTGATTTGTTGGGAAATTCCAAATTTGAGATGACACTGAAAGTTTATATATTCATATTTTTCTTAGATTCATTGATTTTGATAATGGTGATTTGTTGGGAAACTCCAATTTTGCTGATTTCATCATTTTATATGTTAATTCATTATATTGTTGTTGATTTGTTAATCCAACCTGTTCTTAGTATGTATGGATTTGGACTTGGATCTGCATAGTTTCTTTATAATGGAGACATAATCACTCATGGTGTGGAGTGGACTCTCAAGACTGGAAATTTTACGGTTAAAAGGTTCAAGATGGAAAGGAAAGGAGTAACACAGGTTGTGTATTGTTTCCCTTTCTAATATTTCCTTTCAAACTGTTGATATTCTGCAGAACAAAATAACTTTGTTTGGCTTAGGTACCATGACACCTTGCGGCTTGGAATTGTCTATCACAAATCATTTTCTATGATTGATTTTATTTATTTATTTACAGATGCTGCAAAGGTCATCATATGTGAGTGCTTTGGCCCACATGACTAAAGTTTTTAAACTGTCTGATAAGTCCAAAAATGTAAGTGGTCCTAAAGCTATGCATTAAAGCCAGTTAATATGCGTTCCGGTTGGGAACTTTCTTGATATTTCACTTTTAAAGGCATTGTTTGATCCTTGTAGCTGACGTAAAATAGTTTGTTGTTATTGTTGTTTTTGTATTCTTATGATGCTACTACCTCATTTTGTATTCTTCTTTATTATAGTTTGGCATGCTTTGTCCATGTGATATTCGGGTGACAGCATGTGGAGTAGTAAGAAGTCTGGCTTTAATGACTCATGTCACTACTGATATAGAGAAAGACTGTTCAATTGGTGTGGTATGTTTTGGGTGATATCGTGAAATCTTCCTTTATGGTTTGTTATTATTATTACCTTTTTGCTTTAGCTACTGCAAGTTTTAATGAACGTTCGTCTAATCATATGTGTTTGTGTGTTTAAATATGAGAAATGATGTTTTGACACAATTTTGCCGAGGCGCAAAATCGATGCTTATCAGAATAAGGATGCATTGGATGACAAGGTAATATCTTACTTTTATCACGTGAGCTTTCGTAATTTGAAAAAGATAACCTGTAGAAATTTATCGGTAACATCCGACTAAATTTATCGATAACTTGAAAAAGAAAACAAATAGCAAATAGGAATATATTTGAAAAACCAATCAAAACTGTGATTTTTGTGCTAAGTAAGTCTCTGAAATCTCATCAAGTTGGTGTTTTGAAGTTAAATGCTATTATATCATACTAAGTAAATACGTAATGATATATTATTTTATTAGTAATAATCTTAGAACAATTTGCTTATTTTGTAAAATATACAATTTTTTTTTATTGATCAGGTTATTTTGGGGGTTTGAAGTTATTTTTTCTTATATAGATGTGAATTTTTGTTCATATTGTGAATTTTGTAGGATAATACAATTCCACAATTACAATGGGTTCTTAAGTTTGTCGATGGGTGATTTTGATAGTGGTGATTTGTTGGGAAATTCCAAATTTGAGATGACACTGAAAGTTTTTATATTCCTATTTTTCTTAGATTCATTGATTTTGATAATGGTGATTTCTTGGGAAACTCCAATTTTACTAATTTCATCATTTTATATGTTAATTCATTATATTGTTGTTGATTTGTTAATCCAACCTGTTCTTAGTATGTGTGGATTTGGATTTGGATCTGCATAGTTTCTTTATAATGGAGACATAATCACTCATGGTCTGGAGTGGACTCTCAAGACTGAAAATTTTAAGGTTAAAAGGTTCAAGATGGAAAGGAAAGGAGTAACACAGGTTGTGTATTGTTTCCCTTTCTAATATTTCCTTTCCAACTCTTGATATTTTGCACAACAAAATGAATATGTTTGGCTTAGGTACCATGACACCTTGGGGCTTGGAATTGTCTATCACAAATCATTTTCTATGATTGATTTTATTTATTTATTTACAGATGCTACAAAGGTCATCATATGTGAGTGCTTTGGCCCACATGACTAAAGTTTTTAAACAGTCTGATAAGTCCAAAAATGTAAGTGGTGCTAAAGCTATGCATTATAGCCAGTTAATATACGTTCTGGTTGGGAACTTTCTTGATAAATCACTTTTAATGGCATTGTTTGATCCTTGTAGCTGACGTAAAATGGTTTGTTGTTATTGTTGTTTTTGTATTCATATGATGCTACTACCTCATTTTGTATTCTTCTTTATTATAGTTTGGCATGCTTTGTCCATGTGATATTCGGGTGAAAGCATGTGGAGTAGTAAGGAGTCTGGCTTTGATGACTCATGTCACTACTGATATAGAGAAACACTGTTCAATTGGTGTGGTATGTTTTGGGTGATATCGGGAAATCTTCCTTTATGGTTTTGTTATTATTATTACCTTTTTGCTTTAGCTACTGCAGTTTTTAATGATTGTTCGTCTAATCATATGTGTTTGTGTGTTTAAATATGAGAAATGATGTTTTGACACAATTTTGCTGAGGCGCAAAATGGATGCTTATCAGAATAAGGATGCATTGGATGATAAGGTAATATGTTACTTTTATCACGTGAGCTTTCGTAATTTGAAAAAGATAACCTGTAGAAATTTATTGGTAACATCCGACTAAATTTATCGTTAACTTGAAAAAGAAAACAAATAGCAAAGAGGAATATATTTGAAAAACCAATCAAAACTGTGATTTTTGTGCTAAGTAAGTCTCTGAAATCTCATCAAGTTGGTGTTTTGAAGTTAAATGCTATTATATCATACTAAGTAAATACGTAATGATATATTATTTTTTTAGTAGTAATCTTAAAACAATTTGCTTAATTTGTAAAATATACAATTTTTTTTATTGATCAGGTAATTTTGGGGGTTTGAAGTTAATTTTTCTTATATATATGTGAATTTTTGTTCATAATGTGAATTTTGTAGGATAATACAATTCCACAATTTTGATGGGTTCTTAAGTTTGTCGATGGGTGATTTTGATAGTGGTGATTTGTTGGGAAATTCCAAATTTGAGATGACACTGAAAGTTTATATATTCATATTTTTCTTAGATTCATTGATTTTGATAATGGTGATTTCTTGGGAAACTCCAATTTTACTGATTTCATCATTTTATATGTTAATTCATTATATTGTTGTTGATTTGTTAATCCAACCTGTTCTTAGTATGTATGGATTTGGATTTGGATCTGCATAGTTTCTTTATAATGGAGACATAATCACTCATGGTCTGGAGTGGACTCTCAAGACTGGAAATTTTAAGGTTAAAAGCTTCAAGATGGAAAGGAAAGGAGTAACACAGGTTGTGTATTGTTTCCCTTTCTAATATTTCCTTTCAAACTCTTTATATTTTGCAGAACAAAATAACTTTGTTTGGCTTAGGTACCATGACACCTTGCGGCTTGGAATTGTCTATCACAAATCATTTTCTATGATTGATTTTATTTATTTATTTGCAGATGCTACAAAGGTCATCATATGTGAGTGCTTTGGCCCACATGACTAAAGTTTTTAAACAGTCTGATAAGTCCAAAAATGTAAGTGGTGCTAAAGCTATGCATTAAAGCCAGTTAATATGCGTTCCGGTTGGGAACTTTCTTGATATATCACTTTTAATGGCATTGTTTGATCCTTGTAGCTGACGAAATATTGTTTGTTGTTATTGTTGTTTTTGTATTCTTATGATGATACTACCTCATTTTGTATTCTTCTTTATTATAGTTTGGCATGCTTTGTCCATGTGATATTCGGGTGAAAGCATGTGGAGTGGTAAGGAGTCTGACTTTGATGACTCATGTCACTACTGATATAGAGAAAGACTGTTCAATTGGTGTGGTATGTTTTGGGTGATATCGTGAAATCTTCCTTTATGGTTTGTTATTATTATTACCTTTTTGCTTTAGCTACTGCAGTTTTTAATGACTGTTCGTCTAATCATATGTGTTTGTGTGTGTAAATATGAGAAATGATGTTTTGACACAATTTTGCTGAGACGCATAATGGATGCTTATCAGAATAAGGATGCATTGGATGACAAGGTAATATCTTACTTTTATCACGTGAGCTTTCGTAATTTGAAAAAGATAACCTGTAGAAATTTATCGGTAACATCCGACTAAATTATCGGTAATTTGAAAAAGAAAAGAAATAGCAAATAGGAATATATTTGAAAAACCAATCAAAACTGTGATTTTTGTGCTAAGTAAGTCTCTGAAATCTCATCAAGTTGGTGTTTTGAAGTTAAATGCTATTATATCATACTAAGTAAATACGTAATGATATATTATTTTTTTAGTAGTAATCTTAGAACAATTTGCTTATTTTGTAAAATATACAATTTTTTTATTGATCAGGTAATTTGGGGGGTTGAAGTTATTTTTTCTTATATATATGTGAGTGCTTTGGCCCACATGACTAAAGTTTTTAAACAGTCTGATAAGTCCAAAAATGTAAGTGGTGCTAAGCTATGCATTAAAGCCAGTTAATATGCGTTCCGGTTGGGAACTTTCTTGATATATCACTTTTAATGGCATTGTTTGATCCTTGTAGCTGACGAAATATTGTTTGTTGTTATTGTTGTTTTTGTATTCTTATGATGATACTACCTCATTTTGTATTCTTCTTTATTATAGTTTGGCATGCTTTGTCCATGTGATATTCGGGTGAAAGCATGTGGAGTGGTAAGGAGTCTGACTTTGATGACTCATGTCACTACTGATATAGAGAAAGACTGTTCAATTGGTGTGGTATGTTTTGGGTGATATCGTGAAATCTTCCTTTATGGTTTGTTATTATTATTACCTTTTTGCTTTAGCTACTGCAGTTTTTAATGACTGTTCGTCTAATCATATGTGTTTGTGTGTGTAAATATGAGAAATGATGTTTTGACACAATTTTGCTGAGACGCATAATGGATGCTTATCAGAATAAGGATGCATTGGATGACAAGGTAATATCTTACTTTTATCACGTGAGCTTTCGTAATTTGAAAAAGATAACCTGTAGAAATTTATCGGTAACATCCGACTAAATTATCGGTAATTTGAAAAAGAAGAAATAGCAAATAGGAATATATTTGAAAAACCAATCAAAACTGTGATTTTTGTGCTAAGTAAGTCTCTGAAATCTCATCAAGTTGGGTTTTGAAGTTAAATGCTATTATATCATACTAAGTAAATACGTAATGATATATTATTTTTTTAGTAGTAATCTTAGAACAATTTGCTTATTTTGTAAAATATACAATTTTTTTTATTGATCAGGTAATTTTGGGGGTTTGAAGTTATTTTTTCTTATATATGTGAGTGCTTTGGCCCACATGACTAAAGTTTTTAAACAGTCTGATAAGTCCAAAAATGTAAGTGGTGCTAAAGCTATGCATTAAAGCCAGTTAATATGCGTTCCGGTTGGGAACTTTCTTGATATATCACTTTTAATGGCATTGTTTGATCCTTGTAGCTGACGAAATTTGTTTGTTGTTATTGTTGTTTTGTATTCTTATGATGATACTACCTCATTTGTATTCTTCTTTATTATAGTTTGGCATGCTTTGTCCATGTGATATTCGGTGAAAGCATGTGGAGTGGTAAGGAGTCTGACTTTGATGACTCATGTCACTACTGATATAGAGAAAGACTGTTCAATTGGTGTGGTATGTTTTGGGTGATATCGTGAAATCTTCCTTTATGGTTTGTTATTATTATTACCTTTTGCTTTAGCTACTGCAGTTTTTAATGACTGTTCGTCTAATCATATGTGTTTGTGTGTGTAAATATGAGAAATGATGTTTTGACACAATTTTGCTGAGACGCATAATGGATGCTTATCAGAATAAGGATGCATTGGATGACAAGGTAATATCTTACTTTTATCACGTGAGCTTTCGTAATTTGAAAAAGATAACCTGTAGAAATTTATCGGTAACATCCGACTAAATTATCGGTAATTTGAAAAAGAAAAGAAATAGCAAATAGGAATATATTTGAAAAACCAATCAAAACTGTGATTTTTGTGCTAAGTAAGTCTCTGAAATCTCATCAAGTTGGTGTTTTGAAGTTAAATGCTATTATATCATACTAAGTAAATACGTAATGATATATTATTTTTTTAGTAGTAATCTTAGAACAATTTGCTTATTTTGTAAAATATACAATTTTTTTTATTGATCAGGTAATTTTGGGGGGTTGAAGTTATTTTTTCTTATATATATGTGAGTGCTTTGGCCCACATGACTAAAGTTTTTAAACAGTCTGATAAGTCCAAAAATGTAAGTGGTGCTAAAGCTATGCATTAAAGCCAGTTAATATGCGTTCCGGTTGGGAACTTTCTTGATATATCACTTTTAATGGCATTGTTTGATCCTTGTAGCTGACGAAATATTGTTTGTTGTTATTGTTGTTTTTGTATTCTTATGATGATACTACCTCATTTTGTATTCTTCTTTATTATAGTTTGGCATGCTTTGTCCATGTGATATTCGGGTGAAAGCATGTGGAGTGGTAAGGAGTCTGACTTTGATGACTCATGTCACTACTGATATAGAGAAAGACTGTTCAATTGGTGTGGTATGTTTTGGGTGATATCGTGAAATCTTCCTTTATGGTTTGTTATTATTATTACCTTTTTGCTTTAGCTACTGCAGTTTTTAATGACTGTTCGTCTAATCATATGTGTTTGTGTGTGTAAATATGAGAAATGATGTTTTGACACAATTTTGCTGAGGCGCATAATGGATGCTTATCAGAATAAGGATGCATTGGATGACAAGGTAATATCTTACTTTTATCACGTGAGCTTTCGTAATTTGAAAAAGATAACCTGTAGAAATTTATCGGTAACATCCGACTAAATTATCGGTAATTTGAAAAAGAAAAGAAATAGCAAATAGGAATATATTTGAAAAACCAATCAAAACTGTGATTTTTGTGCTAAGTAAGTCTCTGAAATCTCATCAAGTTGGTGTTTTGAAGTTAAATGCTATTATATCATACTAAGTAAATACGTAATGATATATTATTTTTTTAGTAGTAATCTTAGAACAATTTGCTTATTTTGTAAAATATACAATTTTTTTTATTGATCAGGTAATTTTGGGGGGTTGAAGTTATTTTTTTCTTATATATATGTGAATTTTTGTTCATAATGTGAATTTTGTAGGATAATACAATTCCACAATTTTTGATGGGTTCTTAAGTTTGTCGATGGGTGATTTTGATAGTGGTGATTTATTGGGAAATTCCAAATTTGAGATGACACTGAAAGTTTATATATTCATATTTTTCTTAGATTCATTGATTTTGATAATGGTGATTTGTTGGGAAACTCCAATTTTGCTGATTTCATCATTTTATATGTTAATTCATTATATTGTTGTTGATTTGTTAATCCAACCTGTTCTTAGTATGTATGGATTTGGACTTGGATCTGCATAGTTTCTTTATAATGGAGACATAATCACTCATGGTCTGGAGTGGACTCTCAAGACTGGAAATTTTAAGGTTAAAAGGTTCAAGATGGAAAGGAAAGGAGTAACACAGGTTGTGTATTGTTTCCCTTTCTAATATTTCCTTTCAAACTCTTGATATTTTGCAGAACAAAATAACTTTGTTTGGCTTAGGTACCATGACACCTTGGGGCTTGGAATTGTCTATCACAAATCATTTTCTATGATTGATTTTATTTATTTATTTACAGATGCTACAAAGGTCATCATATGTGAGTGCTTTGGCCCACATGACTAAAGTTTTTAAACAGTCTGATAAGTCCAAAAATGTAAGTGGTGCTAAAGCTATGCATTATAGCCAGTTAATATGGTTTCGGTTGGGAACTTTCTTGATATATCACTTTTAATGGCATTGTTTGATCCTTGTAGCTGACGTAAAATGATTTGTTGTTTTTGTATTCTTATGATGCTACTACCTCATTTTGTATTCTTCTTTATTATAGTTTGGCATGCTTTGTCCATGTGATATTCGGTGAAAGCATGTGGAGTAGTAAGGAGTCTGGCTTTGATGACTCATGTCACTACTGATATAGAGAAAGACTGTTCAATTGGTGTGGTATGTTTTGGGTGATATCGTGAAATCTTCCTTTATGGTTTTGTTATTATTATTACCTTTTTGCTTTAGCTACTGCAGTTTTTAATGACTGTTCGTCTAATCATATGTGTTTGTGTGTTTAAATATGAGAAATGATGTTTTGACACAATTTTGCTGAGGCGCAAAATGGATGCTTATCAGAATAAGGATGCATTGGATGATAAGGTAATATCTTCCTTTTATCACGTTAGCTTTTGTAATTTGAAAAAGATAACCGGTAGAAAGTTATCGGTAACATCCGACTAAATTTATCGTTAACTTGAAAAAGAAAACAAATAGCAAATAGGAATATATTTGAAAAACCAATCAAAACATTGATTTTTGTGCTATGTAAGTCTCTGAAATCTCATCAAGTTGGTGTTTTGAAGTTAAATGCTATTATATCATACTAAGTAAATACGTAATGATATATTATTTTTTTTAGTAGTAATCTTAGAACAATTTGCTTATTTTGTAAAATATACAAAAATTTTATTGATCAGGTAATTTTGGGGTTTGAAGTTATTTTTTCTTATATATATGTGAATTTTTGTTCATAATGTGAATTTTGTAGAATAATACAATTCCACAATTTTGATGGGTTCTTAAGTTTGTCGATGGGTGATTTTGATAGTGGTGATTTGTTGGGAAATTCCAAATTTGAGATGACACTGAAAGTTTATATATTCATATTTTTCTTAGATTCATTGATTTTGATAATGGTGATTTGTTGGGAAACTCCAATTTTGCTGATTTCATCATTTTATATGTTAATTCATTATATTGTTGTTGATTTGTTAATCCAACCTGTTCTTAGTATGTATGGATTTGGACTTGGATCTGCATAGTTTCTTTATAATGGAGACATAATCACTCATGGTCTGGAGTGGACTCTCAAGACTGGAAATTTTAAGGTTAAAAGGTTCAAGATGGAAAGGAAAGGAGTAACACAGGTTGTGTATTGTTTCCCTTTCTAATATTTCCTTTCAAACTCTTGATATTTTGCAGAACAAAATAACTTTGTTTGGCTTAGGTACCATGACACCTTGCGGCTTGGAATTGTCTATCACAAATCATTTTCTATGATTGATTTTATTTATTTATTTACAGATGCTACAAAGGTCATCATATGTGAGTGCTTTGGCCCACATGACTAAAGTTTTTAAACTGTCTGATAAGTCCAAAAATGTAAGTGGTGCTAAAGCTATGCATTAAAGCCAGTTAATATGCGTTCCGGTTGGGAACTTTCTTGATATATCACTTTTAATGGCATTGTTTGATCCTTGTAGCTGACGTAAAATGGTTTGTTGTTATTGTTGTTTTTGTATTCTTATGATGATACTACCTCATTTTGTATTCTTCTTTATTATAGTTTGGCATGCTTTGTCCATGTGATATTCGGGTGAAAGCATGTGGAGTAGTAAGGAGTCTGGCTTTGATGACTCATGTCACTACTGATATAGAGAAAGACTGTTCAATTGGTGTGGTATGTTTTGGGTGATATCGTGAAATCTTCCTTTATGGTTTGTTATTATTATTACCTTTTTGCTTTAGCTACTGCAGTTTTTAATGACTGTTCGTCTAATCATATGTGTTTTGTGTTTAAATATGAGAAATGATGTTTTGACACAATTTTGCTGAGGCGCAAAATGGATGCTTATCAGAATAAGGATGCATTGGATGACAAGGTAATATCTTACTTTTATCACGTGAGCTTTCGTAATTTGAAAAAGATAACCTGTAGAAATTTATCGGTAACATCCGACTAAATTTATCGTTAACTTGAAAAAGAAAACAAATAGCAAATAGGAATATATTTGAAAAACCAATCAAAACTGTGATTTTTGTGCTAAGTAAGTCTCTGAAATCTCATCAAGTTGGTGTTTTGAAGTTAAATGCTATTATATCATACTAAGTAAATACGTAATGATATATTATTTTTTTAGTAGTAATCTTAGAACAATTTGCTTATTTTGTAAAATATACAATTTTTTTTATTGATCAGGTATTTTGGGGTTTGAAGTTATTTTTCTTATATATATGTGAATTTTTGTTCATAATGTGAATTTTGTAGGATAATACAATTCCACAATTTGATGGGTTCTTAAGTTTGTCGATGGGTGATTTTGATAGTGGTGATTTGTTGGGAAATTCCAAATTTGAGATGACACTGAAAGTTTATATATTCCTATTTTTCTTAGATTCATTGATTTTGATAATGGTGATTTCTTGGGAAACTCCAATTTTACTGATTTCATCATTTTATATGTTAATTCATTATATTGTTGTTGATTTGTTAATCCAACCTGTTCTTAGTATGTATGGATTTGGATTTGGATCTGCATAGTTTCTTTATAATGGAGACATAATCACTCATGGTCTGGAGTGGACTCTCAAGACTGGAAATTTTAAGGTTAAAAGGTTCAAGATGGAAAGGAAAGGAGTAACACAGGTTGTGTATTGTTTCCCTTTCTAATATTTCCTTTCAAACTCTTGATATTTTGCAGAACAAAATAACTTTGTTTGGCTTAGGTACCATGACACCTTGCGGCTTGGAATTGTCTATCACAAATCATTTTCTATGATTGATTTTATTTATTTATTTGCAGATGCTACAAAGGTCATCATATGTGAGTGCTTTGGCCCACATGACTAAAGTTTTTAAACAGTCTGATAAGTCCAAAAATGTAAGTGGTGCTAAAGCTATGCATTATAGCCAGTTAATATGCGTTCCGGTTGGGAACTTTCTTGATATATCACTTTTAATGGCATTGTTTGATCCTTGTAGCTGACGTAAAATGGTTTGTTGTTATTGTTGTTTTTGTATTCTTATGATGCTACTACCTCATTTTGTATTCTTCTTTATTATAGTTTGGCATGCTTTGTCCATGTGATATTCGGGTGAAAGCATGTGGAGTAGTAAGGAGTCTGGCTTTGATGACTCATGTCACTACTGATATAGAGAAAGACTGTTCAATTGGTGTGGTATGTTTTGGGTGATATCGTGAAATCTTCCTTTATGGTTTTGTTATTATTATTACCTTTTTGCTTTAGCTACTGCAGTTTTTAATGACTGTTCGTCTAATCATATGTGTTTGTGTGTTTAAATATGAGAAATGATGTTTTGACACAATTTTGCTGAGGCGCAAAATGGATGCTTATCAGAATAAGGATGCATTGGATGATAAGGTAATATCTTACTTTTATCACGTGAGCTTTCGTAATTTGAAAAAGATAACCTGTAGAAATTTATCGGTAACATCCGACTAAATTTATCGTTAACTTGAAAAGAAAACAAATAGCAAATAGGAATATATTTGAAAAACCAATCAAAACTGTGATTTTTGTGCTAAGTAAGTCTCTGAAATCTCATCAAGTTGGTGTTTTGAAGTTAAATGCTATTATATCATACTAAGTAAATACGTAATGATATATTATTTTTTTAGTAGTAATCTTAGAACAATTTGCTTATTTTGCAAAATATACAATTTTTTTTTATTGATCAGGTAATTTTGGGGGTTTGAAGTTAATTTTTCTTATATATATGTGAATTTTTGTTCATAATGTGAATTTTGTAGGATAATACAATTCCACAATTTTGATGGGTTCTTAAGTTTGTCGATGGGTGATTTTGATAGTGGTGATTTGTTGGGAAATTCCAAATTTGAGATGACACTGAAAGTTTATATATTCATATTTTTCTTAGATTCATTGATTTTGATAATGGTGATTTGTTGGGAAACTCCAATTTTGCTGATTTCATCATTTTATATGTTAATTCATTATATTGTTGTTGATTTGTTAATCCAACCTGTTCTTAGTATGTATGGATTTGGATTTGGATCTGCATAGTTTCTTTATAATGGAGACATAATCACTCATGGTCTGGAGTGGACTCTCAAGACTGGAAATTTTAAGGTTAAAAGGTTCAAGATGGAAAGGAAAGGAGTAACACAGGTTGTGTATTGTTTCCCTTTCTAATATTTCCTTTCAAACTCTTTATATTTTGCAGAAGAAAATAACTTTGTTTGGCTTAGGTACCATGACACCTTGCGGCTTGGAATTGTCTATCACAAATCATTTTCTATGATTGATTTTATTTATTTATTTGCAGATGCTACAAAGGTCATCATATGTGAGTGCTTTGGCCCACATGACTAAAGTTTTTAAACAGTCTGATAAGTCCAAAAATGTAAGTGGTGCTAAAGCTATGCATTAAAGCCAGTTAATATGCGTTCCGGTTGGGAACTTTCTTGATATATCACTTTTAATGGCATTGTTTGATCCTTGTAGCTGACGTAAAATGGTTTGTTGTTATTGTTGTTTTTGTATTCTTATGATGATACTACCTCATTTTGTATTCTTCTTTATTATAGTTTGGCATGCTTTGTCCATGTGATATTCGGGTGAAAGCATGTGGAGTAGTAAGGAGTCTGGCTTTGATGACTCATGTCACTACTGATATAGAGAAAGACTGTTCAATTGGTGTGGTATGTTTTGGGTGATATCGTGAAATCTTCCTTTATGGTTTGTTATTATTATTACCTTTTTGCTTTAGCTACTGCAGTTTTTAATGACTGTTCGTCTAATCATATGTGTTTGTGTGTTTAAATATGAGAAATGATGTTTTGACACAATTTTGCTGAGGCGCAAAATGGATGCTTATCAGAATAAGGATGCATTGGATGACAAGGTAATATCTTACTTTTATCACGTGAGCTTTCGTAATTTGAAAAAGATAACCTGTAGAAATTTATCGGTAACATCCGACTAAATTATCGGTAACTTGAAAAAGAAAAGAAATAGCAAATAGGAATATATTTGAAAAACCAATCAAAACTGTGATTTTTGTGCTAAGTAAGTCTCTGAAATCTCATCAAGTTGGTGTTTTGAAGTTAAATGCTATTATATCATACTAAGTAAATACGTAATGATATATTATTTTTTTAGTAGTAATCTTAGAACAATTTGCTTATTTTGTAAAATATACAATTTTTTTTATTGATCAGGTAATTTTGGGGTTTGAAGTTATTTTTTCTTATATATATGTGAATTTTTGTTCATAATGTGAATTTTGTAGGATAATACAATTCCACAATTTTGATGGGTTCTTAAGTTTGTCGATGGGTGATTTTGATAGTGGTGATTTATTGGGAAATTCCAATTTGAGATGACACTGAAAGTTTATATATTCATATTTTTCTTAGATTCATTGATTTTGATAATGGTGATTTGTTGGGAAACTCCAATTTTGCTGATTTCATCATTTTATATGTTAATTCATTATATTGTTGTTGATTTGTTAATCCAACCTGTTCTTAGTATGTATGGATTTGGACTTGGATCTGCATAGTTTCTTTATAATGGAGACATAATCACTCATGGTCTGGAGTGGACTCTCAAGACTGGAAATTTTAAGGTTAAAAGGTTCAAGATGGAAAGGAAAGGAGTAACACAGGTTGTGTATTGTTTCCCTTTCTAATATTTCCTTTCAAACTCTTGATATTTTGCAGAACAAAATAACTTTGTTTGGCTTAGGTACCATGACACCTTGCGGCTTGGAATTGTCTATCACAAATCATTTTCTATGATTGATTTTATTTATTTATTTGCAGATGCTACAAAGGTCATCATATGTGAGTGCTTTGGCCCACATGACTAAAGTTTTTAAACAGTCTGATAAGTCCAAAAATGTAAGTGGTGCTAAAGGTATGCATTATAGCCAGTTAATATGCGTTCCGGTTGGGAACTTTCTTGATATATCACTTTTATTGGCATTGTTTGATCCTTGTAGCTGACGTAAAATGGTTTGTTGTTATTGTTGTTTTTGTATCTTATGATGATACTACCTCATTTTGTATTCTTCTTTTTATAGTTTGGCATGCTTTGTCCATGTGATATTCGGGTGAAAGCATGTGGAGTAGTAAGGAGTCTGGCTTTGATGACTCATGTCAAGACTGATATAGAGAAAGACTGTTCAATTAGTGTGGTATGTTTTGGGTGATATCGTGAAATCTTCCTTTATGGTTTGTTATTACTATTACCTTTTCGCTTTAGCTACTGCAGTTTTTAATGACTGTTCGTCTAATCATATGTGTTTGTGTGTTTAAATATGAGAAATGATGTTTTGACACAATTTTGCTGAGGCGCAAAATGGATGCTTATCAGAATAAGGATGCATTGGATGACAAGGTAATATCTTACTTTTATCACGTTAGCTTTCGTAATTTGAAAAAGATAACCTGTAGAAATTTATCGGTAACATCCGACTAAATTTATCGTTAACTTGAAAAAGAAAACAAATAGCAAATAGGAATATATTTGAAAAACCAATCAAAATTTTGATTTTTGTGCTAAGTAAGTCTCTGAAATCTCATCAAGTTGGTGATTTGAAGTTAAATGCTATTATATCATACTAAGTAAATACGTAATGATATATTATTTTTTTAGTAGTAATCTTAGAACAATTTGCTCAATTTGTAAAATATACATTATTTTTTTTATTGATCAGGTAATTTTGGGGGTTTGAAGTTAATTTTTCTTATATATATATGTGAATTTTTGTTCATAATGTGAATTTTGTAGCATAATACAATTCCACAATTTTGATGGGTTCTTAAGTTTGTCGATGGGTGATTTTGATAGTGGTGATTTGTTGGGAAATTCCAAATTTGAGATGACACTGAAAGTTTATATATTCATATTTTTCTTAGATTCATTGATTTTGATAATGGTGATTTGTTGGGAAACGCCAATTTTGATGATTTCATCATTTTATATGTTAATTCATTATATTATTGTTGATTTGTTAATCCAACCTGTTCTTAGTATGTATGGATTTGGACTTGGATCTGCATAGTTTCTTTATAATGGAGACATAATCACTCATGGTCTGGAGTGGACTCTCAAGACTGGAAATTTTAAGGTTAAAAGGTTCAAGATGGAAAGGAAAGGAGTAACACAGGTTGTGTATTGTTTCCCTTTCTAATATTTCCTTTCAAACTCTTGATATTCTGCAGAACAAAATAACTTTGTTTGGCTTAGGTACCATGACACCTTGCGGCTTGGAATTGTCTATCACAAATCATTTTCTATGATTGATTTTATTTATTTATTTGCAGATGCTACAAAGGTCATCATATGTGAGTGCTTTGGCCCACATGACTAAAGTTTTTAAACAGTCTGATAAGTCCAAAAATGTAAGTGGTGCTAAAGCTATGCATTAAGCCAGTTAATATGCGTTCCGGTTGGGAACTTTCTTGATATATCACTTTTAATGGCATTGTTTGATCCTTGTAGCTGACGTAAAATGGTTTGTTGTTATTGTTGTTTTTGTATTCTTATGATGCTACTACCTCATTTTGTATTCTTCTTTATTATAGTTTGGCATGCTTTGTCCATGTGATATTCGGGTGAAAGCATGTGGAGTAGTAAGGAGTCTGGCTTTGATGACTCATGTCACTACTGATATAGAGAAAGACTGTTCAATTGGTGTGGTATGTTTTGGGTGATATCGTGAAATCTTCCTTTATGGTTTTGTTATTATTATTACCTTTTTGCTTTAGCTACTGCAGTTTTTAATGACTGTTCGTCTAATCATATGTGTTTGTGTGTTTAAATATGAGAAATGATGTTTTGACACAATTTTGCTGAGGCGCAAAATGGATGCTTATCAGAATAAGGATGCATTGGATGATAAGGTAATATCTTACTTTTATCACGTGAGCTTTCGTAATTTGAAAAAGATAACCTGTAGAAAGTTATCGGTAACATCCGACTAAATTTATCGGTAACTTGAAAAAGAAAACAAATAGCAAATAGGAATATATTTGAAAAACCAATCAAAACTGTGATTTTTGTGCTAAGTAAGTCTCTGAAATCTCATCAAGTTGGTGTTTTGAAGTTAAATGCTATTATATCATACTAAGTAAATACGTAATGATATATTATTTTTTTAGTAGTAATCTTAGAACAATTTGCTTATTTTGTAAAATATACAATTTTTTTTATTGATCAGGTAATTTTGGGGGTTTGAAGTTATTTTTCTTATATATATGTGAATTTTTGTTCATAATGTGAATTTTGTAGAATAATACAATTCCACAATTTTGATGGGTTCTTAAGTTTGTCGATGGGTGATTTTGATAGTGGTGATTTGTTGGGAAATTCCAAATTTGAGATGACACTGAAAGTTTATATATTCATATTTTTCTTAGATTCATTGATTTTGATAATGGTGATTTGTTGGGAAACTCCAATTTTGCTGATTTCATCATTTTATATGTTAATTCATTATATTGTTGTTGATTTGTTAATCCAACCTGTTCTTAGTATGTATGGATTTGGACTTGGATCTGCATAGTTTCTTTATAATGGAGACATAATCACTCATGGTCTGGAGTGGACTCTCAAGACTGGAAATTTTAAGGTTAAAAGGTTCAAGATGGAAAGGAAAGGAGTAACACAGGTTGTGTATTGTTTCCCTTTCTAATATTTCCTTTCAAACTCTTGATATTTTGCAGAACAAAATAACTTTGTTTGGCTTAGGTACCATGACACCTTGCGGCTTGGAATTGTCTATCACAAATCATTTTCTATGATTGATTTTATTTATTTATTTGCAGATGCTACAAAGGTCATCATATGTGAGTGCTTTGGCCCACATGACTAAAGTTTTTAAACAGTCTGATAAGTCCAAAAATGTAAGTGGTGCTAAAGCTATGCATTATAGCCAGTTAATATGCGTTCCGGTTGGGAACTTTCTTGATATATCACTTTTAATGGCATTGTTTGATCCTTGTAGCTGACGTAAAATGGTTTGTTGTTATTGTTGTTTTTGTATTCTTATGATGCTACTACCTCATTTTGTATTCTTCTTTATTATAGTTTGGCATGCTTTGTCCATGTGATATTCGGGTGAAAGCATGTGGAGTAGTAAGGAGTCTGGCTTTGATGACTCATGTCACTACTGATATAGAGAAAGACTGTTCAATTGGTGTGGTATGTTTTGGGTGATATCGTGAAATCTTCCTTTATGGTTTTGTTATTATTATTACCTTTTTGCTTTAGCTACTGCAGTTTTTAATGACTGTTCGTCTAATCATATGTGTTTGTGTGTTTAAATATGAGAAATGATGTTTTGACACAATTTTGCTGAGGCGCAAAATGGATGCTTATCAGAATAAGGATGCATTGGATGATAAGGTAATATCTTACTTTTATCACGTGAGCTTTCGTAATTTGAAAAAGATAACCTGTAGAAATTTATCGGTAACATCCGACTAAATTTATCGTTAACTTGAAAAAGAAAACAAATAGCAAATAGGAATATATTTGAAAAACCAATCAAAACTTGATTTTTGTGCTAAGTAAGTCTCTGAAATCTCATCAAGTTGGTGTTTTGAAGTTAAATGCTATTATATCATACTAAGTAAATACGTAATGATATATTATTTTTTTAGTAGTAATCTTAGAACAATTTGCTTATTTTGTAAAATATACAATTTTTTTTATTGATCAGGTAATTTTGGGGGTTTGAAGTTAATTTTTCTTATATATATGTGAATTTTTGTTCATAATGTGAATTTTGTAGGATAATACAATTCCACAATTTTGATGGGTTCTTAAGTTTGTCGATGGGTGATTTTGATAGTGGTGATTTGTTGGGAAATTCCAAATTTGAGATGACACTGAAAGTTTATATATTCATATTTTTCTTAGATTCATTGATTTTGATAATGGTGATTTGTTGGGAAACTCCAATTTTGCTGATTTCATCATTTTATATGTTAATTCATTATATTGTTGTTGATTTGTTAATCCAACCTGTTCTTAGTATGTATGGATTTGGACTTGGATCTGCATAGTTTCTTTATAATGGAGACATAATCACTCATGGTCTGGAGTGGACTCTCAAGACTGGAAATTTTAAGGTTAAAAGGTTCAAGATGGAAAGGAAAGGAGTAACACAGGTTGTGTATTGTTTCCCTTTCTAATATTTCCTTTCAAACTCTTGATATTTTGCAGAACAAAATAACTTTGTTTGGCTTAGGTACCATGACACCTTGCGGCTTGGAATTGTCTATCACAAATCATTTTCTATGATTGATTTTATTTATTTATTTGCAGATGCTACAAAGGTCATCATATGTGAGTGCTTTGGCCCACATGACTAAAGTTTTTAAACAGTCTGATAAGTCCAAAAATGTAAGTGGTGCTAAAGCTATGCATTAAGCCAGTTAATATGCGTTCCGGTTGGGAACTTTCTTGATATATCACTTTTAATGGCATTGTTTGATCCTTGTAGCTGACGTAAAATGGTTTGTTGTTATTGTTGTTTTTGTATTCTTATGATGATACTACCTCATTTTGTATTCTTCTTTATTATAGTTTGGCATGCTTTGTCCATGTGATATTCGGGTGAAAGCATGTGGAGTAGTAAGGAGTCTGGCTTTGATGACTCATGTCACTACTGATATAGAGAAAGACTGTTCAATTGGTGTGGTATGTTTTGGGTGATATCGTGAAATCTTCCTTTATGGTTTTGTTATTATTATTACCTTTTTGCTTTAGCTACTGCAGTTTTTAATGACTGTTCGTCTAATCATATGTGTTTGTGTGTTTAAATATGAGAAATGATGTTTTGACACAATTTTGCTGAGGCGCATAATGGATGCTTATCAGAATAAGGATGCATTGGATGATAAGGTAATATCTTACTTTTATCACGTGAGCTTTCGTAATTTGAAAAAGATAACCTGTAGAAATTTATCGGTAACATCCGACTAAATTTATCGTAACTTGAAAAAGAAAACAAATAGCAAATAGGAATATATTTGAAAAACCAATCAAAACTTTGATTTTTGTGCTAAGTAAGTCTCTGAAATCTCATCAAGTTGGTGTTTTGAAGTTAAATGCTATTATATCATACTAAGTAAATACGTAATGATATATTATTTTTTTAGTAGTAATCTTAGAACAATTTGCTTATTTTGTAAAATATACAATTTTTTTTATTGATCAGGTAATTTTGGGGGTTTGAAGTTAATTTTTCTTATATATATGTGAATTTTTGTTCATAATGTGAATTTTGTAGATAATACAATTCCACAATTTTGATGGGTTCTTAAGTTTGTCGATGGGTGATTTTGATAGTGGTGATTTGTTGGGAAATTCCAAATTTGAGATGACACTGAAAGTTTATATATTCATATTTTTCTTAGATTCATTGATTTTGATAATGGTGATTTGTTGGGAAACTCCAATTTTGCTGATTTCATCATTTTATATGTTAATTCATTATATTGTTGTTGATTTGTTAATCCAACCTGTTCTTAGTATGTATGGATTTGGACTTGGATCTGCATAGTTTCTTTATAATGGAGACATAATCACTCATGGTCTGGAGTGGACTCTCAAGACTGGAAATTTTAAGGTTAAAAGGTTCAAGATGGAAAGGAAAGGAGTAACACAGGTTGTGTATTGTTTCCCTTTCTAATATTTCCTTTCAAACTCTTGATATTTTGCAGAACAAAATAACTTTGTTTGGCTTAGGTACCATGACACCTTGCGGCTTGGAATTGTCTATCACAAATCATTTTCTATGATTGATTTTATTTATTTATTTGCAGATGCTACAAAGGTCATCATATGTGAGTGCTTTGGCCCACATGACTAAAGTTTTTAAACAGTCTGATAAGTCCAAAAATGTAAGTGGTGCTAAAGCTATGCATTAAAGCCAGTTAATATGCGTTCCGGTTGGGAACTTTCTTGATATATCACTTTTAATGGCATTGTTTGATCCTTGTAGCTGACGTAAAATGGTTTGTTGTTATTGTTGTTTTTGTATTCTTATGATGATACTACCTCATTTTGTATTCTTCTTTATTATAGTTTGGCATGCTTTGTCCATGTGATATTCGGGTGAAAGCATGTGGAGTAGTAAGGAGTCTGGCTTTGATGACTCATGTCACTACTGATATAGAGAAAGACTGTTCAATTGGTGTGGTATGTTTTGGGTGATATCGTGAAATCTTCCTTTATGGTTTTGTTATTATTATTACCTTTTTGCTTTAGCTACTGCAGTTTTTAATGACTGTTCGTCTAATCATATGTGTTTGTGTGTTTAAATATGAGAAATGATGTTTTGACACAATTTTGCTGAGGCGCAAAATGGATGCTTATCAGAATAAGGATGCATTGGATGATAAGGTAATATCTTACTTTTATCACGTGAGCTTTCGTAATTTGAAAAAGATAACCTGTAGAAATTTATCGGTAACATCCGACTAAATTTATCGTTAACTTGAAAAAGAAAACAAATAGCAAATAGGAATATATTTGAAAAACCAATCAAAACTTGATTTTTGTGCTAAGTAAGTCTCTGAAATCTCATCAAGTTGGTGTTTTGAAGTTAAATGCTATTATATCATACTAAGTAAATACGTAATGATATATTATTTTTTTAGTAGTAATCTTAGAACAATTTGCTTATTTTGTAAAATATACAATTTTTTTATTGATCAGGTAATTTTGGGGGTTTGAAGTTAATTTTTCTTATATATATGTGAATTTTTGTTCATAATGTGAATTTTGTAGATAATACAATTCCACAATTTTGATGGGTTCTTAAGTTTGTCGATGGGTGATTTTGATAGTGGTGATTTGTTGGGAAATTCCAAATTTGAGATGACACTGAAAGTTTATATATTCATATTTTTCTTAGATTCATTGATTTTGATAATGGTGATTTGTTGGGAAACTCCAATTTTGCTGATTTCATCATTTTATATGTTAATTCATTATATTGTTGTTGATTTGTTAATCCAACCTGTTCTTAGTATGTATGGATTTGGACTTGGATCTGCATAGTTTCTTTATAATGGAGACATAATCACTCATGGTCTGGAGTGGACTCTCAAGACTGGAAATTTTAAGGTTAAAAGGTTCAAGATGGAAAGGAAAGGAGTAACACAGGTTGTGTATTGTTTCCCTTTCTAATATTTCCTTTCAAACTCTTGATATTTTGCAGAACAAAATAACTTTGTTTGGCTTAGGTACCATGACACCTTGCGGCTTGGAATTGTCTATCACAAATCATTTTCTATGATTGATTTTATTTATTTATTTGCAGATGCTACAAAGGTCATCATATGTGAGTGCTTTGGCCCACATGACTAAAGTTTTTAAACAGTCTGATAAGTCCAAAAATGTAAGTGGTGCTAAAGCTATGCATTAAGCCAGTTAATATGCGTTCCGGTTGGGAACTTTCTTGATATATCACTTTTAATGGCATTGTTTGATCCTTGTAGCTGACGTAAAATGGTTTGTTGTTATTGTTGTTTTTTATTCTTATGATGATACTACCTCATTTTGTATTCTTCTTTATTATAGTTTGGCATGCTTTGTCCATGTGATATTCGGGTGAAAGCATGTGGAGTAGTAAGGAGTCTGGCTTTGATGACTCATGTCACTACTGATATAGAGAAAGACTGTTCAATTGGTGTGGTATGTTTTGGGTGATATCGTGAAATCTTCCTTTATGGTTTTGTTATTATTATTACCTTTTTGCTTTAGCTACTGCAGTTTTTAATGACTGTTCGTCTAATCATATGTGTTTGTGTGTTTAAATATGAGAAATGATGTTTTGACACAATTTTGCTGAGGCGCAAAATGGATGCTTATCAGAATAAGGATGCATTGGATGATAAGGTAATATCTTACTTTTATCACGTGAGCTTTCGTAATTTGAAAAAGATAACCTGTAGAAAGTTATCGGTAACATCCGACTAAATTTATCGGTAACTTGAAAAAGAAAACAAATAGCAAATAGGAATATATTTGAAAAACCAATCAAAACATTGATTTTTGTGCTAAGTAAGTCTCTGAAATCTCATCAAGTTGGTGTTTTGAAGTTAAATGCTATTATATCATACTAAGTAAATACGTAATGATATATTATTTTTTTAGTAGTAATCTTAGAACAATTTGCTTATTTGTAAAATATACAAATTTTTTTATTGATCAGGTAATTTTGGGGGTTTGAAGTTAATTTTTCTTATATATATGTGAATTTTTGTTCATAATGTGAATTTTGTAGAATAATACAATTCCACAATTTTGATGGGTTCTTAAGTTTGTCGATGGGTGATTTTGATAGTGGTGATTTGTTGGGAAATTCCAAATTTGAGATGACACTGAAAGTTTATATATTCATATTTTTCTTAGATTCATTGATTTTGATAATGGTGATTTGTTGGGAAACTCCAATTTTGCTGATTTCATCATTTTATATGTTAATTCATTATATTGTTGTTGATTTGTTAATCCAACCTGTTCTTAGTATGTATGGATTTGGACTTGGATCTGCATAGTTTCTTTATAATGGAGACATAATCACTCATGGTCTGGAGTGGACTCTCAAGACTGGAAATTTTAAGGTTAAAAGGTTCAAGATGGAAAGGAAAGGAGTAACACAGGTTGTGTATTGTTTCCCTTTCTAATATTTCCTTTCAAACTCTTGATATTTTGCAGAACAAAATAACTTTGTTTGGCTTAGGTACCATGACACCTTGCGGCTTGGAATTGTCTATCACAAATCATTTTCTATGATTGATTTTATTTATTTATTTGCAGATGCTACAAAGGTCATCATATGTGAGTGCTTTGGCCCACATGACTAAAGTTTTTAAACAGTCTGATAAGTCCAAAAATGTAAGTGGTGCTAAAGCTATGCATTAAGCCAGTTAATATGCGTTCCGGTTGGGAACTTTCTTGATATATCACTTTTAATGGCATTGTTTGATCCTTGTAGCTGACGTAAAATGGTTTGTTGTTATTGTTGTTTTTGTATTCTTATGATGCTACTACCTCATTTTGTATTCTTCTTTATTATAGTTTGGCATGCTTTGTCCATGTGATATTCGGGTGAAAGCATGTGGAGTAGTAAGGAGTCTGGCTTTGATGACTCATGTCACTACTGATATAGAGAAAGACTGTTCAATTGGTGTGGTATGTTTTGGGTGATATCGTGAAATCTTCCTTTATGGTTTTGTTATTATTATTACCTTTTTGCTTTAGCTACTGCAGTTTTTAATGACTGTTCGTCTAATCATATGTGTTTGTGTGTTTAAATATGAGAAATGATGTTTTGACACAATTTTGCTGAGGCGCAAAATGGATGCTTATCAGAATAAGGATGCATTGGATGATAAGGTAATATCTTACTTTTATCACGTGAGCTTTCGTAATTTGAAAAAGATAACCTGTAGAAATTATCGGTAACATCCGACTAAATTTATCGTTAACTTGAAAAAGAAAACAAATAGCAAATAGGAATATATTTGAAAAACCAATCAAAACATTGATTTTTGTGCTAAGTAAGTCTCTGAAATCTCATCAAGTTGGTGTTTTGAAGTTAAATGCTATTATATCATTCTAAGTAAATACGTAATGATATACTATTTTTTTAGTAGTAATCTTAGAACAATTTGCTTATTTTGCAAAATATACAATTTTTTTATTGATCAGGTAATTTTGGGGGTTTGAAGTTATTTTTTCTTATATATATGTGAATTTTTGTTCATAATGTGAATTTTGTAGATAATACAATTCCACAATTTTGATGGGTTCTTAAGTTTGTCGATGGGTGATTTTGATAGTGGTGATTTGTTGGGAAATTCCAAATTTGAGATGACACTGAAAGTTTATATATTCATATTTTTCTTAGATTCATTGATTTTGATAATGGTGATTTGTTGGGAAACTCCAATTTTGCTGATTTCATCATTTTATATGTTAATTCATTATATTGTTGTTGATTTGTTAATCCAACCTGTTCTTAGTATGTATGGATTTGGACTTGGATCTGCATAGTTTCTTTATAATGGAGACATAATCACTCATGGTCTGGAGTGGACTCTCAAGACTGGAAATTTTAAGGTTAAAAGGTTCAAGATGGAAAGGAAAGGAGTAACACAGGTTGTGTATTGTTTCCCTTTCTAATATTTCCTTTCAAACTCTTGATATTTTGCAGAACAAAATAACTTTGTTTGGCTTAGGTACCATGACACCTTGCGGCTTGGAATTGTCTATCACAAATCATTTTCTATGATTGATTTTATTTATTTATTTGCAGATGCTACAAAGGTCATCATATGTGAGTGCTTTGGCCCACATGACTAAAGTTTTTAAACAGTCTGATAAGTCCAAAAATGTAAGTGGTGCTAAAGCTATGCATTATAGCCAGTTAATATGCGTTCCGGTTGGGAACTTTCTTGATATATCACTTTTATTGGCATTGTTTGATCCTTGTAGCTGACGTAAAATGGTTTGTTGTTATTGTTGTTTTTGTATTCTTATGATGCTACTACCTCATTTTGTATTCTTCTTTATTATAGTTTGGCATGCTTTGTCCATGTGATATTCGGGTGAAAGCATGTGGAGTAGTAAGGAGTCTGGCTTTGATGACTCATGTCACTACTGATATAGAGAAAGACTGTTCAATTGGTGTGGTATGTTTTGGGTGATATCGTGAAATCTTCCTTTATGGTTTGTTATTATTATTACCTTTTTGCTTTAGCTACTGCAGTTTTTAATGACTGTTCGTCTAATCATATGTGTTTGTGTGTTTAAATATGAGAAATGATGTTTTGACACAATTTTGCTGAGGCGCAAAATGGATGCTTATCAGAATAAGGATGCATTGGATGATAAGGTAATATCTTACTTTTATCACGTGAGCTTTCGTAATTTGAAAAAGATAACCTGTAGAAATTTATCGGTAACATCCGACTAAATTTATCGTTAACTTGAAAAAGAAAACAAATAGCAAATAGGAATATATTTGAAAAACCAATCAAAACTTTGATTTTTGTGCTAAGTAAGTCTCTGAAATCTCATCAAGTTGGTGTTTTGAAGTTAAATGCTATTATATCATACTAAGTAAATACGTAATGATATATTATTTTTTTAGTAGTAATCTTAGAACAATTTGCTTATTTTGTAAAATATACAATTTTTTTTATTGATCAGGTAATTTTGGGGGTTTGAAGTTAATTTTTCTTATATATATGTGAATTTTTGTTCATAATGTGAATTTTGTAGGATAATACAATTCCACAATTTTGATGGGTTCTTAAGTTTGTCGATGGGTGATTTTGATAGTGGTGATTTGTTGGGAAATTCCAAATTTGAGATGACACTGAAAGTTTATATATTCATATTTTTCTTAGATTCATTGATTTTGATAATGGTGATTTGTTGGGAAACTCCAATTTTGCTGATTTCATCATTTTATATGTTAATTCATTATATTGTTGTTGATTTGTTAATCCAACCTGTTCTTAGTATGTATGGATTTGGACTTGGATCTGCATAGTTTCTTTATAATGGAGACATAATCACTCATGGTCTGGAGTGGACTCTCAAGACTGGAAATTTTAAGGTTAAAAGGTTCAAGATGGAAAGGAAAGGAGTAACACAGGTTGTGTATTGTTTCCCTTTCTAATATTTCCTTTCAAACTCTTGATATTTTGCAGAACAAAATAACTTTGTTTGGCTTAGGTACCATGACACCTTGCGGCTTGGAATTGTCTATCACAAATCATTTTCTATGATTGATTTTATTTATTTATTTGCAGATGCTACAAAGGTCATCATATGTGAGTGCTTTGGCCCACATGACTAAAGTTTTTAAACAGTCTGATAAGTCCAAAAATGTAAGTGGTGCTAAAGCTATGCATTAAAGCCAGTTAATATGCGTTCCGGTTGGGAACTTTCTTGATATATCACTTTTAATGGCATTGTTTGATCCTTGTAGCTGACGTAAAATGGTTTGTTGTTATTGTTGTTTTTGTATTCTTATGATGATACTACCTCATTTTGTATTCTTCTTTTTATAGTTTGGCATGCTTTGTCCATGTGATATTCGGGTGAAAGCATGTGGAGTAGTAAGGAGTCTGGCTTTGATGACTCATGTCACTACTGATATAGAGAAAGACTGTTCAATTGGTGTGGTATGTTTTGGGTGATATCGTGAAATCTTCCTTTATGGTTTGTTATTATTATTACCTTTTTGCTTTAGCTACTGCAGTTTTTAATGACTGTTCGTCTAATCATATGTGTTTGTGTGTTTAAATATGAGAAATGATGTTTTGACACAATTTTGCTGAGGCGCAAAATGGATGCTTATCAGAATAAGGATGCATTGGATGATAAGGTAATATCTTCCTTTTATCACGTTAGCTTTCGTAATTTGAAAAAGATAACCTGTAGAAATTTATCGGTAACATCCGACTAAATTTATCGTTAACTTGAAAAAGAAAACAAATAGCAAATAGGAATATATTTGAAAAACCAATCAAAACTTTGATTTTTGTGCTAAGTAAGTCTCTGAAATCTCATCAAGTTGGTGTTTTGAAGTTAAATGCTATTATATCATACTAAGTAAATACGTAATGATATATTATTTTTTTAGTAGTAATCTTAGAACAATTTGCTTATTTTGTAAAATATACAATTTTTTTTATTGATCAGGTAATTTTGGGGGTTTGAAGTTATTTTTCTTATATATATGTGAATTTTTGTTCATAATGTGAATTTTGTAGGATAATACAATTCCACAATTTTGATGGGTTCTTAAGTTTGTCGATGGGTGATTTTGATAGTGGTGATTTGTTGGGAAATTCCAAATTTGAGATGACACTGAAAGTTTATATATTCATATTTTTCTTAGATTCATTGATTTTGATAATGGTGATTTGTTGGGAAACTCCAATTTTGCTGATTTCATCATTTTATATGTTAATTCATTATATTGTTGTTGATTTGTTAATCCAACCTGTTCTTAGTATGTATGGATTTGGACTTGGATCTGCATAGTTTCTTTATAATGGAGACATAATCACTCATGGTCTGGAGTGGACTCTCAAGACTGGAAATTTTAAGGTTAAAAGGTTCAAGATGGAAAGGAAAGGAGTAACACAGGTTGTGTATTGTTTCCCTTTCTAATATTTCCTTTCAAACTCTTGATATTTTGCAGAACAAAATAACTTTGTTTGGCTTAGGTACCATGACACCTTGCGGCTTGGAATTGTCTATCACAAATCATTTTCTATGATTGATTTTATTTATTTATTTGCAGATGCTACAAAGGTCATCATATGTGAGTGCTTTGGCCCACATGACTAAAGTTTTTAAACTGTCTGATAAGTCCAAAAATGTAAGTGGTGCTAAAGGTATGCATTATAGCCAGTTAATATGCGTTTCGGTTGGGAACTTTCTTGATATATCACTTTTATTGGCATTGTTTGATTCTTGTAGCTGACGTAAAATGGTTTATTGTTATTGTTGTTTTTGTATTCTTATGATGATACTACCTCATTTTGTATTCTTCTTTATTATAGTTTGGCATGCTTTGTCCATGTGATATTCATGTGAAAGCATGTGGAGTAGTAAGGATTCTGGCTTTGATGACTCATGTCAAGACTGATATAGAGAAAGACTGTTCAATTAGTGTGGTATGTTTTGGGTGATATCGTGAAATCTTCCTTTATGGTTTGTTATTACTATTACCTTTTTGCTTTAGCTACTGCAGTTTTTAATGACTGTTCGTCTAATCATATGTGTTTGTGTGTTTAAATATGAGAAATGATGTTTTGACACAATTTTGCTGAGGCGCAAAATGGATGCTTATCAGAATAAGGATGCATTGGATGATAAGGTAATATCTTACTTTTATCACGTTAGCTTTCGTAATTTGAAAAAGATAACCTGTAGAAATTTATCGGTAACATCCGACTAAATTTATCGTTAACTTGAAAAAGAAAACAAATAGCAAATAGGAATATATTTGAAAAACCAATCAAAATTTGATTTTTGTGCTAAGTAAGTCTCTGAAATCTCATCAAGTTGGTGTTTTGAAGTTAAATGCTATTATATCATACTAAGTAAATACGTAATGATATATTTTTTTTAGTAGTAATCTTAGAACAATTTGCTTATTTGTAAAATATACAATTTTTTTTATTGATCAGGTAATTTTGGGGGTTTGAAGTTAATTTTTCTTATATATATGTGAATTTTTGTTCATAATGTGAATTTTGTAGAATAATACAATTCCACAATTTTGATGGGTTCTTAAGTTTGTCGATGGGTGATTTTGATAGTGGTGATTTGTTGGGAAATTCCAAATTTGAGATGACACTGAAAGTTTATATATTCATATTTTTCTTAGATTCATTGATTTTGATAATGGTGATTTGTTGGGAAACTCCAATTTTGCTGATTTCATCATTTTATATGTTAATTCATTATATTGTTGTTGATTTGTTAATCCAACCTGTTCTTAGTATGTATGGATTTGGACTTGGATCTGCATAGTTTCTTTATAATGGAGACATAATCACTCATGGTCTGGAGTGGACTCTCAAGACTGGAAATTTTAAGGTTAAAAGGTTCAAGATGGAAAGGAAAGGAGTAACACAGGTTGTGTATTGTTTCCCTTTCTAATATTTCCTTTCAAACTCTTGATATTTTGCAGAACAAAATAACTTTGTTTGGCTTAGGTACCATGACACCTTGCGGCTTGGAATTGTCTATCACAAATCATTTTCTATGATTGATTTTATTTATTTATTTGCAGATGCTACAAAGGTCATCATATGTGAGTGCTTTGGCCCACATGACTAAAGTTTTTAAACAGTCTGATAAGTCCAAAAATGTAAGTGGTGCTAAAGGTATGCATTATAGCCAGTTAATATGCGTTCCGGTTGGGAACTTTCTTGATATATCACTTTTATTGGCATTGTTTGATCCTTGTAGCTGACGTAAAATGGTTTGTTGTTATTGTTGTTTTTGTATCTTATGATGATACTACCTCATTTTGTATTCTTCTTTTTATAGTTTGGCATGCTTTGTCCATGTGATATTCGGGTGAAAGCATGTGGAGTAGTAAGGAGTCTGGCTTTGATGACTCATGTCACTACTGATATAGAGAAAGACTGTTCAATTGGTGTGGTATGTTTTGGGTGATATCGTGAAATCTTCCTTTATGGTTTTGTTATTATTATTACCTTTTTGCTTTAGCTACTGCAGTTTTTAATGACTGTTCGTCTAATCATATGTGTTTGTGTGTTTAAATATGAGAAATGATGTTTTGACACAATTTTGCTGAGGCGCAAAATGGATGCTTATCAGAATAAGGATGCATTGGATGATAAGGTAATATCTTCCTTTTATCACGTTAGCTTTTGTAATTTGAAAAAGATAACCGGTAGAAAGTTATCGGTAACATCCGACTAAATTTATCGTTAACTTGAAAAAGAAAACAAATAGCAAATAGGAATATATTTGAAAAACCAATCAAAATTTTGATTTTTGTGCTAAGTAAGTCTCTGAAATCTCATCAAGTTGGTGATTTGAAGTTAAATGCTATTATATCATACTAAGTAAATACGTAATGATATATTATTTTTTTAGTAGTAATCTTAGAACAATTTGCTTAATTTGTAAAATATACAATTTTTTTTATTGATCAGGTAATTTTGGGGGTTTGAAGTTAATTTTTCTTATATATATGTGAATTTTTGTTCATAATGTGAATTTTGTAGAATAATACAATTCCACAATTTTGATGGGTTCTTAAGTTTGTCGATGGGTGATTTTGATAGTGGTGATTTGTTGGGAAATTCCAAATTTGAGATGACACTGAAAGTTTATATATTCATATTTTTCTTAGATTCATTGATTTTGATAATGGTGATTTGTTGGGAAACTCCAATTTTGCTGATTTCATCATTTTATATGTTAATTCATTATATTGTTGTTGATTTGTTAATCCAACCTGTTCTTAGTATGTATGGATTTGGACTTGGATCTGCATAGTTTCTTTATAATGGAGACATAATCACTCATGGTCTGGAGTGGACTCTCAAGACTGGAAATTTTAAGGTTAAAAGGTTCAAGATGGAAAGGAAAGGAGTAACACAGGTTGTGTATTGTTTCCCTTTCTAATATTTCCTTTCAAACTCTTGATATTTGCAGAACAAAATAACTTTGTTTGGCTTAGGTACCATGACACCTTGCGGCTTGGAATTGTCTATCACAAATCATTTTCTATGATTGATTTTATTTATTTATTTGCAGATGCTACAAAGGTCATCATATGTGAGTGCTTTGGCCCACATGACTAAAGTTTTTAAACAGTCTGATAAGTCCAAAAATGTAAGTGGTGCTAAAGCTATGCATTATAGCCAGTTAATATGCGTTCCGGTTGGGAACTTTCTTGATATATCACTTTTAATGGCATTGTTTGATCCTTGTAGCTGACGTAAAATGGTTTGTTGTTATTGTTGTTTTTGTATTCTTATGATGATACTACCTCATTTTGTATTCTTCTTTTTTATAGTTTGGCATGCTTTGTCCATGTGATATTCGGGTGAAAGCATGTGGAGTAGTAAGGAGTCTGGCTTTGATGACTCATGTCACTACTGATATAGAGAAAGACTGTTCAATTGGTGTGGTATGTTTTGGGTGATATCGTGAAATCTTCCTTTATGGTTTTGTTATTATTATTACCTTTTTGCTTTAGCTACTGCAGTTTTTAATGACTGTTCGTCTAATCATATGTGTTTGTGTGTTTAAATATGAGAAATGATGTTTTGACACAATTTTGCTGAGGCGCAAAATGGATGCTTATCAGAATAAGGATGCATTGGATGATAAGGTAATATCTTACTTTTATCACGTGAGCTTTCGTAATTTGAAAAAGATAACCTGTAGAAAGTTATCGGTAACATCCGACTAAATTTATCGGTAACTTGAAAAAGAAAACAAATAGCAAATAGGAATATATTTGAAAAACCAATCAAAACATTGATTTTTGTGCTATGTAAGTCTCTGAAATCTCATCAAGTTGGTGTTTTGAAGTTAAATGCTATTATATCATACTAAGTAAATACGTAATGATATATTATTTTTTTAGTAGTAATCTTAGAACAATTTGCTTATTTTGTAAAATATACAAAAATTTTATTGATCAGGTAATTTTGGGGGTTTGAAGTTAATTTTTCTTATATATATGTGAATTTTTGTTCATAATGTGAATTTTGTAGAATAATACAATTCCACAATTTTGATGGGTTCTTAAGTTTGTCGATGGGTGATTTTGATAGTGGTGATTTGTTGGGAAATTCCAAATTTGAGATGACACTGAAAGTTTATATATTCATATTTTTCTTAGATTCATTGATTTTGATAATGGTGATTTGTTGGGAAACTCCAATTTTGCTGATTTCATCATTTTATATGTTAATTCATTATATTGTTGTTGATTTGTTAATCCAACCTGTTCTTAGTATGTATGGATTTGGACTTGGATCTGCATAGTTTCTTTATAATGGAGACATAATCACTCATGGTCTGGAGTGGACTCTCAAGACTGGAAATTTTAAGGTTAAAAGGTTCAAGATGGAAAGGAAAGGAGTAACACAGGTTGTGTATTGTTTCCCTTTCTAATATTTCCTTTCAAACTCTTGATATTTTGCAGAACAAAATAACTTTGTTTGGCTTAGGTACCATGACACCTTGCGGCTTGGAATTGTCTATCACAAATCATTTTCTATGATTGATTTTATTTATTTATTTGCAGATGCTACAAAGGTCATCATATGTGAGTGCTTTGGCCCACATGACTAAAGTTTTTAAACAGTCTGATAAGTCCAAAAATGTAAGTGGTGCTAAAGGTATGCATTATAGCCAGTTAATATGCGTTCCGGTTGGGAACTTTCTTGATATATCACTTTTATTGGCATTGTTTGATCCTTGTAGCTGACGTAAAATGGTTTGTTGTTATTGTTGTTTTTGTATCTTATGATGATACTACCTCATTTTGTATTCTTCTTTTTATAGTTTGGCATGCTTTGTCCATGTGATATTCGGGTGAAAGCATGTGGAGTAGTAAGGAGTCTGGCTTTGATGACTCATGTCACTACTGATATAGAGAAAGACTGTTCAATTGGTGTGGTATGTTTTGGGTGATATCGTGAAATCTTCCTTTATGGTTTTGTTATTATTATTACCTTTTTGCTTTAGCTACTGCAGTTTTTAATGACTGTTCGTCTAATCATATGTGTTTGTGTGTTTAAATATGAGAAATGATGTTTTGACACAATTTTGCTGAGGCGCATAATGGATGCTTATCAGAATAAGGATGCATTGGATGATAAGGTAATATCTTCCTTTTATCACGTGACCTTTCGTAATTTGAAAAAGATAACCTGTAGAAAGTTATCGGTAACATCCGACTAAATTTATCGGTAACTTGAAAAAGAAAACAAATAGCAAATAGGAATATATTTGAAAAACCAATCAAAACATTGATTTTTGTGCTATGTAAGTCTCTGAAATCTCATCAAGTTGGTGTTTTGAAGTTAAATGCTATTATATCATACTAAGTAAATACGTAATGATATATTATTTTTTTATTAGTAATCTTAGAACAATTTGCTTATTTTGTAGAATATACAAAAAATTTTATTGATCAGGTAATTTTGGGGGTTTGAAGTTAATTTTTCTTATATATATGTGAATTTTTGTTCATAATGTGAATTTTGTAGAATAATACAATTCCACAATTTTGATGGGTTCTTAAGTTAGTCGATGGGTGATTTTGATAGTGGTGATTTGTTGGGAAATTCAAAATTTGAGATGACACTGAAAGTTTATATATTCATATTTTTCTTAGATTCATTGATTTTGATAATGGTGATTTGTTGGGAAACTCCAATTTTGCTGATTTCATCATTTTATATGTTAATTCATTATATTGTTGTTGATTTGTTAATCCAACCTGTTCTTAGTATGTATGGATTTGGACTTGGATCTGCATAGTTTCTTTATAATGGAGACATAATCACTCATGGTCTGGAGTGGACTCTCAAGACTGGAAATTTTAAGGTTAAAAGGTTCAAGATGGAAAGGAAAGGAGTAACACAGGTTGTGTATTGTTTCCCTTTCTAATATTTCCTTTCAAACTTTTGATATTCTGCAGAACAAAATAACTTTGTTTGGCTTAGGTACCATGACACCTTGCGGCTTGGAATTGTCTATCACAAATCATTTTCTATGATTGATTTTATTTATTTATTTGCAGATGCTACAAAGGTCATCATATGTGAGTGCTTTGGCCCACATGACTAAAGTTTTTAAACAGTCTGATAAGTCCAAAAATGTAAGTGGTGCTAAAGCTATGCATTAAAGCCAGTTAATATGCGTTCCGGTTGGGAACTTTCTTGATATATCACTTTTAATGGCATTGTTTGATCCTTGTAGCTGACGTAAAATGGTTTGTTGTTATTGTTGTTTTTGTATCTTATGATGATACTACCTCATTTTGTATTCTTCTTTTTATAGTTTGGCATGCTTTGTCCATGTGATATTCGGGTGAAAGCATGTGGAGTAGTAAGGAGTCTGGCTTTGATGACTCATGTCACTACTGATATAGAGAAAGACTGTTCAATTGGTGTGGTATGTTTTGGGTGATATCGTGAAATCTTCCTTTATGGTTTTGTTATTATTATTACCTTTTTGCTTTAGCTACTGCAGTTTTTAATGACTGTTCGTCTAATCATATGTGTTTGTGTGTTTAAATATGAGAAATGATGTTTTGACACAATTTTGCTGAGGCGCAAAATGGATGCTTATCAGAATAAGGATGCATTGGATGATAAGGTAATATCTTACTTTTATCACGTGAGCTTTCGTAATTTGAAAAAGATAACCTGTAGAAAGTTATCGGTAACATCCGACTAAATTTATCGGTAACTTGAAAAAGAAAACAAATAGCAAATAGGAATATATTTGAAAAACCAATCAAAACATTGATTTTTGTGCTATGTAAGTCTCTGAAATCTCATCAAGTTGGTGTTTTGAAGTTAAATGCTATTATATCATACTAAGTAAATACGTAATGATATATTATTTTTTTAGTAGTAATCTTAGAACAATTTGCTTATTTTGTAGAATATACAAAAAATTTTATTGATCAGGTAATTTTGGGGGTTTGAAGTTAATTTTTCTTATATATATGTGAATTTTTGTTCATAATGTGAATTTTGTAGAATAATACAATTCCACAATTTTGATGGGTTCTTAAGTTAGTCGATGGGTGATTTTGATAGTGGTGATTTGTTGGGAAATTCAAATTTGAGATGACACTGAAAGTTTATATATTCATATTTTTCTTAGATTCATTGATTTTGATAATGGTGATTTGTTGGGAAACTCCAATTTTGCTGATTTCATCATTTTATATGTTAATTCATTATATTGTTGTTGATTTGTTAATCCAACCTGTTCTTAGTATGTATGGATTTGGACTTGGATCTGCATAGTTTCTTTATAATGGAGACATAATCACTCATGGTCTGGAGTGGACTCTCAAGACTGGAAATTTTAAGGTTAAAAGGTTCAAGATGGAAAGGAAAGGAGTAACACAGGTTGTGTATTGTTTCCCTTTCTAATATTTCCTTTCAAACTTTGATATTCTGCAGAACAAAATAACTTTGTTTGGCTTAGGTACCATGACACCTTGCGGCTTGGAATTGTCTATCACAAATCATTTTCTATGATTGATTTTATTTATTTATTTGCAGATGCTACAAAGGTCATCATATGTGAGTGCTTTGGCCCACATGACTAAAGTTTTTAAACAGTCTGATAAGTCCAAAAATGTAAGTGGTGCTAAAGCTATGCATTAAAGCCAGTTAATATGCGTTCCGGTTGGGAACTTTCTTGATATATCACTTTTAATGGCATTGTTTGATCCTTGTAGCTGACGTAAAATGGTTTGTTGTTATTGTTGTTTTTTTATTCTTATGATGCTACTACCTCATTTTGTATTCTTCTTTATTTTAGTTTGGCATGCTTTGTCCATGTGATATTCGGGTGAAAGCATGTGGAGTAGTAAGGAGTCTGGCTTTGATGACTCATGTCACTACTGATATAGAGAAAGACTGTTCAATTGGTGTGGTATGTTTTGGGTGATATCGTGAAATCTTCCTTTATGGTTTTGTTATTATTATTACCTTTTTGCTTTAGCTACTGCAGTTTTTAATGACTGTTCGTCTAATCATATGTGTTTGTGTGTTTAAATATGAGAAATGATGTTTTGACACAATTTTGCTGAGGCGCATAATGGATGCTTATCAGAATAAGGATGCATTGGATGATAAGGTAATATCTTACTTTTATCACGTGAGCTTTCGTAATTTGAAAAAGATAACCTGTAGAAAGTTATCGGTAACATCCGACTAAATTTATCGGTAACTTGAAAAAGAAAACAAATAGCAAATAGGAATATATTTGAAAAACCAATCAAAACATTGATTTTTGTGCTATGTAAGTCTCTGAAATCTCATCAAGTTGGTGTTTTGAAGTTAAATGCTATTATATCATACTAAGTAAATACGTAATGATATATTATTTTTTTAGTAGTAATCTTAGAACAATTTGCTTATTTTGTAAAATATACAAAAAATTTTATTGATCAGGTAATTTTGGGGGTTTGAAGTTATTTTTTCTTATATATATGTGAATTTTTGTTCATAATGTGAATTTTGTAGAATAATACAATTCCACAATTTTGATGGGTTCTTAAGTTTGTCGATGGGTGATTTTGATAGTGGTGATTTGTTGGGAAATTCCAAATTTGAGATGACACTGAAAGTTTATATATTCATATTTTTCTTAGATTCATTGATTTTGATAATGGTGATTTGTTGGGAAACTCCAATTTTGCTGATTTCATCATTTTATATGTTAATTCATTATATTGTTGTTGATTTGTTAATCCAACCTGTTCTTAGTATGTATGGATTTGGACTTGGATCTGCATAGTTTCTTTATAATGGAGACATAATCACTCATGGTCTGGAGTGGACTCTCAAGACTGGAAATTTTAAGGTTAAAAGGTTCAAGATGGAAAGGAAAGGAGTAACACAGGTTGTGTATTGTTTCCCTTTCTAATATTTCCTTTCAAACTTTTGATATTCTGCAGAACAAAATAACTTTGTTTGGCTTAGGTACCATGACACCTTGCGGCTTGGAATTGTCTATCACAAATCATTTTCTATGATTGATTTTATTTATTTATTTGCAGATGCTACAAAGGTCATCATATGTGAGTGCTTTGGCCCACATGACTAAAGTTTTTAAACAGTCTGATAAGTCCAAAAATGTAAGTGGTGCTAAAGCTATGCATTAAAGCCAGTTAATATGCGTTCCGGTTGGGAACTTTCTTGATATATCACTTTTAATGGCATTGTTTGATCCTTGTAGCTGACGTAAAATGGTTTGTTGTTATTGTTGTTTTTGTATTCTTATGATGATACTACCTCATTTTGTATTCTTCTTTATTTTAGTTTGGCATGCTTTGTCCATGTGATATTCGGGTGAAAGCATGTGGAGTAGTAAGGAGTCTGGCTTTGATGACTCATGTCACTACTGATATAGAGAAAGACTGTTCAATTGGTGTGGTATGTTTTGGGTGATATCGTGAAATCTTCCTTTATGGTTTTGTTATTATTATTACCTTTTTGCTTTAGCTACTGCAGTTTTTAATGACTGTTCGTCTAATCATATGTGTTTGTGTGTTTAAATATGAGAAATGATGTTTTGACACAACTTTGCTGAGGCGCATAATGGATGCTTATCAGAATAAGGATGCATTGGATGATAAGGTAATATCTTACTTTTATCACGTGAGCTTTCGTAATTTGAAAAAGATAACCTGTAGAAAGTTATCGGTAACTTGAAAAAGAAAACAAATAGCAAATAGGAATATATTTGAAAAACCAATCAAAACATTGATTTTTGTGCTATGTAAGTCTCTGAAATCTCATCAAGTTGGTGTTTTGAAGTTAAATGCTATTATATCATACTAAGTAAATACGTAATGATATATTATTTTTTTAGTAGTAATCTTAGAACAATTTGCTTATTTTGTAAAATATACAAAAAAATTTATTGATCAGGTAATTTTGGGGGTTTGAAGTTATTTTTTCTTATATATATGTGAATTTTTGTTCATAATGTGAATTTTGTAGAATAATACAATTCCACAATTTTGATGGGTTCTTAAGTTTGTCGATGGGTGATTTTGATAGTGGTGATTTGTTGGGAAATTCCAAATTTGAGATGACACTGAAAGTTTATATATTCATATTTTTCTTAGATTCATTGATTTTGATAATGGTGATTTGTTGGGAAACTCCAATTTTGCTGATTTCATCATTTTATATGTTAATTCATTATATTGTTGTTGATTTGTTAATCCAACCTGTTCTTAGTATGTATGGATTTGGACTTGGATCTGCATAGTTTCTTTATAATGGAGACATAATCACTCATGGTCTGGAGTGGACTCTCAAGACTGGAAATTTTAAGGTTAAAAGGTTCAAGATGGAAAGGAAAGGAGTAACACAGGTTGTGTATTGTTTCCCTTTCTAATATTTCCTTTCAAACTTTTGATATTCTGCAGAACAAAATAACTTTGTTTGGCTTAGGTACCATGACACCTTGCGGCTTGGAATTGTCTATCACAAATCATTTTCTATGATTGATTTTATTTATTTATTTGCAGATGCTACAAAGGTCATCATATGTGAGTGCTTTGGCCCACATGACTAAAGTTTTTAAACAGTCTGATAAGTCCAAAAATGTAAGTGGTGCTAAAGCTATGCATTAAGCCAGTTAATATGCGTTCCGGTTGGGAACTTTCTTGATATATCACTTTTAATGGCATTGTTTGATCCTTGTAGCTGACGTAAAATGGTTTGTTGTTATTGTTGTTTTTGTATTCTTATGATGCTACTACCTCATTTTGTATTCTTCTTTATTTTAGTTTGGCATGCTTTGTCCATGTGATATTCGGGTGAAAGCATGTGGAGTAGTAAGGAGTCTGGCTTTGATGACTCATGTCACTACTGATATAGAGAAAGACTGTTCAATTGGTGTGGTATGTTTTGGGTGATATCGTGAAATCTTCCTTTATGGTTTTGTTATTATTATTACCTTTTTGCTTTAGCTACTGCAGTTTTTAATGACTGTTCGTCTAATCATATGTGTTTGTGTGTTTAAATATGAGAAATGATGTTTTGACACAATTTTGCTGAGGCGCATAATGGATGCTTATCAGAATAAGGATGCATTGGATGATAAGGTAATATCTTACTTTTATCACGTGAGCTTTCGTAATTTGAAAAAGATAACCTGTAGAAAGTTATCGGTAACATCCGACTAAATTTATCGGTAACTTGAAAAAGAAAACAAATAGCAAATAGGAATATATTTGAAAAACCAATCAAAACATTGATTTTTGTGCTATGTAAGTCTCTGAAATCTCATCAAGTTGGTGTTTTGAAGTTAAATGCTATTATATCATACTAAGTAAATACGTAATGATATATTATTTTTTTAGTAGTAATCTTAGAACAATTTGCTTATTTTGTAAAATATACAAAAAAATTTATTGATCAGGTAATTTTGGGGGTTTGAAGTTATTTTTCTTATATATATGTGAATTTTTGTTCATAATGTGAATTTTGTAGAATAATACAATTCCACAATTTTGATGGGTTCTTAAGTTTGTCGATGGGTGATTTTGATAGTGGTGATTTGTTGGGAAATTCAAATTTGAGATGACACTGAAAGTTTATATATTCATATTTTTCTTAGATTCATTGATTTTGATAATGGTGATTTGTTGGGAAACTCCAATTTTGCTGATTTCATCATTTTATATGTTAATTCATTATATTGTTGTTGATTTGTTAATCCAACCTGTTCTTAGTATGTATGGATTTGGACTTGGATCTGCATAGTTTCTTTATAATGGAGACATAATCACTCATGGTCTGGAGTGGACTCTCAAGACTGGAAATTTTAAGGTTAAAAGGTTCAAGATGGAAAGGAAAGGAGTAACACAGGTTGTGTATTGTTTCCCTTTCTAATATTTCCTTTCAAACTCTTGATATTTTGCAGAACAAAATAACTTTGTTTGGCTTAGGTACCATGACACCTTGCGGCTTGGAATTGTCTATCACAAATCATTTTCTATGATTGATTTTATTTATTTATTTGCAGATGCTACAAAGGTCATCATATGTGAGTGCTTTGGCCCACATGACTAAAGTTTTTAAACAGTCTGATAAGTCCAAAAATGTAAGTGGTGCTAAAGCTATGCATTAAAGCCAGTTAATATGCGTTCCGGTTGGGAACTTTCTTGATATATCACTTTTAATGGCATTGTTTGATCCTTGTAGCTGACGTAAAATGGTTTGTTGTTATTGTATTCTTATGATGCTACTACCTCATTTTGTATTCTTCTTTATTTTAGTTTGGCATGCTTTGTCCATGTGATATTCGGGTGAAAGCATGTGGAGTAGTAAGGAGTCTGGCTTTGATGACTCATGTCACTACTGATATAGAGAAAGACTGTTCAATTGGTGTGGTATGTTTTGGGTGATATCGTGAAATCTTCCTTTATGGTTTTGTTATTATTATTACCTTTTTGCTTTAGCTACTGCAGTTTTTAATGACTGTTCGTCTAATCATATGTGTTTGTGTGTTTAAATATGAGAAATGATGTTTTGACACAATTTTGCTGAGGCGCATAATGGATGCTTATCAGAATAAGGATGCATTGGATGATAAGGTAATATCTTACTTTTATCACGTGAGCTTTCGTAATTTGAAAAAGATAACCTGTAGAAAGTTATCGGTAACATCCGACTAAATTTATCGGTAACTTGAAAAAGAAAACAAATAGCAAATAGGAATATATTTGAAAAACCAATCAAAACATTGATTTTTGTGCTATGTAAGTCTCTGAAATCTCATCAAGTTGGTGTTTTGAAGTTAAATGCTATTATATCATACTAAGTAAATACGTAATGATATATTATTTTTTTAGTAGTAATCTTAGAACAATTTGCTTATTTTGTAAAATATACAAAAAAATTTATTGATCAGGTAATTTTGGGGGTTTGAAGTTATTTTTTCTTATATATATGTGAATTTTTGTTCATAATGTGAATTTTGTAGAATAATACAATTCCACAATTTTGATGGGTTCTTAAGTTTGTCGATGGGTGATTTTGATAGTGGTGATTTGTTGGGAAATTCCAAATTTGAGATGACACTGAAAGTTTATATATTCATATTTTTCTTAGATTCATTGATTTTGATAATGGTGATTTGTTGGGAAACTCCAATTTTGCTGATTTCATCATTTTATATGTTAATTCATTATATTGTTGTTGATTTGTTAATCCAACCTGTTCTTAGTATGTATGGATTTGGACTTGGATCTGCATAGTTTCTTTATAATGGAGACATAATCACTCATGGTCTGGAGTGGACTCTCAAGACTGGAAATTTTAAGGTTAAAAGGTTCAAGATGGAAAGGAAAGGAGTAACACAGGTTGTGTATTGTTTCCCTTTCTAATATTTCCTTTCAAACTTTTGATATTCTGCAGAACAAAATAACTTTGTTTGGCTTAGGTACCATGACACCTTGCGGCTTGGAATTGTCTATCACAAATCATTTTCTATGATTGATTTTATTTATTTATTTGCAGATGCTACAAAGGTCATCATATGTGAGTGCTTTGGCCCACATGACTAAAGTTTTTAAACAGTCTGATAAGTCCAAAAATGTAAGTGGTGCTAAAGCTATGCATTAAAGCCAGTTAATATGCGTTCCGGTTGGGAACTTTCTTGATATATCACTTTTAATGGCATTGTTTGATCCTTGTAGCTGACGTAAAATGGTTTGTTGTTATTGTTGTTTTTGTATTCTTATGATGCTACTACCTCATTTTGTATTCTTCTTTATTTTAGTTTGGCATGCTTTGTCCATGTGATATTCGGGTGAAAGCATGTGGAGTAGTAAGGAGTCTGGCTTTGATGACTCATGTCACTACTGATATAGAGAAAGACTGTTCAATTGGTGTGGTATGTTCTGGGTGATATCGTGAAATCTTCCTTTATGGTTTTGTTATTATTATTACCTTTTTGCTATAGCTACTGCAGTTTTTAATGACTGTTCGTCTAATCATATGTGTTTGTGTGTTTAAATATGAGAAATGATGTTTTGACACAATTTTGCTGAGGCGCATAATGGATGCTTATCAGAATAAGGATGCATTGGATGACAAGGTAATATCTTACTTTTATCACGTGAGCTTTCGTAATTTGAAAAAGATAACCTGTAGAGATTTATCGGTGACATCCGACTAAATTTATCGATAACTTGAAAAAGAAAACAAATAGCAAATAGGAATATATTTGAAAAACCAATCAAAACTGGGATTTTTGTGCTAAGTAAGTCTCTGAAATCTCATAAAGTTGGTGTTTTGAAGTTAAATGCTATTATATCATACTAAGTAAATACGTAATGATATATTATTTTTATAGTGGTATTTCATTATTTTTATACGTAATGGTGATTTGTGGGGAAACTCCAGTTTTTCTGATTTCATCATTTTATATGTTAATTCATTATATTGTTGTTGATTTGTTAATCCAACCTGTTCTTAATATGTATGGATTTGGACTTGGATCTGCATAGTTTCTTTATAATGGAGACATAATCACTCATGGTCTGGAGTGGACTCTCAAGACTGGAAATTTTAAGGTTAAAAGGTTCAAGATGGAATAGAAAGGAGTAACACAGGTTGTGTATTGTTTCCCTTTCTAATATTTCCTTTCAAACTCATTATATTCTGCAGAACAAAATAACTTTGTTTGGCTTAGGTACCATGACACCTTGCGGCTTGGAATTGTCTATCACAAATCATTTTCTATGATTGATTTTATTTATTTATTTGCAGATGCTACAAAGGTCATCATATGTGAGTGATTTGGCCCACATGACTAAAGTTTTTAAACAGTCTGATAAGTCCAAAAATGTAAGTGGTGCTTAAGGTATGCATTATAGCCAGTTAATATGTGTTCCGGTTGGGAACTTTCTTGATATATCACTTTTATTGGCATTGTTTGATCCTTGTAGCTGACATAAAATGGTTTATTGTTATTGTTGTTTTTGTATTCTTATGATGATACTACCTCATTTTGTATTCTTCTTTATTATAGTTTGGCATGCTTTGTCCATGTGATATTCGGGTGAAAGCATGTGGAGTAGTAAGGAGTCTGGCTTTGATGACTCATGTCACTACTGATATAGAGAAACATTGTTCAATTGGTGTGGTATGTTTTGGGTGATATCGTGAAATCTTCCTTTATGGTTTGTTATTATTATTACCTTTTTGCTTTAGCTACTGCAGTAATTAATGACTGTTCGTTTAATCATATGTGTTTGTGTGTTTAAATATGAGAAATGATGTTTTGACACAATTTTGCCGAGGCGCAAAATGGATGCTTATCAGAATAAGGATGCATTGGATGACAAGGTAATATCTTACTTTTATCACGTGAGCTTTCGTAATTTAAAAAAGATAACCTGTAGAAATTTATCGGGAACATCCGACTAAATTTATCAATAACTTGAAAAAGAAAACCAATAGCAAATAGGAATATATTTGAAAAACCAATCAAAGCTGTGATTTTTGTGCTAAGTAAGTCTCTGAAATCTCATCAAGTTGGTGTTTTGAAGTTAAATGCTATTATATCATTCTAAGTAAATACGTAATATATATTATTTTTTTAGTAGTAATCTTAGAACAATTTGCTTATTTTGTAAAATATACAATTTTTTTTATTGATCAGGTAATTTTGTGGGTTTGAAGTTATTTTTTCTTATATATATGTTAATTTTTGTTCATAATGTGAATTTTGTAGGATAATACAATTCCTCAATTTTGATGGGTTCTTAAGTTTGTCGATGGGTGATTTTGATAGTGGTGATTTGTTGGGAAATTCAAAATTTGAGATGACACTGAAAGTTTATATATTCATATTTTTCTTATATTCATTGATTTTGATAATGGTGATTTCTTGGGAAACTCCAATTTTACTGATTTCATCATTTTATATGTTAATTCATTTTAATTGTTGTTGATTTGTTAATCCAACCTGTTCTTAGTATGTGTGGATTTGGATTTGGATCTGCATAGTTTCTTTATAATGGAGACATAATCACTCATGGTCTGGAGTGGACTCTCAAGACTGAAAATTTTAAGGTTAAAAGTTTCAAGATGGAAAGGAAAAGAGTAACACAT
Source organism: Lathyrus oleraceus (assembly GCF_024323335.1). Lineage (NCBI taxonomy): Eukaryota > Viridiplantae > Streptophyta > Magnoliopsida > Fabales > Fabaceae > Lathyrus > Lathyrus oleraceus. Next base: position 407,363,476 of record NC_066582.1, read on the forward strand.
ATTGTGTATTGTTTCCCTTTCTAATATTTCCTTTCAAACTATTGATATTTTGCTGAACAAAATAACTTTGTTTGGCTTAGGTACCATGACACCTTGGGGCTTGGAATTGTCTATCACAAATCATTTTCTATGATTAATTTTATTTATTTATTTACAGATGCTACAAAGGTCATCATATGTGAGTGCTTTGGCCCACATGACTAAAGTTTTTAAATAGTCCGATAAGTCCAAAAATGTAAGTGGTGCTAAAGCTATGCATTATAGCCAGTTAATATGCGTTCCGGTTGGGAACTTTCTTGATATATCACTTTTAATGGCATTGTTTGATCCTTGTAGCTGACGTAAAATGGTTTGTTGTTATTGTTGTTTTTGTATTCTTATGATGCTACTACCTCATTTTGTATTCTTCTTTATTATAGTTTGGCATGCTTTGCCCATGTGATATTCGGGTGAAAGCATGTGGAGTAGTAAGAAGTCTGGCTTTGATTACTCATGTCACTACTGATATAGAGAAAGATTGTTCAATTGGTGTGGTATGTTTTGGGTGATATCGTGAAATCTTCCTTTATGGTTTGTTATTATTATTACCTTTTTGCTTTAGCTACTGTAGTTTTTAATGACAGTTCGTTTAATCATATGTGTTTGTGTGTTTAAATATGAGAAATGATGTTTTGACACAATCAAAACTGTGATTTTTGTGCTAAGTAAGTCTCTGAAATCTCATCAAGTTGGTGTTTTGAAGTTAAATGCTATTATATCATACTAAGTAAATACGTAATGATATATTATTTTTTTAGTAGTAATCTTAGAACAATTTGCTTATTTTGTAAAATATACAATTTTTTTTATTGATCAGGTAATTTTGGGGTTTGAAGTTATTTTTTCTTTTATATATGTGAATTTTTGTTCATAATGTGAATTTTGTAGGATAATACAAATCCACAATTTTGATGGGTTCTTAAGTTTGTCGATGGGTGATTTTGATAGTGGTGATTTGTTGGGAAATTCCAAATTTGAGATGACACTGAAAGTTTATATATTCATATTTTTCTTAGATTCATTGATTTTGATAATGGTGATTTCTTGGGAAACTCCAATTTTGCTGATTTCATCATTTTATATGTTAATTCATTATATTGTTGTTGATTTGTTAATCCAACCTGTTCTTAGTATGTATGGATTTGGACTTGGATCTGCATAGTTTCTTTATAATGGAGACATAATCACTCATGGTCTGGAGTGGACTCTCAAGACTGGAAATTTTAAGGTTAAAAGGTTCAAGATGGAAAGGAAAGGAGTAACACAGGTTGTGTATTGTTTCCCTTTCTAATATTTCCTTTCCAACTCTTGATATTTTGCACAAAAAAATGAATATGTTTGGCTTAGGTACCATGACACCTTGGGGCTTGGAATTGTCTATCACAAATCATTTACTATGATTGATTTTATTTATTTATTTACAGATGCTACAAAGGTCATCATATGTGAGTGCTTTGGCCCACATGACTAAAGTTTTTAAACAGTCTGATAAGTCCAAAAATGTAAGTGGTGCTAAAGCTATGCATTATAGCCAGTTAATATGCGTTCCGGTTGGGAACTTTCTTGATATATCACTTTTAATGACATTGTTTGATCCTTGAAGCTGACGTAAAATGGTTTGTTCTTATTATTGTTTTTGTATTCTTATGATGCTACTACCTCATTTTGTATTCTTCTTTATTATAGTTTGGCATGCTTTGTCCATGTGATATTCGGGTGAAAGCATGTGGAGTAGTAAGGAGTCTGGCTTTGATGACTCATGTCACTACTGATATAGAGAAAGATTGTTCAATTGGTGTGGTATGTTTTGGGTGATATCGTGAAATCTTCCTTTATGGTTTTGTTATTATTATTACCTTTTTGCTTTAGCTACTGCAGTTTTTAATGACTGTTCGTCTAATCATATGTGTTTGTGTGTTTAAATATGAGATATGATGTTTTGACACAATTTTGCTGAGGCGCAAAATGGATGCTTATCAGAATAAGGATGCATTGGATGATAAGGTAATATCTTACTTTTGTCACGTGAGCTTTCGTAATTTCAAAAAGATAACCTGTAGAAATTTATCGGTAACATCCGACTAAATTTATCGTTAACTTGAAAAAGAAAACAAATAGCAAATAGGAATATATTTGAATAACCAATCAAAATTGTGATTTTTGTGCTAAGGAAGTCTCTAAAATTTCATCAAGTTGGTGTTTTGAAGTTAAATGCTATTATATCATACTAAGTAAATACGTAATGATATATTATTTTTTTAGTAGTAATCTTAGAACAATTTGCTTAATTTGTAAAATATACAATTTTTTTTATTGATCAGGTAATTTTGGGGGTTTGAAGTTAATTTTTCTTATATATATGTGAATTTTTGTTCATAATGTGAATTTTGTAGGATAATACAATTCCACAATTTTGATGGGTTCTTAAGTTTGTCGATGGGTGATTTTGATAGTGGTGATTTGTTGGGAAATTCCAAATTTGAGATGACACTGAAAGTTTATATATTCATATTTTTCTTAGATTCATTGATTTTGATAATGGTGATTTCTTGGGAAACTCCAATTTTACTGATTTCATCATTTTATATGTTAATTCATTATATTGTTGTTGATTTGTTAATCCAACTTGTTCTTAGTATGTATGGATTTGGATTTGGATCTGCATAGTTTCTTTATAATGGAGACATAATCACTCATGGTCTGGAGTGGACTCTCAAGACTGGAAATTTTAAGGTTAAAAGGTTCAAGATGGAAAGGAAAGGAGTAACACAGGTTGTGTATTGTTTCCCTTTCTAATATTTCCTTTCAAACTCTTTATATTTTGCAGAAGAAAATAACTTTGTTTGGCTTAGGTACCATGACACCTTGCGGCTTGGAATTGTCTATCACAAATCATTTTCTATGATTGATTTTATTTATTTATTTGCAGATGCTACAAAGGTCATCATATGTGAGTGCTTTGGCCCACATGACTAAAGTTTTTAAACAGTCTGATAAGTCCAAAAATGTAAGTGGTGCTAAAGCTATGCATTAAAGCCAGTTAATATGCGTTCCGGTTGGGAACTTTCTTGATTTATCACTTTTAATGGCATTGTTTGATCCTTGTAGCTGACGAAAAATGGTTTGTTGTTATTGTTGTTTTTGTATTCTTATGATGATACTACCTCATTTTGTATTCTTCTTTATTATAGTTTGGCATGCTTTGTCCATGTGATATTCGGGTGAAAGCATGTGGAGTAGTAAGGAGTCTGGCTTTGATTACTCATGTCACTACTGATATAGAGAAAGACTGTTCAATTGGTGTGGTAGTTTTGGGTGATATCGTGAAATCTTCCTTTATGGTTTGTTATTATTATTACCTTTTTGCTTTAGCTACTGTAGTTTTTAATGACAGTTCGTCTAATCATATGTGTTTGTGTGTTTAAATATGAGATATGATGTTTTGAGACAATCAAAACTGTGATTTTTGTGCTAAGTAAGTCTCTGAAGTCTCATCAAGTTGGTGTTTTAAAGTTAAATGCTATTATATCATACTAAGTAAATACGTAATGATATATTATTTTTTTAGTAGTAATCTTAGAATAATTTGCTTATTTTGTAAAATATACAAATTTTTTTATTGATCAGGTAATTTTGGGGTTTGAAGTTATTTTTTCTTATATATATGTGAATTTTTGTTCATAATGTGAATTTTGTAGGATAATCTAAATCCACAATTTTGATGGGTTCTTAAGTTTGTCGATGGGTGATTTTGATAGTGGTGATTTGTTGGGAAATTCCAAATTTGAGATGACACTGAAAGTTTATATATTCATATTTTTCTTAGATTCATTGATTTTGATAATGGTGATTTCTTGGGAAACTCCAATTTTACTGATTTCATCATTTTATATGTTAATTCATTATATTGTTGTTGATTTGTTAATCCAACTTGTTCTTAGTATGTATGGATTTGGATTTGGATCTGCATAGTTTCTTTATAATGGAGACATAATCACTCATGGTCTTGAGTGGACTCTCAAGACTGGAAATTTTAAGGTTAAAAGGTTCAAGATGGAAAGGAAAGGAGTAACACAGGTTGTGTATTGTTTCCCTTTCTAATATTTCCTTTCAAACTCTTTATATTTTGCAGAAGAAAATAACTTTGTTTGGCTTAGGTACCATGACACCTTGCGGCTTGGAAATGTCTATCACAAATCATTTTCTATGATTGATTTTATTTATTTATTTGCAGATGCTACAAAGGTCATCATATGTGAGTGCTTTGGCCCACATGACTAAAGTTTTTAAACAGTCTGATAAGTCCAAAAATGTAAGTGGTGCTAAAGCTATGCATTAAAGCCAGTTAATATGCGTTCCGGTTGGGAACTTTCTTGATATATCACTTTTAATGACATTGTTTGATCCTTGTAGCTGACGAAAAATGGTTTGTTGTTATTGTTGTTTTTGTATTCTTATGATGATACTACCTCATTTTGAATTCATCTTTATTATAGTTTGGCATGCTTTGTCCATGTGATATTCGGGTGAAAGCATGTGGAGTAGTAAGGAGTCTGGCTTTGATTACTCATGTCACTACTGATATAGAGAAAGATTGTTCAATTGGTGTGGTAAGTTTTGGGTGATATCGTGAAATCTTCCTTTATGGTTTGTTATTATTATTACCTTTTTGCTTTAGCTACTGTAGTTTTTAATGACAGTTCGTCTAATCATATGTGTTTGTGTGTTTAAATATGAGATATGATGTTTTGAGACAATCAAAACTGTGATTTTTGTGCTAAGTAAGTCTCTGAAATCTCATCAAGTTGGTGTTTTAAAGTTAAATGCTATTATATCATACTAAGTAAATACGTAATGATATATTATTTTTTTAGTAATTAGAACAATTTGCTTATTTTGTAAAATATACAATTTTTTTTATTGATCAGGTAATTTTGGGGTTTGAAGTTATTTTTTCTTATATATATGTGAATTTTTGTTCATAAGTTGAATTTTGTAAGATAATACAAATCCACAATTTTGATGGGTTCTTAAGTTTGTCGATGGGTGATTTTGATAGTGGTGATTTGTTGGGAAATTCCAAATTGGAGATGACACTGAAAGTTTATATATTCATATTTTTCTTAGATTCATTGATTTTGATAATGGTGATTTATGGGGAAACTCCAATTTTGCTGATTTCATCATTTTATATGTTAATTCATTATATTGTTGTTGATTTGTTAATCCAACCTGTTCTTAGTATGTATGGATTTGGACTTGGATCTGCATAGTTTCTTTATAATGGAGACATAATCACTCATGGTCTGGAGTGGACTCTCAAGACTGGAAATTTTAAGGTTAAAAGGTTCAAGATGGAAAGGAAAGGAGTAACACAGGTTGTGTATTGTTTCCCTTTCTAATATTTCCTTTCCAACTCTTGATATTTTGCAGAACAAAATAATTTGTTTGGCTTAGGTACCATGACACCTTGGGCTTGGAATTGCCTATCACAAATCATTTACTATGATTGATTTTATTTATTTATTTACAGATGCTACAAAGGTCATCATATGTGAGTGCTTTGGCCCACATGACTAAAGTTTTTAAACAGTGTGATAAGTCCAAAAATGTAAGTGGTGCTAAAGCTATGCATTATAGCAAGTTAATATGCGTTCCGGTTGGGAACTTTTTTGATATATCACTTTTAATGGCATTGTTTGATCCTTGTAGCTAACGAAAAATGGTTTATTGTTATTGTTGTTTTTGTATTCTTATGATGATACTACCTCATTTTGTATTCTTCTTTATTATAGTTTGGCATGCTTTGTCCATGTGATATTCGGGTGAAAGCATGTGGAGTAGTAAGGAGTCTGGCTTTGATTACTCATGTCACTACTGATATAGAGAAAGATTGTTCAATTGGTGTGGTAAGTTTTGGGTGATATCGTGAAATCTTCCTTTATGGTTTGTTATTATTATTACCTTTTTGCCTTAGCTACTGTAGTTTTTAATGACAGTTCGTCTAATCATATGTGTTTGTGTGTTTAAATATGAGATATGATGTTTTGACACAATCAAAACTGTGATTTTTGTGCTAAGTAAGTCTCTGAAATCTCATCAAGTTGGTGTTTTGAAGTTAAATGCTATTATATCATACTAAGTAAATACGTAATGATATATTATTTTTTTAGTAGTAATCTTAGAACAATTTGCTTATTTTGTAAAATATACAATTTTTTTTATTGATCAGGTAATTTTGGGGTTTGAAGTTATTTTTTCTTATATATATGTGAATTTTTGTTCATAATGTGAATTTTGTAGGATAATACAAATCCACAATTTTGATGGGTTCTTAAGTTTGTCGATGGGTGATTTTGATAGTGGTGATTTGTTGGGAAATTCCAAATTTTAGATGACACTGAAAGTTTATATATTCATATTTTTCTTAGATTCATTGATTTTGATAATGGTGATTTGTGGGGAAACTCCAATTTTGCTGATTTCATCATTTTATATGTTAATTCATTATATTGTTGTTGATTTGTTAATCCAACTTGTTCTTAGTATGTATGGATTTGGACTTGGATCTGCATAGTTTCTTTATAATGGAGACATAATCACTCATGGTCTGGAGTGGACTCTCAAGACTGGAAATTTTAAGGTTAAAAGGTTCAAGATGGAAAGGAAAGGAGTAACACAGGTTGTGTATTGTTTCCCTTTATAATATTTCCTTTCCAACTCTTGATATTTTGCACAACAAAATGAATATGTTTGGCTTAGGTACCATGACATCTTGGGGCTTGGAATTGTCTATCACAAATCATTTACTATGAATGATTTTATTTATTTATTTACAGATGCTACAAAGGTCATCATATGTGAGTGCTTTGGCCCACATGACTAAAGTTTTTAAACAGTCTGATAAGTCCAAAAATGTAAGTGGTGTTAAAGCTATGCATTAAAGCCAGTTAATATGCGTTCCGGTTGGGAACTTTCTTGATATATCACTTTTAATGACATTGTTTGATCCTTGTAGCTGACGAAAAATGGTTTGTTGTTATTGTTGTTTTTGTATTCTTATGATGATACTACCTCATTTTGTATTCATCTTTATTATAGTTTGGCATGCTTTGTCCATGTGATATTCGGGTGAAAGCATGTGGAGTAGTAAGGAGTCTGGCTTTGATTACTCATGTCACTACTGATATAGAGAAAGATTGTTCAATTGGTGTGGTAAGTTTTGGGTGATATCGTGAAATCTTCCTTTATGGTTTGTTATTATTATTACCTTTTTGCTTTAGCTACTGTAGTTTTTAATGACAGTTCGTCTAATCATATGTGTTTGTGTGTTTAAATATGAGATATGATGTTTTGACACAATCAAAACTGTGATTTTTGTGCTAAGTAAGTCTCTGAAATCTCATCAAGTTGGTGTTTAAAGTTAAATGCTATTATATCATACTAAGTAAATACGTAATGATATATTATTTTTTTAGTAGTAATCTTAGAACAATTTGCTTATTTTGTAAAATATACAATTTTTTTTATTGATCAGGTAATTTTGGGGTGTGAAGTTATTTTTTCTTATATATATGTGAATTTTTGTTCATAATGTGAATTTTGTAAGATAATACAAATCCACAATTTTGATGGGTTCTTAAGTTTGTCGATGGGTGATTTTGATAGTGGTGATTTGTTGGGAAATTCCAAATTTGAGATGACACTGAAAGTTTATATATTCATATTTTTCTTAGATTCATTGATTTTGATAATGGTGATTTGTGGGGAAACTCCAATTTTCCTGATTTCATCATTTTATATGTTAATTCATTATATTGTTGTTGATTTGTTAATCCACCTGTTCTTAGTATGTATGGATTTGGACTTGGATCTGCATAGTTTCTTTATAATGGAGACATAATCACTCATGGTCTGGAGTGGACTCTCAAGACTGGAAATTTTAAGGTTAAAAGGTTCAAGATGGAAAGGAAAGGAGTAACACAGGTTGTGTATTGTTTCCCTTTATAATATTTCCTTTCCAACTCTTGATATTTTGCACAACAAAATGAATATGTTTGGCTTAGGTACCATGACACCTTGGGGCTTGGAATTGTCTATCACAAATCATTTACTATGATTGATTTTATTTATTTATTTACAGATGCTACAAAGGTCATCATATGTGAGTGCTTTGGCCCACATGACTAAAGTTTTTAAACAGTCTGATAAGTCCAAAAATGTAAGTGGTGCTAAAGTTATGCATTATAGCCAGTTAATATGCGTTCCGGTTGGGAACTTTCTTGATATATCACTTTTAATGGCATTGTTTGATCCTTGTAGCTGACGTAAAATGGTTTGTTGTTATTGTTGTTTTTGTATTCTTATGATGCTACTACCTCATTTTGTATTCTTCTTTATTATAGTTTGGCATGCTTTGTCCATGTGATATTCGGGTGAAAGCATGTGGAGTAGTAAGGAGTCTGGCTTTGATGACTCATGTCACTACTGATATAGAGAAAGACTGTTCAATTGGTGTGGTATGTTTTGGGTGATATCGTGAAATCTTCCTTTATGGTTTTGTTATTATTATTACCTTTTTGCTTTAGCTACTGCAGTTTTTAATGACTGTTCGTCTAATCATATGTGTTTGTGTGTTTAAATATGAGAAATGATGTTTTGACACAATTTTGCTGAGGCTCAAAATGGATGCTTATAAGAATAAGGATGCATTGGATGATAAGGTAATATCTTACTTTTATCACGTGAGCTTTCGTAATTTGAAAAAGATAACCTGTAGAAATTTATTGGTAACATCCGACTAAATTTATCGTTAACTTGAAAAAGAAAACAAATAGCAAATAGGAATATATTTGAAAAACCAATCAAAACTGTGATTTTTGTGCTAAGTAAGTCTCTGAAATCTCATCAAGTTGGAGTTTTGAAGTTAAATGCTATTATATCATACTAAGTAAATACGTAATGATATTATTTTTTTTTAGTAGTAATCTTAGAACAATTTGCTTAATTTGTAAAATATACAATTTTTTTTATTGATCAGGTAATTTTGGGGTTTGAAGTTAATTTTTCTTATATATATGTGAATTTTTGTTCATAATGTGAATTTTGTAGGATAATACAATTCCACAATTTTGATGGGTTCTTAAGTTTGTCGATGGGTGATTTTGATAGTGGTGATTTGTTGGGAAATTCCAAATTTGAGATGACACTGAAAGTTTATATATTCATATTTTTCTTAGATTCATTGATTTTGATAATGGTGATTTCTTGGGAAACTCCAATTTTACTGATTTCATCATTTTATATGTTAATTCATTATATTGTTGTTGATTTGTTAATCCAACCTGTTCTTAGTATGTATGGATTTGGATTTGGATCTGCATAGTTTCTTTATAATGGAGACATAATCACTCATGGTCTGGAGTGGACTCTCAAGACTGGAAATTTTAAGGTTAAAAGGTTCAAGATGGAAAGGAAAGGAGTAACACAGGTTGTGTATTGTTTCCCTTTCTAATATTTCCTTTCAAACTCTTGATATTTTGCAGAACAAAATAACTTTGTTTGGCTTAGGTACCATGACACCTTGCGGCTTGGAATTGTCTATCACAAATCATTTTCTATGATTGATTTTATTTATTTATTTACAGATGCTACAAAGGTCATCATATGTGAGTGCTTTGGCCCACATGACTAAAGTTTTTAAACAGTCTGATAAGTCCAAAAATGTAAGTGGTGCTAAAGCTATGCATTATAGCCAGTTAATATGCGTTCCGGTTGGGAACTTTCTTGATATATCACTTTTAATGGCATTGTTTGATCCTTGTAGCTGACGTAAAATGGTTTGTTGTTATTGTTGTTTTTGTATTCTTATGATGATACTACCTCATTTTGTATTCTTCTTTATTATAGTTTGGCATGCTTTGTCCATGTGATATTCGGGTGAAAGCATGTGGAGTAGTAAGGAGTCTGGCTTTGATGACTCATGTCACTACTGATATAGAGAAAGACTGTTCAATTGGTGTGGTATGTTTTGGGTGATATCGTGAAATCTTCCTTTATGGTTTGTTATTATTATTACCTTTTTGCTTTAGCTACTGCAGTTTTTAATGACTGTTCGTCTAATCATATGTGTTTGTGTGTGTAAATATGAGAAATGATGTTTTGACACAATTTTGCTGAGGCGCATAATGGATGCTTATCAGAATAAGGATGCATTGGATGACAAGGTAATATCTTACTTTTATCACGTGAGCTTTCGTAATTTGAAAAAGATAACTTGTAGAAAATTATCGGTAACATCCAACTAAATTTATCGGTAACTTGAAAAAGAAAACAAATAGCAAATAGGAATATATTTGAAAAACCAATCAAAACTGTGATTTTTGTGCTAAGTAAGTCTCTGAAATCTCATCAAGTTGGTGTTTTGAAGTTAAATGCTATTATATCATACTAAGTAAATACGTAATGATATATTATTTTTTTAGTAGTAATCTTAGAACAATTTGCTTATTTTGTAAAATATACAATTTTTTTTATTGATCAGGTAATTTTGGGGGTTTGAAGTTTTTTTTTCTTATATATATGTGAATTTTTGTTCATAATGTGAATTTTGTAGAATAATACAATTCCACAATTTTGATGGGTTCTTAAGTTTGTCGATGGGTGATTTTGATAGTGGTGATTTGTTGGGAAATTCCAAATTTGAGATGACACTGAAAGTTTATATATTCATATTTTTCTTAGATTCATTGATTTTGATAATGGTGATTTGTTGGGAAACTCCAATTTTGCTGATTTCATCATTTTATATGTTAATTCATTATATTGTTGTTGATTTGTTAATCCAACCTGTTCTTAGTATGTATGGATTTGGATTTGGATCTGCATAGTTTCTTTATAATGGAGACATAATCACTCATGGTCTGGAGTGGACTCTCAAGACTGGAAATTTTAAGGTTAAAAGGTTCAAGATGGAAAGGAAAGGAGTAACACAGGTTGTGTATTGTTTCCCTTTCTAATATTTCCTTTCAAACTCTTGATATTTTGCAGAACAAAATAACTTTGTTTGGCTTAGGTACCATGACACCTTGCGGCTTGGAATTGTCTATCACAAATCATTTTCTATGATTGATTTTATTTATTTATTTACAGATGCTACAAAGGTCATCATATGTGAGTGCTTTGGCCCACATGACTAAAGTTTTTAAACAGTCTGATAAGTCCAAAAATGTAAGTGGTGCTAAAGCTATGCATTAAAGCCAGTTAATATGCGTTCCGGTTGGGAACTTTCTTGATATATCACTTTTAATGGCATTGTTTGATCCTTGTAGCTGACGTAAAATGGTTTGTTGTTATTGTTGTTTTTGTATTCTTATGATGCTACTACCTCCTTTTGTATTCTTCTTTATTATAGTTTGGCATGCTTTGTCCATGTGATATTCGGGTGAAAGCATGTGGAGTAGTAAGGAGTCTGGCTTTGATGACTCATGTCACTACTGATATAGAGAAAGACTGTTCAATTGGTGTGGTATGTTCTGGGTGATATCGTGAAATCTTCCTTTATGGTTTGTTATTATTATTACCTTTTTGCTTTAGCTACTGCAGTTTTTAATGACTGTTCGTCTAATCATATGTGTTTGTGTGTGTAAATATGAGAAATGATGTTTTGACACAATTTTGCTGAGGCGCATAATGGATGCTTATCAGAATAAGGATGCATTGGATGACAAGGTAATATCTTACTTTTATCACGTGAGCTTTCGTAATTTGAAAAAGATAACCTGTAGAAATTTATCGGTAACATCCGACTAAATTTATCGTTAACTTGAAAAAGAAAACAAATAGCAAATAGGAATATATTTGAAAAACCAATCAAAACTGTGATTTTGGTGCTAAGTAAGTCTCTGAAATCTCATCAAGTTGGTGTTTTGAAGTTAAATGCTATTATATCATACTAAGTAAATACGTAATGATATACTATTTTTTTAGTAGTAATCTTAGAACAATTTGCTTATTTTGCAAAATATACAATTTTTTTATTGATCAGGTAATTTTGGGGGTTTGAAGTTATTTTTTCTTATATATATGTGAATTTTTGTTCATAATGTGAATTTTGTAGGATAATACAATTCCACAATTTTGATGGGTTCTTAAGTTTGTCGATGGGTGATTTTGATAGTGGTGATTTGTTGGGAAATTCCAAATTTGAGATGACACTGAAAGTTTATATATTCATATTTTCTTAGATTCATTGATTTTGATAATGGTGATTTGTTGGGAAACTCCAATTTTGCTGATTTCATCATTTTATATGTTAATTCATTATATTGTTGTTGATTTGTTAATCCAACCTGTTCTTAGTATGTATGGATTTGGACTTGGATCTGCATAGTTTCTTTATAATGGAGACATAATCACTCATGGTCTGGAGTGGACTCTCAAGACTGGAAATTTTAAGGTTAAAAGGTTCAAGATGGAAAGGAAAGGAGTAACACAGGTTGTGTATTGTTTCCCTTTCTAATATTTCCTTTCAAACTCTTATATTTTGCAGAACAAAATAACTTTGTTTGGCTTAGGTACCATGACACCTTGCGGCTTGGAATTGTCTATCACAAATCATTTTCTATGATTGATTTTATTTATTTATTTGCAGATGCTACAAAGGTCATCATATGTGAGTGCTTTGGCCCACATGACTAAAGTTTTTAAACAGTCTGATAAGTCCAAAAATGTAAGTGGTGCTAAAGGTATGCATTATAGCCAGTTAATATGCGTTCCGGTTGGAACTTTCTTGATATATCACTTTTATTGGCATTGTTTGATCCTTGTAGCTGACGTAAAATGGTTTATTGTTATTGTTGTTTTTGTATTCTTATGATGATACTACCTCATTTTGTATTCTTCTTTATTATAGTTTGGCATGCTTTGTCCATGTGATATTCGGGTGAAAGCATGTGGAGTAGTAAGGATTCTGGCTTTGATGACTCATGTCAAGACTGATATAGAGAAAGACTGTTCAATTAGTGTGGTATGTTTTGGGTGATATCGTGAAATCTTCCTTTATGGTTTGTTATTACTATTACCTTTTTGCTTTAGCTACTGCAGTTTTTAATGACTGTTCGTCTAATCATATGTGTTTGTGTGTTTAAATATGAGAAATGATGTTTTGACACAATTTTGCTGAGGCGCAAAATGGATGCTTATCAGAATAAGGATGCATTGGATGACAAGGTAATATCTTACTTTTATCACGTTAGCTTTCGTAATTTGAAAAAGATAACCTGTAGAAATTTATCGGTAACATCCGACTAAATTTATCGTTAACTTGAAAAAGAAAACAAATAGCAAATAGGAATATATTTGAAAAACCAATCAAAACTTTGATTTTTGTGCTTAGTAAGTCTCTGAAATCTCATCAAGTTGGTGTTTTGAAGTTAAATGCTATTATATCATACTAAGTAAATACGTAATGATATATTATTTTTTTAGTAGTAATCTTAGAACAATTTGCTTAATTTGTAAAATATACAATTTTTTTATTGATCAGGTAATTTGGGGGTTTGAAGTTAATTTTTCTTATATATATGTGAATTTTTGTTCATAATGTGAATTTTGTAGGATAATACAATTCCACAATTTTGATGGGTTCTTAAGTTTGTCGATGGGTGATTTTGATAGTGGTGATTTGTTGGGAAATTCCAAATTTGAGATGACACTGAAAGTTTATATATTCATATTTTTCTTAGATTCATTGATTTTGATAATGGTGATTTGTTGGGAAACTCCAATTTTGCTGATTTCATCATTTTATATGTTAATTCATTATATTGTTGTTGATTTGTTAATCCAACCTGTTCTTAGTATGTATGGATTTGGACTTGGATCTGCATAGTTTCTTTATAATGGAGACATAATCACTCATGGTCTGGAGTGGACTCTCAAGACTGGAAATTTTAAGGTTAAAAGGTTCAAGATGGAAAGGAAAGGAGTAACACAGGTTGTGTATTGTTTCCCTTTCTAATATTTCCTTTCAAACTCTTTATATTTTGCAGAAGAAAATAACTTTGTTTGGCTTAGGTACCATGACACCTTGCGGCTTGGAATTGTCTATCACAAATCATTTTCTATGATTGATTTTATTTATTTATTTGCAGATGCTACAAAGGTCATCATATGTGAGTGCTTTGGCCCACATGACTAAAGTTTTTAAACAGTCTGATAAGTCCAAAAATGTAAGTGGTGCTAAAGCTATGCATTAAAGCCAGTTAATATGCGTTCCGGTTGGGAACTTTCTTGATATATCACATTTAATGGCATTGTTTGATCCTTGTAGTTGACGTAAAATGGTTTGTTGTTATTGTTGTTTTTGTATTCTTATGATGCTACTACCTCATTTTGTATTCTTCTTTATTTTAGTTTGGCATGCTTTGTCCATGTGATATTCGGGTGAAAGCATGTGGAGTAGTAAGGAGTCTGGCTTTGATGACTCATGTCACTACTGATATAGAGAAAGACTGTTCAATTGGTGTGGTATGTTCTGGGTGATATCGTGAAATCTTCCTTTATGGTTTGTTATTATTATTACCTTTTTGCTTTAGCTACTGCAGTTTTTAATGACTGTTCGTCTAATCATATGTTTTTGTGTGTGTAAATATGAGAAATGATGTTTTGACACAATTATGCTGATGCGCATAATGGATGCTTATCAGAATAAGGATGCATTGGATGACAAGGTAATATCTTACTTTTATCACGTGAGCTTTCGTAATTTGAAAAAGATAACCTGTAGAAATTTATCGGTAACATCCAACTAAATTTATCGGTAACTTGAAAAAGAAAACAAATAGCAAATAGGAATATATTTGAAAAACCAATCAAAACTGTGATTTTTGTGCTAAGTAAGTCTCTGAAATCTCATCAAGTTGGTGTTTTGAAGTAATATGCTATTATATCATACTAAGTAAATACGTAATGATATATTATTTTTTTAGTAGTAATCTTAGAACATTTTGCTTATTTTGTAAAATATACAAAAAAAATTATTGATCAGGTAATTTTGGGGTTTGAAGTTATTTTTTCTTATATATATGTGAATTTTTGTTCATAATGTGAATTTTGTAGGATAATACAATTCCACAATTTTGATGGGTTCTTAAGTTTGTCGATGGGTGATTTTGATAGTGGTGATTTGTTGGGAAATTCAAAATTTGAGATGACACTGAAAGTTTATATATTCATATTTTTCTTAGACTCATTGATTTTGATAATGGTGATTTGTTGGGAAACTCCAATTTTGCTGATTTCATCATTTTATATGTTAATTCATTATATTGTTGTTGATTTGTTAATCCAACCTGTTCTTAGTATGTATGGATTTGGATTTGGATCTGCATAGTTTCTTTATAATGGAGACATAATCACTCATGGTCTGGAGTGGACTCTCAAGACTGGAAATTTTAAGGTTAAAAGTTTCAAGATGGAAAGGAAAGGAGTAACACATGTTGTGTATTGTTTCCCTTTCTAATATTTCCTTTCAAACTCTTGATATTTTGCAGAACAAAATAACTTTGTTTGGCTTAGGTACCATGACACCTTGCGGCTTGGAATTGTCTATCACAAATCATTTTCTATGATTTTATTTATTTATTTATTTACAGATGCTACAAAGGTCATCATATGTGAGTGCTTTGGCCCACATGACTAAAGTTTTTAAACAGTCTGATAAGTCCAAAAATGTAAGTGGTGCTAAAGCTATGCATTAAAGCCAGTTAATATGCGTTCCGGTTGGGAACTTTCTTGATATATCACTTTTAATGGCATTGTTTGATCCTTGTAGCTGACGAAAAATGGTTTGTTGTTATTGTTGTTTTTGTATTCTTATGATGATACTACCTCATTTTGTATTCTTCTTTATAATAGTTTGGCATGCTCTGTCCATGTGATATTCGGGTGAAAGCATGTGGAGTAGTAAGGAGTCTGGCTTTAATGACTCATGTCACTACCGATATAGAGAAAGACTGTTCAATTGGTGTGGTATGTTTTGGGTGATATCGTGAAATCTTCCTTTATGGTTTGTTATAAATATTACCTTTTTGCTTTAGCTACCGCAGTTTTTAATGACTGTTCGTCTAATCATATGTGTTTGTGTGTTTAAATATGAGAAATGATGTTTTGACACAATTTTGTTGAAGCGCAAAATGGATGCTTATCAGAATAAGGATGCATTGGATGACAAGGTAATATCTTACTTTTATCACGTGAGCTTTCGTAATTTGAAAAAGATAACCTGTAGAAATTTATCGGTAACATCCGACTAAATTTATCGATAACTTGAAAAAGAAAACAAATAGCAAATAGGAATATATTTGAAAAACCAATCAAAACTGTGATTTTTGTGCTAAGTAAGTCTCTGAAATCTCATCAAGTTGGTGTTTTGAAGTTAAATGCTATTATATCATACTAAGTAAATACGTAATGATATATTATTTTTTTAGTAGTAATCTTAGAACAATTTGCTTATTTTGTAAAATATACAAAAAAAAAATTATTGATCAGGTAATTTTGGGGGTTTGAAGTTATTTTTTCTTATATATATGTGAATTTTTGTTCATAATGTGAATTTTGTAGGATAATACAATTCCACAATTTTGATGGGTTCTTAAATTTGTCGATGGGTGATTTTGATAGTGGTGATTTGTTGGGAAATTCCAAATTTGAGATGACACTGAAAGTTTATATATTCATATTTTTCTTAGATTCATTGATTTTGATAATGGTGATTTGTGGGGAAACTCCAGTTTTGTTGATTTCATCATTTTATATGTTAATTCATTATATTGTTGTTGATTTGTTAATCCAACCTGTTCTTAGTATGTATGGATTTGGACTTGGATCTGCATAGTTTCTTTATAATGGAGACATAATCACTCATGGTCTGGAGTGGACTCTCAAGACTGGAAATTTTAAGGTTAAAAGGTTCAAGATGGAAAGGAAAGGAGTAACACAGGTTGTGTATTGTTTCCCTTTCTAATATTTCCTTTCCAACTCTTGATATTTTGCACAACAAAATGAATATGTTTGGCTTAGGTACCATGACACCTTAGGGCTTGGAATTGTCTATCACAAATCATTTACTATGAATGATTTTATTTATTTATTTACAGATGCTACAAAGGTCATCATATGTGAGTGCTTTGGCCCACATGAATAAAGTTTTTAAACAGTCTGATAAGTCCAAAAATGTAAGTGGTGCTAAAGCTATGCATTATAGCCAGTTAGATGCGTTCCGGTTGGGAACTTTCTTGATATATCACTTTTAATGGCATTGTTTGATCCTTGTAGCTGACGTAAAATGGTTTGTTGTTATTGTTGTTTTTGTATTCTTATGATGCTACTACCTCATTTTGTATTCTTCTTTATTATAGTTTGGCTTGCTTTGTCCATGTGATATTTGGGTGAAAGCATGTGGAGTAGTAAGGAGTCTGGCTTTGATGACTCATGTCACTACTGATATAGAGAAAGATTGTTCAATTGGTGTGGCATGTTTTGGGTGATAACGTGAAATCTTCCTTTAGGTTTTGTTATTATTATTACCTTTTTGCTTTAGCTACTGCAGTTTTTAATGACTGTTCGTCTAATCATATGTGTTTGTGTGTTTAAATATGAGAAATGGTGTTTTGACACAATTTTGCTGGGGCGCATAATGGATGCTTATCAGAATAAGGATGCATTGGATGATAAGGTAATATCTTACTTTTATAACGTGGGCCTTCGTAATTTGAAAAAGATAACCTGTAGAAAGTTATCGGTAATATCCGACTAAATTTATCGGTAACTTGAAAAAGAAAACAAATAGCAAATAGGAATATATTTGAAAAACCAATCAAAACTGTGATTTTTGTGCTATGTAAGTCTCTGAAATCTCATCAAGTTGGTGTTTTGAAGTTAAATGCTATTATATCATACTAAGGAAATACGTAATGATATATTATTTTTTTAGTAGTAATCTTAGAACAATTTGCTTATTTTGTAAAATATACAATTTTTTTTATTGATCAGGTAATTTTGGGGGATTGAAGTTATTTTTTCTTATATATATGTGAATTTTTGTTCATAATGTGAATTTTGTAGAATAATACAATTCCACAATTTTGATGGGTTCTTAAGTTTGTCGATGGGTGATTTTGATAGTGGTGATTTGTTGGGAAATTCCAAATTTGAGATGACACTGAAAGTTTATATATTCATATTTTTCTTAGATTCATTGATTTTGATAATGGTGATTTGTTGGGAAACTCCAATTTTGCTGATTTCATCATTTTATATGTTAATTCATTATATTGTTGTTGATTTGTTAATCCAACCTGTTCTTAGTATGTATGGATTTGGATTTGGATCTGCATAGTTTCTTTATAATGGAGACATAATCACTCATGGTCTGGAGTGGACTCTCAAGACTGGAAATTTTAAGGTTAAAAGGTTCAAGATGGAAAGGAAAGGAGTAACACAGGTTGTGTATTGTTTCCCTTTCTAATATTTCCTTTCAACCTCTTGATATTTTGCAGAACAAAATAACTTTGTTTGGCTTAGGTACCATGACACCTTGGGGCTTGGAATTGTCTATCACAAATCATTTTCTATGATTGATTTTATTTATTTATTTACAGATGCTACAAAGGTCATCATATGTGAGTGCTTTGGCCCACATGACTAAAGTTTTTAAACAGTCTGATAAGTCCAAAAATGTAAGTGGTGCTAAAGCTATGCATTATAGCCAGTTAATATGCGTTCCGCTTGGGAACTTTCTTGATATATCACTTTTAATGGCATTGTTTGATCCTTGTAGCTGACGTAAAATGGTTTGTTGTTATTGTTGTTTTTGTATTCTTATGATGCTTCAACCTCATTTTGTATTCTTCTTTATTATAGTTTGGCATGCTTTGTCCATGCGATATTCGGGTCAAAGCATGTGGAGTAGTAAGGAGTCTGGCTTTGATGACTCATGTCACTACTGATATAAAGAAAGACTGTTCAATTGGTGTGGTATGTTTTGGGTGATATCGTGAAATCTTCCTTTATGGTTTTGTTATTATTATTACCTTTTTGCTTTAGCTACTGCAATTTTTAATGATTGTTCGTCTAATCATATGTGTTTGTGTGTTTAAATATGAGAAATGATGTTTTGACACAATTTTGCTTAGGCACAAAATGGATGCTTATCAGAATAAGGATGCATTGGATGACAAGGTAATATCTTACTTTTATCACGTGAGCTTTCGTAATTTGAAAAAGATAACCTGTAGAAATTAATCGGTAACATCCGACTAAATTTATTGGTAACTTGAAAAAGAAAACAAATAGCAAATAGGAATATATTTGAAAAACCAATCAAAATTGTGATTTTTGTGCTAAGTAAGTCTCTGAAATCTCATCAAGTTGGTGTTTTGAAGTTAAATGCTATTGTATCATACTAAGTAAATACGTAATGATATATTATTTTTTAGTAGTAATCTTAGAATAATTTGCTTATTTTGTAAAGTATACAATTTTCTTTATTGATCAGGTAATTTTGGGGGTTTGAAGTTATTTTTTCTTATATATATGTGAATTTTTGTTCATAATGTGTATTTTGTAGGATAATACAATTCCACAATTCTGATGGGTTCTTAAGTTTGTCGATGGGTGATTTTGATAGTGGTGATTTGTTGGGAAATTCCAAATTTGGGATGACACTGAAAGTTTATATATTCGTATTTTTCTTGGATTCTTTGATTTTGATAATGGTGATTTGTTGGGAAATTCCAATTTTGCTGATTTCATCATTTTATATGTTAATTCATTATATTGTGGTTGATTTGTTAATCCAACCTGTTCTTAGTATGTATGGATTTGGATTTGGATTTGCATAGTTTCTTTATAATGGAGACATAATCACTCATGGTCTGGAGTGGACTCTCAAGACTGGATATTTTAAGGTTAAAAGGTTCAAGATGGAAAGGAAAGGAGTAACACAGGTTGTGTATTGTTTCCCTTTCTAATATTTCCTTTCAAACTCTTGATATTTTGCAGAACAAAATAACTTTGTATGGCTTAGGTACCATGACACCTTGGGGCTTGGAATTGTCTATCACAAATCATTTTCTATGATTGATTTTATTTATTTATTTACAGATGCTACAAAGGTCATCATATGTGAGTGTTTTGGCCCACATGACTAAAGTTTTTAAACAGTGTGATAAGTCCAAAAATGTAAGTGGTGCTAAAGCTATGCATTATAGCAAGTTAATATGCGTTCCGGTTGGGAACTTTCTTGATATATCACTTTTAATGGCATTGTTTGATCCTTGTAGCTGACGTAAAATGGTTTGTTTTTATTGTTGTTTTTGTATTCTTATGATGCTACTACCTCATTTTGTATTCTTCTTTATTATAGTTTGGCATGCTTTGTCCATGTGATATTCAGGTGAAAGCATGTGGAGTAGTAAGGAGTCTGGCTTTGATGACTCATGTCACTACTGATATAGAGAAAGACTGTTCAATTGGTGTGGTATGTTTTGGGTGATATCGTGAAATCTTCCTTTATCGTTTTGTTATTATTATTACCTTTTTGCTTTAGCTACTGCAGTTTTTAACGACTGTTCGTCTAATCATATGTCTTTGTGTGTTTAAATATGAGAAATGATGTTTTGACACAATTTTGCTTTGGCACATAATGGATGCTTATCAGAATAAGGATGCATTGGATGACAAGGTAATATCTTACTTTTATCACGTGAGCTTTCGTAATTTGAAAAAGATAACCTGTAGAAATTTATCGGTAACATCCGACTAAATTTATCGGAAACTTGAAAAAGAAAACAAATAGCAAATAGGAATAAATTTGAAAAACCAATCAAAACTGTGATTTTTGTGCTAAGTAAGTCTCTGAAATCTCATCAAGTTGGTGTTTTGAAGTTAAATGCTATTATATCATACTAAGTAAATACATAGTGATATATTATTTTTTTAGTAGTAATCTTAGAACAATTTGCTTATTTTGTAAAATATACAATTTTTTTTTATTGATCAGGTAATTTTGGGGGTTTGAAGTTAATTTTTCTTATATATATGTGAATTTTTGTTCATAATGTGAATTTTGTAGGATAATACAATTCCACAATTTTGATGGGTTCTTAAGTTTGTCGATGGGTGATTTTGATAGTGGTGATTTGTTGGGAAATTCCAAATTTGAGATGACACTGAAAGTTTATATATTCATATTTTTCTTAGATTCATTGATTTTGATAATGGTGATTTGTTGGGAAACTCCAATTTTGTTGATTTCATCATTTTAAATGTTAATTCATTATATTGTTGTTGATTTGTTAATCCAACCTGTTCTTAGTATGTATGGATTTGGATTTGGATCTGCATAGTTTCTTTATAATGGAGACATAATCACTCATGGTCTGGAGTGGACTCTCAAGACTGGAAATTTTAAGGTTAAAAGGTTCAAAATGGAAAGGAACGGAGTAACACAGGTTGTGTATTGTTTCCCTTTCAAATATTTCCTTTCAAACTCTTGATATTTTGCAGAACAAAATAACTTTGTTTGGCTTAGGTACCATGACACCTTGGGGCTTGGAATTGCCTATCACAAATCATTTTCTATGATTGATTTTACTTATTTATTTACAGATGCTACAAAGGTCATCATATGTGAGTGCTTTGGCCCACATGACTAAAGTTTTTAAACAGTCTGATAAGTCCAAAAATGTAAGTGGTGCTAAAGCTATGCATTATAGCCAGTTACTATGCATTCCGGTTGGGAACTTTCTTGATATATCACTTTTAATGGCATTGTTTGATCCTTGTAGCTGACGTAAAATGGTTTGTTGTTATTGTTGTTTTTCTATTTTTATGATGCTACTACCTCATTTTGTAATCTTCTTTATTAAAGTTTGGCATGCTTTGTCCATGTGATATTCGGGTGAAAGAATGTGGAGTAGTAAGGAGTCTGGCTTCGATGACTCATGTCACTACTGATATAGAGAAAGACTGTTCAATTGGTGTGGTATATTTTGGGTGATATCGTGAAATCTTCCTTTATGGTTATGTTATTATTATTACCTTTTTGCTTTAGCTACTGTAGTTTTTAATGACTGTTCGTCTAATCATATGTGTTTGTGTGTTTAAATATGAGAAATGATGTTTTGACACAATTTTGCTGAGGCGCATAATGGATGCTTATCAGAATAAGGATGCATTGGATGACAAGGTAATATCTTACTTTTATCACGTGAGCTTTCGTAATTTGAAAAAGATAACCTGTAGAAATTTATCGATAACATCCGACTAAATTTATCGGTAACTTGAAAAAGAAAACAAATAGCAAATAGGAATAAATTTGAAAAACCAATCAAAGCTGTAATTTTTGTGCTAAGTAAGTCTCTGAAATCTCATCAAGTTGGTGTTTTGAAGTTAAATGCTATTATATCATACTAAGTAAATACATAATGATATATTATTTTTTTAGTAGTAATCTTAGAACAATTTGCTTATTTTGTAAAATATACAATTTTTTTTATTGATCAGGTAATTTTGGGGGTTTGAAGTAATTTTTTCTTATATATATGTGAACTATTGTTCATATTTTGAATTTTGTAGGATAATACAATTCCACAATTTTGATGGGTTCTTAAGTTTGCCGATGGGTGATTTTGATAGTGGTGATTTGTTGGGAAATTCCAAATTTGAGATGACACTGAAAGTTTATATATTCATATTTTTCTTAAATTCATTGATTTTGATAATGGTGATTTGTTGGGAAAATCCAATTTTGCTGATTTCATCATTTTATATGTTAATTCATTATATTGATGTTGATTTGTTAATCCAACTTGTTCTTAGTATGTATGGATTTGGATTTGGATCTCCATAGTTTCTTCTCAATGGAGACATAATCACTCATGGTCTGGATTGGACTCTCAAGACTGGAAACTTTAAGGTTAAAAGGTTCAAGATGGAAAGGAAAGGAGTAACACAGGTTGTGTATTGTTTCCCTTTGTAATATTTCCTTTCAAACTCTTGATATTTTGCACAACAAAATGACTTTGTGTGGCTTAGGTACCATGACACCTTGGGGCTTGGAATTGTCTATCACAACTCATTTTCTATGATTGATTTTATTTATTTATTTACAGATGCTACAAAGGTCATCATATGTGAGTGCTTTGGCCCACATGACTAAAGATTTTAAACAGTCTGATAAGTCCAAAAATGTAAGTGGTGCTAAAGTTATGCATTAAAGCCAGTTAATATGCGTTCCGGTTGGGAACTTTCTTGATATATCACTTTTAATGGCAATGTTTTATCCTTGTAGCTGACGTAAAATGGTTTGTTGTTATTGTTGTTTTTGTATTCTTATGATGCTTCAACCTCATTTTGTATTCTTCTTTATTATAGTTTGGCATGCTTTGTCCATTTGATATCCGGGTGAAAGCATGTGGAGTAGTAAGGAGTCTGGCTTGGATGACTCATGTCACTACTGATGTAGAGAAAGACTGCTCAATTGGTGTGGTATGTTTTGGGTGATATCGTGAAATCTTTCTTTATGGTTTATTATTATTATTACCTTTTTTGCTTTAGCTACTGCAATTTTTAATGATTGTTCGTCTAATCATATGTGTTTGTGTGTATAAATATGAGAAATGATGTTTTGACCCAATTTTGTTGAGGCGCATTATGGATGATTATTAGAATAAGGATGCATTGGATGACAAGGTAATCTCTTACTTTTATCACGTGAGCTTTCGTAATTTGAAAAAGATAACCTGTAGAAATTTATCGGTAACATTCGACTAAATTTATCGGTAACTTGAAAAAGAAAACAAATAGCAAATAGGAATATCTTTGAAAAACAAATCAAAACTGTGTTATTTGTGCTAAGTAAGTCTCTGAAATATCATCAAGTTGGTGTTTTGAAGTTAAATGCTATTATATCATATTAAGTAAATACTTAATGATATATTATTCTTTTAGTAGTAGTCTTAGAGTAATTTGCTTATTTTGTAAAATATACAATTTTTTATTTATTGATCAGGTAATTTTGGGGGCTTGAAGTTATTTTTTCTTATATATATGTGAATTTGGTAGGATATTACAATTCCACAATTTTATTGGGTTCTTCAGTTTGTCGATGAGTGATTTTGATAGTGGTGATTTGTTGGGAAATTCCAAATTTGAGATGACATTGAAAGTTTATATATTCATATTTTTCCTAGATTCATTGATTTTGATAATGGTGATTTGTTGGGAAACTCCAATTTTGCTGATTTCATCTTTTTTTATGTTAATTCATTATATTGATGTTGATTTGTTAATCCAACATGTTCTTAGTATGTATGGATTTGGATTTGGATCTGCATAGGTTCTTTATAATGGAGACATAATCACTCATGGTATGGAGTGGACTCTCAAGACTGGCAATTTTAAGGTTAAAAGGTTCAAGATGGAAATGAAAGGAGTAACACAGGTTGTGTATTGTTTCCCTTTCTAATATTTCCTTTCAAACTCTTGATATTTTGCATAACAAATGACTTTGTTTGGCTTAGGTACCATGACACCTTGGGGCTTGGAATTGTCTATCCCAAATCATTTTCTATGATTGATTTTATTTATTTATTTACAGATGCTACAAAGGTCATCATATGTGAGTGCTTTGGCCCACATGACTAAAGTTTTTAAACAGTCTGATATGTCCAAAAATGTAAGTGGTGCTAAAGCTATGCATTATAGCCAGTTAATATGCGTTCCGGTTGGGAACTTTCTTGATATATCACTTTTAATGGCATTATTTTATCCTTGTAGCTGACGTAAGATGGTTTGTTGTTATTGTTGTTTTTGTATACTTATGATGCTTCAACCTAATTTTGTATTCTTCTTTATCATAGTTTGGCATGCTTTGTCCATGTGATATTCGGGTGAAAGCATGTGGAGTAGTAAGGAGTCTGGCTTTGATGACTCATGTCACTACTGATGTAGAGAAAGACTGCTCAATTGGTGTGGTATGTTTTGGGTGATATCGTGAAATCTTCCTTTATGGTTTGTTATTATTATTACCTTTTTGCTTTAGCTACTGCAATTTTTAATGACTGTTCGTCTAATCATATGTGTTTGTGTGTTTAAATATGAGAAATGATGTTTTGACCCAATTTTGCTGAGGCGCATTATGGATGCTTATCATAATAAGGATGCATTAGATGACAAGGTAATATCTTACTTTTACCACGTGAGCTTTCGTAATTTGAAAAAGATAACCTGTAGAAATTTATCGGTAACATCCGACTAAATTTATCGGTAACTTGAACAAGAAAACAAATAGTAAATAGGAATATATTTGAAAAACAAATCAAGACTGTGTTATTTGTGCTAAGTAAGTCTCTGAAATATCATCAAGTTGGTGTTTTGAAGTTAAATGCTATTATATCATTTTAAGTAAATACGTAATGATATATTATTTTTTTAGTAGTAATCTTAGAATAATTTGCTTATTTTGTAAAATATACGATTTTTATTTATTGATCAGGTAATTTTGGGGGTTTGAAGTTATTTTTTCTTATATATATGTGAATATTTGTTCATAATGTGAATTTGGTAGGATAATACAATTCCACAATTTTGATGGGTTCTTAAGTTTGTCGATGAGTGATTTTGATAGTGGTGATTTGTTGGGAAATTCCAAATTTGAGATGGCATTGAAAGTTTATATATTCATATTTTTCCTAGATTCATTGATTTTGATAATGGTGATTTGTTGGGAAACTCCAATTTTGCTGATTTCATCTTTTTATATGTTAATTCATTATTTTGATGTTGATTTCACTACGCCAAAAACTGGAATAGACAGCGCACCTTAGAGGGCGCTTTATTACAAAAGCGCACTCTAAAGTGAAGCGAAAAAATAAGGAGCGAACAACTGGAATAGACAGCGCACTTTAGAGGGCGCTTTTGTAATAAAGCGCCCTCTAAGGTGAAGCGAAAAAATAAGGAGGTGATAGAGGGACAACAATACTGGGCGCTTTTTAGAAAGCGCCCTCTAAGGTTACCCTTAGAGGGCGCTTTTAAAAAAGCCCTCTATAAGTCCATGTGC
The DNA here is from genome assembly GCF_024323335.1 of Lathyrus oleraceus. Lineage (NCBI taxonomy): Eukaryota > Viridiplantae > Streptophyta > Magnoliopsida > Fabales > Fabaceae > Lathyrus > Lathyrus oleraceus. The sequence continues at coordinate 407,389,643 of NC_066582.1, forward strand.
ATTTCCAGTTTATAAAGCGCTTTTGGAAAGCCTTAGAGAGCGCTTTCATAAGCACCCTCTTAGGCCCCCTTTAGAGGGCGCTTTTTTTCCACAAGCGCCCTCTAAGGTCCCCTTTAGTAAACATTAAAATTATAACATACGACGCATTTTGTTATTTCACTCTCTGTTATTTTCGTTCTTTTTCACGTTAGGGTTCTCACTGCTACGATTTTCGCTACTTCTAAGGCGTTCTCCTTCCACCTCTGTTAGATCTACGATGTTTCCTCCTTCTATTAATTCGTTGTTAGCTGTTCGATTTTGACACCATAGGTATTTTTCTAATCTTCATATTACTTGGTTTCTCTTCTGACGTTCGCTATTGTTCATTTTTGGTTTCATTTTTCTTGGTTCATACATTTATTGAGTATTCTCAACAATAATTATTGTGTTGCAATGCTAGCAATGGAGACTAGGCATTATGGGTTAAATTTCACCAACTGTTCCATTTGTTTCTCGATGTAGAAAAAGGAGGCAGCAATATCTAAAACACCTTCTACCAATCAAAGGTACACTATGCAGCTTATGAGTGTATTTATTCTAGCATACATAGCGTAGCTAGTAACTTAAGAAGTTTAGGTATGGATGTTATTTGATAGAGTAAATTAGAGTCGACTATTCTTCTGTTAGCTTTCAGTTAGACCATTATACAATTCTACATATATATTTTCTAGTCAATGTTTATCTTTTGTAAAAACTATATGATGATATATAACTATGCTACAAATTAGTGCATACCACTAATGCTTAATGCATGGTTCATACATTCTCATGCTATTGAAGTCAGAGATATCTGAAAATGTTGAGAAACTAACTCAATAAACCAAAATTGTTTTGGTTTTGGGTTGCTGTTGGAGACATGAATGCCCTGCACAGAGACTAACTCAATAAAGCGAAATTGTTTTGTCTCATCCCATTTTTGGTTTCTCTTCTGAAATTGTTTTTTGTTTATTCTAATTAGTAATGGATAATACATGGATGTCTTCCAATCGATTGTTGAGAGAGTACGAGAATGGGGTATCAGAATTCGTTAAGTTTGCCATTGCGCACGCCGAAGACCCCAGTAGAATGATATGTCCTTGCTTGGGTTGTTGTTATGGGAAACGTGTTGACGCAGTTCAGTTGACATCGCATCTAATGAGGCATGGAATTGATCGAAGTTATACATGTTGGAATTTGCATGGTGAGAAAAGTAACGAGAATGTTGAACCGGGGGATAGTACGACCTATGCCTCAAACTATAGTGGCGCAGATACATACGATTGTGATCGAGTTGAAGAGATTGCAGAAGCACTTGAAGGAGATCTTAAGGATTGTCCAGAAATGTTTGAGAGGTTGGTAAGTGATGCAGAGAAACCTTTGTATGATGGTTGCACTAAATTCACAAGATTGTCTGCGGTATTAAAGTTGTACAACTTAAAGGCGGGCAATGGATGGTCGGATAAAAGTTTCACAGAGTTATTAGCCCTTTTGAAAGATATGCTTCCTGAGGATAATGTTCTTCCCAATCGAACATATGAGACCAAAAAGATGTTGTGCTCTATTGGCATGAGCTATGATAAGATACATGCATGTCCAAACGATTGCGTTTTGTTTCGAAATGAGTATGCATCATTAAATGAGTGTCCTAAATGCGGTGTCTCGCGATATAAGAACAAGTTGTCTCCAGCAAAAGTCTTGTGGTATTTTCCTGTTATTCCGAGATTTAGACGCATGTTTCGTAGTGAAACCGATTCAAGACACTTGACCTGGCATGCAAATGAAAGAATTATAGATGGAAAGTATCGACATCCGGCAGATTCACCACAGTGGTTGAAAATTGATAATGATTATCCTGAATTTGGAGAAGAATCAAGAAACCTTCGCTTGGCATTATCTACTGATGGAATGAACCCACACGGTATCCAGAGTATCTCACACAGTACATGGCCTGTGATTATTATGATTTATAACCTACCTCCATGGCTATGTATGAAGCGTAAGTACATGATGTTGTCTATGTTGATTTCTGGACCTAAACAACCAGGGAATGACATAGACGTGTACTTGAAGCCCTTAATCAAAGATTTAAAGATTTTGTGGGAGACCGGTGTGGAGGTTTATGATGGATATAGGAAAGAAAGTTTCAACTTGAGGGCGATGTTGTTTGGCACAATTAATGATTTTCCAGCATACGGAAATCTATCAGGGTATAGCATAAAAGGTCAATGTGCGTGTCCTATTTGTGAAGATAAAACAAATTGGAAGCGCTTGGAGTTTGGTCAGAAGAATGTCTTTCTCGGTCATCGGAGATTCTTAAATTCAAATCATCACTACCGTGGATGGAGAAAGGCGTTCAATGGAGAGACATAACAAGGCAGAGCTCCACCTATATTGACGGGTGATCAAATTTTTGAAAAGGTGAAAGATTTGGATACTCAGTTTGGCAAGCCTTTTGCCCACACACTTGTCAAAAGTGGGTGGAAGAAGAGGTCAGTTTTTTTTGAATTGCCGTATTGGAAGTCCTTGTATGTGAGACATTTTCTTGATGTTATGCATATTGAAAAAAATGTATTTGAAAGTGTTATTGGCACGTTACTCAATATACAAGGAAAGTCTAAGGATGGCCTTAAGGCAAGAAAGGACTTGATAGCGATGGGAATAAGAACTGAATTAGGACCCTTGAAGAAAGGAAAGCGAACATATCTACCGCCTGCTGCTTATACTCTATCTAGAAAGGAGAAAAAAACATTGTGTAAGTTTCTAAGTGAAGTTAAAGTTCCAGAAGGGTACTCTTCAGATATTAGAAGACTTGTGTCTATGAAAGACCTCAAGTTAAAGAGTTTAAAGACCCATGATTGCCATGTTATAATGGAACATTTTCTCCCAATAGGTATACGTTCTATTCTTCCAGAAAAAGTAAGAAGCTCTATAACTAAGTTGTGTTCTTTCTTCAAGTCAATTTGCAGTAAGGTGATCGATCCTGCGATCTTACCAATGTTGCAAAAAGAAATCGTTATTACTTTGTGTGAGCTTGAAATGTTTTTTCCTCCATCATTTTTTGACATAATGGTACATGTAGTTGTTCATCTTGTGAAAGAGACACAATTGTGTGGACCAGCTTATATGAGATGGATGTACCCTGTTGAACGTTATATGAAAATATTAAAAGGGTACGTGAAGAACCGAAGTCGACCAGAAGGTTGTATGGTTGAAAGATACATTGTTGAAGAAGCGATTGAGTTTTGTACTGAATATTTGTCTAATGTTCAGTCAATCGGACTCCCCAAGTCTCAGCTTGTCGAAAAGAAAGAAGGAAAAAATCTAATTGGAAATAAAATCGTGGCAGTATCAAGGGTCGAACGGGATCAAGTGCATTTGTATGTTCTGCATAATGAGAATGAGGTTGAGTCGTATGTTGAAATTCACAAGGATGTTCTCCGAGGTTTAAATCCCAATAGAAATGAAAATTGGATAGTACGAGAGCACAATCGATGTTTTATACCTTGGTTTAAGGATCATATTTATTCAAAGTATTATTCAGATCCCGCTTCAATAACAGAAAGGTTGAGATGCTTAGCATATGGTCCAAGTTTCCATGTTTTTTCTTATAGCGCATACGCGATTAATGGATACACATTTTATACCAAAGAACAAGATGATAAAAGTACTATGCAGAATAGTGGTGTCACCGTGGTAGCTGAAGCAATGCACATATCAAGTGTGAAGGACTTAAACCCCAAATTTGCAAATCTGTCGTATTTTGGTGTTATCGAGCGCATTTGGGTGTTTGATTATGAGAAGTTTCAGATTCCTATATTTGGTTGCAAGTGGGTTGAAAATAATAACAGCATTCGAATGGATAAGTCAGGATTTTTGCAAGTGGATCTTAATAGGGTGGGATACAAAGATGAGTCTTTTATTCTAGCCTCTCAAGTTAGACAAGTGTTCTATGTCAATGATCCGAAAAGTACGAAATGGTCTATAGTTCTTTTTTCCAACAAAGTAATTGATGAAAACACTGGAGATCAAGGTGATATTGATGTTGAGATTGAATCGTTTACCAGAAATGATCAAGATGAGAATATTATATCAAATGATTCATATATTAGAAATGATCATAATGAGGGTATTTGGATCAATCCAACCGTATGTGTTGTTAAGAGACATGTAGAACATATTCCAACCAAGAAAAGAAAGAGAACTTAGTGAAAAAGGTACAGGTCAAATGATTTTAATTGTTTTCTTTATTACAGGTAAAATGGCTTTTATTACAGCAAATCGAGTCAGTTTCATAAAAAAAAAGGTATAAACACAATTATATGATATTTATGCATAGAAAATGTTAATTCTTGATCTTATACTTCACCTAACTAATTTTATGATATTTTAGGTTCATGCTATTGATATTGAACAAAAAGAGGTTGTTGCTAAGAAGACTGCGGCTAGCAAAAAAAACATACATCTCAGAGATGCTTTTGCTACTTAGTTTTATTTCTTTTTAAGTTATGAATTGGTTGTATATTTAGAATCTTTAGAAGTTAAACGATTATATATCAGTGGATTGTTGTATATGTATGGATTGTTGTATATAAGGCTTGTTGAATGCAATGTGTGAAAAAGGGCTTCAAATTATACAGTTTTAGGTGTACTGCTTCAATATACAGGTTGTCTAAAATAAATAAAAACATATAGCGCTTTTAAAAAAAAATAAAAATTAAATAACCACCCACTTTAGAGGGCGCTTTCCAAAATAAGCGCCCTCTAAACCCTTTAAATTTCCACTTTAGAGGGCGCTTTCCAGTAAAAGCGCCCTCTAAACCCTTAAAAGTTTCCACTTTAGAGGGCGCTTTCAGTGAAAGCGCCCTCTAAACCCTTAAAAGTTTCCACTTTAGAGGGCACTTTCTTTAAAAAGCGCCCTCTAAAGTGGCCCTTAAAGGGCTTAAAGAGCCACTTTAGAGAGCGCTTTCACCAGGAAAAAAAGCATTGTCTTTACCTATGCCAGCGCCAGATTAGAGGGCGCTTTAAAGCGCTGTTATAGGCCAAAAAAAGAGCCCTCTTTTCCCTTATTTAGCGTAGTGTTTGTTAATCCAACCTGTTCTTAGTATGTATGGATTTGGATTTGGATCTGCATAGGTTCTTTATAATGGAGACATAATCACTCATGGTCTGGAGTGGACTCTCAAGACTGACAATTTTAAGGTTAAAAGGTTCAAGATGGAAAGGAAAGGAGTAACACAGGTTGTGTATTGTTTCCCTTTCTAATATTTCCTTTCAAACTCTTTTGCACAACAAAATGACTTTGTTTGGCTTAGGTACCATGACACCTTGGGGCTTGGAAATGTCTATCACAAATCATTTTCTATGATTGATTTTATTTATTTATTTACAGATGCTACAAAGGTCATCATATGTGAGTGCTTTGGCCCACATGACTAAAGTTTTTAAACAGTCTGATAAGTCCAAAAATGTAAGTGGTGCTAAAGTTATGCATTATAGCCAGTTAATATGCGTTCCGGTTGGGAACTTTCTTGATATATCACTTTTAATGGCATTGTTTGATCCTTGTAGCTGACGTAAAATGGTTTGTTGTTATTGTTGTTTTTGTATACTTATGATGCTTCAGCCTCATTTTGTATTCTTCTTTATTATAGTTTGGCATGCTTTGTCCATGTGATATTCGGGTGAAAGCATGTGGAGTAGTAAGGAGTCTGGCTTTGATGACTCGTGTCACTACTGATGTAGAGAAAGACTGCTCAATTGGTGTGGTATGTTTTGGTTGTTATCGTGAAATCTTCCTTTATGGTTTGTTATTATTATTACCTTTTTGCTTTAGCTACTGCAGTTTTTAATGATTGTTCGTCTAATCATATGTGTTTGTGTGTTTAAATATGAGAAATGATGTTTTGACCCAAATTTGCTGAGGCGCATTATGGATGCTTATCAGAATAAGGATGCATTGGATGACAAGGTAATATCTTACTTTTATCACGTGAGCTTTCGTAATTTGAAAAAGATAACCTGTAGAAACTTATCGGTAACATCCGACTAAATTTATCGGTAACTTGAAAAAGAAAACAAATAGCAAATTGGAATATATTTGAAAAACAAATCAAAACTTGGTTATTTGTGCTAAGTAAGTCTCTGAAATATCATCAAGTTGGTGTTTTGAAGTTAAATGTTATTATATCATATTAAGTAAATACGTAATGATATATTATTTTTTTAGTAGTAATCTTAGAATAATTTGCTTATTTTGTAAAATATACGATTTTTATTTATTGATCAGGTAATTTTGGGGGTTTGAAGTTATTTTTTCTTATATATATGTGAATATTTGTTCATAATGTGAATTTGGTAGGATAATACAATTCCACAATTTTGATGGGTTCTTAAGTTTGTCAATGAGTGATTTTGATAGTGGTGATTTGTTGGGAAATTCCAAATTTGAGATGACATTGAAAGTTTATATATTCATATTTTTCTTAGATTCATTGATTTTGATAATGGTGATTTATTGGGAAACTCCAATTTTGCTGATTTCATCTTTTTATATGTTAATTCATTATATTGATGTGGATTTGTTAATCCAACCTGTTCTTAGGATGTGTGGATTTGGATTTGGATCTGCATAGGTTCTTTATAATGGAGACATAATCACTCATGGTCTGGAGTGGACTCTCAAGACTTGCAATTTTAAGGTTAAAAGGTTCAAGATGGAAAGGAAAGGAGTAACACAGGTTGTGTATTGTTTCCCTTTCTAATATTTCCTTTCAAACCCTTGATATTTTGCACAACAAAATGACTTTGTTTGGCTTAGGTACCATGACACCTTAGAGCTTGGAATTGTCTATCACAAATCATTTTCTATGATTGATTTTATTTATTTATTTACAAATGCTACAAAGGTCATCATATGTGAGTGTTTTGGCCCACATGACTAAAGTTTTTAAACAGTCTGATAAGTCCAAAAATGTAAGTGGTGCTAAAGCTATGCATTATAGCCAGTTAATATGCGTTCCGGTTGGAAACTTTCTTGATATATCACTTTTAATGGCATTGTTTGATCCTTGTAGCTGACGTAAAATGGTTTGTTGTTATTGTTGTTTTTGTATACTTATGATGCTTCAACCTCATTTTGTATTCTTCTTTATTATAGTTTGGCATGCTTTGTCCATGTGATATTCGGGTGAAACCATGTGGAGCAGTAAGGAGTCTGGCTTTGATGACTCATGTCACTACTAATGTAGAGAAAGACTGCTCAATTGGTGTGGTATGTTTTGGGTGATATCGTGAAATCTTCCTTTATGGTTTGTTATTATTATTACCTTTTTAATTTAGCTACTACAGTTTTTAATGATTGTTCGTCTAATTATATGTGTTTGTGTGTTTAAATATGAGAAATGATGTTTTGACACAATTTTGCTGTGGCGCATAATGGATGCTTATCAGAATAAGGATGCATTAGATGACAAGGTAATATCTTAATTTTATCACGTGAGCTTTCGTAGTTTGAAAAAGATAACTTGTAGAAATTTATCGGTAACATCAGACTAAATTTATCGGTAACTTGAAAAAGAAAAAGAATAGCAAATAGGAATATATTTGAAAAACAAATCAAAACTGTGATTTTTGTGCTAAGTATGTCTCTGAAATTTTATCAAGTTGGTGTTTTGATGTTAAATGCTATTATATCATACTAAATAATACGTAATGGTATATTATTTTTTTAGTAGTAATCTTAGAATAATTTGCTTATTTTGTAAAATATACAATTTTTTATTTATTGATCAGGTAATTTTGGGGGTTTGAAGTTATTTTTTCTTATATATATGTGAATTTTTGTTCATAATGTGAGATTGGTAGGGTAATACAATTCCACAATTTTGATGGGTTCTTAAGTTTGTCGATGAGTGATTTTGATAGTGGTGATTTGTTGGGAAATTCCAACTTTGAGTTGACAATGAAAGTTTATATATTCATATTTTTCTTAGATTCATTGATTTTGATAATGATGATTTGTTCGGAAACTCCAATTTTGCTGATTTCATCATTTTATATGTTAATTCATTATATTGTTGTTGATTTGTTAATCCAACCTGTTCTTAGTATGTATGGATTTGGATTTGGATCTGCATAGTTTCTTTATAATGGAGACATAATCACTCATGGTCTGGAGTGGACTCTCAAGACTGGAAATTTTAAGGTTAAAAGGTTCAAGATGGAAAGGAAAGGAGTAACACAGGTTGTGCATTGTTTCCCTTACTAATTTTTCCTTTCAAGCTCTTTATATTTTGCACAACAAAATGACTTTGTTTGGCTTAGGTACCATGACACCTTGGGGCCTTGAATTTTCTATCACAAATCATTTTCTATGATTGATTTTATTTATTTATTTATAGATGCTACAAAGGTCATCATATGTGAGTGCTTTGTCCCACATGACAAAAGTTTTTAAACAGTCTGATAAGTCCAAAAATGTAAGTGGTGCTAAAGCTATGCAATATAGCCACTTAATATGCGTTCCGGTTGGGAACTTTCTTGATATATCACTTTTAAGGGCATTGTTAGATCCTTGTAGCTAACGTAAAATGGTTTGTTGTTATTGTTGTTATTGTTGTTTTTGTATTCTTATGATGCTTCAACCTTATTTTGTATTCTTCTTTATTATAGTTTGGCATGCTTTGTCCATGTGATATTCGGGTGAAAGCATGTGGAGTAGTAAGGATTCTGGCTTTGATGACTCATGTCACTACTGATGTAGAGAAAGACTGCTTAATTGGTTGGGTGTGTTTTGGGTGATATCGTGAAATCTTCTTTTACTGATTGTTATTATTATTAAATTTTTGCTTTAGCTACTACAGTTTTTAACGATTGTTCGTCTAATCATATGTGTTTGTGTATTTAATATGAGAAATGATGTTTCGACACAATTTTGCTGAGGCGCATAATGGATACTTATCAGAATAAGGATGCATTGGATGACAAAGTAATATCTTACTTTTCTCACGTGAGCTTTCGTAATTTGAAAAAGATAACCTTTAGAAATTTATCTGTAACATCCGACTAAATTTATCGGTAACTTGAAAAAGAAAACAAATAGAAAATAGGAATATATTTGAAAAACAAATCAAAACTGTGATTTTTGTGCTAAGTAAGTCTCTGAAATCTCATCAAGTTGGTGTTTTGAAGTTAAATGCTATTATATCATACTAAGTAAATACGTAATGATTGTCGCATCACTCGAAAAACCGGCGGGAAAACAAGAACAACAGAGCCGCCACCGTGCGTTATTTATCCCAAAAGAGGGAAAGGAAACGCTCAGAGTAAACCTGGAAAGAACATGGTCTCGCGACCAAAGAGAATGGGATCGGGAGTCGGTTATGCGAAGGGAAGGTATTAGCACCCCTGCGCATCCGTCGTACTCGACGGGATCCACGCACAATAGGAAGGAAAAATGGTTGCTAAAACATTGTTCAAAACACACACAACTGGCTGAAAGAGACACAAGAAACAAACAAAACGGACTCGGCAGGATATCGCATCCTGGGCCTACTTAGTCTATCAGGCATAGACATCAGAGTCAAAGTAGTTCGGACTGAGGAAACGACACATGCTCGCTAGGATATCGCATCCTATACATACGTATCTTCTCGGACGAGTGAAGAATCAGAGCATTCGTAGCTCGGCTGACACGCACACAAACCAACACTGGCAAAGGCAAACGTGGAGCCTGACTGCCAATCACTGGACTTACATCAGCATCCGAACCAAACACACGCACACTGGAACCTAACTGCCACTCGATGGACTTACATCAGCTTCCAAGCACACAATAGACAAAACAAAGACACAGGCGCCCGGAGAGATCTGCTCATCTCCTGCCTACGTACCTCATCTGGTATGAGGATCAGGGCGACGTAGTTCCCCTACGGAGGGATACAGGACTAGCCTAACCAGATAACAGAGGGAGACACAACTAGGGAGACTACGACTCGAGCCTAGATGTTATCATGCAAAATCATCCCTAAGTTAAGGTTTCTAGCTAACTGGCACAGGGAGCCAGCCTATCCTAATCATGACTTGCACAGGAAGCAAGCCACACACACATTTAACTTGCACAGGGAGCAAGCCAAGCAAAACCTAACTTGCACAGGAAGCAAGTCTAAACTAAACCTAACTTGCACAGGAAGCAAGTCAAACAAACATACAAGCACAGGTAGCACACACTATATACAAACAAGGGCTCACACAAGGGTTAGGTTTTAGTCGAGGGGTCATATCAACCTCAACAAACAAACCTCTGGAACTGGGTAGATGTTGCTCTTAACCTTGACATTGAGAGCCAAGGTGAAGCAGATGAAGGGTGAGTGAAGATGAGACTTCACAGCTCTTATCCCTGGCCTGGGAGAGCTTAAGACAAGAATGTGTGGGTTCAGAAAGTGGGAACCCTTCTACACATTTGATACTGACTCAACTGTACAATTGTACAAGATCTTGGGTTTGTATCTGCAATGCATCAACACAGTGGTGTGAGCAAAGCAGATGACACACAGAATAGCAGGGGATAGGTTGCTTATCCCTTGGGTTCTGCCAATTGCCTCTTCACTTAGGAGGACTTTGGATATGTACAGGGACAAGATTTAAACATACACAAACATTGCCTCTTAAGGAGGACTTCAGACAGTTGCCTGGCCAAGTAACAGGCCAGGTCTTCCAGACTAAATGAAGATTAGAAATATACCTCAATGCAAATTGCTTATATAAGCAAAGCAAAGCAAAAGTTCACGAGGAACTGAGCAACTAAAAGCACCTGAAATAGTCAAGCAGACATTAGTATACAACTTCAAACAAAGCAAAAAGAAACAGACATCAACAGTTAATTAGAGGCAAATGGATGTGCAAGGCACAAGGCTTAAGGCATGTGAGCCAAGCCACCTACAAAACAAACAAGTTAAACAATGATATTCAAGCAAGTTCAATCAAAAGAATTGGTCTCATTGGTCATTTGTTGGTCAACCTGAAAACATGAGCTCAAATGTAAGTAACAAGACCACTAGGGCAAGCCTAGGGTGAAAAATGAATGAGAAAGCCAAAACAGCAAGCAATGCCCAATCAAAATCAAATTCAAACATTTAGGAAGCAAACCCAATTGGTTTCATGTTTATATCATGCATCATCATCATTTCATGAACAATTTAGGTCAAGGCATGGCATTTAGAAGCTCATAGGAGTCAACAGCAAGACTTGCATCAAAAGTAATCTCAAACATTTCCAAAAATCACCAAATAAATCATGGTCAATCACAACCCACATCATGGTAAACATGTCAAATTTCATCTCATTTGGACAAGAGGAAGGCAGTCAATGAAAATCAGAAAGTCAAAGCAATTTTGAACATGCTCAAAGAAGTCAACCAAACATGCATCAACTTAGAAAAATCATAACTCAGAGATGGTGTATGATAAATGAATGGGACTAAAACCATGGCAAAGCTTAGGATGCCTAGTTATCTCATGTAAAATTTCATGTCCATCTAATAAAGTATGAGAATTTCACAAATGAAATGGCAACATGCATCACATAAGGTCAACATTTTGGTCAAACAGGGGAGAAAATCTCAAAAAAATGGAAAAGGGCACAAATAATTCCAAGAAAAATCATGTGCAAACTAGACATACAATAGTAGGTTTATGCAAAAATTCACATCAATTGGAGGTCAAGAAGCATGGCTATGAAAATCATGAAGTTGGACATCAATGGTGTGACACAAATTGTCACACCCTAATTCAAAAATTCACAACTCACAATCCAGATAAGATAAATTCACAAACTCTACACCAAAATCACCATGAGTGTGTCTAGTTTAAGCACAAAAAATTTGGGAGCCATTGGATATATCATCATCATTTCACAATTGAATTGGCCAGAAGTACAAAATATTGATACATGAGCAAAACCCTAATGCCATTAAAAATTCAACCATCCAAAAAATCAGCAAAAATCATGATAAAAAAGTAGAGATTCATATGAGTATGATGCAGAAATTTTCATGAAATTTGGATTTGAATTGAAGATGTTATGAATTTTAGAAGATGATGTATCAATTTGGAATAAACATCAAAAACAAACATGGTTTAATGAGTCAAAGTGGTTGACCGGTGGCATTTTTGAAATTATTACTCCAACTAACCAAAACGCATCGTTTAGCACAGGGAAATAGAATGTTTTGATTGGTTGAGGACAATGGAACAGGGCTATGCACATGCAGACGACCAAACACGATTGGGGAGAAAATCTGGAAAATGCTAGGGTTTGCTACAGTGTTTACCATCATCTTCTTCAAAATCGTGAAGAACAAATGTGCCCAGAAATCAACAGCAAGCATACCATTCGAACAAATGAAACAAACACAATCGTAATATAACAATCATATGTCCTAGATCGAACTAACAAAGGAGTAACAAGCACAAACATGTTTCATCATCAAACTTAAACATAGCATAACTTTCAAAATAGCCAACCATTTTTAGTGGTTCAAGTTCCAAAATGACCAGCATAAAGAGCTCTACACAAAGCATTGCATGATTTAGAGAAAAGAGCGACTCAAGTTCTTACTTGATTTTGAAGAAATCAACGAAACAGTGTTGTTTGTGTGTTGTAAGCTCAAACAGATGAAGCTTGTGGTTTGAAATGATGAATGGAGAGTGGCTTGTAGCTCAACAACCCTTGGAAATGCTCAAATCGAATTTCACCATTGATGTGTGCTTGGTAAAACAGAACATGAAGATGCTGTTACAGCAGGAAAATGAAGCTTGCCATGGTCTCAAGATTGATGGTAGATGATAAAACAAACAAGATGGCTCGTGGTTCTTTGGAAGTTTTGGCCAGAAAAATGCAAAATGAGAAAATGAGATCTGTTGAGAGAATGAGTTTTCTGTTGGTGATTGATGGCTGCTAGGGTTTGTTTCAGAGATAAAATGATGAATATATACCCTGTTTAATGGTACTGATCAAGGTTCATGAAAATGTGGAATGGAGTTGGTGAAAAGTGTACTTTTTGCCAATTTTCAAGCAAGTTGGGGATGGGTGTGTGTACTGCACGAAAATGGGCCTCCAACAAGTCTCAAATGTCATTTCTGAACATATTCCAATGGCCAAAGTGATTACAAATGGTTATTTTAAAAAGTCAAAATTTCACTTCACTTGAAATTAATTCAAGTAAGTCAAAAAATGCCATTTTGATCTATGATGTTTTGGTGAGTGATGGTTACATTTTTGGAAAGAGGAGGTCAAATGTGACTTGTTGGAAAAAACCCCACCAAATTTGGCCAAATGGTTTGAGAGATATGGCCTTTTGAAGTTCAAAAATTTCTGAAAATGATTTGATCATAACTTGCCAACCATACATGGGAATTGAGTGTTCTGGGACTTTTTGGAAATGGGAGAACAGGATCTTCAACTTTCATGTTGGGCAAAAATTCATTTGAAGCTTGTATCATGATGTAAGTTTGAGGATCAAGACTTTCCATTTTTGGCAGGTTTCAATTACAGGTCCAATTTCCATTTTTGGAAATTTCTAATCTGGCTTCAAATTCTTCCATGATGATGTTTGACATGATATATGAGGCCCATTTGGACATGAATAAGCTCTCTCAAACCAAATCCCATCATCAAAACCATAAAATCAATCACAGTTGACCAAGTTTGACTTTTTAGGGTTTCTGGCAAACTGTGCATTGACTGATGACTTCTGAACATCCAATCCTTGAGAAAAACACTTCAAATGGATCCCCAAGTCATGTGAACATGTTTGACCAACCCTAAGGCCTTGGCTCCCTGAGAAATGCACTTGCTTGCTTGACTGACTGATCTCCTGACCAGTTTGACCTAATTCTCTTGATTGGCTTGCACTTGAGGCAAATAGGACAATGCAATGCTATGCAGTGGACCATGTTATGTTATGACCTAATATGAGAATGTATGTACAATGATAGGTGCAAATTTGAGGTGCTACAATGATATATTATTATTTTAGTAGTAATCTTAGAACAATTTGATTATTTTGTAAAATATACAATTTTTTATTTATTGATCAGGTAATTTTGGGGGTTTGAAATTATTTTTTCTTATATATATGTGAATTTTTGTTCATAATGTGAATTTGGTAGGATAATACAATTCCACAATTTTGATGGGTTTTTAAGTTTGTCGATGAGTGATTTTGATAGTGGTGATTTGTTGGGAAATTGCAAATTTGAGATGACACTAAAAGTTTATATATTTATATTTTTCTTAGATTCACTGATTTTGATAATGGTGATTTGTTGGGAAACTCCAATTTTACTGATTTCATCATTTTATATGTTAATTCATTATATTGATGTTGATTTGTTAATCCAACCTGTTCTTAGTATGTATGGATTTGGATTTGGATCTGCATAGTTTCTTTATAATGGAGACATAATCACTCATGGTCTGGAGTGGACTCTCAAGACTGGCAATTTTAAGGTTAAAAGGTTCAAGATGGAATGGAAATGAGTAACACAGGTTGTGTAATGTTTCCCTTTCTAATATTTCCTTTCAAGCTCTTGATATTTTGCACAACAAAATGACTTTGTTTGGCTTAGGTACCATGACACCTTTGGGCTTGGAATTGTCTATCACAAATCATTTTCTATGATTGATTTTATTTATTTATTTACAGATGCTACAAAGGTCATCATATGTGAGTGCTTTGGCCCACATGACTAAAGTTTTTAAACAGTCTGATAAGTCCAAAAATGTAAGTGGTGCTAAAGCTATGCATTATAGCAAGTTAATATGTGTTCCGGGTGGGAACTTTCTTGATATATCACTTTTAATGGCATTGTTTGATCCTTGTAGCTGACGTAAATGGTTTGTTGTTATTGTTGTTTTTGTATTCTTATGATGCTTCAACCTCATTTTGCATTCTTCTTTATTATAGTTTGGCATGCTTTGTCCATGTGATATTCGGGTGAAAGCATGTGGAGTAGTAAGGAGTATGGCTTTGATGACTCGTGACACTACTGATGTAGAGAAAGACTGCTCAATTGGTGAGGTATGTTTTGGGTGATATCGTGAAATCTTCCTTTATGGTTTGTTATTATTATTACCTTTTTGCTCTAGCTACTGCAGTTTTTAATGACTGTTCGTCTAATCATATGTGTTTGTGTGTTTAAATATGAGAAATGATGTTTTGACACAATTTTGCTGAGGCGCATAATGGATGCTTATCATAATAAGGATGCATTGGATGACAAGGTAATAGCTTAGTTTTATCACGTGAGCTTTTGTAATTTTAAAAAGATAACCTGTAGAAATTTATCGGTAACATCCGACTAAATTTATCGGTAACTTGACAAAGAAAACAAATAGCAAATAAGAATATATTTGAAAAACAAATCAAAACTGTGATTTTTGTGCTAAGTATGTCTCTGAAATCTCATCAAGTTGGTGTTTTGAAGTTAAATGCTATTATATCATTCTAAGTAAATACGTAATGATATATTATTTTTTTAGTAGTAATCTTAGAATAATTTTCTTATTTTGTAAATTATACAATTTTTTATTTAATGATCAGGTAATTTCGGGGGTTTGAAGTTATTTTTTCTTATATATATGTGAATTTTTGTTCATAATGTGAATTTGGTAGGATAATACAATAAAACAATTTTAATGGGTTCTTAAGTTTGTCGATGAGTGATTTTGATAGTGGTGATTTGTTGGGAAATTCAAAATTTGAGTTGACACTGAAAGTTTATATATTCATATTTTTCTTAGATTCATTGATTTTGATAATGGTGATTTGTTGGGAAACTCCAATTTTGCTGATTTCATCATTTTATATGTTAATTCATTATATTGTTGTTGATTTGTTAATCCAACCTGTTCTTAGTATGTACGGATTTGGATTTGGATCTGCATAGTTTCTTTATAATGCAGACATAATTACTGATGGTCTGTAGTTGACTCTCAAGACTGGAAATTTTAAGGTTAAAAGGTTCAAGATGGAAAGGAAAGGAGTAACATAGGTTGTGCATTGTTTCCCTTTCTAATATTTCCTTTCAAGCTCTTGATATTTTGCACAAGAAAATGACTTTGTTTGGCTTAGGTACCATGACACCTTGGGGCTTGGAATTGTCTATCACAAATCATTTTCTATGATTGATTTTATTTATTTATTTATAGATGCTACAAAGGTCATCATATGTGAGTGCTTTGGCCCACATGACTAAAGTTTTTAAACAGTCTGATAGGTCCAAAAATGTAAGTGGTGCTAAAGCTATGCATTATAGCCAGTTAATATGCGTTCCGGTTGGAAACTTTCTTGATATATCACTTTTAATGGCATTGTTTGATCCTTGTAGCTGACGTAAAATGGTTTGTTGTTATTGTTGTTTTTGTATTCTTATGCTGCTTCAACCTCATTTTGTATTCTTCTTAATTATAGTTTGGCATGCTTTGTCCATGTGATATTCAGGTGAAAGCATGTGGAGTAGTAAGGTGTATGGCTTTGATGACTCATGACACTACTGATGTAGAGAAAGACTGCTCAATTGGTGTGGTATGTTTTGGGTGATATCGTGAAATCTTCATTTATGGTTTGTTATTATTATTATCTTTTTGCTTTAGCTACTGTAGGTTTTAATGATTGTTCGTCTAATCATATGTGTTTGTGTGTTTAAATATGTGAAATGATGTTTTGACACAATTTTGTTGAGGCGCATAATGGATGCTTATCATAATAAGGATGCATTGGATGACAAGGTAATAGCTTAGTTTTATCACGTGAGCTTTTGTAATTTTCAAAAGATAACCTGTAGAAATTTATCGGTAACATCCGACTAAATTTATCGGTAACTTGAAAAAGAAAACAAATAGAAAATAGGAATATATTTGAAAAACAAATCAAAAATTGTGATTTTTGTGCTAAGTATTTTTCTGAAATCTCATCAAGTTGGTGTTTTGAAGTTAAATGCTATTATATCATACTAAGTAAATACGTAATGATATATTATTTTTTCAGTAGTAATCTTAGAATAATTTTCTTATTTTGTAAAAGTTACAATTTTTTATTTATTGATCAGGTAATTTTGGGGGTTTGAAGTTATTTTTTCTTATATATATGTGAATTTTTGTTCATAATGTGAATTTGGTAGGGTAGTACATGTAACAACCCGTATAATATATATCTAGAATAATATTATACAAGTGTTAAATCTTGGTACTGTCACAACATAAGTGCCTAATGGCATCAATATATATACATGTCCAAACTAAAACATCAATGGAACATGTTATACAATAATGCCTAAACAATAAAAATCTAAGAACTATGTACAATATCTTCATTGCACACAACTCCACTGCGGAAGATCATAATAAACAACATCCCTTGAAACATCCATAACAGCTTCTCAAAATTCAACCTGTAAGGATTACCTGAAAAATAACAACAATAATGGGATGAGATAATAATCTCAGTGAGTTCTCCTATCCTATGGGTCCACTCGGCTCTACAGGGTTTCTAATCAATATTCAGCTCATATCCAACTCAAGTCAACAAGGGAAAGAAGACTTGAGCGATGGGGAAACTATCTCGCAATTGTATGGCAACATGCATCTGAGTTCTCATAACTCAACCACGATCATTATTCAGATTCACGCAACATCGATCCCCAACCGGACCTACGTCTAGGCCAAGGCTTGGTTCACGCATGTCCGTATGATTCGACTTTCGCGGTGGATATCCGGTTCCCCTATGGGAATCTAACCCACTTTTAAGAACCATCACCCGTATGGGACTCTAACCCACCTAGGGTATCTTTCACCGTATGGGACTCTAACCCACATAGGTGTCCACCTTTCCCCCATGTCCGCCATGGTTGGGGATCAAACCCAATTGAGGCTCGAATCATTGGTCCCACATCCCAATGCTTACTCATCTAAGCATACCACAAGAGATGTGTACCACCACAGAAAAACCAACATTCTGAATACATGATCGGTTCCATAATCATTGGTTCCATGAACCATAACAAAGTTCGGTTCCACAAATCATTGGTTCCATGAACCATAACAGAATTCATTAATCACAGGTGACTTCATTCACCACAATACACAAATAATAACATGGCATGTTCCATACAATGCGTCTCATTCTCAATCATGGCAACAATTCGTCCACGACCTCACGTAAGCGTCGTACGAATGAATACCGTATTCTCATGCATATCACACATGTTCCATAACCTAGATTATATTTCTAAGTTATTAATCAAATTATTCTTCTAGGTTTCCTCACTCATCTTTGTAAGGTTTTTAATCATGTTATTTCACCTTCCACATAACAACAATATTTAATTTTCATCATGATAAAGTTCATGGCATTTATAAATCACATAATATTTTATAACATGGAACAATAATAATAGCCCTTTACGTTATCTTTCTAACGCATCCGGCCGTGTCCAAAACGGAGTTACACCACTCAATTAATTCATTAATCTATCTTAATCAAGATTTAGATTAATATTTATTCATTGCATAAGTATTCAACAACAACCTCTCTAGCCTAGTGGTAAGGCATGTACAGTTTCAAGGAGTGTCGCATCCGCGAAAAACAACCGGCGGGCTGAAACAAAAACAACACAGAGCCGCCACCGTGCGTTATTTATCCCAAAAGAGGGAAAGGAAACGCTCAGAGTAAACCTGGAAAAAGCATGGTCTCGCGACCAAAGAGATGGGATCGGGAGTCAGTTACGCAAGGGGAAGGTATTAGCACCCCTCACGTCCGTCGTACTCGACGGGATCCACGCTCTAAAAGAAAGAATAGGTTGCTAAACAAACATCACACACACACACCGAAGACAACACAGGTGGGGGAAAAGAGGAGAGGGCTCGCTAGGACATCGCGTCCTATGCCTACGTATCTCGTCTGGAACGAGAATCAGAGCTGCCGTAGTTCGGCTCACGCACGCCAAACAAGACACACACAAACACAGGCAAACATGGAACCCGAATACCAATCGCTGGACTTACATCGGCTTCCGTACCAAACAAACACAATCAGGATACGGACAGCCAATCGCTGGGCTTACATCCATATCCTGACACATAAGAGGGATTAACAAGCAAACACACACAAAAAGAAAAAAAAAGTGCTCGGAGAGACCTCGCACGGTCTCCTGCCTACGTACCTCATCTGGTATGAGGATCAGGGCGACGTAGTTCCCCTGAACGGGAAAGAAATTCTAGCCAGAAACCAAGGGGAGACACACTACTAGGGAGTTGTACTCGAGCCTAGTGTTATCATGCATCATTGCCCTAGGTTATGGTTTCTATCTACTTGCACAACAGCAAGCTAATCCTAACCAGGAAAAACAAGCATGCAAGCATCAATCAAAATAAAACAAACATTTCACATAGCACACACTATATCCAGTCAAGTGAGGCTCAAACAAGGGTGGACTGCCGAGGCAAGTCAACTGTACAGGGTAGTGTTCGCTCTTAACCCTGACATTGAGAGTTAGGGTGAAGCAGATGAAAGGTGAATGAAGATTAGACTTCACAGCTCTTATCCCTGGCCAGGGAGAGCTTCAGACAAAGGAGCGTGAGTCCAGAAAGGAGGGACCCTTCTACGCTCAAGACTCTGACTCGATTGTGCAACAGCACAAGATCTTGGGTTAATGTCCCAATGCATCAACACAGTGGTGTGAGCAGAGGGACGACTCAACGGAATAGCGGGAGATAGATTGCATATCTCTCTTATCCGCCAATTGCCTCATAGAGGTCTTTACCTGCTTGGGGACAAAGTTAAACAATCACAAACATCGCCTCTTAAGGAGGACTTCAGACAGTTGCCTGGCCAAGTAACAGGCCAGGTCTTCCAGACTACATGGAGACAAGAGAGTCTACCTCAATTGGTTTATACAACCAAGCAGCAGCACAGCAAGTTCTTAAAGAACTAAAGCGACTATGGTACCTGGAATCAATCAAGTACAGTCAGTATACCAGACAAACCAACATTAAACAACAAAAGTCAAACAGTTAATCTGTACAATCAATCAATGCAATGTGCAAAGCACAATCAACTCAATTGAGTCAAGCATCCTACAAAACATACAATGTTAGTTTACAACAAGCAACCAAACTCAATTTAATCAACTTGCATTTTCCTCCTTAAGGCCTTTGCATCTCAACCTGAAAATCCAAACCAAACATGAGAAACAAGACCACTAGGCCAAGCCTAGGGTCCAAAGGAGATGAAAAAATCAAAACAGCAAGTGAAACTTATCCAAAATCACAATTAATCAATTTAGAGACAAATGCAATTGGTCCCATGCTCATATCCATCACCATTATCATTTCATGCACAAAATAGCATCAAACATGCAATTTGCAACTTCAAAAGACCAAACAGAAAGATCTCAATCAAAAGCATACCAAAACAATTCAATTAATTCCACAAAAATTCAAGTCTAAACAGAACACATTCAATGGATAGCATGTCAAATTTCAGCTCAATTGGACAAAAGGAAGTAGGTCAATGAAAATCAAGAAGTTCAGACAAGTTCAAGCAAGCCAACACATGGTATCCAAACAAGTATCAACTTCCATAAATCATAAAACAGTGACACAACAAGATAAATGAATGGGAGTAAAGCCAAAATGACCTATAATGTGTCTAGAATGCTCATACCAAATTTCACACTCATACAATCAATGACCAGAATTTCACAAATCAAATGGTAACATGTGTCACAAACAATCAACAAAATGACCAAACAGAGGGAAAAATTCCAATCAAATAGGAAATGCCATCAATAAATCTAGAAAAATTCACATGTCATCTCAACATACATATGTTCATTCATGCAAAAAATTAGCTCAATCCAACGTCCCTAGGCAAGGCAAATAAAATCATGAAATTCATCAAGCTTGGTGTGACACAAATTGTCACACCTCTATTCAAAAATTCATATCTCAACATCCAGGGATCCAAAAATTGCAAACCACATATCAAAATCACCATCCAAGAGTCCAGAATAAGCACAAAAAATTTCATGAATTTATTTGGAAACATCATCATTTCATGAGTGAAAAGGCAAGACATGTACAAATTGCATACATCCAATCAAACCCTAGGCAATTTTAATTTTCCACATGTGCACAAAAATCACAAAAATCACCATTAAAATCTACACATCATAAGGAGCATGGTGAAAAAAACCTCACAAATTTTGGATAAAAAGTGAGTTAGTTATGAATTTCTAAAGATCATGTAATCAAAAATGAAATTGAAATGAAAAAAGAAAATGAAATAATGAAAATAATTGGAATAATGGCATTTTTGTAATATTTAAATGCCTGACCAAAACGGCGTCGTATCATTAATGCGTTGGCACGCTGTGAGAGGCTGGAGGTAGCGGGAAACAGAAGTTCAAACAAGGCCACGAAATTGGAAGATCAAACGCGTGTTTCATAGTGTTCTTGAACAAGAACACTTCCAGAAATTCCAGAAAATGATGAACATCAAATCTCAACCAAAATCTACAAACTCTATATCAAAAGAACCGTCTCAACTAGCACATCACGAATATGTAACTTGTTTCTCCTAATTCTCAACACAAAGCAAATCGAACGAAAAAAGAAAACACATTCAAACTTCAAACTCAGATTTCTCTCACTACACTTAACCAAATCACAAACTACAAGCAGCATGTTGATCTACATTGAATGATCTTCAAAAGCCATATAATAATTCACACAATGAGAGAATTCGAAAAATCACCTTATGGAGATGGCAGACCTTGATGCTCGTGTTTCCAAGCTCGAAAAGGTGAAACAGATGATGCTTAAGCATGAGGAAGTTGAATGGAGTGATTAGGCTAGCTCGAAACAGCACCAATTGCAAGAATCTTCAAAACTCCATTGATGAGCAAGCTTCCAACAGTTGCAATTCTTGAAGATTTGGCCACGAATTTTGCAAAACAGTTACTCACAATCACTTGTAGAGCATGGATCCACGAAGAATCAACCAAAATGATGAAGAATTGATGCAAAAATGTGAAAAAAAGTGATGAAGTTTTGAGAGAATTTGAGAGGTTTTGATGAAAAAGTTTGTTGCAATCTTGGAGAATGTGATTATGATTACCAATTCTGTTACAGTTAAGGCTTTATACCAATGCCTAATCAACTTGCTAATCACAATTAACAAAATTGGATGAATTAGTGTTAATGTGGTTTTAAGTGAAAGTCCAAAAATGACCTTTTCAAATTGGCAATGTAACAATACCATGACAGTCCCAACAAGTCATATTTGCTATTTGGAGTGTGTTGGAAGTGGTTTCATATGCATAGGCCTTGTAAATCTCAAATTCACATGTTCACACCAAAAATTCAAAAGAAGTCACTTGAAAAATGACTTTTTGCCTTGACCATTTTTGATGAATTTTGATTATGCATCATGAAAGTACATGTGAAATGGGGTATGCTCAAAGAAAGATCACCCAAATTGGACATTCCATGTGAAAGTTATGCCACTTTGAATTTAGGCATTTTTGGAAAATGATTGGACCATAACTTGTCAACCATACATGAGAAATTCAAGTTCTTGGACTTTTTAGAAAGGTGAGAGCAAGATCTACAACTTTCATGTTGAACAAAATTTCATTTGAAGCATTTTTGGACATGTAATTTTGTGGTGAAAAACTTTCCATTTTTGGAAACTTTCATTACAAGTCACTTTCCATTTTTGGCAACTTTTTCCTGACTTTATTTTCTTCATTCTTGATGTTTGAAATGCCAAATGAAACTTGTTTCAACATGAATGAAGTGTATCCAACTCTCTCCCACCTCCAAATCCATCAATCAAGCACAGTTGACCACAGTTGACTTTTCTGATTGATAGATGAATTTGGTCATGCACTGATCAAGTTGAGCCTCAAACTCCTGATGAAATGGCTCAAGGATGATACCCTAGCCTCCATAAACTCAATATAGTCACATGATGATCCCCATATCCATTGTAGACCCCATCTCCTTGCCATGCCCTGATTGGCCCAATGCAACTGATTAGGGTTGACAAGTGGTCAAAACCCTAATCTCAAGGTGCCTGATCAATCTCTTGAATCTTCTGGATAATAACAAAACCATGATGATGATGATGTATCATTTCAACCAAGATGAAGACCAATCTCCTTGAGAAATCATGAAACCCTAATTTGAATCACACACCCTCAGATGGCTAATGATCCAGTCCATTCAATCAATGAAACCCTCAGCTTGAATCCCAACCTCTTATCTTCTGACCAAGACTTTTGAGGGATGACTTGCACAATGTAACCACATGATATTCAAATATGCAATGCCTAATGACCTAAGAAATGCAATGTAATATGTTAAGCTAGTCCCCAGAGAGGAGGGCAAATTTTGAGGTGTTACAGCTGCCCCTATTCAATCCACTGTGAACCTGTCGATATGAATAGCCTCGGCTTTTAGATGATCAGGACGAAGAGTGAATGAATACCAAGAACAGACGAACAATTTGCGCTCTGATGGGAAAATAATTAACAGTGCCTGTCAGAATCGGCAAAGAACAATCTTGAAGAAAAATCCGTCTGGAATGGAGAAAGTCGGCCTGATCACCGAAACAGCATGTCGACCTGGATACCAAAATAAATGGTAGCACAGGGACAACCATGGCCTGAACACCACACATCCGCTGGGGATTATTATCTCTTTTCGATTTTCTTGAACCCCGAAATTTTCTTTTCGAACTGATAATCTTTTTCTTTTTCTTGAACCCCGAAATTTTCTTAGCGCCAATGATCCCGGATCATTGCATTTGAACCCCGTTCTCCTGTTTGCCAAAATAATGAACCCCATTCTCCAGAAAACACCTCGTGTCTCCTTTTCTCCATTTGAACCCCAGTCGCCTGACGATAACTCGCGATCACCATTGTGAACCCCATTCTCCAGAAAACACCTCGTGTCTCCTTTTCTCCGTTTGAACCCCGCTCTCTAGAAAATGCCTCAACATTTCCCTTTCTCCATTTGAACCCCGTTCTCCCATCTTGTGATAATTCCGCTGGCAACGTCGGAAATAACACCAAACACCACTCTGAGGGCGACATATCAGAGGGTACACCTTCACAAAAGGAAGGTAACATGTGCATCTCTTCCTCCGAAGACACCCATAACGACTTCCATTGGCATCCGCCAAAGTCTAAGGTGACACATGAACAGAAGATAATCCCGAGGACCTCATCCTGTATATTAATCTTCAACTCCAATCTCCATTTGGACCCCAATCTCCAGAAAATGTCTCAACACTTCCTTTTCTCCATTTGAACCCCGATAGTCGCGCTGATCGCGTAATAATCCCATCTCTGTCCGACGGAAAATTTTCCTCCAGTATCGCACTACTGGGGAACATTGCTGATCTGACATCATGATGCTAAACTCCTCAGAGTAACATCTTCACCATCCGACGAAACCAAAACCTCAAGCGGTAACCACGGCTTGAATTGCGCTGATCGCATAACACTCCCATCTCTGTCCGACGGGAAAGCTTCCTCCAGTATCGCACTACTGGGGAAGTACTGTTGATAAAAAATCATGATGCTGAACTCCTCGGAGTAACACCTTCACTTGCTGGCAAACACCTCTCAAACAGTAATCACGGTCTGAGACTAACTCATGCTTGCAATATGATGCATGATTGATTTTTTCTGCGTAATGCTCCACAATAATGGAAATGCTACGCGATTTATTATGCAATATGCCATGCTATTTTTTCATGATGCATGTATATAAAAAAAAGCATCCCCCTCAAGGGACTCTTTTGAGGAGCTCGAGACATTCGGCTGAGGAACTCGTCAACACTCCGATTCCGCCCTGCTGGGGAATAGCACTGCTGCTGGGAATAGGCATCCCTTGCTGGGGATAAACTTCCTTTACACCCGGTCCGCTTGGGAAATTGCTGGGGAAGATCCACCACTGCACTCTGTGGGGGATACAACTGTCTTTGACTCGTTGGGGATATAAATCCCGACTCTGCTCTGGGAAACCCTCACACAGATACTTCCGCTGGGGAAAACGCAACCTTCAGGCCTGGCGACTGGGGAAGCATCGATCTGAAACCTGCTGGGGATAACCATCCTGACCCTGCTAGGAAACCACCGACCTGGGGATCTGCTGGGGTTTTGGTCCTTCTGACTCTGCTTGGGGATATACATCCCGACTCGTCTGGACCTTTTCTGCTCCATCATCTTGTATTCCAAACCGCTCCGTACTCAACGGAAAGCGAACTCCTGGGACTTATACAGACTTTTCAATTTTCCGACTTTGAAGAGTCTTCTTGATTAATTCCAAGGATCGTCGTACGTCTCACCGTCGTCTTTTCGTCATTCTCGTTCATTCATCCCTGATTGGACTCCATGGGGATTTGTTTTGTCAAAAGCTTCCACATCACAACCTGCAAGTGAGTGAAAATACCTAACAGTTCCTGCAAAAGAGATCGTTAGATAAAACCATGCCCCAGGCGTGTCAAGATTTCAACACTTGAGTCACTCAACCTTCCGGATAAGATTTCAAGTTTTCAATCTTATAAACATGCATTGGAAGGGACCTGTATGTCTTAAAATGCAAAGATTCTGTATCAAAATAATCGGATGTTTTTGCAATCAAAGCAGTAATGAAAAACAAAAACAAAATTATTTGACTGAATATGCATTTTATTGATTGAAAAAGTGTGGCTCAAATTGAGCAATACAAAGGAAGCAATTCCTGAAAAGAGGTAATTATGCACAAAAGGAAAAAATCTATCCTAATGGCAATGTGAAACCCGTAATCTCATCGAGTTCCAACTCGGTTACACCCCATATGTCCTCAGACTCTCCGTGCTTTCTGCCTTCTGAACAAGACGTTTCTGATTGATCCCTACCGGGTACTATCCATGTGCCTTAACCAAAGCACAAACGATCATGCCAGACGCAGTTGTTCGTTTCAATTCCTCTTTTGCCTGGACCGCCCTTTCGGGTTTTCAGTCCACCGGGATACCCATTTTTGCCCAAGTCGCCTTTTCAGGTTTTCGACTTGCCGGGTGTACAGTTTTTTTCATTTATATCCCTAATTTTTGCCCGAACCATTCTTTCTGTTTTTTTGGTTCGCCGGGATGCCCATTTTTGCCTGGACTATTTTATTCTTTTCGTCCAGCGGGTCTTTTTATACGAAGTATTTTTTAACTGCGTCCGCATTCACAGGGGATGGAAAATCTTCGTCATTCGTGGTCGTGAACAACAAGGCTCCACCAGAGAAAACCTTCTTGACCACGAACGGACCTTCATAATTGGGTGTCCATTTACCCCTTCGATCTTTTTGAGAAGGAAGGATCCTTTTCAGCACCATATCACCCACGTGATATACCCGAGGTCGCACCTTTCTGTCGAAAGCACGCTTCATCCGTTGCTGGTACAACTGCCCATGACAGATGGCTGCCAGCCTCTTTTTCTCAATCAGGCTTAACTCTTCGTGCCGGGTCCTTACCCATTCAGCCTCTTGCAATTTCACGTCCATCAGGACTCTCAAAGAGGGAATTTGAACCTCAACCGGTAGCACGGCTTCCATCCCATATACCAACGAGAAAGGAGTTGCCCCAGTAGATGTGCGCACCGACGTTCGATACCCAGGATACCAGCTTCATACTTGCCGCATTGTTGGCGCGTTCAAATGCTAACCTGGAAACGAAGGGAACATGGGATCCCTTTGGCGTAACCAAAGCAGTGCTAACTCCTTCACATTAACCCCATCAGACATCAGAATCCGTTCGGATTCGGGGTCAGGCCCCTCCTCCAGGATCGGTTACTCTCAATCTTTCGATCAGAGTACCACGAGATGTCCTCATCAGGGAATTCAAACTTCATCGGTTGACAATCCTCAATGGATTGTTGGGCGAAGTAATCAGGCCATACACTCCCCTCGATTGCTTTCTGAGAGTATCACAACTCAGTCAACCTTCTTTTGCACTCTCACAACCCGTCCGGTCAATGCTGGCTTCTCAAACACATACTTGATCGGATCCATCTTGGACATCCACAAAGTGGCATGAACCAGCATATACTGTCTCAGTCGGCGAGCAGCCTATGCCAAAGTACATCAAGTTTTCTCGAACAGTGAATGTATTGTTTCACCGTCGATAAACTTTTTGCTAAGGTAAATTGCATGCTCTTTTCGACAAGACTCGTCATGCTGACCCAATACACCTCGCAGACCCCTCGAGGGCCGTTAAGTACCAGATTAACAATTGCTCCTTGAATCAAAGGTTCCTGCAACTTACTCTTTCATTTTTCAATGCCCTTTGGCAATCATTATTTCACCTGACCGTTTGATCTCTTTTTTTTTCAGCTTGAATGGGTTCACACATGGCTATTAGGTGAGATGTGAACCATGACATGTAGTTCAATCTACCTAATAGACCACAAACCTCCTTTTTTTTGTTCTTGGTTCAGGCATTTCTCTTTTCTTTTCTTTTTTTTTTTTTTTTTTTTTCCAGCAGGATCAACCTCGATTCCTCTCTTACTTACAATAAACCCCCAACGGCTTACCGGCCCGCACTCTGATAGTGGACTTATTTGAATTCAACCTCCGTTTGAATTGTCTCAAAGTTCACTCAGCTTGGTTAGATCTGCCAGATGCCCCTCTTCTGTCTGGGACTTTGCTATCATGTCATCAACATAGCATTCAATTTCATGATGAATCATATCATGAAACAAAGTCACCATGGCTCTCTGATAAGTAGCACTGGCGTTCTGCTTCTCTAGAGGACAGTCTTCCCTCCATGGTATCTTGCGCACAACGACGTCGATATCCGACCCTGGCATTTCCTGACACGACCAGGCGAAGGTATCCACATGCTCTTTCAACAAGGCTACCACTCTGCTCTCGACTCGCCTCTGAAATGGCCCCAATTTCACTTCCCTTTTGACCTCGGCGGTATACCGGCTAACGATCTCAACTCGCTTCACGTGCGGCTGAATCACCTTCTCCTCTTGTTTCAACAACCTGGCTAATTCCAGCAGATCACAATCTTCTTCGCCTTCTTCTTCGGCATGATAGATCGGATTATCGAAGTCATATGAGGTGTAACCAAATTGTTGCCAACGAGATCCGGAGAATTATTTTTGAATTAGGAACGAGACAAATCAAAAAAAGAAAATGAAAACAAACATTGCCATTTTTACTTGTTTTTAAAACTGCAAAAATAAATGAAAAACAGGGAACACCGCTTTTAATTGAAAAACATCCATTTATTTATGATGCAAAATGTTGCAAAATGAAACATGAGGTGGCCCTTACAATGGACCAATACGTTTCGGGCAAAACGTATGGCTTTCATGCAAATAAAACTGAAAAACAGAAATTATTACTCTTCCGGATGAGTGACAGTGATGATCTTTTTAGGCCTTCCAGTTCTGGATTCCCATCCCTGGTGCGCACGGCTTTATCCAACCATCAAATTCGCAGTCACTGTCAGTCTCTTCACCTACTGCGACAACGTGATCCGAATCTTCAGCAATTGCACTCACCATCGCCTGACCATGCGCCGGCATGGGATTAGCATTAACATTCGGTGACGGTGCAAAATTGATGGCCTTGGAATCTACCAAATCCTGAACAACATGCTTGAATGCTCTACAGCCCTCAATGTTATGCCCTGGTGTACCCGAATGGAATTCACACTTGGCGTTCTCATCATAGTTGGGAGGCCTTTGATCTGATCTCATCGGAACCATCGTCCTCGGCTGAACCAACCCAAGATCCATCAGCTTCTTGAACAGAACAGCATACGTCACGGGTGGCCTATCAAAATGGAGATCAATCCCTTTTCCTCTCACTTGATACCCGACTCTCTGTTGAGGTGGCTGACGTTGCTGTCGTACTGACTGACCGTGTCCTCTCTGGGCATACACAGCACTCGATTCAACCTCATTCTTCCTTTGGCCGTTACCGAAGGGCTTCTTCGATCCTGACGACGAGGCATTACCACCCTGGATCTTCCCCATTCTTAGCCAACTTTCAATTCTCTCCCCAGCCACCACAATGACAGCAAAGTTAGTGACGGGACAACCCACCATTCTTTCAGCAAATGCCCCCTGCAGGGTACCCATGAAGAGATCAGACATCTCTCTGTCCACCAGTGGAGGTTGCACTCTGGCAGCCAACTCCCTCCACCTCTGAGCGTATTCTTTAAACCCCTCGTTATCCTTCTGAGACATACCCTGCAGCTGGGTACGACTCGGAGCCATATCAGCATTGAACTGATATTGTTTAAAGAAGGCATCGCCAAGATCTTGCCAGCTCTTGATATCAAAAGATTTCAGCTTGGTATACCATTCCAAGGATCCTCCAGACAGACTGTCTTGGAAGAAGTACATCCAAAGCTTTTGATCTGTAGTGTATGCAGAGATCTTGCGGACAAAGGCTTGAAGGTGAGTCTCCGGGCAGGAACTCCCATTATACTTATCAAATGCGGGCGCCTTGAACTTCTGTGGGATCACAATCCCCTCGACTAACCCCATGTTTGACATGTTTACCACACCGGGAGTGGCATAACTTTCAAGAGCTCTGATCTTTTCTGCCAGCAGTTGGATCTCCTTGTTCTGCGGTTGGGCACCATATTGACCGAATGGTTCGTTGTGCATGGAGAACTGATCAGCCTCTCGGTCTTCCTCTCTGTCATCGTCAACCCCAAAGAATGGAGGAAACGGGCTATCCTTCAGATTAGGACCCATCGGACCAGGTTGACCCCCTATAGCAGTGCCAAAACCACCAGCATTATTATTTACCATATCCACAGTCGTTCTCTTACCACCGTCTCGAGAACCACCCAACCTCTGGTTGGAGACACCATCCAGGTTCACACCACTATTTGCCGCTGAAGCCCGCTCGAGCTTCTCAACCTTGTCAGCTAGAGCCTTCTGACCAACTGCAAAACCTTGCATGATGTTGATCAGCTCGGTCATCTTGTCCTTCAGCTCAAGAATATCGGTGTTTGGGAGTTCCATCAGTCTGGGAGTATTGCGTCGCGTGAAGTATCTGTGAGGGCGTGTTGAGTGCAAAGGTACAACTCTACGAGCACGAGCAATGATTCCTGCAGCAATCAAGCACGTTAGAACCTGACATCTGCAAAACAGCAAACAGGTTAATATGCATGAATGCAACGTCTATCCATACGAGGAAGCTCCTGTCTTTTGATCCTGGTTTCATCGAGACAGATAATATTTTGACATCCACATTTTGTATTTCAAGATGTCTCTCAACCAGATTCTCAATCAATAATACTCCCCATATGGCTAGACGTAATTTAGGTGCAGATGAATGCAAAACGGGAATGATGCAGATGTATGAATGCATTGCATTGCCATCCTCCAAGTCCTCTGATCATCTGTTGCTCTGAATCACAGCCCTGACCTCTGAACCGATCACAACCATCTGAAGGAAAATGTAACCACAAATCCAACTCAAGGGTTCCGAAATAAACGGAAGACAGATACATCATCATCATCACCAAACAATCTCTGAGCAGATACCCATAACCATTTCTGAATCGGCCCGGGGAATCCTGAAAAAACGGATCCCCACTGATAAATAACACGGACAACACTCCGGCGTCTCGGAAATAAACGGCCATAAATCCGACTTATAAATAGGACTCTGATCCACGGAACCATTAGTCACCATCAAAGTCACCATCTGAACATGCATCTGAAAGAATCACCCTCCCCTCACAGGTAAATTCTAATCAGGTCATCCTAAGGCGGATAATAGTCTCGACAATCGGGCAAAGATACTCAATGGGTTTGCCCTTTCGGGTGTGCCATTGTAGCTCTCCTGAGATCGTCTAAACCAAAGATCCGGGAAATGATCGGTCACCAGAGTCAATAGTTCAGATGAAGTGACACAACCAAAGTGGATACTCCACAAAGGGAGGGCACTATCAAATGAACCTCGTCCGGCCTGTGGTATGTCACGTTGCAACAATATGCTGATAAAGCAAATGAGGAACGTGAGACCACACTAATCCTAGGTGTATACTCGGGCCTGGGTTTTAGCCCCACTCAGAACACCCACCCCAAACAGAGGAACCACCTGTACAGAGGACAGCAGAATGATAGTATGATGCATGCAAATATTTATGCAAATATATACACAATCAAAATAATAAATGCAATAAATAAAGCGGCACAAGCAACCTAAACTATCCTAGAACGCTAGGAGAGACTCGCTTAGGGAAGATGGATCAGCAATAGGTCAACTTCTAAATCCCCAGCAGAGTCGCCAGCTGTCGCATCCGCGAAAAACAACCGGCGGGCTGAAACAAAAACAACACAGAGCCGCCACCGTGCGTTATTTATCCCAAAAGAGGGAAAGGAAACGCTCAGAGTAAACCTGGAAAAAGCATGGTCTCGCGACCAAAGAGATGGGATCGGGAGTCAGTTACGCAAGGGGAAGGTATTAGCACCCCTCACGTCCGTCGTACTCGACGGGATCCACGCTCTAAAAGAAAGAATAGGTTGCTAAACAAACATCACACACACACACCGAAGACAACACAGGTGGGGGAAAAGAGGAGAGGGCTCGCTAGGACATCGCGTCCTATGCCTACGTATCTCGTCTGGAACGAGAATCAGAGCTGCCGTAGTTCGGCTCACGCATGCCAAACAAGACACACACAAACACAGGCAAACATGGAACCCGAATGCCAATCGCTGGACTTACATCGGCTTCCGTACCAAATAAACACAATCAGGATACAGACAGCCAATCGCTGGGCTTACATCCATATCCTGACACACAAGAGGGATTAACAAGCAAACACACACAAAAAGAAAAAAAAGTGCCCGGAGAGACCTCGCACGGTCTCCTGCCTACGTACCTCATCTGGTATGAGGATCAGGGCGACGTAGTTCCCCTGAACGGGAAAGAAATTCTAGCCAGAAACCAAGGGGAGACACACTACTAGGGAGCTGTACTCGAGCCTAGTGTTATCATGCATCATTGCCCTAGGTTATGGTTTCTATCTACTTGCACAACAGCAAGCTAATCCTAACCAGGAAAAACAAGCATGCAAGCATCAATCAAAATAAAACAAACGTTTCACATAGCACACACTATATCCAGTCAAGTGAGGCTCAAACAAGGGTGGACTGCCGAGGCAAGTCAACTGTACAGGGTAGTGTTCGCTCTTAACCCAGACATTGAGAGTCAGGGTGAAGCAGATGAAAGGTGAATGAAGATTAGACTTCACAGCTCTTATCCCTGGCCAGGGAGAGCTTCAGACAAAGGAGCGTGGGTCCAGAAAGGAGGGACCCTTCTACGCTCAAGACTCTGACTCGATTGTGCAACAGCACAAGATCTTGGGTTAATGTCCCAATGCATCAACACAGTGGTGTGAGCAGAGGGACGACTCAACGGAATAGCGGGAGATAGATTGCATATCTCTCTTATCCGCCAATTGCCTCATAGAGGTCTTTACCTGCTTGGGGACAAAGTTAAACAATCACAAACATCGCCTCTTAAGGAGGACTTCAGACAGTTGCCTGGCCAAGTAACAGGCCAGGTCTTCCAGACTACATGGAGACAAGAGAGTCTACCTCAATTGGTTTATACAACCAAGCAGCAGCACAGCAAGTTCTTAAAGAACTAAAGCGACTATGGTACCTGGAATCAATCAAGTACAGTCAGTATACCAGACAAACCAACATTAAACAACAAAAGTCAAACAGTTAATCTGTACAATCAATCAATGCAATGTGCAAAGCACAATCAACTCAATTGAGTCAAGCATCCTACAAAACATACAATGTTAGTTTACAACAAGCAACCAAACTCAATTTAATCAACTTGCATTTTCCTCCTTAAGGCCTTTGCATCTCAACCTGAAAATCCAAACCAAACATGAGAAACAAGACCACTAGGCCAAGCCTAGGGTCCAAAGGAGATGAAAAAATCAAAACAGCAAGTGAAACTTATCCAAAATCACAATTAATCAATTTAGAGACAAATGCAATTGGTCCCATGCTCATATCCATCACCATTATCATTTCATGCACAAAATAGCATCAAACATGCAATTTGCAACTTCAAAAGACCAAACAGAAAGATCTCAATCAAAAGCATACCAAAACAATTCAATTAATTCCACAAAAATTCAAGTCTAAACAGAACACATTCAATGGATAGCATGTCAAATTTCAGCTCAATTGGACAAAAGGAAGTAGGTCAATGAAAATCAAGAAGTTCAGACAAGTCAAGCAAGCCAACACATGGTATCCAAACAAGTATCAACTTCCATAAATCATAAAACAGTGACACAACAAGATAAATGAATGGGAGTAAAGCCAAAATGACCTATAATGTGTCTAGAATGCTCATACCAAATTTCACACTCATACAATCAATGACCAGAATTTCACAAATCAAATGGTAACATGTGTCACAAACAATCAACAAAATGACCAAACAGAGGGAAAAATTCCAATAAAATAGGAAATGCCATCAATAAATCCAGAAAAATTCACATGTCATCTCAACATACATATGTTCATTCATGCAAAAAATTATCTCAATCCAACATCCCTAGGCAAGGCAAATAAAATCATGAAATTCATCAAGCTTGGTGTGACACAAATTGTCACACCTCTATTCAAAAATTCATATCTCAACATCCAGGGATCCAAAAATTGCAAACCACATATCAAAATCACCATCCAAGAGTCCAGAATAAGCACAAAAACTTTCATGAATTTATTTGGAAACATCATCATTTCATGAGTGAAAAGGCAAGACATGTACAAATTGCATACATCCAATCAAACCCTAGGCAATTTTAATTTTCCACATGTGCACAAAAATCACAAAAATCACCATTAAAATCTACACATCATAAGGAGCATGGTGAAAAAAACCTCACAAATTTTGGATAAAAAGTGAGTTAGTTATGAATTTCTAAAGATCATGTAATCAAAAATGAAATTGAAATGAAAAAAGAAAATGAAATAATGAAAATAATTGGAATAATGGCATTTTTGTAATATTTAAACGCCTGACCAAAACGGCGTCGTATCATTAATGCGTTGGCACGCTGTGAGAGGCTGGAGGTAGCGGGAAACAGAAGTTCAAACAAGGCCACGAAATTGGAAGATCAAACGCGTGTTTCATAGTGTTCTTGAACAAGAACACTTCCAGAAATTCCAGAAAATGATGAACATCAAATCTCAACCAAAATCTACAAACTCTATATCAAAAGAACCGTCTCAACTAGCACATCACGAATATGTAACTTGTTTCTCCTAATTCTCAACACACAAAGCAAATCGAACGAAAAAAGAAAACACATTCAAACTTCAAACTCAGATTTCTCTCACTACACTTAACCAAATCACAAACTACAAGCAGCATGTTGATCTACATTGAATGATCTTCAAAAGCCATATAATAATTCACACAATGAGAGAATTCGAAAAATCACCTTATGGAGATGGCAGACCTTGATGCTCGTGTTTCCAAGCTCGAAAAGGTGAAACAGATGATGCTTAAGCATGAGGAAGTTGAATGGAGTGATTAGGCTAGCTCGAAACAGCACCAATTGCAAGAATCTTCAAAACTCCATTGATGAGCAAGCTTCCAACAGTTGCAATTCTTGAAGATTTGGCCACGAATTTTGCAAAACAGTTACTCACAATCACTTGTAGAGCATGGATCCACGAAGAATCAACCAAAATGATGAAGAATTGATGCAAAAATGTGAAAAAAAGTGATGAAGTTTTGAGAGAATTTGAGAGGTTTTGATGAAAAAGTTTGTTGCAATCTTGGAGAATGTGATTATGATTACCAATTTTGTTACAGTTAAGGCTTTATACCAATGCCTAATCAACTTGCTAATCACAATTAACAAAATTGGATGAATTAGTGTTAATGTGGTTTTAAGTGAAAGTCCAAAAATGACCTTTTCAAATTGGCAATGTAACAATACCATGACAGTCCTAACAAGTCATATTTGCTATTTGGAGTGTGTTGTAAGTGGTTTCATATGCATAGGCCTTGTAAATCTCAAATTCACATGTTCACACCAAAAATTCAAAAGAAGTCACTTGAAAAATGACTTTTTGCCTTGACCATTTTTGATAAATTTTGATTATGCATCATGAAAGTACATGTGAAATGGGGTATGCTCAAAGAAAGATCACCCAAATTGGACATTCCATGTGAAAGTTATGCCACTTTGAATTTAGGCATTTTTGAAAAATGATTGGACCATAACTTGTCAACCATACATGAGAAATTCAAGTTCTTGGACTTTTTAGAAAGGTGAGAGCAAGATCTACAACTTTCATGTTGAACAAAATTTCATTTGAAGCATTTTTGGACATGTAATTTTGTGGTGAAAAACTTTCCATTTTTGGAAACTTTCATTACAAGTCACTTTCCATTTTTGGCAACTTTTTCCTGACTTTATTTTCTTCATTCTTGATGTTTGAAATGCCAAATGAAACTTGTTTCAACATGAATGAAGTGTATCCAACTCTCTCCCACCTCCAAATCCATCAATCAAGCACAGTTGACCACAGTTGACTTTTCTGATTGATAGATGAATTTGGCCATGCACTGATCAAGTTGAGCCTCAAACTCCTGATGAAATGGCTCAAGGATGATACCCTAGCCTCCATAAACTCAATATAGTCACATGATGATCCCCATATCCATTGTAGACCCCATCTCCTTGCCATGCCCTGATTGGCCCAATGCAACTGATTAGGGTTGACAAGTGGTCAAAACCCTAATCTCAAGGTGCCTGATCAATCTCTTGAATCTTCTGGATAATAACAAAACCATGATGATGATGATGTATCATTTCAACCAAGATGAAGACCAATCTCCTTGAGAAATCATGAAACCCTAATTTGAATCACACACCCTCAGATGGCTAATGATCCAGTCCATTCAATCAATGAAACCCTCAGCTTGAATCCCAACCTCTTATCTTCTGACCAAGACTTTTGAGGGATGACTTGCACAATGTAACCACATGATATTCAAATATGCAATGCCTAATGACCTAAGAAATGCAATGTAATATGTTAAGCTAGTCCCCAGAGAGGAGGGCAAATTTTGAGGTGTTACAGCTGCCCCTATTCAATCCACTGTGAACCTGTCGATATGAATAGCCTCGGCTTTTATATGATCAGGACGAAGAGTGAATGAATACCAAGAACAGACGAACAATTTGCACTCTGATGGGAAAATAATTAACAGTGCCTGTCAGAATCGGCAAAGAACAATCTTGAAGAAAAATCCGTCTGGAACGGAGAAAGTCGGCCTGATCACCGAAACAGCATGTCGACCTGGATACCAAAATAAATGGTAGCACAGGGACAACCATGGCCTGAACACCACACATCCGCTGGGGATTATTATCTCTTTTCGATTTTCTTGAACCCCGAAATTTTCTTTTCGAACTGATAATCTTTTTCTTTTTCTTGAACCCCGAAATTTTCTTAGCGCCAATGATCCCGGATCATTGCATTTGAACCCCGTTCTCCTGTTTGCCAAAATAATGAACCCCATTCTCCAGAAAACACCTCGTGTCTCCTTTTCTCCATTTGAACCCCAGTCGCCTGACGATAACTCGCGATCACCATTGTGAACCCCATTCTCCAGAAAACACCTCGTGTCTCCTTTTCTCCGTTTGAACCCCGCTCTCCAGAAAATGCCTCAACATTTCCCTTTCTCCATTTGAACCCCGTTCTCCCATCTTGTGATAATTCCGCTGGCAACGTCGGAAATAACACCAAACACCACTCTGAGGGCGACATATCAGAGGGTACACCTTCACAAAAGGAAGGTAACATGTGCATCTCTTCCTCCGAAGACACCCATAACGACTTCCATTGGCATCCGCCAAAGTCTAAGGTGACACATGAACAGAAGATAATCCCGAGGACCTCATCCTGGATATTAATCTTCAACTCCAATCTCCATTTGGACCCCAATCTCCAGAAAATGTCTCAACACTTCCTTTTCTCCATTTGAACCCCGATAGTCGCGCTGATCGCGTAATAATCCCATCTCTGTCCGACGGAAAATTTTCCTCCAGTATCGCACTACTGGGGAACATTGTTGATCTGACATCATGATGCTAAACTCCTCAGAGTAACATCTTCACCATCCGACGAAACCAAAACCTCAAGCGGTAACCACGGCTTGAATTGCGCTGATCGCATAACACTCCCATCTCTGTCCGACGGGAAAGCTTCCTCCAGTATCGCACTACTGGGGAAGTACTGTTGATAAAAAATCATGATGCTGAACTCCTCGGAGTAACACCTTCACTTGCTGGCAAACACCTCTCAAACAGTAATCACGGTCTGAGACTAACTCATGCTTGCAATATGATGCATGATTGATTTTTTCTGCGTAATGCTCCACAATAATGGAAATGCTACGCGATTTATTATGCAATATGCCATGCTATTTTTTCATGATGCATGTATATAAAAAAAAAGCATCCCCCTCAAGGGACTCTTCTGAGGAGCTCGAGACATTCGGCTGAGGAACTCGTCAACACTCCGATTCCGCCCTGCTGGGGAATAGCACTGCTGCTGGGAATAGGCATCCCTTGCTGGGGATAAACTTCCTTTACACCCGGTCCGCTTGGGAAATTGCTGGGGAAGATCCACCACTGCACTCTGTGGGGGATACAACTGTCTTTGACTCGTTGGGGATATAAATCCCGACTCTGCTCTGGGAAACCCTCACACAGATACTTCCGCTGGGGAAAACGCAACCTTCAGGCCTGGCGACTGGGGAAGCATCGATCTGAAACCTGCTGGGGATAACCATCCTGACCCTGCTAGGAAACCACCGACCTGGGGATCTGCTGGGTTTTGGTCCTTCTGACTCTGCTTGGGGATATACATCCCGACTCGTCTGGACCTTTTCTGCTCCATCATCTTGTATTCCAAACCGCTCCGTACTCAACGGAAAGCGAACTCCTGGGACTTATACAGACTTTTCAATTTTCCGACTTTGAAGAGTCTTCTTGATTAATTCCAAGGATCGTCGTACGTCTCACCGTCGTCTTTTCGTCATTCTCGTTCATTCATCCCTGATTGGACTCCATGGGGATTTGTTTTGTCAAAAGCTTCCACATCACAACCTGCAAGTGACTGAAAATACCTAACAGTTCCTGCAAAAGAGATCGTTAGATAAAACCATGCCCCAGGCGTGTCAAGATTTCAACACTTGAGTCACTCAACCTTCCGGATAAGATTTCAAGTTTTCAATCTTATAAACATGCATTGGAAGGGACCTGTATGTCTTAAAATGCAAAGATTCTGTATCAAAATAATCGGATGTTTTTGCAATCAAAGCAGTAATGAAAAACAAAAACAAAATTATTTGAACAAGAACACTTCCAGAAATTCCAGAAAATGATGAACATCAAATCTCAACCAAAATCTACAAACTCTATATCAAAAGAACCGTCTCAACTAGCACATCACGAATATGTAACTTGTTTCTCCTAATTCTCAACACACAAAGCAAATCGAACGAAAAAAGAAAACACATTCAAACTTCAAACTCAGATTTCTCTCACTACACTTAACCAAATCACAAACTACAAGCAGCATGTTGATCTACATTGAATGATCTTCAAAAGCCATATAATAATTCACACAATGAGAGAATTCGAAAAATCACCTTATGGAGATGGCAGACCTTGATGCTCGTGTTTCCAAGCTCGAAAAGGTGAAACAGATGATGCTTAAGCATGAGGAAGTTGAATGGAGTGATTAGGCTAGCTCGAAACAGCACCAATTGCAAGAATCTTCAAAACTCCATTGATGAGCAAGCTTCCAACAGTTGCAATTCTTGAAGATTTGGCCACGAATTTTGCAAAACAGTTACTCACAATCACTTGTAGAGCATGGATCCACGAAGAATCAACCAAAATGATGAAGAATTGATGCAAAAATGTGAAAAAAAGTGATGAAGTTTTGAGAGAATTTGAGAGGTTTTGATGAAAAAGTTTGTTGCAATCTTGGAGAATGTGATTATGATTACCAATTCTGTTACAGTTAAGGCTTTATACCAATGCCTAATCAACTTGCTAATCACAATCAACAAAATTGGATGAATTAGTGTTAATGTGGTTTTAAGTGAAAGTCCAAAAATGACCTTTTCAAATTGGCAATGTAACAATACCATGACAGTCCCAACAAGTCATATTTGCTATTTGGAGTGTGTTGGAAGTGGTTTCATATGCATAGGCCTTGTAAATCTCAAATTCACATGTTCACACCAAAAATTCAAAAGAAGTCACTTGAAAAATGACTTTTTGCCTTGACCATTTTTGATGAATTTTGATTATGCATCATGAAAGTACATGTGAAATGGGGTATGCTCAAAGAAAGATCACCCAAATTGGACATTCCATGTGAAAGTTATGCCACTTTGAATTTAGGCATTTTTGAAAAATGATTGGACCATAACTTGTCAACCATACATGAGAAATTCAAGTTCTTGGACTTTTTAGAAAGGTGAGAGCAAGATCTACAACTTTCATGTTGAACAAAATTTCATTTGAAGCATTTTTGGACATGTAATTTTGTGGTGAAAAACTTTCCATTTTTGGAAACTTTCATTACAAGTCACTTTCCATTTTTGGCAACTTTTTCCTGACTTTATTTTCTTCATTCTTGATGTTTGAAATGCCAAATGAAACTTGTTTCAACATGAATGAAGTGTATCCAACTCTCTCCCACCTCCAAATCCATCAATCAAGCACAGTTGACCACAGTTGACTTTTCTGATTGATAGATGAATTTGGCCATGCACTGATCAAGTTGAGCCTCAAACTCCTGATGAAATGGCTCAAGGATGATACCCTAGCCTCCATAAACTCAATATAGTCACATGATGATCCCCATATCCATTGTAGACCCCATCTCCTTGCCATGCCCTGATTGGCCCAATGTAACTGATTAGGGTTGACAAGTGGTCAAAACCCTAATCTCAAGGTGCCTGATCAATCTCTTGAATCTTCTGGATAATAACAAAACCATGATGATGATGATGTATCATTTCAACCAAGATGAAGACCAATCTCCTTGAGAAATCATGAAACCCTAATTTGAATCACACACCCTCAGATGGCTAATGATCCAGTCCATTCAATCAATGAAACCCTCAGCTTGAATCCCAACCTCTTATCTTCTGACCAAGACTTTTGAGGGATGACTTGCACAATGTAACCACATGATATTCAAATATGCAATGCCTAGTGACCTAAGAAATGCAATGTAATATGTTAAGCTAGTCCCCAGAGAGGAGGGCAAATTTTGAGGTGTTACAGCTGCCCCTATTCAATCCACTGTGAACCTGTCGATATGAATAGCCTCGGCTTTTAGATGATCAGGACGAAGAGTGAATGAATACCAAGAACAGACGAACAATTTGCGCTCTGATGGGAAAATAATTAACAGTGCCTATCAGAATCGGCAAAGAACAATCTTGAAGAAAAATCCGTCTGGAACGGAGAAAGTCGGCCTGATCACCGAAACAGCATGTCGACCTGGATACCAAAATAAATGGTAGCACAGGGACAACCATGGCCTGAACACCACACATCCGCTGGGGATTATTATCTCTTTTCGATTTTCTTGAACCCCGAAATTTTCTTTTCGAACTGATAATCTTTTTCTTTTTCTTGAACCCCGAAATTTTCTTAGCGCCAATGATCCCGGATCATTGCATTTGAACCCCGTTCTCCTGTTTGCCAAAATAATGAACCCCATTCTCCAGAAAACACCTCGTGTCTCCTTTTCTCCATTTGAACCCCAGTCGCCTGACGATAACTCGCGATCACCATTGTGAACCCCATTCTCCAGAAAACACCTCGTGTCTCCTTTTCTCCGTTTGAACCCCGCTCTCCAGAAAATGCCTCAACATTTCCCTTTCTCCATTTGAACCCCGTTCTCCCATCTTGTGATAATTCCGCTGGCAACGTCGGAAATAACACCAAACACCACTCTGAGGGCGACATATCAGAGGGTACACCTTCACAAAAGGAAGGTAACATGT
Source organism: Lathyrus oleraceus (assembly GCF_024323335.1). Lineage (NCBI taxonomy): Eukaryota > Viridiplantae > Streptophyta > Magnoliopsida > Fabales > Fabaceae > Lathyrus > Lathyrus oleraceus. The sequence continues at coordinate 407,430,830 of NC_066582.1, forward strand.
GCATCTCTTCCTCCGAAGACACCCATAACGACTTCCATTGGCATCCGCCAAAGTCTAAGGTGACACATGAACAGAAGATAATCCCGAGGACCTCATCCTGGATATTAATCTTCAACTCCAATCTCCATTTGGACCCCAATCTCCAGAAAATGTCTCAACACTTCCTTTTCTCCATTTGAACCCCGATAGTCGCGCTGATCGCGTAATAATCCCATCTCTGTCCGACGGAAAATTTTCCTCCAGTATCGCACTACTGGGGAACATTGCTGATCTGACATCATGATGCTAAACTCCTCAGAGTAACATCTTCACCATCCGACGAAACCAAAACCTCAAGCGGTAACCACGGCTTGAATTGCGCTGATCGCATAACACTCCCATCTCTGTCCGACGGGAAAGCTTCCTCCAGTATCGCACTACTGGGGAAGTACTGTTGATAAAAAATCATGATGCTGAACTCCTCGGAGTAACACCTTCACTTGCTGGCAAACACCTCTCAAACAGTAATCACGGTCTGAGACTAACTCATGCTTGCAATATGATGCATGATTGATTTTTTCTGCGTAATGCTCCACAATAATGGAAATGCTACGCGATTTATTATGCAATATGCCATGCTATTTTTTCATGATGCATGTATATAAAAAAAAGCATCCCCCTCAAGGGACTCTTTTGAGGAGCTCGAGACATTCGGCTGAGGAACTCGTCAACACTCCGATTCCGCCCTGCTGGGGAATAGCACTGCTGCTGGGAATAGGCATCCCTTGCTGGGGATAAACTTCCTTTACACCCGGTCCGCTTGGGAAATTGCTGGGGAAGATCCACCACTGCACTCTGTGGGGGATACAACTGTCTTTGACTCGTTGGGGATATAAATCCCGACTCTGCTCTGGGAAACCCTCACACAGATACTTCCGCTGGGGAAAACGCAACCTTCAGGCCTGGCGACTGGGGAAGCATCGATCTGAAACCTGCTGGGGATAACCATCCTGACCCTGCTAGGAAACCACCGACCTGGGGATCTGCTGGGGTTTTGGTCCTTCTGACTCTGCTTGGGGATATACATCCCGACTCGTCTGGACCTTTTCTGCTCCATCATCTTGTATTCCAAACCGCTCCGTACTCAACAGAAAGCGAACTCCTGGGACTTATACAGACTTTTCAATTTTCCGACTTTGAAGAGTCTTCTTGATTAATTCCAAGGATCGTCGTACGTCTCACCGTCGTCTTTTCGTCATTCTCGTTCATTCATCCCTGATTGGACTCCATGGGGATTTGTTTTGTCAAAAGCTTCCACATCACAACCTGCAAGTGAGTGAAAATACCTAACAGTTCCTGCAAAAGAGATCGTTAGATAAAACCATGCCCCAGGCATGTCAAGATTTCAACACTTGAGTCACTCAACCTTCCGGATAAGATTTCAAGTTTTCAATCTTATAAACATGCATTGGAAGGGACCTGTATGTCTTAAAATGCAAAGATTCTGTATCAAAATAATCGGATGTTTTTGCAATCAAAGCAGTAATGAAAAACAAAAACAAAATTATTTGAACAAGAACACTTCCAGAAATTCCAGAAAATGATGAACATCAAATCTCAACCAAAATCTACAAACTCTATATCAAAAGAACCGTCTCAACTAGCACATCACGAATATGTAACTTGTTTCTCCTAATTCTCAACACACAAAGCAAATCGAACGAAAAAAGAAAACACATTCAAACTTCAAACTCAGATTTCTCTCACTACACTTAACCAAATCACAAACTACAAGCAGCATGTTGATCTACATTGAATGATCTTCAAAAGCCATATAATAATTCACACAATGAGAGAATTCGAAAAATCACCTTATGGAGATGGCAGACCTTGATGCTCGTGTTTCCAAGCTCGAAAAGGTGAAACAGATGATGCTTAAGCATGAGGAAGTTGAATGGAGTGATTAGGCTAGCTCGAAACAGCACCAATTGCAAGAATCTTCAAAACTCCATTGATGAGCAAGCTTCCAACAGTTGCAATTCTTGAAGATTTGGCCACGAATTTTGCAAAACAGTTACTCACAATCACTTGTAGAGCATGGATCCACGAAGAATCAACCAAAATGATGAAGAATTGATGCAAAAATGTGAAAAAAAGTGATGAAGTTTTGAGAGAATTTGAGAGGTTTTGATGAAAAAGTTTGTTGCAATCTTGGAGAATGTGATTATGATTACCAATTCTGTTACAGTTAAGGCTTTATACCAATGCCTAATCAACTTGCTAATCACAATTAACAAAATTGGATGAATTAGTGTTAATGTGGTTTTAAGTGAAAGTCCAAAAATGACCTTTTCAAATTGGCAATGTAACAATACCATGACAGTCCCAACAAGTCATATTTGCTATTTGGAGTGTGTTGGAAGTGGTTTCATATGCATAGGCCTTGTAAATCTCAAATTCACATGTTCACACCAAAAATTCAAAAGAAGTCACTTGAAAAATGACTTTTTGCCTTGACCATTTTTGATGAATTTTGATTATGCATCATGAAAGTACATGTGAAATGGGGTATGCTCAAAGAAAGATCACCCAAATTGGACATTCCATGTGAAAGTTATGCCACTTTGAATTTAGGCATTTTTGAAAAATGATTGGACCATAACTTGTCAACCATACATGAGAAATTCAAGTTCTTGGACTTTTTAGAAAGGTGAGAGCAAGATCTACAACTTTCATGTTGAACAAAATTTCATTTGAAGCATTTTTGGACATGTAATTTTGTGGTGAAAAACTTTCCATTTTTGGAAACTTTCATTACAAGTCACTTTCCATTTTTGGCAACTTTTTCCTGACTTTATTTTCTTCATTCTTGATGTTTGAAATGCCAAATGAAACTTGTTTCAACATGAATGAAGTGTATCCAACTCTCTCCCACCTCCAAATCCATCAATCAAGCACAGTTGACCACAATTGACTTTTCTGATTGATAGATGAATTTGGCCATGCACTGATCAAGTTGAGCCTCAAACTCCTGATGAAATGGCTCAAGGATGATACCCTAGCCTCCATAAACTCAATATAGTCACATGATGATCCCCATATCCATTGTAGACCCCATCTCCTTGCCATGCCCTGATTGGCCCAATGCAACTGATTAGGGTTGACCAGTGGTCAAAACCCTAATCTCAAGGTGCCTGATCAATCTCTTGAATCTTCTGAATAATAACAAAACCATGATGATGATGATGTATCATTTCAACCAAGATGAAGACCAATCTCCTTGAGAAATCATGAAACCCTAATTTGAATCACACACCCTCAGATGGCTAATGATCCAGTCCATTCAATCAATGAAACCCTCAGCTTGAATCCCAACCTCTTATCTTCTGACCAAGACTTTTGAGGGATAACTTGCACAATGTAACCACATGATATGCAAATATGCAATGCCTAATGACCTAAGAAATGCAATGTAATATGTTAAGCTAGTCCCCAGAGAGGAGGGCAAATTTTGAGGTGTTACAAGGAGGTCCTGGGTTCAAACCCCACTGGTGACAAATTCTGTACATACAGAAAATTAAATTCGGTTTCAGTGTTAACCGGTTAACCGGTTAACCTAAACCTAAACCGTTAACCGGTTAACCACTCACGAAATTGCCCAGAAAGTGAATTTTACTACGCGTTAGGGAATATGGGATATTACATTCTCCCCCCCTTAAATTGAAATTCGCCCCCCGAATTTCCTTCACTCAACAAACAAACAAACCTTGAATCGACATCTTAGACCAACACTTGACCTCTCTTCAATTCCAAGTCTCTAACATACTTATTCTTCTAACTTATCTTTGTTGACAAATTTTACTTCTTCCCTGAACTTTCGAAACTTCTTGATTCCCATCACAATCTCATTCTGATGTTGGATTAATAATTAAACTTGCTCTCACTTAATTCCTCTTATATAGCGCTCAACCTCAGTGGGTCACTCTCTTCCCGGAAACCACGACTTCCCTTCCTTGTACTAAGTTACACAAAACATAATTACAACATCTTATCTTGACTTGGTTAATCAATACTCATTAATTCTTCATAAGAAAATTTATTGATTCCTTAACCACACAATATTGACTACTCTTCCCTTATTATTCCTTCAACAAATGTGACAAACTTGTAATCCATCTACCAGTAATCTCATCAACTTCACTTGATCTGATAATGTATGCTACAAGCCCTTACTCCTACTGCTTCCCTTCTCTCGTACTACTCCAAAAGATAGAACCATTAGCACGAGATTATTTTACTCTCATCCTTACCTCCATTCTTACGAGTAACTATCTCTCTGATCCCCATAGACTTGATTGAGCTCTTTCATCCATCACCTTCCAGTGTGATACCCTGATTCCAATAGTGGAACACTTGGGATTCCTAGGCACTACTGTTTAGCTAACAATCCAAAAAGAAACACACTTACCCTCAGAGTGCCTACTGTCCAAAATGGTACAAGAACCTTACCGACTTCCATTAGTAGAATAACTTCCTTGATGACTCACAAAAGTGTAGAATAAGACCAACACTCTTCAGAAGGCAGGTATCCAGGAGTTACATTGCTACAACCATAAAACATAAAACATCCAAATTCATCATGTGTTCGATGTAGCTAAACCAAATTAGTTTGACAACATCCGGTTCTGGTTACTATATTCCATATCAAATCCTCTTATAGGGTTTTGATTCATTCAATATTTCTCCCGACACATGATCTCGACCAAAACAACATAACATCATCAAGGAACTTTAAATCATCAACAAAACACCACTTCTAAGGAACTTAAGCAATCTCGAACATAACTATGAGTGTTCATACACCTCATAGAGTCACACACAATACTCCACACATATCTAGAAACAACATTTCACTTCATATCCAAAATCATTCATCTCAATCATCCTGTCCCATCTTCCATAATCTTAGCTCATGCTCTCACTAATATACAGTCCGAGTTACATGTTTAACTTCAGGAATATCTTATCCTCGTCCCTTCTTGGAAGTATAACTCATGAATCCCTCCAATACGGTAAAGTATCATCGTACACATCCATTACCACTCTCAGGGAGTCTACATCTAAGGCTATGAATCCGAATGAATTAATCAATTTCATACCGTGACCAACCGCTTCACACCTTATCAATATCTATACCACATACCTATCTAATCTCTTCCAGATCACCTCTTAGTAGGTCTCTTCCAAGTCTGTTCCTTATAGTTATTCATAATCATAATAATGGTACTTCCCAGACTTACTTAAACTGAGCATGGTCTACCAGGTTGGTTTTCCCACGCGTCTGACTTCCATGATATCTCCTCAGGTGACCAACTACGAACTACACCTTCAGAAATCCCAATCTCAAAACTACCAATCTGACTTGTGGTGACTTGCAACTCCATCCTCAATTTGTACATCCACAACGGTACACTTATGACATTTAGGACATCCTTAGCTCCAACACGGTGTGAATGTTTATACTCCGCGACTAACCAACCAACCAAATACTTCTCAAGGAGATAAATAACAAAAGGACTTCCAATAAGCCAATATTACTCTTTCAATTCAAATAAAATGCACTTAAGATGAACCTTGTCATCGCCACGCACTTATGACTGGAATTTTCTTCTAAACCAATACCTACTACACACTGCATCATACCGGGGTTACTTGTCTCTATAACTTCCCACGAATAATCCTCATTGCCCCCCAATAAACTCTTACAACATAAAATATTCCACATTCTACACTTAGTCCACATGCTCCAGCTTAGCTTATCTTTCATTGTCTATCATCAACTCAACTTCTTAGAATACAAGACTCACTGCTCAACAAAATGTATGTTACTTTACATCCATCTTCTCTTAACACCAAGGTTTAACTTCCTCTATTCCACTATGTAACACCCCAGACTGCTTTCAGGATTATCAACTAACCCCATAAATCAACACGGGCCTTTTTCAACATGTTTTGTCCTCACTCGCACGCTTTTCAGGAAACTTCCCAGAAGGTCACCCATCCCAATACTACTCCAAGTCAAGCACGCTTAACTATGGAGTTCTTATTGGTTAGGATACCGAAAAGAAGATGCATCTTGTTGATATAGGTAGTACCAATTAATCCTTATAAGCCTTCTTTCAACCATGTAGTCTCATACCTGCACAGCCTCAGGATCCCTCTCATTCCGATGTGAATTTGGTTTTTCCCCTAGAAGCTGCTAGGAGTGTCTCATTGTCATGCATCATACATCGACAACCACTCTATCGCCCTCGGATGTTACATGTAACCACTCTTCGGCCTCTCCGACCTCGGGTGTTACACACTACATACTCTAGAAATCCTCGACGTGAACAATCATCAGCTACACGCCCATAACTTTGTCTTAATGAATCTTAATGGTCCCATTGTGCCTTTATCTAAAATGTACCCCATTACGACAGTTGCATTGCAACATCCACATTACTTCCACACTCGGTGTTCACTTGTCTTCCCATGGTAATTCTCCCAGTTCCCATTACAAAACCATTCTACTAGAAGTCCTTAAATCCAACTTAATTGCTCTTATCCTCAACCAGTTCTCATACAACCAAAACCCACTGGAGCTTCCATTACTATATAATGTGCGTTATCTGCCCCCAACACAAACTCTTATAATTGATCTTTAGGTAACTCATCATTCCATAATGGTTTCTTACTAACACTGAACCGCTAACGAGCTATCTCAAATCCGATCTCCCTTCTAAGACTAAACATACTTGGTTTATCTTCTAACCTCCATTTGGTCCATACATGTTTCACTTGGAATAGGCAACCATGTCCTCGAGTCTCTTCTTAGACTTCACCACTACCTTAGGCTCCCAACAAAACTGAACGTCCTTATCCCTCAAGTCTTCAACCACTTGCAAGGTACCATTCCAAATATATATATTCCATTAAGTACTCTTGTTCTTCCAAAATATTTTAGTGGCCTTAGAAACTGAAACACTAATACACTACCTCACTTCCAGACCTTATGACATCTGCGTAACATAACCATCCTTCCTCCTTTACCATACAGAATCACTCGCAATACTATTCCATATTAGTGAGTATATCTTACTCCACTAGCAATTCACACCTCTCTCAAAGCTCTGATAATTTATCCAATAGAGATCCTTAACTTCTTAACGCTGTTACCACCGCAGAATCGCTTGGATGATACACTACTCTTCAATTCCATAATACCCAAATCACAACGCCTCTGAAACTTCAACTCGGCCATCTAGTTCTCCTTACTTTCTAACTCTTGGCTTGAGCCTATTCTCAAAGCACAAGTTCAACCCACACTTTGGAGTCCTCGTGGTCGCTCAACCATGATCCTACGTACCATGCACATAGCATTAGGTTGATCAGGCCCAATACTATATACAGTGATATTAAGAATCATGTTGGCTATACACACATATGAGGCAGGAATAGATTTACATATGATGTTTCAAGGCTAGGTCGAGAATCGACCTGCTCTGATACCAACTGTAACAACCCGTATAATATATATCTAGAATAATATCATACAAGTGTTAAATCTTGGTACTGTCACAACATAAGTGCCTAATGGCATCAATATATATACATGTCCAAACTAAAACATCAATGGAACATGTTATACAATAATGCCTAAACAATAAAAATCTAAGAATTATGTACAATATCTTCATTGCACACAACTCCACAGCGGAAGATCATAATAAACAGCATCCCTTGAAACATCCATAACAGCTTCTCAAAATTCAACCTGTAAGGATTACCTGAAAAATAACATCAATAATGGGATGAGATAATAATCTCAGTGAGTTCTCCTATCCTATGGGTCCACTCGGCTCTACAGGGTTTCTAATCAATATTCATCTCATATCCAACTCAAGTCAACAAGGGAAAGAAGACTTGAGTGATGGGGAAACTATATCGCAATTGTATGGCAACATGCATCTGAGTTCTCATAACTCAACCACGATCATTATTCAGATGCACGCAACATCGATCCCCAACCGGACCTACGTCTAGGCCAAGGCTTGGTTCACGCATGTCCGTATGATTCGACTTTCGCGGTGGATATCCGGTTCCCCTATGGGAATCTAACCCACTTTTAAGAACCATCACCCGTATGGGACTCTAACCCACCTAGGGTATCTTTCACCGTATGGGACTCTAACCCACATAGGTGTCCACCTTTCCCCCATGTCCGCCATGGTTGGGGCTCAAACCCAATTGAGGCTCGAATCATTGGTCCCACATCCCAATGCTTACTCATCTAAGCATACCACAAGAGATGTGTACCACCACAAAAAACCAACATTCTGAATACATGATCGATTCCATAATCATTGGTTCCATGAACCATAACAAAGTTCGGTTCCACAAATCATTGGTTCCATGAACCATAACAGAATTCATTAATCACAGGTGACTTCATTCACCATAATACACAAATAATAACATGGCATGTTCCATACAATGCGTCTCATTCTCAATCATGGCAACAATTCGTCCACGACCTCACGTAAGCGTCGTACGAATGAATACCGTATTCTCACGCATATCACACATGTTCCATAACCTAGATTATATTTCTAAGTTATTAATCAAATTATTCTTCTAGGTTTCCTCACTCATCTTTGTAAGGTTTTTAATCATGTTATTTCACCTTCCACATAACAACAATATTTAATTTTCATCATGATAAAATTCATGGCATTTATAAATCACATAATATTTTATAACATGGAACAATAATAATAGCCCTTTACGTTATCTTTCTAACGCATCCGGCCGTGTCCAAAACGGAGTTACACCACTCAATTAATTCGTTAATTTATCTTAATCAAGATTTGGATTAATATTTATTCATTTCATAAGTATTCAACAACAACCTCTCTAGCCTAGGGGTAAGGCATGTTCAGTTTCAAGGAGGTCCTGGGTTTGAACCCCACTGGTGACAAATTTTGTACATACAGAAAATTAACCACTCCCAAAAAATTCCAATTTCCATTAATTCTCAGTAACCTCTTTCCTTAAATAACTTCACTTCTTTTTCTTAAATAACTCCTCTTTTATTTTCCTTTCCATATACCATTTTTACCTACTATTTCCACATAACATGATTTTTCAACACAACCATCATAATATCATCACATAGCATGGATAGGGCACGATCCACACAAACCCTAACCCCACAAATATAGATGATTTTCCCCCAAATGCTAAAACTATCTAAGAACTCACCTAGTAGAAGAAGATGAAGATGAGATGATGAAGATGATTTTCCATCTTCTTCCTTCCTTCCTCTTCTTCTCTTCTTCCTCTTTCTCTTTCTTCTTTTCCTCTTTCTTTCTCTTTTTCTTCTTCTCTTAGATTCATTGATTTTGATAATGGTGATTTGTTGGGAAACTCCAATTTTGTTGATTTCATCATTTTATATGTTAATTCATTATATTGTTGTTGATTTGTTAATGCAACCTATTCTTAGTATGTATGGATTTGGATTTGGATCTGCATATTTTCTTTATAATGGAGACATAATCACTCATGGTCTGGAGTGGACTCTCAAGACTGGAAATTTTAAGGTTAAAAGGTTCAAGATGGAAAGGAAAGGAGTAACACATGTTGTGTATTGTTTCCCTTTCTAATATTTCCTTTCAAACTCTTGATATTTTGCATAACAAAATGACTTTGTTTGGCTTAGGTACCATGACACCTTGGGGCTTGGAATTGTTTATCACAAATCATTTTCTATGATTGATTTTATTTATTTGTTTACAGGTGCTACAGAGGTCATCATATGTGAGTGCTTTGACCCACATGACTAAAGTTTTTAAACAGTCTGATAAGTCCAAAAATGTAAGTGATGCTAAAGTTATGCATTATAGCCAGTTAATATGCGTTCCGGTTGGGAACTTTCTTGATATATCACTTTTAATGACATTGTTTGATCCTTGCAGCTGAAGTAAAATGCTTTATTGCTATTGTTGTTTTTGTATTCTTATGATGTTTCAACCTCATTTTGTATTCTTCTTTATTATAGTTTGGCATGCTTTGACCATGTGATATTCGGGTGAAAGCATGTGGAGTAGTAAGGAGTCTGGCTTTGATGACCCATGTCACTACTGATGTAGAGAAAGACTGCTCAATTGGTGTGGTATGTTTTGGGTGATATCGTGAAATCTTCCTTTATGGTTTGTTATTATTATTACCTTTTTGCTTTAGCTACTGCAGTTTTTAATGACTGTTCGTCTAATCATATGTGTCTGTGTATTTAATATGAGAAATGATGTTTTGACACAATTTTGCTAAAGCGCATAATGGATCTTATCAGAATAAGGATGCATTGGATGACAAGGTAATATCTTCCTTTTATCACGTGAGCTTTAGTAACTTGAAACGGATAACCTGTAGAAATTTATCGGTAACATCCGACTAAATTTATCGGTTTGAAGTTATTTTTTCTTATATATATATATGTTAATTTTTGTTATAGTTTGGCATGCTTTGTCCATGTGATACTCGGGTGAAAGCATGTGGAGTAGTAAGGAGTCTGGCTTTGATGACTCATGTCACTACTGATGTAGAGAAAGACTGCTCAACTGGTGTGGTATGTTTTGGGTGATATTGTGAAATATTCCTTTATGGTTTGTTATTATTATTATTACCTTTTTGCTTTAGCTACTGCGTTTTTTAATGACTGTTCGTCTAATCATATGTGTTTGTGTGTTTAAATATAAGAAATGATGTTTTGACACAATTTTGCTGAGGCGCATAATGGATGCTTATCAGAATAAGGATGCATTGGATGACAAGGTAATATCTTACTTTTATCACGTGAGCTTTTGTAACTTGAAAAAGATAACCTGTAGAAATTTATCGGTAACATCCGACTAATGTTACCTGGCGAGTTATTATCTCTTTTTTTTATATACTATTTAATATAAATCTAACTTCTATTTATATACTTCCGAAATTCTTTATTGCATTACTAATTCTTTCTTCTTTAGGAGCTCTTTAAATATTGGATAAATGAAGTGAAGAAATCGTCTGAGAAAAAGCTAGCTATATGGGCCTCGAAAAAGCAAGACAAGTATGTACTTGCCCTGATATTGTATTTAGGATGACGAACGTAAGCTCTCTTTAGTATTTTTCTCTTTTAATGTTTTCTCTGCATGTTGTTCATCAAGAAAGGTACTACTTAAATGAACTGATGACATTAATCGGCTCCTTAATCAAGCAATGAAATGATTAAGGAATTAAAGAAAAGAAAACAAATACCAAATAGGAATATATTTGAAAAACAAATCAAAACAGTGACTTTTTTGCTAAGTATGTCTCTGAAATCTCATCAAGTTGGTGTTTTGAAGTTAAATGCTATTATATCATACTAAGTAAATACATAATGATATATTCTTTTTTTAGTAGTAATCTTAGAATAATTTGATTATTTTGTAAAATATACAATTTTTTATTTATTGATCAGGTCATTTTGGGGGTTTGAGGTTATTTTTTCTTAAATATATGTGAATTTGGTAGGATAATACAATTCCACAATTTTGGTGGGTTCTTAAGTTTGTCGATAAGTGATTTTGATAGTGGTGATTTGTTGGGAAAGTCCAAATTTGAGATGACACTGAAAGTGTATATATTCATATTTTTCTTGGATTCATTGATTTTGATAATGGTGATTTGTTGGGAAACTCCATTTTTGCTGATTTCATTATTTTATATGTTAATTCATTATATTGTTGTTGATTTGTTATGCCAGCCTGTTCTTAGTATGTATGGATTTGGATTTGGATCTGCATAGTTTCTTTATAATGGAGACATAATCACTCATGGTCTGGAATGGACTCTCAAGACTGGAAATTTTAAGGTTAAAGAGTTCAAGATGGAAAGGAAAGGAGTAACACAGGTTGTGTATTGTTTCCCTTTCTAATATTTCCTTTCAAACTCTTGATATTTTGCACAACAAAATGACTTTGTTTGGCTTAGGTACCATGACACCTTTGGGCTTGGAATTGTGTATCACAAATCATTTTCTATGATTGATTTTATTAATTTATTTACAGATGCTACAAAGGTCATCATATGTGAGTGCTTTGGCCCACATGACTAATGTTTTTAAACAGTCTGATAAGTCCAAAAATGTAAGTGGTTCTAAAGCTATGCATTATAGCCAGTTAATATGCGTTCCGGTTGGCAACTTTCTTGATATATCACTTTTAATGGCATTGTTTGATCCTTGTAGCTGACGTAAAATAGTTTGTTGTTATTGTTGTTTTTGTATTCTTATGATGTTTCAACCTCATTTTGTATTCTTCTTTATTATAGTTTTGAATGCGTTGTCCATGTGATATTCGGGTGAGAGCATGTGGAGTAGTAACGAGTCTGGCTTTATTGACTCATGTCACTACTAATGTAGAGAAATACTGCTTAATTGGTGTGGTATGTTTTAGGTGATATCGTGAAATCTTCCTTTATGGTTTGTTATTATTATTACCTTTTTACTTTAGCTGCTGCAGTTTTTAATGATTGTTCGTCTAATCATATGTGTTTGTGTATTTAAATATGAGAAATGATGTTTTGACACAATTTTGCTGAGGCGCATAATGGATGCTTATCAGAATAAGGATGCATTGGATGACAAGGTAATATCTTACTTTTATCACGTGAGCTTTTGTAACTTGAAAAAGATAACCTGTAGAAATTTATCGGTAACATCAGACTAAATTTATCGGTAACTTGAAAAAGAAAAAGAATAGCAAATAGGAATATATTTGAAAAACAAATCAAAACTATGATATTTGTGCTAAGTAAGTCTCTGAAATCTCATTAAGTTGGTATTTTGAAGTTAAATGTTATTATATCATACTAAGTAAATACATAATGATATATTATTTTTTTAGTAGTAATCTTAGAATAATTTGCTTATTTTGTAAAATATACGATTTTTTATTTATTGGTCAGGTAATTTTGGGGGTTTGAAGTTATTTTTTCTTATATATATATATATATGTGAATTTTTGTTCATAATGTGAATTTGGTAGGATAATACAATTCCACAATTTTGATGGGTTTTTAAGTTTGCCGATGAGTGATTTTGATAAGGGTGATTTGTTGGGAAATTGTAAATTTGAGATGACACTGAAAGTTTATATATTCATATTTTTCTTAGATTCATTGATTTTGATAATGGTGATTTGTTGGGAAACTCCAATTTTGCTGATTTCATCATTTTATATGTTAATTCATTATATTGTTGTTGATTTGTTAATCCATCTTGTTCTTAGTATGTATGGATTTGGAATTAGATCTGCATAGTTTCTTTATAATGGAGACATAATCACTCATGGTCTGGAGTGGACTCTTAAGACTGGAAATTTTAACGTTAAAAGGTTCAAGATGGAAAGGAAAGGAGTAACACAGGTTGTGTATTGTTTCCCTTTCTAATATATCCTTTTAAACTCTTGATATTTTGCACAACAAAATGACTTTGTTTGGCTTAGGTACCATGACACCTTGGGGCTTTGAATTGTCTATCACAAATCATTTTCTATGATTGATTTTATTTATTTATTTACAGATGCTACAAAGGTCATCGTAGGTGAGTGCTTTGGCCCACATGACTAAAGTTTTTAAACAGTCTGATAAGTCCAAAAATATAAGTGGTTCTAAAGCTATGCATTATAGCCAGTTAATATGCGTTCCAGTTGGGAACTTTCTTGATATATCACTTTTAATGGCATTGTTTGATCCTTGTAGATGACATAAAATGGTTTGTTGTTATTGTTGTTTTTGTATTCTTATGATGCTTCAACCTCATTTTTTATTCTTCTTTATTGTAGTTTGGAATGCTTTTTTCCATCTGATATTCGGGTGAAAGCATGTGGAGTAGTAAGGAGTCAGGCTTTGATGACTTATGTCACTACTGATGTAAAGAAAGACTGCTCAATTGGAGTGGTATATTTTGGGCGATATCATGAAATCTTCCTTTTTGGTTTGTTATTATTATTACCTTTTTACTTTAGCTACTGCAGTTTTTAATGACTGTTCCTCTAATCATATGTGTTTCTGTATTTAAATATGAGAAATGATGCTCTGACACAATTTTGCTGAGGCGCATAATGGATGCTTATCAAAATAAGGATGCATTGGATGACAAGTTAATATCTTACTTTTATCACGTGAGCTTTTGTAAATTGAAAAAGATAACCAGTAGAAATTTATCGGTAACATCCGACTAAAGCTACATGACGAGTTATTATCTCTCTTTTTTTTATATACTATTTAATATAAATCTAACTTCTGTTTATATACTTCCAAAATTTTTTACTTAATTCATTATTCCTTCTTTAGGAGCTCTTTAAATATTGGATAAATGAAGTGAAGAAATCGTCTGAGAAAAAGCTAGCTATATGGGCCTCGAAAAAGCAAGACAAGTATGTACTTGCACTGATATTGTATTTAGGATGACGAACGTAAGCTCTCTTTAGTATTTTTCTCTTTTAATGTTTTCTCTGCATGTTGTTCATCAGGAAAGGTACTACTTAAATGAACTGATGACATTAATCGGTTCCTTAATCAAGCAATGAAATGATTAAGGAATTAAAGAAAAGAAAACAAATAGAAAATAGGAATATATTTGAAAAACAAATCAAAAATTGTGATTTTTGTGCTAAGTCTCTGAAATCTCATCAAGTTGGTGTTTTGAAGTTAAATGCTATTATATCATACTAAGTAAATACATAATGATATATTATTTTCTTAGTAGTAATCTTAGAATAATTTGCTTATTTTGAAAAATATACAATTTTTTATTTATTGATCAAGTAATTTTGGGTGTTTGAAATTATTTCTTCGTTTATATATGTGAATTTTTGTTCATAATGTGAATTTCGTAGGATAATACAATTCCACAATTTTGATGCGTTCTTAAGTTTGTCGGTGAGTGATTTTGATAGTGGTGATTTGTTGGGAAATTCCAAATTTGAGATGACACTGAAAGTTTATATATTCATGTTTTTCTTAGATTCATTGATTTTGATAATGGTGATTTGTTCGGAAATTCCAATTTTGTCGATTTCATCATTTTATATGTTAATTCATTAATATTGTTTTTGATTTGTTAATCCAACCTATTCTTAGTTTGTATGGATTTGGATTTGAATCTGCATAGTTTCTTTATAATGGAGACATAATCAGTCATGGTCTGGAGTGGACTCTAAAGACTGGAAATTTTAAGGTTAAAAGGTTCTAGATGGAAAGGAAACGAGTAACACAGGTTGTGTAGTGTGTCCCTTTTTAATATTTCCTTTCAAACTCTTGATATTTTGCACAACAAAATGACTTTGTTTGGCTTAGGTACCATGACACCTTGGGGCTTGGAATTGTCTATCACAAATCATTTTCTATGATTGATTTTATTTATTTATTTATAGATGCTACAAAGGTCATCATATGTGAGTGCTTTGGCCCACATGACTAATGTTTTTAAACAGTCTGATAAGTCCAAAAATGTAAGTGGTGCTAAAGTTATGCATTATAGCCAGTTAATATGCGTTTCGGTTGGGAACTTTCTTGATATATCACTTTTAATGACATTGTTTGATCCTTGTAGCTGACGTAAAATGCTTTGTTGTTATTGTTGTTTTTGTATTCTTATGATGCTTCAACCTCATTTGTATTCTTCTTTATTATAGTTTGGCATGCTTTGTCCATGTGATACTCGGGTTAAAGCATGTGGAGTAGTAAGGAGTCTGGCTTTGATGACTCATGTCACTACTGATGTAGAGAAAGACTGCTCAATTGGTGTGGTATGTTTTGGGTGATATCGTGAAATCTTCTTTTATGGTTTGTTATTATTATTACCTTTTGGCTTTAGCTACTGCAGTTTTTAATGATTGTTCGTCTAATCAGATGTGTTTGTGTGTTTAAATTTGAGAAATGATGTTTTGACACAATTTTGCTGAGGCGCATAATGGATGCTTATCAGAATAAGGATGCATTGGATGACAAGGTAATATCTTACTTTTATCACGTGAGCTTTTGTAACTTGAAAAAGATAATCTGTAGAAATTTATCGGTAACATCCGACTAAAGCTACCTGGCGAATTATTATCTTTTTTTTAAATACTATTTAATATAAATCTAACTCTTGTTTATATACTTCCGAAATTTTTTATTGCATTACTTATTCTTCCTTCTTTAGGATCTCTTTAAATATTGGGTAAATGAAGTGAAGAAAATGTCGGAGAAAAAGCTAGCTATGTAGGCCTCGAAAAAGCAAGACAAGTATTACTTGCACTGATATTGTATTTAGGATGACGGACGTCGGCTCTCTTTAGTATTTTTCTCTTTTAATGTTTTTTGTACACCTTGTTCATCAGGAAAGACACTACTTAAATGAATTGATGACATTAATCGGTTCCTTAATCAAGCAATGAAATGATTACCAATTAAAGAAAACAAAATAAATATCAAATAGGAATATATTTGAAAAAAAATCAAAACTGGGATTTTTGTGCCAAATCTCTGAAATCTCATCAAGTTGGTGTTTTGAAGTTAAATGCTATTATATCATACTAAGTAAATACATAATGATATGTTATTTTTTTAGTAGTAATCTTAGAATAATTTGCTTATTTTGTAAAATATACAATTTTTTATTTAATGATCTGGTAATTTGGGGGTTTGAAGTTATTTTTTCTTATATATATATATATGTGAATTTTTGTTCATAATGTGAATTTGGTAGTATAATACAATTCCACAATTTTGGTGGGTTCTTAAGTTTGTCGATGAGTGATTTTGATAGTGGTGATTTATGGGGAAATTCCAAATTTGAGATGACACTGAAAGTTTATATATTCATGTTTTTCTTATATTCATTGTTTTTGATAATGGTGATTTGTTGGGAAATTCCAATTTTGCTGATTTCATCATTTTATATGTTAATTCATTAATATTGTTGTTGATTTGTTAATCCATCTTGTTCTTAGTATGTATGGATTTGGATTTAGATCTGCATAGTTTCTTTATAATTGATACATAATCACTCATGGTCTGGAGTGGACTCTCAAGACTGGAAATTTTAAGGTTAAAAGGTTCAGATGGAAAGGAAAGAAGTAACAAAGGTTGTGTATTGTTTGCCTTTGTAATATTTCCTTTCAAACTCTTGATATTTTGCACAACAAAATGACTTTTTTTGGCTTAGTTACCATGACACCTTAGGGATTGGAATTGTTTATCACAAATCATTTTCTATGATTAATTTTATTTATTTATTTACAGGTACTACATGGGTCATCAAGTGTTAGTGCGTTGGCCCACATGACTAAAGTTTTTAAACAGTCTAATAAGTCCAAAAATGTAAGTGGTGCTAAAGCTATGCATTATAGCCAGTTAATATGTGTTCTGGTTGGGAACTTTCTTGATATATCACTTTTAATGACATTGTTTGATCCTTGTAGCTGACATAAAATGCTTTATTGTTATTGTTGTTTTTGTATTATTATGATGCTTCAACCCTATTTGTATCCTTCTTTATTATAGTTTGGCATGCTTTGTCCATTTGATACTCGGGGGAAAGCATGTGGAGTAGTAAGGAGTCTAGCTTTGATGACTCATGTCACTACTGATGTAAAGAAAGACTACTCAATTGGTGTGGTATGTTTTGGGTGATATCATGAAATCTTCCTTTATGGTTTGTTATTATTATTAACTTTTTTGTTGAAGCTACTGCAGTTTTTAATGGTTGTTCGTCTAATTATATGTGTTTGTGTGTTTAAATATGAGATATGATGTTTTGACACAATTTTACTGAGGCGCATAATGGATGCTTATCAGAATAAGGATGCATTGGATGGCAAGGTAATATATTACTTTTATCACGTGAGCTTTTGTAACTTGAAAAAGATAATCTGTAGAAATTTATTCGTAACATCCGACTAAAGATACCTGGCGAGTTATTATCTTTTTTTTATGTACTATTTAATATAAATCTAACTTCTGTTTATATACTTCCGAAATTCCTTATTGCATTACTTATTCTTCCTTCTTTAGGATCTCTTTAAATATTGGGTAAATGAAGTGAAGAAAATGTCTGAGAAAAAGCTAGCTATGTGGGCCTCGAAAAAGCAAGACAAGTATTACTTGCACTGATATTATATTTAGGATGACGGACGTCAGCTCTCTTTAGTATTTTTCTCTTTTAATGTTTTCTGTACATATTGTTCATCAGGAAAGACACTACTTAAATTAATTGATGACATTAATCGGTTCCTTAATCAAGCAATGAAATGATGAGCAATGAAAGAAAACAAAATAAATAGCAGATAACAATATATTTGAAAAAAATCAAAATTGTGATTTTTGTGCCAGGTAAGTCTCTGAAATCTCATCAAGTTGGTGTTTTGAAGTTAAATGCTATTATATCATACTAAGTAAATACATAATGATATGTTATTTTTTTAGTAGTAATCTTAGAATAATTTGCTTATTTTGTAAACTATACAATTTTTTATTTATTGATCAGGTAATTTTGGGGGTTTGAAGTTATTTTTTCTTATATATATGTGAATTTTTGTTCATAATGTGAATTTGGTAGGATAATACAATTCCACAATTTTGGTAGGTTCTTAAATTTGTCGATGAGTGATTTTGATAGTGGTGATTTGTTGGGAAATTCCAAATTTGAGATGACACTGAAAGTGTATATATTCATGTTTTTCTTATATTCATTGTTTTTGATAATGGTGATTTGTTGGGAAATTCCAATTTTGCTGATTCATCATTTTATATGTTAATTCATTAATATTGTTGTTGATTTGTTAATCCAACCTGTTCTTAGTATGTAAGGATTTGGATTTAGATCTGCATAGTTTCTTTATAATTGATACATAATCACTCATGGTGTGGAGTGGACTCTCAAGACTGGAAATTTTAAGGTTAAAAGGTTCAAGATGGAAAGGAAAGGAGTAATAGAGGTTGTGTATTGTTTCCCTTTGTAATATTTCCATTCAAACTCTTGATATTTTGCACAACAAAATGACTTTGTTTGGCTTAGTTACCATGACACCTTGGGGCTTGGAATTGTCTATCACAATTCATTTTCTATGATTGATTTTATTTATTTATTTACAGATGCTACAAAGGTCATCATATGTGAGTGCTTTGGCCCACATGACTAAAGTTTTTAAACAGTCTGATAAGTCCAAAAATGTAAGTGGTGCTAAAACTATGCATTATAGCTAGTTAATATGCGTTCCTGTTGGGAACTTTCTTGATATATCACTTTTAATGACATTGTTTGATCCTCGTAGCTGATACAAAATGCTTTTTGTTATTGTTGTTTTTGTATTCTTATGATGCTTCAACCTCATATGTATTCTTCTTTATTATAGTTTGGCATGCTTTGTCCATTTGATACTCGAGGAAAAGTATGTGGAGTAGTAAGGAGTCTGGCTTTGATGACTTATGTCACTACTTATGTAGAGAAAGACTACTCAATTGATGTGGTATGTTTTGGGTGATATCATGAAATCTTCCTTTATGGTTTGTTATTATTATTAACTTTTTTGCTTTAGCTATTGCAGTTTTTAATGGTTGTTCGTCTAATCATATGTGTTTATGTGTTTAAATATGAGAAATGATGTTTTTACACAATTTTGTTGAGGCGCATAATGGATGCTTATCAGAATAAGGATGCATTGGATGACAAGGTAATATCTTACTTTTATCACGTGAGCTTTTGTAACTTGAAAAAGATAATCTGTAGAAATCTATCGGTAACATCCGACTAAAGATACCTGGCGAGTTATTATCTTTTTTTTATGTACTATTTAATATAAATCTAACTTCTGTTTATATACTTCCGAAATTCTTTATTGCATTACTTATTCTTCCTTCTTTAGGAGCTCTTTAACTATTGGGTAAATGAAGTGAAGAAAATGTCTGAGAAAAAGCTAGCTATGTAGGCCTCGAAAAAGCAAGACAAGTATTACTTGCACTGATATTATATTTAGGATGACGGACGTCAGCTCTCTTTAGTATTTTTCTCTTTTAATGTTTTATGTACATGTTGTTCATCAGGAAAGACACTACTTAAATGAATTGATGACATTAATCGGTTCCTTAATCAAGCAATGAAATGATTACAAATTAAAGAAAACAAAATAAATAGCAAATAGGAATATATTTGAAAAACAAATCAAAACTTTGATTTTTGTGCCAGGTAAGTCTCTGAAATCTCATCAAGTGTGTGTTTTGAAGTTAAATGCTATTATATCATACTAAGTAAATACATAATGATATATTATTATTTTTAGTAGTAATCTTAGAATAATTTGCTTATTTTGTAAAATATACAATTTTTTATTTAATGATTAGGAAATTTTGGGGGTTTGAAGTTATCTTTTCTTATATATATGTGAATTTTTGTTCATAATGTGAATTTGGTAGGATAATACAATTCCACAATTTTGGTGGGTTCTTAAGTTTGTCGATGAGTGATTTTGATAGTGGTGATTTGTGGGGAAATTCCAAATTTGAGATGACACTGAAAGTTTATATATTCATATTTTTCTTAGATTCATTGATTTTTATAATGGTGATTTGTTGGGAAATTCCAATTTTGCTGATTTCATCATTTTATATGTTCATTAATATTGTTGTTGATTTGTTAATCTGACCTGTTCTTAGTATGTATGGATTTGGATTTAGATCTGCATAGTTTCTTTATAATGGAGACATAATCACTCATGGTCTAGAGTGGACTCTCAAGACTGGAAATTTTAAGGTTAAAGGGTTCAAGATGGAAAGGAAAGGAGTAACACAGGTTGTGTATTGTTTCCCTTTCTAATATTTCCTTTCAAACTCTTGATATTTTGCACAACAAAATGACTTTGTTTGGCTTAGTTACCATGACACCTTAGGGCTTGGAATTGTTTATCACAAATAATTTTCTATGATTGATTTTTTATTTTATTTACAGGAGCTACAGAGGTGATCATATGTGAGTGCTTTAGCCCACATGACTAAAGTTTTTAAACAGTCTGATAAGTCCAAAAATGTAAGTGGTGCTAAAACTATGCATTATAGCTAGTTAATATGCGTTCCTGTTGGGAACTTTCTTGATATATCACTTTTAATGACATTGTTTGATCCTCGTAGCTGATACAAAATGCTTTTTGTTATTGTTGTTTTTGTATTCTTATGATGCTTCAACCTCATATGTATTCTTCTTTATTATAGTTTGGCATGCTTTGTCCATTTGATACTCGAGGAAAAGTATGTGGAGTAGTAAGGAGTCTGGCTTTGATGACTTATGTCACTACTGATGTAGAGAAAGACTACTCAATTGATGTGGTATGTTTTGGGTGATATCATGAAATCTTCCTTTATGGTTTGTTATTATTATTAACTTTTTTGCTTTAGCTATTGCAGTTTTTAAAGGTTGTTCGTCTAATCATATGTGTTTATGTGTTTAAATATGAGAAATGATGTTTTTACACAATTTTGTTGAGGCGCATAATGGATGCTTATCAGAATAAGGGTGCATTAGATGACAAGGTAATATCTTACTTTTATCACGTGAGCTTTTGTAACTTTAAAAAGATAATCTGTAGAAATTTATCGATAACATCCGACTAAAGCTACCTGGCGAGTTATTATCTTTTTTTAATGTACTATTTAATATAAATCTAACTTCTGTTTATATACTTCCGAAATTCTTTATTGCATTACTTATTCTTCCTTCTTTAGGAGCTCTTTAAATATTGGGTAAATGAAGTGAAGAAAATGTCTGAGAAAAAGCTAGCTATGCGGGCCTCGAAAAAGCAAGACAAGTATTACTTGCACTGATATTATATTTAGGATGACGGACGTCAGCTCTCTTTAGTATTTTTCTCTTTTAATGTTTTCTGTACATGTTGTTCATTAGGAAAGACACTACTTAAATGAATTGATGACATTAATCGGTTCCTTAATCAAGCAATGAAATCGGTCCCTTAACTCCACTTCTTGTTACCCAATTAGTTTCAATGTCGGACTTTGTCATGTGTAAAGCTACGACAACTTCTTCAGACTTCGGACTCTTTTCTAAACCACTGAAAGGTATTTGATCAAGGATAGGTATCCCAAGCATCCTGGAGAATTCTTCTAATGTGGGTACCAACTGATAATATGGGAAAGTGAAGCAATGATGTTTAGGATCGAAGAACTGGAATAGAACTCTCATCATATCTTCTTTGAAACCAGTGGTAACCAAATTAAGGAGAGAACCATGTTTCTTGATGAACTGAGCCTGATCAGGAAGTTCTGACACTAAATCCTTTAGTTGAGGAGATATTGCTACAAAATTGATCCGAATGGTCTTCCTGGAAGCCATAGCCTTACGAAACAGAGCAAAGTTAAATCCCTAAGTCCTTGAAATGATTAGTGCAATGTCATGACGTTATGATGTTATGATGTTAAGTAAACAACAAGCGCAAACAAGTCACACAACAATCCTTCCTAGGTTTTAAGGCTTGCATGAGTTCCATAGGTAAGTACCCTCCCCACTGAAGTTTGGTTGGTTCAACCTGTCCTAGAATAGTAACCGGGTTCTAGAAGGATCTCAAATCATTGACCTTCCTTTAAGTCCACTTCAGTGCAACACCAAGTGGTTGCCCGAAGCTTCCCTAAAGTCCAATCTCAAAGAGTGTAGTATCGAGTCTCAACCAACCCCGGTCGGAACCGAAGTCAGTTATCTCACTACTTTCTAATGGCTAGGATGAGTCAATTAGGGTTCTAAAGGTCTGGTTAATGCTTTGATGACACCACGCGGAAGCCAAATTTTTCCTCAAGTAAACATGAGGAACATCAGGACATCCAAAGTGTCACATTAACCGTAGCCATCATTTTGACCATTCCAGTATACGCCAGATAGTCGCGATTATCTTTTGCTACTTACCTAAGGTACACTAGATCCGGGTGTAGGATCTTTCACTCAAGCATAAAATACCCAAGCAATCCCTTAAAAGTAAATCAGACAATTTAAATAAGTGATCTTGTTTTTAAGGTAACCTCTCTTTAATATTCCCCAGCAGAGTCGCCAGTTCTGTCATACGGTGAACTGACTTTGTGTGTTTTTGCTTTGGAAAGCAAATGTCGCGGATAGCAAGAGTCGCCACCGACTTTTCTTTTATCCAATAAGGAAAGGTGGAAAAGAACAGGAAAGACCTTAATTAGATTTTGGGTTCGGGAGGTACATTATACAAAGGGAAGGTGTTAGCACCCTTTGTATCCATGGTTATCCATGGGCTCTTAATTGCTTGATCACTTATGTTTGTCTGAAAAAAGGTGTTTGTGAATTGCTTAAAAAATGTTTTGAAAAGAGAGTTTAACTTTGTAATGATTCTTGTACGAATGTATACAAAGTATTTATCTCGTTTAATTTTGAAAGCGGTTTAGAAAAATATAACTTGGAAATGATTCTAGTACGAATGTATACCCAGTGGTGATTTTCTAGTATTTGCAAAGTGTGAGGCATGAAAAATGTTTTAGGTTGTGAGCCAGCAATTAAGAGTTATACCTACCCAAGGTCTTTATGGGCATTTCCTATCCTTATGAGGGTAAAACTGTCCTTACTATTGAGAAGTAAGTAGTTTTATCCTTTGGATGTAAAAGGGTCATCGTGGGGTCATCGATTGGTCATGGAAGGCAACATTTGTAAGGATACCTTAGCATTCGAAGGGACGATCATCATTAACCGTAGGCTACAACGACGGGTCATCGAGGGACAAAATCATATATTCGCAAGCAACATCCGAGGGACAATGATTTATTTTATAGGGACATGATGATTTAATCGAAGGGTCTTTGCTAAGTGTATCCCCACATTCGCGGGACATGACCATAATACCGTAATACCGTAAGGCAACAAAGAGAGGTCCAAGATCACATATTCAAAGGCAACATTTTACAATCAATTAGGTAGTTGTAATCAATTAGGTAATTAGGTCCACATTATAATCAATTAGGTAATTAGGGTGAATCTCCACAAGGGTATCCCACAAATAAAGTGGAATACCTAGCAAGCTACTTTCTCCGGGAGTATGTGAACCCTTACAAAATTCAGCAAACAGGTCAGAATACCAAATCAGGGTGCAATCGAGAATTACACCACAAAAGAAACACAGCGGTAGGAATGTCAGGCAAAATAACGCATGGTTAGAATAAAACAAATCAGATAAGCATAAAACAGAACAGAAAAATCAGCGACTGTCACGTTCGCCCCTGCCTCGCCTAGCGAAGGCTTAGCGAATACTCGCTACATGCTCGCTTAGCGATGTGCTAGCGAGCGGCTGCGGGTTCTGGTTTTGATAACAGTACAATTCCAGAAAGCTCCAAACCCTATGGCATCCATTACAGAAATTACATGGTTAAACGTTCAAGATATTCATACATACTTAAATTCACATGCAAAAACTTAAGATATTTTTATAAATTCAATCATAATGCCACATGCCAGTTAAGAACATAAAGCGGTAATAGTAATGCAAACTTGTTTGCAACTGAATTGCAACCTTGAATTGGCAAGTCACTCTTAGAGTTGGCGCCGGATTGAATTGGGCGGAGGTAACCTTGGTGCAGATGAGTTTCCTTCAGGGTTTCCTTGAGGGTTGCTCTGAATTCTCTGGGTTAGCCTCCAGGGTTTGCTGTGTTGCTTCTGTTAGGGTTTCCTTGCTAGGGTTTCTGTCCGTCTGCCTCTGTCTCCCTTTTTCTGAATGAAGTTCTGCTATTTATAATAATTTTTGTGACCTGATGGGCTCAGAATGAAGCCCAGAATTTTCTGGTATTCGCAAACTTCGCTAGGCGAGTGGCGTAGCGAAGGGTTCGCTAGGCGAAGGAGTTGCTCGCCTAGCGAGCATGCCAGTTTGGGCCATTTTCTGGATTTGGCCACCTATGTGCTGGTTTTTTTGTTCTTTTAAGATCTATGCCTTGAACAATGAGTTGGAGTGTCTTGAAAGATTAACGGGAAAATTTTGGGGTATGACAGCTGCCCCTGTTCAATATTCTTGAACCGAGAGAGTTAGAATGGTACGTATGCCATTCGTGGTCTGGAGGTGGAAGATTATTGAACACTAGAATGCCCCAAAAATTTGCACTTGTTGATCAGAGGTTAGTCTGGATGGAGATGGGCTCAGAGATGCCATCCAGGAACATCCAGGAAGTTTGATGATGAAAGATCAGAATGGGTTATACACTGCTGGGGATAAAGGATCAGAATGGATCATACACTAGATCGTATCTGAATCACAGAATGAGTTATTCATTAGTCGGGTGACTTTGCTAGGGAGGAAAGATCAGAATGGATCGTACGCTAGATCGTATCCGAGTTGCAGAATGAGCCGTACGTTAGGTTGTATCTGAAGATTTGAAGGTAGAATCAGAATGGATCGTATGCTAGATCGTATCTGAGTTGAAGATCCAAATGGATCGTACGTTAGATCGTATTGGAGTTGCAGAATGAGCCGTACGTTAGGCTGTATCTGAAGAAGAAAGTAGTCGTACGCTAGACTACACCCCGGAATGTACCGTACGCTAGGCAGTATCTGAGGATTTGAAGGTCAGAATGGATCGTACGTTAGATCGTATTGGAGTTGCAGAATGAGCCGTACGTTAGGCTGTATCTGAAGAAGAAAGTAGTCGTACGCTAGACTACACCCCGGAATGTACCATACGCTAGGCAGTATCTGAGGATTTGAAGGTCAGAATGGATCGTACGTTAGATCGTATCTGAGTTGCAGAATGAGCCGTACGTTAGGCTGTATCTGAAGAAGAAAGTAGTCGTACGCTAGACTACACCCCGGAATGTACCGTACGCTAGGCAGTATCTGAGGATTTGAAGGTCAGAATGGATCGTACGTTAGATCGTAGCTGAGTTGCAGAATGAGCCGTACGTTAGGCTGTATCTGAAGAAGAAAGTAGTCGTACGCTAGACTACACCCCGGAATGTACCGTACGCTAGGCAGTATCCGAGGATTTGAAGGTCCAAATAGGTCGTACGCTAGACCGTATTGGAGTTGCAGAATGAGCCATACGTTAGGCTGTATCTGAAGAAGAAAGTAGTCGTACGCTAGACTACACCCCAGAATGTACCGTATGCTAGGCAGTATCCGAGGATTTGAAGATTAGAATGGATCGTACGTTAGATCGCATCTGAGTTGAAGGAGTCATATGTTGAGATGAATCAGAATGAACCGTACGTTAGGCTGTATCTGATAATATTTGTCGTATTTGCAGTAAATGTCTGGGATGGGCTTAAAGATGCCACCATTAGGAGGATATCAGAATGCTTGTCAGAATGAATGTTCATATAGACTATATCTGAGGGATGTATTTGAATCTTGAACGTAATCGATAAAGATATCCGTCTGAATGGACCTTTGTTTTGACTGTATCAGGAGGATAATTAACCTGAAAAATAAAGTTAGCTTCATGCTATGTCATGATGCATGAGATGTTTTATGCTTTCGGAAATAAATGCGAATGTTGTAGGCATGCGTATGCTGTGAAATGATGTAATGAATGAACTATGCATGAGGAAGGTTCTTCCAGGGGAAAATAAATCTCAATATTCTGGTTGGAAACATTTGTATCGAGGACCCTCTCTTAGCTAGGGATACTTGATTTCTGTCTGATGGTAGAGATATTTAACAGAGCCTGGCTGGGGATGGAAGCGATGACCAGTCTGTCCAGTGATGCCGATTCCTTCTGGGGAGTAACTGGTTTATGCTGGGGAATAGAATTAGCAACCGGATTCGTTGGAAAGCATGGTTAGACCTTCTTCTCGATCCTGAAGTCTTTTAGTAATTGCTATTTCCGTTTTGTGCATGTATTTTGATAAACATCAATCATATTCAAATGCATATATCAATTCAAATTAAATCAATGGACGTTTACGCAAACAAAACAGAGAAAGTAAAAGCATCTTTTTGGGAGTAAAGTTGTATTGATTTTGAAAGAGGGCCTATAAACAGGCAATTTGAATACACGGGGACAGAAATCCTAGTAAGAGGAAATTGTCGAGAACATAAAGAAAAAGCTATGAAGGAAAAGTCCTATTGATTTTAATTCTGCTACTGTCATTATGTCTTCAAGCGTCTCATCTCCTGCTGTCGGATAGAAGTGATTGGCTTGTTCAGTCCCTTTGACTTGGGTGAAGCTGTCTGAGAACGGGACATAGTCATACGCTTTTAATCCCTAATTTTTGCTTGGACCGCATTTTCAGGTTTTCAGTCCACCAGGATACCCTTTTTTTCCCAAGCCGCCTTTTCAAGTTTTCGACTTGCCGGGTGTACATTTTTATATGTTTATCCCTAATTTTTGCCCGAACCCTTTTGGTTCGCCGGGATGCCCTTACTTTTGCCTAGGTACGTCGACCTAGCGGGTCTCTTTTATGCGTAGTATTTTTTGACTATGTCTGCGTTCACGGGATGTGGGAAGTCTTCGCCATCCATTGTAGCAAGTATCATGGCTCCACCAGAGAATACCTTCTTAACTACAAATGGCCCTTCGTATGTGGGAGTCCATTTGCCCCTGGGATCACTTTGTGGTAGAATGATACGCTTGATCACCAAGTCGCCGATTTGATACACCCGTCTCTTGACCCTTTTGTTAAATGCCTGGGTCATGCGCTTCTGATATATCTGCCCATGACAAACAGCCGCAAGTCTCTTTTCATCAATCAAATTTATCTGATCGAGTCGAGTCTGAATCCATTCATCCTCGTCTAAACCTGCCTCTTTCATGATTCTTAGAGAGGGAATCTAAACTTCCACAGGTAAGACGGCTTCCATTCCGTAGACTAAAGAGAAAGGAGTTGCCCATGTCGAAGTGCGTACTGAAGTGCGATAACCATGAAGAGCAAATGGTAACTTCTCATGCCAGTCTTTGTACGTCACTGTCATCTTTTGTATAATCTTCTTAATATTCTTATTAGCAGCTTCTACGGCGCCATTCATCTTTGGCCGGTACGGAGAAGAGTTATGGTGTTTTATTTTGAACTGCGTGCAGAGTTCAGTAATCAGCTTGTTGTTCAAATTGGTACCATTATCAGTGATAACTCTTTCAGGGACGCCATATCGACAAATAAGACTATTCTTGATGAACCGTGCCACCACATTCTTGGTGACGGAAGCAAATGAGGCTGCCTCTACCCACTTTGTAAAGTAATCAATAGCAACAAGGATGAAACGATGTCCATTAGAAGCAGTAGGTTTAATCTCTCCAATCATATCAATGCCCCATATTGCAAAGGGCCAAGGGGCTGTCAACGCGTTTAATGGAGCAGGAGGCACATGTACTTTGTCCGCATAGATCTGGCACTTGTGACAAGTTATGGAGTGATGGTGGCAATCAGCTTCCATGGTAGACCAATAGTACCCTGATCTCAGAATCTTCTTGGCCATCGTATGTCCACTAGAGTGAGTCCCAAAGATACCGTCGTGCATGCCTTCCATGATCTTTTCTGCTTCCTTTTTATCCACACAATGAAGCAAAGTCGAATCATGATTACGTTTGTATAATATTCCATTACTCAAAAAGAATTTAGCGGAGAACTTCCTCAGAAATTTTCTGTCATTGATGGATGCCCCTTCAGGGTATTCCTGAGCTTCTAAATATCTTTTTACTTCGTGGAACCAAGGTTTCTCTTCTACTTCATCAGCGTTAAGTTCATAACAATATGCTGGTTCATCTAGTCGTTCAATGGTGATCATGGGAGCTTCATTGTCCCATCTGACTCTGAACATAGATGACATGGTGGCCAAGGCGTCTGCCAACTGATTCTCCTCTCGTGGAATATGTTCGAATGTAATCTCTTCAAAATACGGGATTAATGTCAACACCCGTTCTCGATAAGGGATGAGATTCGGATGTTTAGTGTCCCATGCTCCTTTGATCTGACTGATTACCAAAGCTGAGTCTCCATACACACTCAAAAACTTGATTCTCAGGTCTATAGCAGCTCTGAGTCCCAAAATACATGCTTCATACTCGGCCATATTGTTGGTACAATCAAAACATAGTCTAGCAGTGAAAGGCGTATGGCAACCCTTGGGGGAAATGATTACAACACCAACACCATTGCCCAATGCATTAGAAGATCCATCAAAAATCATAGTCCATCGGGATCCCAGTTCGGGTCCTTCATCCGGTCCAGGTTCTTCATAATCAGTAACAAGCAAGACATCCTCATTTGGGAACTCAAAATTCATAGATTGGTAATCGTCCACTGCTTGATGAGCCAGATGATCGGCTAACACGCTTCCTTTGATTGCTTTCTGAGTAGTGTATTGGATATCATTCTCTGTTAAAATCATCTGCCACCTTGCTATTCTTCCGGAGAGGGCAGGTTTCTCAAATATATATTTGATAGGATCCATCTTAGAAATCAACAAAGTGGTATGATTCAACATATACTGTCTTAGTCGGCGAGCAGCCCAGGCCAGAGCACAGCAAGTTCTCTCGAGCAGTGAGTATCTTGTTTCACAGTCGGTAAACTTTTTGCTAAGGTAGTATATGGCATGCTCTTTTCGACCAGACTCATCATGTTGCCCCAACACACACCCCATTGAATTTTCTAACATGGTCAAATACATAATTAGAGGTCTTCCTTCAACTGGTGGCATCAGAATTGGAGGTTCTTGGAGGTACTTCTTGATTTTGTCAAAAGCTTCTTGACATTCATCATTCCATATCATCTCTTGATTTTTCCTCAGTAACTTGAAGATGGGTTTGCAGGTAGCGGTCAAATGGGAGATAAACCGGGCAATGTAATTCAAACGTCCCAAGAAACCTCTGACTTCTTTATCTGTACCGGGAACTGGCATTTCTTGAATAGCTCTCACCTTGGCCGGGTCAACCTCAATTCCTCTGCCACTAACAATAAATCCCAAGAGTTTACCGGATCTTACTCCAAAGGTGCATTTGTTCGGGTTCAATCTCAGCTTGTATTTCTTCAACCTCTCAAATAGTTTGTATAAATGATCGAGATGTTCTTCTTCAGTATGAGATCTGGCTATCATGTCATCCACATATACTTCTATTTCATGATGAATCATATCATGGAACAAAACCACCATAGCACGCTGGTATGTTGCCCCAGCGTTCTTTAAACCGAATGGCATTACTTTGTAACAGAAAGTGCCCCATTGCGTCACAAACGTAGTTTTCTCCATGTCTTTAGGCGCCATCTTGATCTGGTTATAACCCGAGAATCCATCCATGAAGGAGAATACCTTATGTTGAGCGGTGTTATCTACCAGAACATCAATGTGCGGAAGTGGAAAGTCGTCTTTGGGACTCGCTTTATTCAAATCTCTGTAATCTACGCACATTCGCACCTTACCATCCTTCTTCGGCACTGGTACCACATTAGCAACCCATTGAGGATAAGAAGTAACGGCTAGGAAACCGGCGTTAAATTGTTTCATAACTTCGGCTTTGATTTTCTCAGACATTTCGAGACGCATGCGACGAACCTTTTGTTTAACAGGACGGCAATCTTCCTTCATCGGCAAACGATGCACTACTATATCAGTATCCAGTCCTGTCATGTCTTCGTAAGCCCAAGCAAAAATCTCAATATAATCATGTAACATCTGAATCAATCTTTCCTTGACACTGCTTCCCAAGCCTGCTCCTATTTTGACTTCTTTCTTGTCCACTTCAGTACCCAGATTTACAATTTCGATTGACTCTTCATGCGGCTGTATAGTCTTTTCTTCTTGCAGTACCAGTCTGGCAAGCTCTTCCGGTACTTCACAATCTTCCTCACTTCCATCCTCGGTTTGGTAGATCGGATTTTCAAAGTCATAATTAATAGTAGCAGAACTATTATCAACAGGATCCAGAGTGGATATGGATCTGCAATTCGTTACGTGAGTGTGTGTAAGAAAACATAGCTTGTTTGAAAGATGACAGGAAAGATAAAGAGCGCAATATTTGAATGCAAAAAGTCCATTGATTTATTGAATATGAATATGCTTATGAAGATGACAAAACCCTTAACAAATTAGCTATTGTGCCCCGGGCACAGACACAATGCTTTCAAGAAGTTCAACTGTAAGAATTAAAAATTTACAAAAATAGGAAATAACAATTACTCCTGACTAAAGGAAATCGGGATAGTGTCTTCAGCCTTCCAATTATTGAGTCCGTCACCAATTGTTGTGAAAATCCAGCTATCCAAGTCACAATCGCTATCAGCATCTTCTACAGCATTAATTTGATCTTTGACCATCCTTTCAGAGTTAAATCCCAGGCCAGACTTATCAGACTTGTACGGTACATCAATCAGTTGACCCCAACCAGTACGACCACCATTTTCAACCACGGCTTGAGAATCTTTCAGAGAAATCATAACAGAAGGGGCATGAATAACCTCGGGCACAAGGGAAGTTGGCTTAAGGACAGGAATGGTCGGGTGAACCATTTCAAATGACTGAGAGGGAGTCTCAAAGAATTCGCCATCCATCTCGACGTATCTGAAGGCCTGCACACTACTGACAATATACTCTTCTTCTCCACACACAGTGACAATCTTACCCTCTATTGGATACTTCAGCTTTTGATGGAGAGATGAAGCTACGACACTTGCCCCATGAATCCAAGGGCGTCCCAGCAAGCAGGAATAGGCAGGACGGATGTTCATCACGTGAAAGGTAGTGTTGAAGACTTGAGGTCCTATCTTGATAGGGAGAACCACTTCACCATGGACAACACTTTTCGCACCGTTGTACGCACGCACCACAGTATCACTAGGTTTCAATTCGATGCTCTTACAATCAAGTTTATCGAGCACAGCTGTCGGCAGCACATTCAAAGAAGAGCCATTGTCGATTAATATGTGAGATAAGGTGATCCCCTCACACTCAATGGAGATATGCAGAGCTCTATTGTGATTCTTTCCTGCTGGTGTCAGATCAGCATCGGAAAAGCCTAGGCCATTGTCAACAGCCAGGTTAGCAACATAGTTTTCGAACTGATCGACGGATGTCTCCTGAGGTACATGAGCAGTCTTCAGGAATTTTATCAATGCATTGGCATTAGATTCAGAAGATAACAACAAGGATAACATCGAAATTTTAGACGGAGTATGCCCCAACTGTTCTACCACATCAAAATCACTCTTGCGGATGATTTTCAGCATTTCTTCCATTTCTCGTTTGGCAATATCTTCGGTAGTAACTTCGACCGATGTCCTTGACTGAGAAGGATTGGTAACTGGTTCCTTTCCTCGAGTTTCAGGGGCGGGAGGTGAGATTTCTGGAGAGAAGATCCTTCCACTTCGAGTAATTTTACTAGTCCCAACAATGTCATTAGGATTAGCAGAATTACCAACTTGCTTTACGCCATGGATGTAAACATCACCTCCATAATTCCAAGGAATGGCTTTGCTTGAGGAATACGGTACTGGGCCAGGTGCAGTAATGATTAGGGGAGCTACCTTGGGCTCAGCAGTAATCTTCACAGGTACTCTGGTAGCGGTAATCTTCACTGGAATTTTGGACCTAGCAATCACAGATATTTCTTCAACAGGGTTCTCCACCTTAGGAATATTTTCAAAGAGAATTGTACGATCGTCCATCAGCCGTTGAATACCGTTCCTCAATTTCATGCAATCATTGGGTCGGAGTATACAGAGATCGCAATTTTCAGCACAACCTGGAAATAAACCAGCTTGCAATAAATTCTTCTTGATGATCAGGAGAGGAGATGTTAAGTCCGCTACAGTAGTAATATGAGAATTGTCATTCATAACATTAACAGTCTTGTCATGATTAGGCATAGGTGCAGTGATGACATTGGGAGTCTCTGGAGTATCAAATTCAATTTCTCCAGCGTCGATCATATCCTGAATCTTATTCTTCAACAAACAGCAATCGTTTGTATCATTCCCGGGGCTATCGGAGTGATATGCACACCTGGCATTGGGGTTATAACGAGGAGAAGTAGTGTTGAGATTTGCAGGAGGGCCTCTGAGAGTAATTAAATTTGCCTTTAGCATACCCTGCAGTGCTTGTGCTAAAGTCATATTGATCTTGGTAAACTGCCTTCTTGGCCTGTCTTGTCTGTGCTGGAAGTTTTGAGCTGGCGGTGCTGCAATTGTAATTGCTCCAATGGTATGGTCACGATTTTTCTTGTTATGACCCCTTTCACCGTACACAGCATTTGATTCATTCTTTCCCTGATGGGTCTTTCTGGTGCTTGCGGAGGTAGCTGCCTGTATCTTTCCACTTCGAATACCGCTTTCAACACGTTCACCTGTCAATATCAGGTCAGTGAAACCCGATGAAGAACTTCCCAGTAGATGGCTGTAGAATGGACCAGTCAGTGTACCCATGAACATGTCCACTAATTCTCGATCAGTCATAGGGGGTTTGACTCTGCCAGCCAAATCTCTCCATTTTTGAGCATATTCTTTGAAGCTTTCTTTAGAGCCCATAGTCATGTTCTGCAACTGTAGCCGAGTAGGCGCTAATTCAGAATTATACTGGTAATGCTTGTAGAAAGTTGTCGCTAAATCAGTCCAGGTGTGGATGTTAGAGCTCTCGAGTTGATAATACCACTCCAACTGTGTGCCAGACAGACTCTCTTGGAAGAAATGGATCCATAGCTTCCTATCAGTGGTATACGGCTGAATCTTTCTCACGTAAGCTCTCAGATGCATCTGAGGACAAGATGCCCCATCGTATTTAGTGAATGTTGGGATCTTGAACTTGCGAGGAATGACCACATCAGAGACTAGACCCAAGCTTTCGAAATCCATGTCGGGCGCCTTCTGACCCTCCATAGCTAGCATACGTTCTTCCAGCAACTTGTACTTATCATCTTTCAGAGAGTACTGTTCATTCTCATAGTCTTCATCTTCGTCCTCCTGGCTGAAAGGATCAGCATTCTCATCTTCTGAATCTATCCCCTCTTCTTGATCCTTCGGAAATCTAATCTTGACTCCTGCAGCCTGTCCTTTACGCCTTCTTCCCGGGTTAATGTAACTCACAGGTTTCTGGTCTTTCTTCTTCTCGAGCAAGAGAGCCTTCAGTTCTTCCTGCCCCTTGGATAAGCTCAGGATCAACTCCTGGAATTGAGCATTTTGAGCCTGGAGATCTTTGACAGTTTGTTCGAGGGCCATTTTTCTGTTTGCAACAAGAAGACCGTGAGAACATAGATCCTTTAGAATACCTGTTATGCAATGTTATGTCATGCTATGCAATGTATGAAATGTTTTCAAGGACTTTTGGAATTTAACTTTGCGTAAACCACCAAGAAAGGAACTTTTATTAATAATTTTGTAATCAATATTTATTACAACAAAATAATAAAATACAATGAAAGCTCAAGTCTCCCAGGGACGGCTTCTTTTCGGGCGAAGATATGTATTGAGTCTTCGTTCCTCATTAAGCTGGCTGGTGAGTTCTAACACTTTCTTCCTTTCAGCACAGAACTGGGCTTCAAAAGTATCCCTTTCCTCTCTCAACTGGATCCAGGATCTCTTCAATTCTTCAACATTGGTAGGCATATATGGATAAGGAATTATCTGAGAAATACCTCCTTCAACTTCTGGTTCAACAATCAGCGGTCCGACTGCAAGATATGGCATGCCAAGTTCACGAGCTCTTGCGCGTACCCATCTGAGATAAGGTTCCATAGGAATAGAGTTTTTCTATCCTAAAACGCTTCTTTTCACCATGCCCCAAGCTCGTACAAATCTTTGACGGAGACCTTGGGAATCGTTGTCATAGTCAAACACAGTGCCTTGGATAATTATTTCATGTGGACCATCTCTTCGAGCACAACCAAACTGACGTAGGGCTAAAGCAGGGTTATAAGTAATACCTCCCCTCATCCCCAGGAGTGGTACGTTAGAGAATTCTCCACAACGGTCAATGAGGATAACATTTTCTTCGAGATGAGGACACCAACGGATGTCTGAATGGGAGAGTGACATTATCCTTTGAGACCATTTCAAATTCTTCTCATTCTTCAAGACTGATTGAGGAAGGTGCGAAATAGACCACCTAGATAATAAAGGTATGCAGCACATGAGAGTCCCTTGCCTTTTCATAGTACGGGTGTGAAGGGAATGCAAAATGTCTCCAAGCAAAGTAGGCACAGGGTTATGAGTGAGAAATATCTTAATAGCATTCATGTCTATGAATTGATCCGGGTTAGGAAATAGCACCAAACCATAGATTAGTAATGCTAGAACATCTTCGAAAGCATGGACATTCATATCTTTTACGAATTCTCGGGCCTTATTTATCAGAAACTTGGCAAGTAAACCCTTAACTCCACTTCTTGTTACCCAATTAGTTTCAATGTCGGACTTTGTCATGTGTAAAGCTGCGGCAACTTCTTCAGACTTCGGACTCTTTTCTAAACCACTGAAAGGTATTTGATCAAGGATAGGTATCCCAAGCATCCTGGAGAATTCTTCTAATGTGGGTACCAACTGATAATCTGGGAAAGTGAAGCAATGATATTTAGGATCGAAGAACTGGAATAGAACTCTCATCATATCTTCTTTGAAACCAGTGGTAACCAAATTAAGGAGAGAACCATGTTTCTTGATGAACTGAGCCTGATCAGGAAGTTCTGACACTAAATCCTTTAGTTGAGGAGAGATTGCTACAAAATTGATCCGGATGGTCTTCCTGGAAGCCATAGCCTTACGAAACAGAGCAAAGTTAAATCCCTAAGTCCTTGAAATGATTAGTGCAATGTCATGACGTTATGATGTTATGATGTTAAGTAAACAACAAGCGCAAACAAGTCACACAACAATCCTTCCTAGGTTTTAAGGCTTGCATGAGTTCCATAGGTAAGTACCCTCCCCACTGAAGTTTGGTTGGTTCAACCTGTCCTAGAATAGTAACCGGGTTCTAGAAGGATCTCAAATCATTGACCTTCCTTTAAGTCCACTTCAGTGCAACACCAAGTGGTTGCCCGAAGCTTCCCTAAAGTCCAATCTCAAAGAGTGTAGTATCGAGTCTCAACCAACCCCGGTCGGAACCGAAGTCAGTTATCTCACTACTTTCTAATGGCTAGGATGAGTCAATTAGGGTTCTAAAGGTCTGGTTAATGCTTTGATGACACCACGCGGAAGCCAAATTTTTCCTCAAGTAAACATGAGGAACATCAGGACATCCAAAGTGTCACATTAACCGTAGCCATCATTTTGACCATTTCAGTATACGCCAGATAGTCGCGATGATCTTTTGCTACTTACCTAAGGTACACTAGATCCGGGTGTAGGATCTTTCACTCAAGCATAAAATACCCAAGCAATCCCTTAAAAGTAAATCAGACAATTTAAATAAGTGATCTTGTTTTTAAGGTAACCTCTCTTTAATATTCCCCAGCAGAGTCGCCAGTTCTGTCATACGGTGAACTGACTTTGTGTGTTTTTGCTTTGGAAAGCAAATGTCGCGGATAGCAAGAGTCGCCACCGACTTTTCTTTTATCCAATAAGGAAAGGTGGAAAAGAACAGGAAAGACCTTAATTAGATTTTGGGTTCGGGAGGTACATTATACAAAGGGAAGGTTTAGCACCCTTTGTATCCATGGTTATCCATGGGCTCTTAATTGCTTGATCACTTATGTTTGTCTGAAAAAAGGTGTTTGTGAATTGCTTAAAAAATGTTTTGAAAAGAGAGTTTAACTTTGTAATGATTCTTGTACGAATGTATACAAAGTATTTATCTCGTTTAATTTTGAAAGCGGTTTAGAAAAATATAACTTGGAAATGATTCTAGTACGAATGTATACCCAGTGGTGATTTTCTAGTATTTGCAAAGTGTGAGGCATGAAAAATGTTTTAGGTTGTGAGCCAGCAATTAAGAGTTATACCTACCCAAGGTCTTTATGGGCATTTCCTATCCTTATGAGGGTAAAACTGTCCTTACTATTGAGAAGTAAGTAGTTTTATCCTTTGGATGTAAAAGGGTCATCGTGGGGTCATCGATTGGTCATGGAAGGCAACATTTGTAAGGATACCTTAGCATTCGAAGGGACGATCATCATTAACTGTAGGCTACAACGACGGGTCATCGAGGGACAAAATCATATATTCGCAAGCAACATCCGAGGGACAATGATTTATTTTATAGGGACATGATGATTTAATCGAAGGGTCTTTGCTAAGTGTATCCCCACATTCGCGGGACATGACCATAATACCGTAATACCGTAAGGCAACAAAGAGAGGTCCAAGATCACATATTCAAAGGCAACATTTTACAATCAATTAGGTAGTTGTAATCAATTAGGTAATTAGGTCCACATTATAATCAATTAGGTAATTAGGGTGAATCTCCACAAGGGTATCCCACAAATAAAGTGGAATACCTAGCAAGCTACTTTCTCCGGGAGTATGTGAACCCTTACAAAATTCAGCAAACAGGTCAGAATACCAAATCAGGGTGCAATCGAGAATTACACCACAAAAGAAACACAGCGGTAGGAATGTCAGGCAAAATAACGCATGGTTAGAATAAAACAAATCAGATAAGCATAAAACAGAACAGAAAAATCAGCGACTGTCACGTTCGCCCCTGCCTCGCCTAGCGAAGGCTTAGCGAATACTCGCTACATGCTCGCTTAGCGATGTGCTAGCGAGCGGCTGCGGGTTCTGGTTTTGATAACAGTACAATTCCAGAAAGCTCCAAACCCTATGGCATCCATTACAGAAATTACATGGTTAAACGTTCAAGATATTCATACATACTTAAATTCACATGCAAAAACTTAAGATATTTTTATAAATTCAATCATAATGCCACATGCCAGTTAAGAACATAAAGCGGTAATAGTAATGCAAACTTGTTTGCAACTGAATTGCAACCTTGAATTGGCAAGTCACTCTTAGAGTTGGCGCCGGATTGAATTGGGCGGAGGTAACCTTGGTGCAGATGAGTTTCCTTCAGGGTTTCCTTGAGGGTTGCTCTGAATTCTCTGGGTTAGCCTCCAGGGTTTGCTGTGTTGCTTCTGTTAGGGTTTCCTCGCTAGGGTTTCTGTCCGTCTGCCTCTGTCTCCCTTTTTCTGAATGAAGTTCTGCTATTTATAATAATTTTTGTGACCTGATGGGCTCAGAATGAAGCCCAGAATTTTCTGGTATTCGCAAACTTCGCTAGGCGAGTGGCGTAGCGAAGGGTTCGCTAGGCGAAGGAGTTGCTCGCCTAGCGAGCATGCCAGTTTGGGCCATTTTCTGGATTTGGCCACCTATGTGCTGGTTTTTTTGTTCTTTTAAGATCTATGCCTTGAACAATGAGTTGGAGTGTCTTGAAAGATTAACGGGAAAATTTTGGGGTATGACACTATGATTGATTTTTTATTTTATTTACAGGAGCTACAGAGGTCATCATATGTGAGTGCTTTGGCCCACATGACTAAATTTTTTAAACAATCTGATAAGTCCAAAAATGTAAGTGGTGCTAAACCTATGCATTATAGCTAGTTAATAAGCGTTCCGATTGGGAACTTTCTTGATATATCACTTTTAATGACATTGTTTGAACCTTGTAGCTGATGCAAAATGCTTTTTGTTATTGTTGTTTTTGTATTCTTATGATACTTCAACCTCATTTGTATTCTTCTTTATTATACTTTGGCATGCTTTGTCCATTTGATACTCGGGGGAAAATATGTGGAGTAGTAAGGAGTCTGGCTTTGATGACTTATGTCACTACTGATGTAGAGAAAGACTACTCAATTGATGTGGTATGTTTTGGGTGATATCATGAAATCTTCCTTTATGGTTTGTTATTATTATTAACTTTTTTGCTGTAGCTACTGCAGTTTTTAATGGTTGTTCGTCTAATCATGTGTGTTTGTGTGTTTAAATATGAGAAATGATGTTTTGACACAATTTTGCTGAGGCGCATAATGGATGCTTATCAGAATAAGGATGCATTGGATGACAAGGTAATATCTTACTTTTATCACGTGAGCTTTTGTAACTTGAAAAAGATAATCTGCAGAAATTTATCGGTAACAACCGACTAAAGCTACTTGGCAAGTTATTATCTTTTTTTATGTACTATTTAATATAAATCTAACTTTTGTTTATATACTTCCGAAATTCTTCATTGCATTACTTATTCTTCCTTCTTTAGGAGCTCTTTAAATATTGGGTAAATGAAGTGAAAAAAATGTCTGAGAAAAAGCTAGCTATGTGGGCCTCAAAAAAGCAAGACAAGTATTACTTGCACTGATATTGTATTTAGGATGACGGACGTTAGCTCTCTTTAGTATTTTTCTCTTTTAATGTTTTCTTTACATGTTCTTCATCAGGAAAGACACTACTTAAATGAATTGTTGACATTAATTGGTTCCTTAATCAAGCAATGAAATGATTAGCAATTAAAGAAAACAAAATAAATAGCATATAGGAATATATTTGAAAAACAAATCAAAACTGTAATTTTTGTGCCAAGTAAGTCTCTGGAATCTCATCAAGTTGGTGTTTTGAAGTTAAATGCTATTATATCATACTAAGTAAATACATAATGATATATTATTTTTTTCGTAGTAATCTTAGAATAATTTGCTTAATTTTGTAAAATATACAATTTTTTATTTAATACTCAGGTAATTTTGGGGGTTTGAAGTTATTTTTTCTTATATATATGTGAATTTTTATTCATAATGTGAATTTCGTAGGATAATACAATTCCACAATTTTGGTGGGTTCTTAAGTTTGTCGATAAGTGATTTTGATAGTGGTGATTTATTAGGAAATTCCAAATTTGAGATGACACTGAAAGTTTATATATTCATGTTTTTCTTAGATTCATTGATTTTGATAATGGTGATTTGTTGGGAAATTCCAATTTTGCTGATTTCATCATTTTATATGTTTATTAATATTGTTATTGATTTGTTAATCCGACCTGTTCTTAGTATGTATGGATTTGGATTTAGATCTGCATAGTTTCTTTATAATGGAGACATAATCACTCATGGCCTAGAGTGGACTCTCAAGACTGGAAATTTTAAGGTTAAAAGGTTCAAGATGGAAAGGAAAAGAGTAACAAAGGTTGTGTATTGTTTCCCTTTCTAATATTTTCTTTAAAACTCTTGATATTTTGCACAGCAAAATGACTTTGTTTGGCTTAGTTACCATGACACCTTGGGGCTTGGAATTGTTTATCACAAATCATTCTCTATAATTGATTTTTTTTTATTTACAGGAGCTATAGAGGTCATCATATGTGAGTGCTTTGGCCCACATGACTAAAGTTTTTATATAGTCTGATAAGTCCAAAAATGTAAGTGGTGCTAAAGCTATGCATTATAGCCAGTTAATATGCGTTCCGGTTGGGAACTTTCTTGAGATACCACTTTTAATGACATTGTTTGAACCTTGAAGCTGACGCAAAATGCTTTGTTGTTATTGTTGTTTTTGTATTCTTACGATGCTTCAACCTCATTTGTATTCTTCTTTATTATAGTTTGGCATGCTTTGTCCATTTGATACTCGGGTGAAAGCATGTGGAGCAATAAGGAGTCTGGCTTTGATGACTTATGTCACTACTGATGTAGAGAAAGACTACTCAATTGATGTGGTATGTTTTGGGTGATATCATGAAATCTTCCTTTATGGTTTGTTATTATTATTACCTTTTTTCTTTAGCTATTGCAGTTTTTAATGGATGTTCGTCTAATCATATGTGTTTATGCGTTTAAATATGAGAAATGATGTTTTGACACGATTTTGTTGAGGCGCATAATGGATGCTTATCAGAATAAGGATGCATTGGATGACAAGGTAATATCTTACTTTTATCACGTGAGCTTTTGTAACTTGAAAAAGATAATCTGTAGAAATTTATCGGTAACATCCGACTAAAGCTACCTGGTGAGTTATTATCTTTTTTAATGTACTAATTAATATAAATCTAACTTCTGTTTATATACTTCCGAAATTCTTCATTGCATTACTTATTCTTCCTTCTTTAGGACCTCTTTAAATATTGGGTAAATGAAGTGAAGAAAATGTCTAAGAAAAAGCTAGCTATGTGGGCCTCGAAAAAGCAAGACAAGTATTACTTGCACTGATATTGTATTTAGGATGACGGACGTAAGCTCTCTTTAGTATTTTTCTCTTTTAATGTTTTCTCTACATGTTGTTCATCAGGAAAGACACTACTTAAATGATTTGATGACCTTAATCGGTTCCTTAATCAAGCAATGAAATGATTAGCAATTAAAGAAAAGAAAATAAATAGCAAATAGGAATATATTTGAAAAACAAATCAAAACTGTAATTTTTGTGCTAAGTAAGTCTCTGAAATCTCATCAAGTTGGTGTTTTGAAGTTAAATGCTATTATATCATACTAATTTAATACATAATGATATATTATTTTTTTAGTAGTAATCTTAGAATAATTTGCTTATTTTGTAAAATATAATTTTTTTTATTTATTGATCAGGTAATTTTGGGGGTTTGAAGTTATTTTTTCTTATATATATATGTAAATTTTTGTTCATAATGTCAATGAGTGATTTTGATAGTGGTGATTTGTTGGGAAATTCCAAATTTGAGACGACACTGGAAGTTTATATATTCATGTTTTTCTTAGATTCGTTGATTTTGATAATGGTAA
This sequence comes from Lathyrus oleraceus, assembly GCF_024323335.1. Classification (NCBI taxonomy): domain Eukaryota; kingdom Viridiplantae; phylum Streptophyta; class Magnoliopsida; order Fabales; family Fabaceae; genus Lathyrus; species Lathyrus oleraceus. The sequence goes on from NC_066582.1 coordinate 407,472,527, forward strand.
TTTGTTGGGAAATTCTAATTTTGTTGATTTCATCATTTTATATGTTAATTCATTAATATTGTTGTTGATTTGTTAATCCAACATTTTCTTAGTATGTATGGATTTGGATTTAGATCTGCATAGTTTATTTACAATGGAGACATAATCACTCATGGTCTGGAGTGGACTCTGAAGACTGGAAATTTTAGGTTTATGGGTTCAAGATGGAAAGGAAAGGAGTAACACAGGTTGTGTATTGTTTCTCTTTCTAATATTTCCTTTAAAACTCTTGATATTTTGCATAACAAAATGACTTTGTTTGGCTTAGGTACCATGACACCTTGGGGCTTGGAATTGTTTATCACAAATGATTTTCTATGATTGATTTTATTTATTTATTTACAAGTTCTACAGAGGTCATCATATGTGAGTGCTTTGGCCCACATGACTAAAGTTTTTAAACAGTCCTATAAGTCAAAAAATGTAAGTGGTGCTAAAGCTATGTATTATAGCCAGTTAATATGCGTTCCGATTGGGAACTTTCTTGATATATCACTTTTAATGACATTGTTTGATCCTTGTAGCTGACGTAAAAGGCTTTGTTGTTATTGTTGTTTTTGTATTCTTATGATGCTTCAACCTCATTTGTATTCTTATTTATTATAGTTTGGCATGCTTTGTCCATGTGATACTCGGGTGAAAGCATGTGGAGTAGTAAGGAGTCTGGCTTTGATGACTCATGTCACTACTGATGTAGAGAAAGACTGCTCAATTGGTGTGGTATGTTTTAGGTGATATCGTGAAATCTTCCTTTATGGTTTGTTATTATTATTACCTTTTTGCTTTAGCTACTGAAGTTTTTAATGTTTGTTCGTCTAATGATATGTGTTTGTGTGGTTAAATATGAGAAATGATGTTTTGACACAATTTTACTGAGACGCATAATGGATGCTTATCAGAATAAGGATGCATGGATGACAAGGTAATATCTTACTTTTATCACGTGAGCTTTTGTAACTTGAAAAAGATAATCTGTAGAAATTTATCGGTAACATTCGACTAAAGCTACCTGGCGAGTTATTATCTCTTTTTTTATATACTATTTAATATAAATCTAACTTCTGTTTATATACTTCCGAAATTCTCTATTGCATTACTATTTCTTCCTTCATTAGGAGCTCTTTAAATATTGGATAAATAAAGTGAAGAAATCGTCTGAGAAAAAGCTATCTATATGGTCCTCGAAAAAGCAAGACAAGTATGTACTTGCACCGGTATTGTATTTAGGATGACGAACGTAAGCTCTCTTTAGTATTTTTCTCTTTTAATATTTTCTCTGCATGTTGTTCATCAGGAAAGGTACTACTTAAATGAACTGATGACATTAATCGGTTCCTTAATCAAGCAATGAAATGATTAACAATTAAAGAACAGAAAACAAATAGCAAATAGGAATATATTTGAAAAACAAATCAAAATTGTGATTTTTGTGCTAAGTAAGTCTCTGAAATCTCATCATGTTGGTGTTTTGAAGTTAAAAGATATTATATCATACTAAGTAAATACATAATGATATATTATTTTTTTAGTAGTAATCTTAGAATAATGTGCTTATTTTGGAAAACATACAATTTTTTATTTATTGATCAGGTAATTTTGGGGGTTTGAAGTTATTTTTTCTTATATATATGTGAGTTTTTGTTCATAATGTGAATTTGGTAGGATAATACAATTCCACATTTTTGGTTGGTTCTTAAGTTTGTCGATGAGTGATTTTGATAGTGGTGATTTTTTGGGAAACTTCAAATTTGAGATGACACTGAAAGTTTATATATTCATATTTTTCTTAGATTCATTGATTTTGATAATGGTGTTTTGTTAGGAAACTCCAATTTTGCTGATTTCATCATTTTATATGTTAATTCATTATATTGTTGTTGATTTGTTAATCCAACCTGTTCTTAGTACGTATGGATTTGGATTTGGATCTGCATAGTTTCTTTATAATGGAGACATAATCACTCATGGTCTGGAGTGGACTCTTAAGACTGGAAATTTTAAGGTTAAAAGGTTCAAGTTAGAAAGGAAAGGAGTAACACCGGTTGTGTATTGTTTCCCTTTCTAATATTTCCTTTCAAACTCTTGATATTTTGCACAACAAAATGACGTTGTTTGGCTTAGGTACCATGACATCTTAGGGCTTGGAATTGTCTATCCCAAATCATTTCCTATGATTTTATTTATTTATTTATTTACATGTGCTATAAAGGTCATCATATGTGAGTGATTTGGCCCACATGACTAATGTTTTTAAATAGACTGATAAGTCCAAAAATGTAAGTGGTGCTAAAGCTATGCATTATAGCCAGTTAATATGCGTTCCTGTTGGGAACTTTCTTGATATATCACTTTTAATGGCATTGTTGATATTTTTGTTACTTGCTTTGGAAAGGTTCTTGCTTTTATATTTTTAAGAAAACTTGATTTTGATTTAAAACTTTAATTTTAAAATGATCATAATAAAACTTAAAACTATTGGCTGAAGTAAAATAAGAGTATAAACAATTGGATAAAAGCTCAATTTTATTTAATAGGATGGTAGTATGTTAATGACAAGACTCCATAGATTTTACAAAGTTGAAAATGGTAATTTACATGGAAAAGGTTACATTGAATACAAATGATCCTTAATCCCTCTACCAAATCTTGATATCCACCGTACTCTTGGCCGCTGCTGGGATGATGAACTGATGTCAACCCTTGTGCTGAAACAAGTCTTCAAAAATCACTGAAGATCAGCAACATGCAGTTACTTGCCTTAATCCCTAATTTTTGCATAAGTTTCCCCAAGGTGGGGTACTCAACTTATCGGGAAATTCTTTCTGTTTTATGTCTCTAATTTTTGCCTGGATCGCCCTTTCGGGTTTTCAATCCATCGAGACGCTCATTTTTGCCTAAGCCTCCCTTTCGGGTTTTCAACTTAGCGAGCTGTTCTTTTATTTTTTTAGGCGAAGTATTTCTTGACTGCATCTGCGTTTACAGGACGAGTGAACTCTTCACCATCCATAGTTGTAAGAATCAATGCACCGCCTGAAAAGGCTCTCTTAACAACATATGGGCCTTCATAATTGGGAGTCCATTTTCCTCTAGATTCTGGCTTAAACAATAAAGTCTTTTTGAGCACTAGGTCACCTTCTCTGAACACTCGAGGTTTGACCTTCTTATCAAAAGCTTTCTTCATTCTCTGCTTATATAACTGACCATGACACATGGCAGTTAATCTCTTCTCTTCAATCAAATTCAACTGATTAAACCTGGTCTGACACAATTCAGCCTCAATCAACTTGGCTTCCATAAGCACATGCAGTTAAGGAATCTCAACCTCTACGAGAAGCACTGCTTCCATACCATAAACAAGAGAGAAAGGGGTTGCCCCTGTTGAAGTGCGGACGGATGTACGATACCCATGCAAAGCAAACGGGAGCATCTCATGCCAATCTTTAAACGTGACAACCATCTTCTGGATAATCTTCTTGATGTTCTTATTCGCAGCTTCAACATCCCCATTCATCTTGGGTCTGTAGGGAGAAGAATTATGATGTGCAATCTTGAAGTCTTTGCAAAGAGCTTCCACCATATTGTTATTCAAGTTCGATCCATTGTCAGTAATTGTCTTACTTGGCACACCATAATGGCATATGATCTGATTCTTGATAAACTTTACAATAACTTGCTTGGTCATATTTGCATACGATGCCGCTTCAACCCATTTTGTGAAGTATTCAATCGCCACCAAAATGAAACAATGTCCACTCAAAGCTTTGGGCTCAATCATCCCAATCATATCAATTCCCCACATGGAGAAGGGCCATGGGGAAGATATATCATTCAATAGTGTCGGAGGAACATGAATCTTATCAGCGTAAATTTGACACTTGTGGCACTTCTTCACAAATTTGCAACAGACAAATTCCATTGTCAGCCAATAGTAACTTGCTCGCAACATCTTCTTCGCCATTGCATGTCCATTGGAGTGAGTACCAAATGAACCTTCATGCACTTCGGTCATCAACAAGTCTGCTTCGTGTCTATCCACGCATCTGAGCAAAACCATGTTGAAGTTTCTCTTGTACAGTACGTCACCATTCAAGTAGAAATTGTCGACTAATCTTCTCAAAGTCTTCTTATCTTTCAAAGATGCCCCAAGCGGGTAAATCTGACTTTAGAGGAAACATTTGATGTCGTAATACCATGGCTTCTCGTCTTTGATCTCTTTAATAGAAAACACGTGAGTTGGCATATCAAGACGCATCACAGATACATTGGGAACTTCATTCCAATACTTCACTACAATCATTGATGCCAACGTTGCAAGAGCATCTGCCATCCGGTTCTCATCTCGAGGAATATGATGAAATTCAACCTTGGTGAAGAAAGTTGAAATCCTCCTCGCATAATCTCTATATGGTATCAAACTGGGTTGATTTGTCTCCCATTCTCCTTTGATCTGATTCACAACCAAAGCCGAATCACCAAAGACATCCAAATACTTAATTCTGAGATTCATGGCCTCTTCGAGCCCCATAATGCAAGCTTCATATTCTGCCATGTTGTTTGTACACTTGAAAGTCAATCTAGCTATAAATGGTAGATGTGTGCCTTGAGGATTAATAATCACTGCCCCAATTCCATTTCCATATTGATTAACAACTCCATCAAATACCATGCCCCAACGGGAACCAGGTTCCGGCCCTTCTTCTAGCAATGGTTCATCACAATCTTTCATTTTCAGGTACAAAATCTCTTCATCTGGAAAATCATACTATACTGACTGATAATGTTCAATTGGTTGGTGAGCCAAATGGTCAGCCAAGATGCTACCTTTGATCGTTTTCTGAGATCGGTATTCGATATCATACTTTGACAACAACATCTGCCACCGGGCAATTCTCCCAATTAAAGCAGGCTTCTCAAATATATACTTGATTGGATCCATTTTGGATATCAACCAAGTTTTACGATTCAACATATACTAGCGTAGACGCTTAGGAGCCCAAGCCAATGCGCAACAAGTCTTCTCAAGCATAGAATACCAAGTCTCACAGTCGGTGAACTTCTTACTGAGGTAGTAAATTGCAAATTCTTTCTTTCCAGTCTCATCTTGTTGACCAAGAACACAACCCATACTATCTTCGAGCACAGTCAAATACATGATCAATGGTCTTCCTTCAACAGGTGGAGACAAAATCGGAGGATCAAGTAAATATTCCTTGATATTATCAAATGCTTTCTGGCAGTCTTCGGTCCAATCACAAGACTGATCTTTCCGAAGAAGCTTGAATATAGGCGCACATGTGGCAGTCATGTGGGAAATGAATCTGGAAATATAATTCAAGCGGCCGAGAAAACCTCTGACTTGCTTCTCAGTTTTGGGCGCAAGCATCTCTTGTATTTCTTTGACCTTAGCAGGATCAACTTCAATACCCTTCTCGCTGACAATAAAGCCCAACAACTTACCAGAACGAACGCCAAGAGTACACTTATTGGAATTCAAGCGGAGTTTATACTTCCTCAAACGCTGGAATAGCTCCGACAAATGCTTAACATGTTCCTCCTTATCAATTGATTTAGCAATCATGTCATCGACATAAACTTCAATCTCTTTATGCATCATATCATGAAAAAGAGTAGTCATTTCTCTCGGGTAAGTCGCACCAGCATTCTTTAGACCGAAAGGCATCACTCTATAACAAAATGTTCCCCAGGGTGTAATGAATATGGTCTTCTCCATATCCTCGGGTACCATCTTGATTTGATTATATCCAGAAAATCCATCCATAAACGAAAAGACTTTGAATTTAGCAGTATTGTCTACCAACATATCAATGTGTGGCAGAGGGAAATCATCTTTCAGACTGGCTCTATTCAAATCTCTATAGTCAACACACATGCGGACTTTTCCATCTTTCTTCGGCACGGGCACAATATTGGCCATCCATTACGGATACTCAGTAGTTACAAGGAAACCGGTGTCGACCTGCTTCTGAACTTCCTCTTTGATCTTCACAACCATATCAGGATGCGTTCTTCTCAACTTCTGCTTGACTGGCGGGCATTCAGGCTTCAACGGCAATCTATGCTCCACAATCTCAGAATCCAACCCAGGCATGTCTTGATAGGACCAAGCAAACACATCTGAATACTCTCGAAGAAGATCAATCAACCCCTTCTTAGCATCTGGACACAGTCGAGACCCAATCTTGACTTCCTTCAAATCATCCTCGGAACCCAAATTGACTAGTGCAATTTGCTCTTCAAACGGCTGAATAACCTTTTCATATTGCTCAAGAAGACGAGACAATTTATCACTTACTCCTACATTACTTTCCTCCTCGGCCTCAAACATAGGGAATTCAAAATTTGGAGAAGGAGGAGGACCATTGTATTCAATGGGGTTAGGAACCAACCTGCATAACGATTTGATGTTTGATTTTAGAGAAGTGAATTTGTGACCAAATATTATGCAGATGGACAATTATATTGTTTATTTATGTTTTTTGTGATTACCATTTTTAGAATAAAGCAAAAAGTAAAAATAAACATCAAAGATGTGGATGAATAGAATTAATTTTATTGATGATCAATTTAAAATGCCCAAACAATGTTCACTTCTCCCTCAGGCATAGGAGAAGGATTTTAAAATATAAAAGCAATTACTTAGATCGATGCAAAATAACAGGAATATCAACGGCAATCCAATTGTTGCATGTCTTTCCATGCGTCACAAAGTTGGTGCAGTCTTCCTCTTCACTATCCTCTAGCACAGCAACTAAGTGTTGTTCATTCCCATGAATGAACCCTCCGCTACGGAAGCTAAGTTCCATCTCTTCAGATCTAACAGTTGAGAAGCCCTTTTGGAACCCCAAACCATTCTTCCTCTGTTGTCGGAGACCTCTATGACGCGCCCCCACGAATCGACAACACCTTCTTCAACAATCTTCTGTGCATCTTTTAGAGAGGACATAGGTGCCCCAACTCTCTTCTCAGCAGCAATAGATAAGGCTTGGAACAGAGTTCCAACCTCATCCTCAGCTTCCACACAGGAGAAAGATGACAGATGGCTAACCAACAACATTTTCTCTCCTCCCACAATTACTAGCTTGCCATTCTTGACAAATTTGAGCTTCTAGTGCATAGTGGAAATAACAGCCCCTGCCTCATGAATCCATGGCCTTCCCAATAAACAACTGTAGGCCGGGTGAATATCCATTACCTGGAAAGTAATCTGAAAAACACTCGGACCTATCTTGACTGGAAGGTCCACTTCACCAATAACCGTTTTGCGCAAGCCATCAAAGGCTTTGACAATTACCCACTATATCTCATGGGCGCTCCTTGGTAAGATAACTCTGACAAAGTTGACTTCAGAAGCACATTGAGTGACGAACCGGTGTAAACAAGTACGTTTGACAAAGCATCTTCCTTGTAATTCATCGAAATATGCAAAGCCAGATTGTGATTTCTTCCCTCCTCAGGGAGTTCTTCATCGCAAAAGCTCAAATTATTGCATGAAGTGATGTTAGCTACAATATGATCAAATTGATCCACGGTAACATCCTTCTCCATATATGCTTGTTCAAGAACTCTCTGGTGCTTCTCTGTGCGCTTCAGAATTCAAAAGCAGAGACAACATGAAAATCTTTGAGGGAGTCTGGAGTAACTGCTCAACCACATTGAATTCACTCCTCTTAATCAGTTGGAGTACCTCATCATCATCATTGGCTTTCAAATTTCTGGATTCACCAGACTTATCCTTTGAACAACCAACAGGATCTACATTGGGCACCTCCGCTTTCTTACCAACCACTGTTTCTTCTTTATTTTCCGGGAACACCGGTCCAAAAACTCGACCACTGCGGGTCACCTTCGTAACATCTGCAATGCTAACCACTGAACTGGTCGTATGTAATGGTACCTCTTAACCATTCTCTATCATCGTAGCATTGTACTGGTACGGTACAGCCTTATCAGATGCATATGGGACTGGGCCCGCTAACCGTATTACCAATGGCGAAACTGATCTTTGACTGACGTTTTTGTTACTACTGCTATCATACTGAATCACCAACCGCTCAGGCTGCTTGAAAACGGGCACTATGACATTGGCAACGTCATCTACATGACGAGATTGACAAATTTGAATCATGCCTTCATCCATCAGATGTTGGATGTCCCTTTTCACCATTACACACCCCCTTGGGTTCACGCTACAAATATCACAACCATCGTGATCATGTTCACAGACACTCACCATACAGATGTCCTTGTGTATCTGCACCAAGGATCCACGGATAAAACGCACATCAAAAATTTTGTACTCACCAGGACAACCGTCCACCATATTTACTGAAGAATTCCCATGAGCGGACAAAGGATTAGCTTTCACATTAGGTGTGCGGTCTTTAAAAGACACCATACCAATCTTCATAAGCTTTTGCACCTCGTACTTCAACGGATAACAGTTTTCAATATCATGCCCAGGTGCACCCTGATGAAAAGCACAATGAAGCTCAGGTTTATACCACCAAGGAAGTGGTTCTGGGATCTGCGGTGGGTTCCTCGGTTGAATCAAGTTTTTGAGGACTAATGATGGGTACAGTTCTGCATATGACATAGGAATCGGGTCAAAAGAGACCTTCTTCCTCTCAAAGTTTTATTGCTGGTGATGATTGTTGTTGGGATTGTTATTGTTGTAGGTGTTCGTTCTTTGTTGCGGTTGTTATTGTTGATGTTGATTTTGTTGTTGTTGAATTGGTATTGTTTGCTGATTAGAGAATACTGGAATGACGGAAGATACTTGATGATGATGATGTTGACGGGGTGGTGGATTTCTTCTTACTTAAGGCCTCCTCTGCCTCCCACTAGAAATTGCATTAGTTTCACTGTCTTTCCTCTTGGTGAAACTGATAACATGAAATAATATCACATTTTTGGACTCGATTTAATTAAATTATATTATTATTTGTTTCGATTTATTTCATTTTATTCGATATTACTTGGTATTTTTCCTTCTATTTGTCTCAGGTAACTTATTTGAAGCATAAGTGAAAAAGGAAGAAAAGGGGTGCAAAAAAAGATGATGAGAAGCAAATTCCACTAAAGCCCAGCCCACAATTACAAGCCAGGAGCGCTGAACCTGTGACGACCGCCACACAAGATGTGACGAGCGTCACGCCCTGCTATCTTGTGTTACGAGCGTAACACATGGTGTGACGAACGTGACACCCCTCTCCTATATTTTTGGGTTTGACGCGTAACAGAAGCAACGGAAGCACGTTCCTCCTCTTTCTTCGCTTTGACCAATTGACGTGAGAAACCTACCAAAGGGAAACGGTTACAGATGAGAGTAATATAAATAGAGCCAAAGATCCAACCCTGCATCTCTCTCTGGTCCCGTCTCTTTTCCGCCGTGCAAGCATATTTTACAGCATTATTTTTCTGCAGCTTTCTATTTTATTAGCAATTTTTATTTCTTTCTTTTCCAATCAATCTTTCAAGCACTTAATTAATTTTTCACACAATAGTTTCTACACCGGAAACTATTGTGTATCTTTCACTGGATCTAACCTTACGTTAGATCATAGTATTTTATTCCTTCGCTTTTATTTTCCTGTCTGATTGAAGAGTTCAAGAGCAAATCCAACCGGTCTGTGGTGGAGTGTTCAAGATTGCTATTAATTATTCAGGTTCTTTAATTTATTGTTTTAATTTATATATGCTCTGCATTGCTGTTTATTTATACTGTTTGCCTGAGATGGTTTTATTTAAGCATGATGATTGTTTAGACCCGTTTAGCATGTCTGGCTAAGTATTTTAGATATCGGTATGTAAAGTAAGCGGAATGAAGGAATCAAAACTAAGTTGGTTTAATTTCATTTAAAAAATAAAGTCACCTTTTTTTATGGTCTCAATTTACAGGGTTAATCACAAAGTTTTTGTACGAGAGTAAAAGACATAAAGAAGTTAAAATCAATAGAACGAAAGTTTGAGTTTTTTAACTGGACAGTGTAAATTGGACATTAATTCTAAATCAGGGCGAAAGCAATTTTTAGAGTTAATTAAATTCTAATCTTTTTCAAAAAGTATTTTTAAAGGTTAAATGTGAGGACGAGAGTTAAGCATTTAAGTTTAATTATATAATCTAAGTCAATAGAGCGAGAGTTTGAGACGAGGGTGTTTAAACGGTTAGTGTTTTCTTAAAAAAGGTTTCTATAGATTATGTTGTTTTCAAAAAGTGATTTTGGACTTAACTAATAAGTGACAGCTACGTTAATATAAAGTCATGGTCTATTCAACAGAGCGAGAGTTTGAGAAAAGGCTTTTAATCAATAGTGTCTACTGAAAAGATTTATTTTAAAACCAAGAAACCAACGAAGATTTGATCCCCTAATTACAACGAACTACATACCGATATCCACTTAATTGATATTTAATTTAGATCTAATTTTAGTTTTACTTTTCCCCCAAACAATCAAAGTATCATCTGCCTTAGCTTTACGAAGTAACCTTAGAAAACGGTATATCGATTCATAAGTCCCTGTGGGATCGATATCTTTTAAAATTACGCGATAGAACTGTGCACTTGCAGTTAGTACCCCAAATCGACTCATAAAGTCGCGATCAAGTTTTTGGCGCCGTTGCCGGGGACTTTTATTTAGTCGATATCGTAACTCTTCTGTTACGCTGTAGAGACTAAGGCAGTTTTTATTTTTATTTTTTCTTTCGTTGATTTGTATGCCACACACTCGCTCACAAGGCGAGCCGTTTTACTTACGAATCAACGACATTGAACTATATCTCCGAGTCTTACGACGAATTCGGGAATATCGTGCTGCAAACAATCTTCCGCCAATCGAAATTCCTGATCTCAAAAATCTTCTTCCTTCGCCGATACCCGAGATGGCAGAACCAGCTCGTGCTCTTCGAGATTACGCCGCTCCATCGCAAGATGAGCCGCATTCAAGTATTGCTCCACCCGCAATCGAAGCAAACAACTTCGAACTTAAACCTTCGCTGCTACAAGCAGTGCAACAGAATCAATTCTCTGGAAATCCTACCGAGGATCCAAACCTTCATTTATCCGTATTTGTCCAATACGCTGATACTGTTAAAGTTAATGGTGTCACTTCAGAGGCAATTCGACTTCGTCTCTTTCCTTTCTCGTTAAGAGATAAAGCTAGAAGATGGCTTCAGTCTCTTCCTTCCAACTCAGTCACCACATGGAACAAGTTGAAGAAAGTCTTTCTTGCCCGATATTTTCCTCCAAGCAAAATAGCTATGTTGAGAGCCCAGATAAATGGATTTAAACAGAAGGATAACGAGTCTCTTTTCGAAGCATGAGAAAGATACAAAGACATGATGAGACTTTGTCCACACCATGGTTTAGAGGACTGGTTAGTAATTCATACCTTCTATAATGGTCTCTTGTACAACACAAGGTTAACAATAGACGCCGCCGCAGGTGGTGCGCTTATGGATAAACCTTATGCCGATGCTTATTAACTTATCGAAAGCATGGCCCAAAATCATTATCAGTGGGGAAGCGATCGAACAATGGTAGAGAAACCTCAAACGAAAAGTGGCATGTACGAGATAAGTAGCCTTGATCATGTTAATGCAAAAGTGGATGCTCTGGCCCAGAAAATTGAAAGTATAAATGTATCACCTCCAGCCACCGTGGTTGCCGCAACTCAGAATTGCGAAGTCTGTGGAATCCAAGGTCACACTCCTGCAGACTGTCAACTCCTAACAGGAATCCAAGTAGAACAAGTGAATTATGCTCAAGGAAATCCCTACTCGCATACCTATAACTCTAATTGGAAGAACCATCCTAATTTTTCATATAAGAGTAATAATGCTTTATACGCACCAGGACAAGCTCCCAATCAAGCCCCAGCTATACCTCCGGGATATCAAAAGCCGATCCCATCTACACCTAACAATAACGTTCCTAGGAAGTCCAATTTGGAAATCATGATGGAGAACTTCATAGCTTCTCAACAGCAAACCAATAAAGACTTCTTAAACCATAATGTACACACTAGCGAACAAATTAAACAACTAGCAAGTAAAGTAGATGCCCTGGCTACCCATAACAAAATGCTGGAAACACAAATCTCACAAGTAGCTCAACAACAAGCGCCTACTGCTGCCCCAACTGGTACATTTCCTGGACAGCCCCAACCTAACCCGAAAAGCCACGCTCATGCAATCATATTAAGAAGTGGAACGGAAGTAGAAGGACCGTCTGATCCAAGGATGGAAAACCAAAACTCTAAAAAGTCAACTGAGGAAGAAAGTAAACCTAAGGAAAAGGAAGAGAGTAATAAGGAAACCATAGAAAAGAAAGAACCTTATATACCTCCACCACCATATAAACCACCTATCCCTTACCCTCAAAGGCTTATTAAAACCAAAGATGCGGGCCAATTTAAAAAATTTGTTGACCTACTGAAACAATTAAACGTCACAATCCCGTTTACAGAAGCTATTACGCAGATGCCCTCATATGCTAAGTTCTTAAAAGAAATTCTTTCTAATAAAAGGAAACTTGAAGATAGCGAAACCGTTACACTCACTGCTGAATGTAGCGCAATAATCCAGAATATGCCTCCAAAACTTAAGGATCCTGGTAGTTTCTCTATACCCTGTCACATAGGAAAATTTGTCATAGATAAAGCCTTATGCGATTTAGGAGCCGGTATCAGTGTTATGCCTTTATCCATATGCAAGAAACTGGAAATGGGAGAATTAAGACCAACTAAAATGTCTGTGCAACTAGCAGATCGTTCTGTTAGATATCCTGTAGGAATTCTTGAAAACGTTCCCGTGCGCATAGGACAATTCTACATTCCAACCGATTTTATAATTATGGACATTAGAGAAGATGAAGTTACACCCATTATATTGGGAAGACCATTCTTAGCAACCGCCGGTGCGATCATAGACGTAAAACGAGGACGACTCACTTTCGAAGTAGGAGAAGAGAAAATTGAGTTCATTCTTTCCCAATTTTTGAAAGCACCTGCAATAGAAGACACATGTTACTTCATGGATATCATCGATGAATGTATAAAAGAAACAGAGTTAGAAAATGACAAGTTGTCTGACTATCGTGTAGAAGACAAACTTAACCAATGTTTAGCAATAACACAGGATCCTGCGCAATGCCTTAAGAAACCAAACCTCGACCTGAAAACACTTCCCAAAAATCTGAGATATGAATTCCTAGACTTAGAACTTGAACGACCAGTGATAGTTAATGCAGACCTAGGAAAACTCGAAACCAAAAAACTCTTACATATCTTAAGAAAATATCCAACCGCACTAGGATACAACATCACTGATCTTAAAGGAATAAGTCCTTCTATTTGTATGCACCGCATCATGCTAGAAGAAGACTGTAAAACCTCTAGGGAACATCAGAGGAGACTAAACCCGATCCTGAGTGAGGTAGTGAAAAAGGAAGTAACAAAGTTATTAGAGGCAGGTATCATATATCCTATATCTGATAGCAAATGGGTTAGTCTTGTACACGTAGTACCAAAGAAAGGAGGTATAACAGTTATTGAAAATAAAAAAGGAGAAACTATAACCAAACGAATCGAATCGGGATGGAGAATGTGCATTGACTATAGGAAACTAAACAAAGCAACCCGAAAAGATCATTTCCCTTTACCATTCATAGACCAGATGTTAGAACGATTAGCAAAACATTCTCATTTCTGCTATCTAGACGGTTACTCAGGCTTCTTTCAAATACCAATTCATCCTGATGACCAAGAAAAGACAACATTCACATGTCCTTTTGGTACCTTCGCTTATCGACGAATGCCGTTTGGCTTGTGCACTGCTCCCGCAACCTTCCAAAGGTGCATGATGGCAATATTCGCCGATTTTCTCGAAAATATCATGGAAGTATTTATGGATGATTTTTCCGTATGCGGACAAAGCTTTGAAGAATGTCTTGAAAACCTAGAAAGAGTTCTAGAGCGATGTGTAAAAGTAAACCTAGTACTTAATTGGGAAAAATGTCCCTTTATGGTACAAGAAGGAATTGTTTTAGGACACATCATATCAAATAGAGGAATTGAAGTAGACAAAGCCAAAATAGAAGTAATCGAAAACCTTCAACCTCCGAAAACTGTGAGAGAAGTACGAAGCTTCTTAGGACACGCCGGTTTTTACCGATGATTCATTAAAGATTTCTCTAAAATAATTAAACCTTTGACCGGATTATTAATGAAAGATGTTGAATTCATCTTTGACAATAAATGTTTAGAAGCATTTCAAACGCTTAAACAAGCATTGATCTCCGCACCCATAATGCAGACCCCGGATTGGAATGAACCATTCGAAATAATGTGTGACGCAAGTGATTACGCCGTGGGCGCTGTTTTAGGACAACGAAGGGATAAACAGCTTCACGTCATATATTACGCAAGTAGAACTCTATATGAAGCACAAATGAATTACGCCACAACCGAGAAAGAACTTCTAGCAGTAGTGTTTGCACTAGATAAATTTCGTTCTTACTTGGTCGGAGCTAAAATAATCGTTTACACTGACCACGCCGCCATTAAGTACCTCTTAACAAAAAAGGATGCTAAACCTAGACTCCTAAGGTGGACCTTGTTGCTACAAGAATTCGATCTGGAAATCAAAGATAAGAAAGGAACTGAAAACGTAGTAGCAGATCATCTCTCTAGACTCGAAAACCTGGAACCGGAAAGAACTTCGATCAACGATGATTTCTCGTACGATAAACTTATAGCTACTTTGGAAGAAAATAAAGTTGATAAACAAGTAGAGACCACCTTAGCTATATGTGTTACACCATGGTACGCTGACTTCGTCAATTATTTAGCCGCCGGAATAGTTCCACCTAATTTATCTTACCAACAAAAGAAACGATTCTTCCATGACATAAAACATTATTACTGGGATGACCCTTTACTTTTCAAAAGAGGCCCCGATGGTATTTTCCGTCGGTGTATACCTGAAGAAGAGATAGAAAATATAATCCAACACTGTCACTCCGCTCCTTATGGTGGACATGCAAGTACATCCAAGACCTGCTCCAAAATCCTACAAGCCGGTCTTTATTGGCCAAACATATGGAAGGATGTGCATGCGGCTATCAAGAAATGTGATAGATGTCAACGCACAGGAAACATATCTAGACGTGACGAGATGCCACAAAAGGGCATTTTGGAAGTAGAGATTTTCGACGTGTGGGGAATAGATTTCATGGGACCTTTTCCACCTTCTTTCGGTAACAAGTACATACTCGTAGCGGTTGACTACGTATCAAAATGGATTGAAGCTATAGCTTCTCCAACAAACGACACACGAGTAGTAACTAGACTCTTTAAGAATATAATATTTCCGAGATTTGGTGTCCCAAGAATAGTAGTCAGTGATGGTGGATCGCATTTCATATCTAAGATACTCGAAAAACTATTGTTTAAGTATGGTGTAAGACATAGAGTAGCGACACCTTACCATCCTCAAACCAGTGGACAAGTGGAGGTGTCTAATAGAGAAATAAAACAAATATTGGAAAAAACAGTCGCCACCTCAAGGAAAGACTGGTCATCGAAACTACCAGAAGCTTTATGGGCATATCGAACCGCTTACAAAACTCCCATAGGGACAACCCCATTTAAGCTTATTTATGGAAAATCTTGCCACCTCCCGGTAGAATTAGAACATAAGGCCTACTGGGATATTAAAAATCTAAATTTAAACTATAAGTCTGCTGGTGAAAAGCGAATTCTTGACATAAACGAATTAGAGGAACTTCGACAAGACGCCTACGAAAATGCCAGAATCTACAAAGAAAGAACGAAGAAATGGCATGATAAACGTATATCAAGAAAAATCTTCAAACAAGGCGATATAGTCCTTTTGTTCAACTCTAGGCTTAAGTTATTCCCGGGAAAACTACGATCTAAATGGTCAGGCCCTTTCCAAGTTACTAATGTTTTCCCTAGTGGAGCTGTGGAAATTAACGGCAAATCTATGGAACCATTTATCGTAAATGGGCAGCGTCTAAAACATTATCACTATGCAGAGAACAATGAAGATTTGCAAGTCCTGCACTTAGACGTAATTCCTCCAGACTCTATAGATTATATTTGATAGTTTTTATGTCGAGCTTGCGACATTAAACAAAGCGCTTCGTGGGAGACAACCCACAAATATTTTTATTTTTATTTCTTCTTTAATTATTCTTTTAAATTTTATTTAGTATTTATTCTTAATTTATTTTAACTTATAAATTTTTTCTTCTTTTCTTCTTTCGGCATTTGGCCAAATCCTGACTAAAACTCTTGTTTTTCTTTTCTCTAGCTAACACTAACCTGATGGGACAAATTGATCGTATGGGTATCAAATTCAGAGGGAAAGCTCAGAAACAAAAGTTTGAGGAACTAGCAGAGAGAGAGATGCTACCTAGTTTGTATGCTGATGATTGGGCAATGACCGCCCTTGGACTAAGAGAGAGTGTCATGTACTTGCTAAGTCAAATAGGGTGGGAAACCACTCCTATCCGAAGATAATTCGTCACTTACCGGAGACTAACGCTAGAATTCCTTAGCTCCCTGATCTATCTACCCAGCCATGGAAAAGGAATAAGCAGAGGTTTCATTCAGTTCAGAATGTTCAACATGGAGTATCAATTTAACATTCAAGATTTTACCAACCTTTTAGGTTTCCCTACCTCTTTTGATACATTCATAGTGAGCCAAGAAGACCTTTTTGAATATAGAGAACTTGAACATTTTTGGGGAAGCTTGACTGAAAATGACGACCCGAGGAACATGGGTTTCTCTCTGGAAACATACATAACCCGGCCTTTCGTTATTTCCATAAGATCCTGGGCCACACCCTTTTTGGGAAGAAGTCAAATATTACTACAATATCCCGTGATGAACTCTTCATCATGTTTTGTGCTTCTCAGAACCGTCCTGTGAATGGTGCCACTTTTATGTTGGCGAACTTTGACCGCCTTATCCAAGATGAACGAGCACCAATTCAAATAGGCGGATTGATAACCATGATTGGTAATGCTATCGGATTACGTCAACCTATGCTTGACCTAAGCCCTTTCTGTGGCATTGCGACTATGAGTATACCCTTCCTCTTCAACATTATGTTTATAGCAAACCTCGGGCCTGAAGAGTTTGAGCTTATAATTAACAACCAAGTTCTTTGCCTATTCACCTTGCCTAGTCCGAGGACTAGTGTTCATAACCGCAATAACTGGCTCTACAACCTGAACGGAATACCGTCTCCTGCTAGATCTACTGAATCCATCCAGGACTATGAGATTTGTGACGACCAGATTCCTTATGCTGAGTCTGACCCTCAGACACCATCTGGTTATTATAATATTGACCCTCCTCCTCAACCCATCCCGACCGAAGAGTCGGCAATACCCGATCCTAGACATCATATGCCCGAAGATAATTATAACACCACCATTCAAGCCTTGATGTCAGAACAAGACGCCCTCAGATAAGAGTTAGCTAACATGGGACAAGAATTTCTAAGATACATGAGCAGTATGACAAATCAATTCCACGAGTTGCTAAACCGTGTTAACTCCTTTGCTCCTCCAGCCAGAGATCATGTAAGTGGCTAGAAGTTGTTTTTCTTAGTTACTTAGTTTTAGTTTAGGCTATTTATTAATTCTGTTTCACATTATTTTTAATATTAGTATTTGTTTTTCTTTCGCATGTTTGCTTTTGGTCTTCCAATGTTACATTATGATTATTTTATGAAGCTATTGCATTATTGGTTTATTTTATTTTGATCTATGCAATTTCTATAATTACAAATAATGATATCCACTATATGCTAATAATTAATATGTCTGTTAAAGAAATACACATATTATGGTAGTAGAATAGCATGCAAGGAAATTTAAAAGTATCACAATAGCAAAATAAAATAAACAGAAGCAAAACAAAATAACAAAAAAATAAAATATAATAGTAAAAAAACAAATTATGAAGAACGCAAGCAGTGGCCATTGCAAACTTACTGTGTGACGAGCGTCACACACACCATCACGGTCGTCACACCAAGTGCCTGTGACGCCCGTAACACCTCTGTCACGAGCGTGACACCTTCAGACTAGGTGAACGTTAGTAACCGTTGGAGACACGACCGTTGCACCACCCCACCTTTTTACCTTCCCCATTCATTCACCCATTTACTCACATTTACCCACATTCATTTATTTTTCAACCACTCCCTTTCCAACTTCCAAATTTTTTTTCCTATAAATACCCATCATACCTTTCTTCATACACCACAAACCATTCGATAAAATACATTTCATTTTCTTTCATTTTACTTCTTTCAACCCACTTATCAGTATGGCGGGAAACCAAGAATTCGGAAATATCATCTTCCGATCCGAAGATGATAATTATCAAAGGGAGCAGTTCGAGCGTTTCCAACAGCGAGGTGTCGTGTCCACCAGGTATCCTGATTTAACTTGTTTACAAGAATTAGGATTACTTCAAGGTATACAATGGATGCTCCGCCTTGCTGATTTAACCTTTCTATGCACTCACAATCAACCTACCTACCCATCTCTCACCTTAGAATTTTTAAGTTCTTATTCGTACAACACTCCCACCGGTGAAGACGAGTACTTAACCGGTACCGCAACCTTTCGCATGTTCAACACCGAATATTCACTATCCCAGGATCAGCTGAGTGCCATGCTGCAGTTCCCTGTAGGAGACCGCGTCCACCCAAGAATCCCTCCGAACTCCCAGTGGCAAATAAACGTCTTCGACCTCTTTAGGAAAATATCCGGTGTGGAAACCAACAACTGGGATGTATTGCTTGCTTCGCATATACATAACCCAACCATCCGGTACTTTATCCGCATCCTGCAAAACACAGTTTTTGGAAGACCGAACAACAGCAAAGTCAACGCCAAGGAATTATTCTTCCTCCACTGCGTCTTTGCAATGGATACAAAGGTAAACGCTGCTTCTTTCTTATTTTATCATATCCGCACCCTATGTGCTAGAGGCCGCCAGCCTTTCGTGATTGGAGGATTAATAACCTCCATAGCACTTGGTTTAAATTTAGGGGACCGACTCCAAAGTTTAGAATCTTTACCACCCCTATTTATGGATACCAGTTACTGTCGCTCCAGCCGCCTAATCAAAAACAGGGTAGGCGGAGGGTACTATCTTATGGTAAACAACCAAGAAGTCCCAAGCGTTATTCTGCCCAACATTGCCCTCACAGATGTCACCAACCCCAACCGCTTCATCTACGATCTGACTGCTCCCGAAGCTACCGAGCCTTCACACGCAAACCCGACTCCAGACGAGTTTGAAGAAATGGAGCAAGGTGATCAGGTTCCTGCACAACAATCAATCCCTATCCACTCTTCCGATAACGCAGCTGGTCCATCCTCACGACGACGTCGACGAAGAAGGCCAGCAACCAACGAAGACATCATGGATGTTATTGATGGTATGCAAGCGCAGAATCTCGAAATGATGCAAATGATGCGCCAGATGCAACAACAACAGGAAGCGAGAAATGCCATAACCGACCAGCGGTTCACTGAGTTGCTCAGCAGGTTTGACGACTTAGAAGTACGTCAACGATCACCAGGTCCAAGAACAAGAGGCGGCAGACAGCATTGACTTTAGTTTCTTTTTCTTTTTCTATTTCTTTTGTTTTCTTTGAAACATTGGGGACAATGTTTCAGTTAAGTGTGGGGGGGAAAACCTTGTTCTTTCAAACCTTCCCTTTTCAAGTATGTTATTTTCCCTTTCACTGTTATTTCCCTTTCTTATTATTAAAAATAAATAAATTATATAATACATATTTATTTTAAGTTAAGTCCCTAGTGTGAAAAATTTCTTATTATTTATTCCCTTTAATTTTCTTGAGCCATAACAAAAATTTAATACACTCAATAAGTATAAAGGTTGCTTATTTTACAAAACTTGAGTAAAATTAAGACAAAAATTATTACCGCCCCAATGCTCTAAACAAACCTCAACATGTTAGATCAGGAAAAAGTACCTATTATATCAATCCCTTGAACTTTTAGTTTTATAGTAACCCCGAGTAGTTTATACAAGAAGTCAACACCATCTTAATAGCAAACTACGTGGAGAGCCGATGAATATAAGTAAATGATTCCCAAAACAAAAAAAAACAAAAAAAACAATATATATATATATATATATATATATATATATATATATATATATATATATCAGGAAATGCACTGATTAAGTTAGGTGATCCTTACCAGATCATTTAATCTAAAGGTTGCAGATCATACAAAAGCATGATGCGAAAGATCCATTATGAGTTGGTTCAGCAGGTATCTGGTGCTGAACTTGGTAGGGCGGACTACGGTTTGATCCCCCGCAATTTGCAATGGACTAAATAACGAAGTTATCCAACTTATGTACCAGAACTTCAAGCTAAAAAAGGGATCAGAATCACTAACCAGTCACTCCACTATGTGCGCGAAACGATAAAGGGCTTAATGTGATTTCGCTAGAATGAAAACGGGTGAAATAAGAGTAAAGGAACTAGGCTAGTTATAATAGCATGACTCGAACTGGTTTGCATAAGGTGAGGTTATCTGAGGTTGTAACGGTAGTTGTTGATGTCAAGATTAAACCCAGGTTACTTCTAAACAAGGTTTACTTGCAACCTAGTACGAATTGATGTGTGTTTTGAAATTTCATCTGGCTAAATTTTTAAACGATTTCTATACTGTATCTTGCTTGAGGACAATCAAAGGTCTAAGTATGGGGGAGTTTGATAACATGAAATAATATCACATTTTTGGACTCGATTTAATTAAATTATATTATTATTTGTTTCGATTTATTTCATTTTATTCGATATTACTTGGTATTTTTCCTTCTATTTGTCTCAGGTAACTTATTTGAAGCATAAGTGAAAAAGGAAGAAAAGGGGTGCAAAAAAAGATGATGAGAAGCAAATTCCACTAAAGCCCAGCCCACAATTACAAGCCAGGAGCGCTGAACCTGTGACGACCGCCACACAAGATGTGACGAGCGTCACGCCCTGCTATCTTGTGTTACGAGCGTAACACATGGTGTGACGAACGTCACACCCCTCTCCTATATTTTTGGGTTTGACGCGTAACAGAAGCAACGGAAGCACGTTCCTCCTCTTTCTTCGCTTTGACCAATTGACGTGAGAAACCTACCAAAGGGAAACGGTTACAGATGAGAGTAATATAAATAGAGCCAAAGATCCAACCCTGCATCTCTCTCTGGTCCCGTCTCTTTTCCGCCGTGCAAGCATATTTTACAGCATTATTTTTCTGCAGCTTTCTATTTTATTAGCAATTTTTATTTCTTTCTTTTCCAATCAATCTTTCAAGAACTTAATTAATTTTTCACACAATAGTTTCTACACCGGAAACTATTGTGTATCTTTCACTGGATCTAACCTTACGTTAGATCATAGTATTTTATTCCTTCGCTTTTATTTTCCTGTCTGATTGAAGAGTTCAAGAGCAAATCCAACCGGTCTGTGGTGGAGTGTTCAAGATTGCTATTAATTATTCAGGTTCTTTAATTTATTGTTTTAATTTATATATGCTCTGCATTGCTGTTTATTTATACTGTTTGCCTGAGATGGTTTTATTTAAGCATGATGATTGTTTAGACCCGTTTAGCATGTCCGGCTAAGTATTTTAGATATCGGTATGTAAAGTAAGCGGAATGAAGGAATCAAAACTAAGTTGATTTAATTTCATTTAAAAAATAAAGTCACCTTTTTTTATGGTCTCAATTTACAGGGTTAATCACAAAGTTTTTGTACGAGAGTAAAAGACATAAAGAAGTTAAATTCAATAGAACGAAAGTTTGAGTTTTTTAACTGGACAGTGTAAATTGGACATTAATTCTAAATCAGGGCGAAAGCAATTTTTACAGTTAATTAAATTCTAATTTTTATCAGAAAGTACTTTTAAAGGTTAAATGTGAGGACGAGAGTTAAGCATTTAAGTTTAATTATATAATCTAAGTCAATAGAGCGAGAGTTTGAGACGAGGGTGTTTAAACGGTTAGTGTTTTCTTAAAAAAGGTTTCTATAGATTCTGTTGTTTTCAAAAAGTGATTTTGGACTTAACTAATAAGTGACAGCTACGTTAATATAAAGTCATGGTCTATTCAACAGAGCGAGAGTTTGAGAAAAGGCTTTTAATCAATAGTGTCTACTGAAAAGATTTATTTTAAAACCAAGAAACCAACGAAGATTTGATCCCCTAATTACGACGAACTACATACCGATATCCACTTAATTGATATTTAATTTAGATCTAATTTTAGTTTTACTTTTCCCCCAAACAATCAAAGTATCATCCGCCTTAGCTTTACGAAGTAACCTTAGAAAACGGTATATCGATTCATAAGTCCCTGTGGGATCGATATCTTTTAAAACTACGCGATAGAACTGTGCACTTGCAGTTAGTACCCCAAATCGACTCATAAAGTCGCGATCAGAAACTACTACCATATTTCTTACTCGTTGACGCCTCCTCTTTTGACAATCGTCCTTCACGGACCCCTTCTTCAAGTCTCATCCCCATATTTACCATTTCGGTAAAATCAATGGGGGCACTGGCGATCACTCGTTCATAATAAAATGAACTCAGGGTTTTCAGAAAGATTTTTGTCATCTCTTTCTCTTACAAAGGAGGAGTGATCTGGGCAGCCAACTCCCTCCATCGTTGCGCATACTCCTTGAATGTCTCCTTATATTTTTGAGACATGGACCTCAGCTGGTCATATCCGGCGCCATATCGACATTGTATTTATACTGCTTCACAAAAGCCTCACTTAGATCATTGAAAGTGCGGATGCATGCACTATCATAACCCCATATACCAACGGAGCGTCGCACCTGTCAGGCTATCCTGGAAGTAGTGAATCAGCAATTGGTCATTATCTGTCTGGGTTGACATCTTACGGGCATACATCACAAGATGACTGAGTGGACATGAATTCCCCTTATACTTCTCAAAGTCAGACACTTTGAATTTCACTGGGATTTTCGCATTGGGTACCAAGCACAATTCAGTAGCACTCTTCCCAAGCAGATCTTTGCCTCTCCGCGTTTTCAATTCCTTGCGCAACTCAAGAAATTGGTCCTTCATTTCATCCATCTTCTCATAAATGTCTGGGCCCTCAGATGGCTCGGAATGATAGATGGTGTCCTCTACGTGAGGCAAAGTGTGCACAACTGGAGGTGGCACGGACATGACCGGGCTAGATGCCGGCATGGAAGCAAAGGTAGGCGCAAAGCCTTCTAGCACGAAATTGGACGGCATTCCCCATGGGAATCCGGCAGGCAAGTTTGGTGTGAAGTGGGCGGTGGTAGCAGACATGGTAGAGGTAACCATTTCTGAGATGACAGCCCTCGCGGGAGGAGTTACAGGCGTTGGAGAAGCTTGGCTCTGAGCAGCAAGAACTGACTCCATCATGGAAGTCAGTCGGGCGATTTCCTCTTTCAGCTCTCGGTTCTCTTGTTCAAGGTGTTCCATGATTCTCTAGTGATTGGCTCTAGTGTTGTACCAGTGAGTCAGCTTGGCTAAAGCACAGAAGAACACCAATCAGACACTTGGCAAAAACCTGCTTATGCAAATGATGCATGAAATGCAATGCTTGATTATTTTTATTTTCAAGGAACTTACTATATCATTTGCAACTATATAATATTTAAATGGAAATTGCAATAATTTGATATGACCAAAAATTTCTTTTTATTTATATAAATTGGAAGGATTACACTGAGTACAATTTCAGAAACCAAAGTAAAAGATACAAGAGAAAAGGAGACTAGTCATCCTAAGGATCCCTAACAATAGTGTCAGAAGATCTGGCTGAAGGCACGTACTTCCTTCGAATGCGACGAATCTCGGTCTCAAAAGAAGCCTTCATCTGAGTCTTCTCGAGGACAAATTGGTCAACAATCTTCTTCCAAGCAACGGAAGGCTGAGGCATGCTAGAAGATGAAACCTTTGGCTCTCTCTGCCTCTTCGTCACTCGGTCTTCAAGTAGCTCAATCAATTCATCTTTGTCCTTAGACTCCAATTGCAACTCTCCATGCTTCTTGCTCAAAGCATGGAAATGCTCTTCCCACATATCCTTCTCTTGCTTCATCTTGAGGAGTGCGTCTTCCAACTCCTCTACATCTTGGTTGGGGAGAGTTAATGGCTCAACCACAACCATAGACATAGGTCTTTCACAAGGATAAGGCATCTTCGACTCCATAGCTCTCTTCTTCACCCAAAGAGTGTAAGCTTCCAAAGCTACACAATTGCACAGACCAAGCTCGGATCTTCCTTTCCTATGCACATTATGCCAAGCATACACAATCTTTTGCTTCAAATGTTGGGGATCTTTACCCTCTTGATAGAAAATACCTTCTAATAACATGTTATTAGGTTTGTCTCTCAAGGGGAACCCAAGTTGACGACGAGCCAAAGCAGGGTTGTAGCTAATTCCTCCTTGTGTACCAATGAGAGGCACATTAGAGAATTCACCACAACTATCAATAATCTCCAAACCGCTTAAGGACGGATCATACCAAACTATATCATCTTTAGTGAGAAACATAAGACTCTGAGACCACCTTAGACATTGTTTGTTCTCCACAAAAGCAGGCGTCTGAGGCAAGTGAGAAATAAACCACTTCTACAGAAGAGGAATGCAACAGACAATAGTTCCACCACCTTTAGAATTCCTTAGATGCAAAGAGAAATACATATCACCTAACAAAGTAGGCACAGGATTCCTAATCAAGAAAAGGCTAATGGATTTAACATCAACAAAACCGTCAATGTTAGGGAACAAATCTAATCCATGGATGAGCAACACAAAGATAGCTTCAAAAGCGTCCACACTACCGGCTTGAGCAAAAGTGATAGCTTCCTTGATGAGGAAAATAAATGGCAACCCAAATAATCCTCCTTTCTTACCCCAATGAGCCTCTATCTAAGACTTCTTCAAGTGAAGAGCTTCAGCAATAATACTAGACCGAGGAATCTCCTCCAATCCACTAAAATGTTAGACGGTGTGGCTAGTGATCGAGAGGGGGCGTGAATAGATCACCTCTTTGAAATTAAACGGATTTAAAGATTTATCAGAGTTTTTAAAATTGGCGGAAAATTTCAGTCCCGAATCGACTTCCGTCTATTCTGAACCGCTACTAGAAAACCGGACACGCGAGTTTAATGCTGGATTTGGATAAGAATGACAGAACTATTAACACCAGAATTTTAGCCAATTGAATGCACTTATCATTAAAGTCTATTTCCAATGAATAAAACCTAACTAACAATTTTTTCGAACAGTTGGTGTGTATGTAATCAATAATGAACAACAGTGGAGTTTAGTTAAAGAAGTTTTCTTGCCACTGCTGTCTTGCAAAAGGTACAATCACCACACACTAACTGAATTTGCAAAACTGTTGGAAACGTAAAAAGGAGTAAGGGAAGAATACAATACGCAGAGATTTGGTAAGGAAGTTCCCTACGTCGTCCTCGCGTGTGGGTACGTCTCCCTCTCAATTTCAAATGAAATTGAGAACTTTGATTATCAATTATGCCGAATTCGTTGATACAAGGTTATGATACAAAGACAGAATTCTAAATTCCAAGAACTTCTTCTTGTATGAAACCTCCACTTGATCTGAGCACGATCAAGAATTTCCTGCACAAAATTGCAAACAATTCACCGGTTCCACGACTTGCTTGCGAAATCCCCCGATCTCCAAACGCAACGCTGCGGCTGAATCTGTTCTACAAACGTGACTAACAAACCCGCAAGAACACTCCAGTTCTTGAAGGACAAACCAGTAGGTTTTTCTTCGAAACCTCCTTCAATCTTCAACTCAGCTAGATCCTCGATCGTTCCACTGAAAAACCTCAGCTAGATCCTTGATCGTACCACTGAACGTTATCTCGTTGATCCTTTAATCCCAAGAACAAGAATGATTATGTGTTGATGTTCTTGAAGAAAAGTGATTGAGAAGATGAAGAAGATGAAGTCTCTTTCAGGTTTCTATCTGCTCAACAACAATTGCTGCTACACACTGCTTTGATCTTGTGTTCAATTGTTTCTCCCTCTCAGAATTCGTTCTTTTTCACTGCTGTTACAACATCTCTTATATATGCTGAAAAACAGAAACTGTTAGAGCACAAAACAGACTTATGCATTGATACATGAGAGTATGCATCGATGCATACTGTAAGATAAGTGAGTTTATGGTGAATTGAATTAAGCATGGATCGATGCATAATTCGTATGTATTGATGCATATGACATTTCCACTAACATGTATCGATGTCTAATACGTATGCATTGATACATAGGGTGTTTCAACTGATCATGCATCGATGCAAGGCTCGTATGGATCGATCCATAGAGCATTTTGCCTGTTCATGTGTCGATACATGACTCGTATGCATCGATGCATATTGAACAAAAAAGTTTTGTGATTTACCACATGCTGTATGGATCGATGCATAGGCTTATGTGTTGATGCATACTGACACAAAATGGATTTTATGAGTTATTTTAAGAGATGTATCAATGTAGGTCTTTATGTACAGTTATGCAACAATAGAATGGGATAAAAACACAATAAAAACACAAATGTATCATGTAATGTAATGCACAGCCAACATTTGGATGATGATCGCACAATTTGCTATCATTCAAAATTAATTCAAAGTAAAGAATTTTCTCACAAACTCCCCCTTTTTGATGATGGCAAATTCTTGGCAAGATGTGTGATACTCCCCCTGAGTTTGTGCATATCTGTATTTCTCCCCCTTTGACAACATCAAAAAGAGGAAGAACTAGGTTTATCAAGGCAACAGGTTGTAGCAGAATATGGCAAAAAGATTGATAAAAAAGCTAGCAGTCACAAAGAAGGAAGCTCCAAAGTAAAGTATCACTCACAAAGAATGACAAACAAGGGTAATAACAATAGAGATAAACAGAAGGTAAAAAGCATTTAAGGAATAGAGCGAGTTTAAGAATTACATAAGCTAAACCATATATTGTGCAACAATTCAAATAAAACTTGAGCAATATGAGATGAAATGCAGTGAAATGAAATGATTATGGGTTAATGGGGATTGTGGCCACCACAGGACTCCTCATCATCTCTATCAGGATCTCTGTAGCTTGGCGGAGGCGGAGGAGGAGGCATTTTGTCTGGATTTTGGCCCATGAAGGAGTAGTGCCGAAAACGGTCCTGAACTTCAGTGCTTCTAAATCTGTCCATAATACCAGGATTTTCACGGCAGTCGTCCATAAAGCCAGACATCTCATTATAGAAAACTTGGTGCCACTTAACCAAGTCTTGGTGCCAAGCGTATTGATTCTGATACATCCGTGTATGCTCATCATGCCAGTCAAGATGCTCCTTGTGCCACTCATTTTGTTGGACATTCCAATACCGTGCCTCCTCATGACGTTCTTTGTTGGCAATTTCCATTTGTTGAAGCATATGAGTGATGTCTGCAGTAGGTGTTGAAGATGAAGTACCACCGGAGAACGGAGGGGCCGTAGGTTCAGGTACATAGTTAGTTGGAGACCACCTTCGTGGCACCCAATCTCCCCAACCAGCATTAACCTCAGCTTGAGGCACATCTTCTTCATGCGCATCCTGCATTTCTTCATCAGGCTGATCTTCAACGACATAGATTCGTTCAGAAGGCAAGTCAAAGTTGTAGATTCTTGTTTTGGATTTTCTTTCGAAGAAGTAGAAGAATTTACGGTCCTTGTCCCACCGATATCCCATATGCGATAGGGTGGAAGAGTCAAACTCTTGAGCAGCAGATGGAGATAGGAGAGGAACAGAAGGAATTGCAACATTCCAAAACTTAAGTATTTTCATTATTTGAGAAGCATAACCTAGAGCAATATTTTTGGAGCTGTTGCGCACGAAAAATAGACGTTTTACAAAGTAATTTGCCCAATTCAAGGGAACCTTACTTTGCAGAATGTATAGAAGGTGTATGCTTGCCCTGTCCAACCGAGAATGTCCACTGTTTGTTGGACGCAGAATGTGTGTGATAATCCAGTGAAGAATACGCGGAGTTTGCTTAATCATACCAGACGTGACGTGTTCATCCTCACTCAGCGGTCTGTCAATCTTTAAGATGGATGGAGTAAATTCCTTCATGTCAAATTCAGTATCAAAGTGCAGGTCATGCAAGGACTTGAAGTTTAGCGACGGAGATGGAAGTTGAAACAATGTTTCCCAATCATTTGCTTCAAACGTATATGTTCTGACGCCGATAGAACACCTAAACATATAGCCTCTACCAGATTGTAGACCAGCATAAAAGGCCCGGATGAAATCCTCATGGTAATCATCCTTTGTAGACAGAAATGACCCAAGTCTTTGTGCATGTAGGAGTTCAACCACATCATTTAGATGCAGATGAATAGCATCAGTTTTATCAAAGACATGGGGTTTCATCACTAACCTTGTCTTGAAGGATTCCTCAAATTCAGCAGTAATTGCAGGATGGAGCAAGTCTAAGGCATTTGGAGGAACATCTGGTGGTTGCTGAGAAGTACCGGCTGTTTCCTTTCCTTTTCCTTTTCCCTTTGCTCTGGCTGGAATAGTGCGTGGAGGCATGGTGATGAGAGGTTTAGGGTTTTAGAGTGAGTGATGATGAGGAAGATTAGGGTTAGCCGCTGGTTTTGGGGTTTATGAGCACTTATGATATGAAGTTTTGAGATAGGAAGTGATGAGGGTGGCTGATGTGTCGATGCATGAGAGAGAAAATATTCATTTAATACACATAGCATCAGTGTGGATCGATGCATGTGGCCATGGGTCGATGCATATCAGGCATTTTTGTTTGTACCAGGGCTATGTATCGATGCATGCGACGAATGGATCGATGCATCCTGAACTTGTTTTTAAAAAATTTAAATATGCAGAAGATATGGATCGATGCCAACATGTTTAGATTGATGCATACTGATGCCAAATCAGATTTTAGAGAATTTTTATGCAGTATGTTATGATGAATATGCAAAAGAAGAATTCACAAGTCAGATTGTTAATGTGCAAACAGTATAGGCAAACAATATATGCATCCAAATTTACATCAATTGGAGTAAGAACTTTTGTTCTAACATACACAACCACTTAGTAGTAAAAGAATTGTGGAAAGGAATGATATTACCTCTGTTGACGTAATCTTGTGATGGATAAATGATATCTAAAACGAATCTCATCAACCAAGGTAAGGCATAATATAATTAAGAATCAACAGCTTAAGACATCAAATGAGAAAGATCTAAGATCCCTAATTCACGACGAATGTTGAAGAACGGTTCCGTTGCTAAAGGTTTAGTGAATATATCAGCAAGCTGATTTTTGGAGTCAACGTGCTCAAATACAACGTCTTCTTTTTCAACATGGTCGCGAAGAAAGTGATGTCTAATCTCTATGTGTTTAGTGCGTGAGTGTAAAACAGGGTTTTTAGTAAGGTTTATGGCACTAGTGTTGTCACATTTTATAGGAATACGTTTGAGTTGAATGTTAAAGTCTTGTAGTTGTTGCTTTAGCCATAAAATCTGAGCGCAACAACTACCGGCTGCAACGTATTCTGCCTCTGCAGTTGACAAAGCCACAGAAACCTGTTTTTTGCTATGCCAACTTACCAAGGAATTTGAAAACAGGTGACATGTACCACTTGTGCTTTTCCTATCTGATTTGCAGCCAGCAAAATCAGAATCGGAGTACCCTACTAAACTACAATCACTTCCTTTGGAATACCAAAGCCCATATTTAGGTGTTCCGTGAAGATATCTAAATATGCGCTTCACAGCTTTTAGGTGTGATTCCTTAGGACTTGATTGATAGCGTGCACACATACAAACACTAAACATGATGTCAGGTCTAGAAGCAGAAAGATACAAGAGAGATCCAATCATACCTCTGAACTTTTTGACATCTACACACTTACCATGCTCATCCTTATCTAGATTTCCGTTGGTAGGCATTGGGGTGTCAATTGATTTTGAGTCATTCATTCCAAAGCGCTTGAGTAGTTCTCTGCAGTATTTTGTTTGACATACTGTTGTACCCTCATCAAGTTGCTTTATTTGCAGTCCTAGGAAGTAGTTCAGCTCCCCCATTAGACTCATCTCAAATTCACCCTGCATAATCTTAGAAAATTCTTCGACCAAGTGTATGTTAGTTGAACCAAAAATTATATCGTCTACATAAACTTGAACTAAAAGGATGTGCTTTCCTTTGTGCTTAATAAAGAGAGTATTATCCACTTTACCTCTTGAATATCCATGATCAATTAGAAATTTGCTCAGCCTTTCATACCAAACCCGAGGGGCTTGTTTAAGACCATACAAGGCTCGTTTTAATTTGTAAACATGATCTGGATTTTCAGCATTCTCAAAACCAGGAGGTTGTGAAACATATACCTCTTCATTTATGACACCATTAAGAAAAGCACTCTTTACGTCCATTTGGTAAAGCTTAAAATCATTAGAACACGCATAGGCAAGCAAGAGACGTATAGCTTCAAGGCGAGCAACTGGAGCATAAGTTTCCTCATAGTTTATGCCCTCCTCTTGGTTATACCCTTGTGCAACTAAGCGTGCTTTGTTCCTAGTAATCACTCCGTTTTCATCAAGCTTATTTCTAAAAACCCACTTAGTACCTATGATATGATGATCTCGCGGACGAGGGACAAGTTCCCAAACGTCATTTCTTTTAAATTGATTAAGCTCTTCTTGCATGGCCATTAGCCAAAATTCATCAATCAAGGCCTCTTTGGCATTTTTAGGTTCTACTTGTGAAACAAAGGCGAAGTGAGAACAAAAGTTACTTATCTTAGAACGGGTCATTACTCCCTTTGAAATGTCTCCCAAGATGTTGTCAATGGGATGGTCTTTTGAGGATTTCCAAGCTGTTGGAAGATCATTCACTTCAGTTGTCTTTTCTTCCCCATTTTCTTCATGACTAGTATCTTCCTCCTTCTCATGGGCAGCTGTTTTGGACTGATCAGTTTCCTCAACAGCTTCCTTGAGTATGTCTTCTGTAGATACACCTGCGTCATCAAAAGAAATACCTTTTCCGACATTTTTCGGATAAGACTCATCAAAAGAAACATGAACAGATTCTTCGACAGTAAGTAAACGCTTATTATACACTCTATATGCTTTACTTGACAGTGAGTAACCAAGAAAGATACCTTCATCCGCTTCTGCATCAAACTTCCCAATATTTTCCTTACCGTTATTCAAAACAAAACACTTACAACCGAATACGTGAAGATGTGACAAGTTTGGCTTTCTTCCTTTTAAAAGTTCATAAGGAGTTTTATTTAAAATAGGGCGAATTAAGACTCTGTTTAAAACATAACAATCTGTGCTAACAGCATCAGCCCAAAAGTATTTTGGTAATCCACCCTCATTTAGCATTGTTCTTGCCAACTCCTCTAAAACACGATTTTTACGCTCCACAACGCCATTTTGTTGTGGAGTTCGAGGAGCTGGAAAGTTATGCTCAATACCATACTTGTCACAGTACTTCTCAAAGTGATAGTTTTGAAATTCACCACCATGATCGCTATGAATTGTAACTATTTTGGAATTCATTTTGTTTTGGGACAGATTTGCAAAATTCTTAAAAGCAGAAAAAGTTTCATCTTTGCTATGAAGGAATATAGTCCAAGTAAATCTAGAATAGTCGTCAACGATTACAAAACCATAGTAATTTCCACCTAGACTCTTTGTCCTAGAAGGTCCAAAGAGATCCATATGGAGAAGCTCAAGGGGTCGTGAGGTTGAAATTACATTTTTAGATTTAAAAGAGACCCTCGTTTGCTTTCCCATTTGGCACGCGTCACATAGGTGGTCTTTTGAAAATTTTATTTTTGGTAGACCGACTACTAGATCCTTAGATACAACCTTATTAAGCAAATCGAAATTAACATGCACTAAACGTCTGTGCCAAAGCCAAGAATCATCATTCAAGGTGACTAGACATTTAGTACTTGTTAAAGATACATCAAAAAGGTCAAGCATATAGATATTGTTTACTCTTACACCCTTAAACATAATGTTTTGTTCAGCATGTTCAATTATGCAGCAAGTTTTTGTGAAAGAAACTTTATAGCCCATGTCACATAGTTGACTTATGCTTAACAAATTGTGTTTAAGTCCCTCTACTAGATGGACATTAGAAATAGTAGTGGTGGAGGGATTACCTACACTACCTTTGCCGAGTATAGCTCCTTTGTTATTGTCTCCATAAGTAACATATCCCTTCTTCTTTGCCTTGAAGTCTATAAAAAGCGATATGTCACCGGTCATGTGCCTTGAGCAGCCGCTGTCAAGAAACCACCTTCTATCTGCGGAAGCAAGGCACTCATCCTACAATATCAAAAGAGAGAAGTTGGTACCCAATTTTCATTGGGTCCAAGTGGGTAAGTGCTAACATGGTTGCCTTTTGGCTTCCATTGATAAATACCTTTAGGAACAAGAAATCTCCTAAACTTGCATTTCTCAATGGTATGGCCAGCATGACAACAATAATGACATAAACCATGATGATGTGGGTTTTATTCTTGTTCATTAAATCCTTTGGAATGAAAGAGTATTTTGCATATGGTGGATTTAACGACTTCTTAAACAACCTAGAGTCAACGGCATAAGTGACCTTAGGTTGCAACGCTTTTTCTAATTTGACCTTAAGAGTGTTTACCTCTTTTTGCCAAATATGACAAGCGTCACAATACCTAACTCTACTACATCCATCAATGTCAATATCTTTTGAATTTTCTGCAATACTAGCTTTCAACGCTTCTAAATCATTTTCAGCTTTGTATACTTTACCTTCCAAAAATGAAAAAATTTGTTTGTCGGAAGATAGTCTTTTAAAAGCATCTACAGCTTCGTTATGCAGTTTTTCAAAAGCTATTTTTAGTTCGGAAAAAGACATAGAAGAGAAATTATTGTAATAGGCTTGTTTTACCTTTTTGTCATTGTTTTTCTTCTTGTGGTAGGACAGATTTTTTGTGTGAGCCATAAGGCACAGATTTGCGGCTTCATCACCATCACTTGAGCTTTGTGTGCTTGATGAATCACTATCACTTTCCCATGCAATGTACGCTCTTCTTTGTTTGCTGTACCCTTTTGGTGAAGCTTTTCTTTGATCCTGATACTTCATAGGGCAGACCGTTTTATAATGTCCAGATTTACCGCAATTAAAACAAGTTCCTCTTACTCTACTCTTCTTGTTCTCTTCTTGTTTCGAATCTGTAGATTGTCTTCGAAACTTCATGAGATTTTTGTCAGAATGCTTGACTCCATTCTTTCGAATGAATCTATTATATCTCCTTACAAACAATCCCATTTCCTCATCATCTGAATCTTTGTCACTACTTGAATCATTGTCGCTTTGCTCTTTTCGTGAGGACTTAGAGCTAGAGGCCATAAGAGCTATTGGCTTCTTCTCTCCCTCTTTGTCTCTTTTCTTCTCCTTTTCCTTCTTACTTTTGTTCTCGTATTTTTCAAGACTTTCCAATGCTTGCTGATGTTCTTCCAGCTTTCCAAACAGAGTTGTAATCGTAAGTCTCGTCAGATCGTTGGCTTCCTTAATTGCTGTTACTTTAGGTTGCCACTCCCTGCTAAGACACCTCAGAATTTTATTAGTAGCAATTTCATTGGAAACAGGTTTTCCAAGCGCATTCAATCGGTTAGTGAGATGAGTGAATCTCTTTTGCATGTCGGAGATAGATTCTCCTTGTTTCATGCGAAAGAGCTCAAACTCTTGATTGAGTGTGTTAATGTGGGACTGTTTTACTTCAGTAGTACCCTCATGGGCAACTTCTAAAGCATCCCACATTTCTTTAGCTGTCGTGCAATGGGATACCCGATAATACTCATCAACACCAAGTGCTGAAATTAGCATGTTTCGAGCTCTCCAATCACACGACCACTTTTTCTCATCTTTCTCATTCCAATCATCTTCTGGTTTAGGAACTATGGCGCCAGCCGCATTTGTCATAGTAATTTGAAAAGGACCATTTTCAATGGCAGCCCATACTAGCCTATCCACAGAATTTATATGAACTCGCATGCAGTCTTTCCAGTAGCCGTAATTTTCACCGTTGAAAATAGGCGCTCTATTATACGCCCCCTTTGGTTCAGAATCCATACTGTTACAGGCAGCCACAGAGCACCAGTGAACCGGCGCTCTGATACCACTTGTTAGACGGTGTGGCTAGTGATCGAGAAGGGGGGTGAATAGATCACCTCTTTGAAATTAAACGGATTTAAAGATTTATCAGAGTTTTTAAAATTGGCGGAAAATTTCAGTCCCGAATCGACTTCCGTCTATTCTGAACCGCTACTAGAAAACCGGACACGCGAGTTTAATGCTGGATTTGGATAAGAATGACAGAACTATTAACACCAGAATTTTAGCCAATTGAATGCACTTATCATTAAAGTCTATTTCCAATGAATAAAACCTAACTAACAATTTTGTCGAACAGTTGGTGTGTATGTAATCAATAATGAACAACAGTGGAGTTTAGTTAAAGAAGTTTTCTTGCCACTGCTGTCTTGCAAAAGGTACAATCACCACACACTAACTGAATTTGCAAAACTGTTGGAAACGTAAAAAGGAGTAAGGGAAGAATACAATACGCAGAGATTTGGTAAGGAAGTTCCCTACGTCGTCCTCGCGTGTGGGTACGTCTCCCTCTCAATTTCAAATGAAATTGAGAACTTTGATTATCAATTATGCCGAATTCGTTGATACAAGGTTATGATACAAAGACAGAATTCTAAATTCCAAGAACTTCTTCTTGTATGAAACCTCCACTTGATCTGAGCACGATCAAGAATTTCCTGCACGAAATTGCAAACAATTCACCGGTTCCACGACCTGCTTGCGAAATCCCCCGATCTCCAAACGCAACGCTGCGGCTGAATCTGTTCTGCAAACGTGACTAACAAACCCGCAAGAACACTCCAGTTCTTGAAGGACAAACCAGTAGGTTTTTCTTCGAAACCCCCTTCAATCTTCAACTCAGCTAGATCCTCGATCGTTCCACTGAAAAACCTCAGCTAGATCCTTGATCGTACCACTGAACGTTATCTCGTTGATCCTTTAATCTAAAGAACAAGAATGATTATGTGTTGATGTTCTTGAAGAAAAGTGATTGAGAAGATGAAGAAGATGAAGTCTCTTTCAGGTTTCTATCTGCTCAACAACAATTGCTGCTACACACTGCTTTGATCTTGTGTTCAATTGTTTCTCCCTCTCAGAATTCGTTCTTTTTCACTGCTGTTACAACATCTCTTATATATGCTGAAAAACAGAAACTGTTAGAGCACAAAACAGACTTATGCATTGATACATGAGAGTATGCATCGATGCATACTGTAAGATAAGTGAGTTTATGGTGAATTGAATTAAGCATGGATCGATGCATAATTCGTATGTATTGATGCATATGACATTTCCACTAACATGTATCGATGTCTAATACGTATGCATTGATACATAGGGTGTTTCAACTGATCATGCATCGATGCAAGGCTCGTATGGATCGATCCATAGAGCATTTTGCCTGTTCATGTGTCGATACATGACTCGTATGCATCGATGCATATTGAACAAAAAAGTTTTGTGATTTACCACATGCTGTATGGATCGATGCATAGGCTTATGTGTTGATGCATACTGACACAAAATGGATTTTATGAGTTATTTTAAGAGATGTATCAATGTAGGTCTTTATTTACAGTTATGCAACAATAGAATGGGATAAAAACACAATAAAAACACAAATGTATCATGTAATGTAATGCACAGCCAACATTTGGATGATGATCGCACAATTTGCTATCATTCAAAATTAATTCAAAGTAAAGAATTTTCTCACAAACTCCCCCTTTTTGATGATGGCAAATTCTTGGCAAGATGTGTGATACTCCCCCTGAGTTTGTGCATATCTGTATTTCTCCCCCTTTGACAACATCAAAAAGAGGAAGAACTAGGTTTATCAAGGCAACAGGTTGTAGCAGAATATGGCAAAAAGATTGATAAAAAAGCTAGCAGTCACAAAGAAGGAAGCTCCAAAGTAAAGTATCACTCATAAAGAATGACAAACAAGGGTAATAACAATAGAGATAAACAGAAGGTAAAAAGCATTTAAGGAATAGAGAGAGTTTAAGAATTACATAAGCTAAACCATATATTGTGCAACAATTCAAATAAAACTTGAGCAATATGAGATGAAATGCAGTGAAATGAAATGATTATGGGTTAATGGGGATTGTGGCCACCACAGGACTCCTCATCATCTCTATCAGGATCTCTGTAGCTTGGCGGAGGCGGAGGAGGAGGCATTTTGTCTGGATTTTGGCCCATGAAGGAGTAGTGCCGAAAACGGTCCTGAACTTCAGTGCTTCTAAATCTGTCCATAATACCAGGATTTTCACGGCAGTCGTCCATAAAGCCAGACATCTCATTATAGAAAACTTGGTGCCACTTAACCAAGTCTTGGTGCCAAGCGTATTGATTCTGATACATCCGTGTATGCTCATCATGCCAGTCAAGATGCTCCTTGTGCCACTCATTTTGTTGGACATTCCAATACCGTGCCTCCTCATGACGTTCTTTGTTGGCAATTTCCATTTGTTGAAGCATATGAGTGATGTCTGCAGTAGGTGTTGAAGATGAAGTACCACCGGAGAACGGAGGGGCCGTAGGTTCAGGTACATAGTTAGTTGGAGACCACCTTCGTGGCACCCAATCTCCCCAACCAGCATTAACCTCAGCTTGAGGCACATCTTCTTCATGCGCATCCTGCATTTCTTCATCAGGCTGATCTTCAACGACATAGATTCGTTCAGAAGGCAAGTCAAAGTTGTAGATTCTTGTTTTGGATTTTCTTTCGAAGAAGTAGAAGCATTTACGGTCCTTGTCCCACCGATATCCCATATGCGATAGGGTGGAAGAGTCAAACTCTTGAGCAGCAGATGGAGATAGGAGAGGAACAGAAGGAATTGCAACATTCCAAAACTTAAGTATTTTCATTATTTGAGAAGCATAACCTAGAGCAATATTTTTGGAGCTGTTGCGCACGAAAAATAGACGTTTTACAAAGTAATTTGCCCAATTCAAGGGAACCTTACTTTGCAGAATGTATAGAAGGTGTATGCTTGCCCTGTCCAACCGAGAATGTCCACTGTTTGTTGGACGCAGAATGTGTGTGATAATCCAGTGAAGAATACGCGGAGTTTGCTTAATCATACCAGACGTGACGTGTTCATCCTCACTCAGCGGTCTGTCAATCTTTAAGATGGATGGAGTAAATTCCTTCATGTCAAATTCAGTATCAAAGTGCAGGTCATGCAAGGACTTGAAGTTTAGCGACGGAGATGGAAGTTGAAACAATGTTTCCCAATCATTTGCTTCAAACGTATATGTTCTGACGCCGATAGAACACCTAAACATATAGCCTCTACCAGATTGTAGACCAGCATAAAAGGCCCGGATGAAATCCTCATGGTAATCATCCTTTGTAGACAGAAATGACCCAAGTCTTTGTGCATGTAGGAGTTCAACCACATCATTTAGATGCAGATGAATAGCATCAATTTTATCAAAGACATGGGGTTTCATCACTAACCTTGTCTTGAAGGATTCCTCAAATTCAGCAGTAATTGCAGGATGGAGCAAGTCTAAGGCATTTGGAGGAACATCTGGTGGTTGCTGAGAAGTACCGGCTGTTTCCTT
Source organism: Lathyrus oleraceus (assembly GCF_024323335.1). NCBI lineage: Eukaryota > Viridiplantae > Streptophyta > Magnoliopsida > Fabales > Fabaceae > Lathyrus > Lathyrus oleraceus. Next base: position 407,510,423 of record NC_066582.1, read on the forward strand.
TCCTTTTCCTTTTCCCTTTGCTCTGGCTGGAATAGTGCGTGGAGGCATGGTGATGAGAGATTTAGGGTTTTAGAGTGAGTGATGATGAGGAAGATTAGGATTAGCCGCTGGTTTTAGGGTTTATGAGCACTGATGATATGAAGTTTTGAGATAGGAAGTGATGAGGGTGGCTGATGTGTCGATGCATGAGAGAGAAAATATTCATTTAATACACATAGCATCAGTATGGATCGATGCATGTGGCCATGGGTCGATGCATATCAGGCATTTTTGTTTGTACCAGGGCTATGTATCGATGCATTCGACGAATGGATCGATGCATCCTGAACTTGTTTTTAAAAAATTTAAATATGCAGAAGATATGGATCGATGCCAACATGTTTAGATCGATGCATACTGATGCCAAAGCAGATTTTAGAGAATTTTTATGCAGTATGTTATGATGGATATGCAAAAGAAGAATTTACAAGTCAGATTGTTAATGTGCAAACAGTATAGGAAAACAATATATGCATCCAAATTTACATCAATTGGAGTAAGAACTTTTGTTCTAACATACACAACCACTTAGTAGTAAAAGAATTGTGGAAAGGAATGATATTACCTCTGTTGACGTAATCTTGTGATGGATAAATGATATCTAAAACGAATCTCATCAACCAAGGTAAGGCATAATATAATTAAGAATCAACAGCTTAAGACATCAAATGAGAAAGATCTAAGATCCCTAATTCACGACGAATGTTGAAGAACGGTTCCGTTGCTAAAGGTTTAGTGAATATATCAGCAAGCTGATTTTTGGAGTCAACGTGCTCAAATACAACGTCTTCTTTTTCAACATGGTCGCGAAGAAAGTGATGTCTAATCTCTATGTGTTTAGTGCGTGAGTGTAAAACAGGGTTTTTAGTAAGGTTTATGGCACTAGTGTTGTCACATTTTATAGGAATACGTTTGAGTTGAATGTTAAAGTCTTGTAGTTGTTGCTTTAGCCATAAAATCTGAGCGCAACAACTACCGGCTGCAACGTATTCTGCCTCTGCAGTTGACAAAGCCACAGAAACCTGCTTTTTGCTATGCCAACTTACCAAGGAATTTGAAAACAGGTGACATGTACCACTTGTGCTTTTCCTATCTGATTTGCAGCCAGCAAAATCAGAATCGGAGTACCCTACTAAACTACAATCACTTCCTTTGGAATACCAAAGCCCATATTTAGGTGTTCCGTGAAGATATCTAAATATGCGCTTCACAGCTTTTAGGTGTGATTCCTTAGGATTTGATTGATAGCGTGCACACATACAAACACTAAACATGATGTCAGGTCTAGAAGCAGAAAGATACAAGAGAGATCCAATCATACCTCTGAACTTTTTGACATCTACACACTTACCATGCTCATCCTTATCTAGATTTCCGTTGGTAGGCATTGGGGTGTCAGTTGATTTTGAGTCATTCATTCCAAAGCGCTTGAGTAGTTCTCTGTAGTATTTTGTTTGACATACTGTTGTACCCTCATCAAGTTGCTTTATTTGCAGTCCTAGGAAGTAGTTCAGCTCCCCCATTAGACTCATCTCAAATTCACCCTGCATAATCTTAGAAAATTCTTCGACCAAGTGTATGTTAGTTGAACCAAAAATTATATCGTCTACATAAACTTGAACTAAAAGGATGTGCTTTCCTTTGTGCTTAATAAAGAGAGTATTATCCACTTTACCTCTTGAATATCCATGATCAATTAGAAATTTGCTCAACCTTTCATACCAAACCCGAGGGGCTTGTTTAAGACCATACAAGGCTCGTTTTAATTTGTAAACATGATCTGGATTTTCAGCATTCTCAAAACCAGGAGGTTGTGAAACATATACCTCTTCATTTATGACACCATTAAGAAAAGCACTCTTTACGTCCATTTGGTAAAGCTTAAAATCATTAGAACACGCATAGGCAAGCAAGAGACGTATAGCTTCAAGGCGAGCAACTGGAGCATAAGTTTCCTCATAGTTTATGCCCTCCTCTTGGTTATACCCTTGTGCAACTAAGTGTGCTTTGTTCCTATTAATCACTCCGTTTTCATCAAGCTTATTTCTAAAAACCCACTTAGTACCTATGATATGATGATCTCGCGGACGAGGGACAAGTTCCCAAACGTCATTTCTTTTAAATTGATTAAGCTCTTCTTGCATGGCCATTAGCCAAAATTCATCAATCAAGGCCTCTTTGGCATTTTTAGGTTCTACTTGTGAAACAAAGGCGAAGTGAGAACAAAAGTTACTTATCTTAGAACGGGTCATTACTCCCTTTGAAATGTCTCCCAAGATGTTGTCAATGGGATGGTCTTTTGAGGATTTCCAAGCTGTTGGAAGATCATTCACTTCAGTTGTCTTTTCTTCCCCATTTTCTTCATGACTAGTATCTTCCTCCTTCTCATGGGCAGCTGTTTTGGACTGATCAGTTTCCTCAACAGCTTCCTTGAGTATGTCTTCTGTAGATACACCTGCGTCATCAAAAGAAATACCTTTTCCGACATTTTTCGGATAAGACTCATCAAAAGAAACATGAACAGATTCTTCGACAGTAAGTAAACGCTTATTATACACTCTATATGCTTTACTTGACAGTGAGTAACCAAGAAAGATACCTTCATCCGCTTCTGCATCAAACTTCCCAATATTTTCCTTACCGTTATTCAAAACAAAACACTTACAACCGAATACGTGAAGATGTGACAAGTTTGGCTTTCTTCCTTTTAAAAGTTCATAAGGAGTTTTATTTAAAATAGGGCGAATTAAGACTCTGTTTAAAACATAACAATCTGTGCTAACAGCATCAGCCCAAAAGTATTTTGGTAATCCACCCTCATTTAGCATTTTTCTTGCCAACTCCTCTAAAACACGATTTTTACGCTCCACAACGCCATTTTGTTGTGGAGTTCGAGGAGCTGAAAAGTTATGCTCAATACCATACTTGTCACAGTACTTCTCAAAGTGATAGTTTTGAAATTCACCACCATGATCGCTACGAATTGTAACTATTTTGGAATTCATTTTGTTTTGGGACAGATTTGCAAAATTCTTAAAAGCAGAAAAAGTTTCATCTTTGCTATGAAGGAATATAGTCCAAGTAAATCTAGAATAGTCGTCAACGATTACAAAACCATAGTAATTTCCACCTAGACTCTTTGTCCTAGAAGGTCCAAAGAGATCCATATGGAGAAGCTCAAGGGGTCGTGAGGTTGAAATTACATTTTTAGATTTAAAAGAGACCCTCGTTTGCTTTCCCATTTGGCACGCGTCACATAGGTGGTCTTTTGAAAATTTAATTTTTGGTAGACCGACTACTAGATCCTTAGATACAACCTTATTAAGCAAATCGAAATTAACATGCGCTAAACGTCTGTGCCAAAGCCAAGAATCATCATTCAAGGTGACTAGACATTTAGTACTTGTTAAAGATACATCAAAAAGGTCAAGCATATAGATATTGTTTACTCTTACACCCTTAAACACAATGTTCTGTTCAGCATGTTCAATTATGCAGCAAGTTTTTGTGAAAGAAACTTTATAGCCCATGTCACATAGTTGACTTATGCTTAACAAATTGTGTTTAAGTCACTCTACTAGATGGACATTAGAAATAGTAGTGGTGGAGGGATTACCTACACTACCTTTGCCGAGTATAGCTCCTTTGTTATTGTCTCCATAAGTAACATATCCCTTCTTCTTTGCCTTGAAGTCTATAAAAAGCGATATGTCACCGGTCATGTGCCTTGAGCAGCCACTGTCAAGAAACCACCTTCTATCTGCGGAAGCAAGGCACTCATCCTACAATATCAAAAGAGAGAAGTTGGTACCCAATTTTCATTGGGTCCAAGTGGGTAAGTGCTAACATGGTTGCCTTTTGGCTTCCATTGATAAATACCTTTAGGAACAAGAAATCTCCTAAACTTGCATTTCTCAATGGTATGGCCAGCATGACAACAATAATGACATAAACCATGATGATGTGGTTTTTTATTCTTGTTCATTAAATCCTTTGGAATGAAAGAGTATTTTGCATATGGTGGATTTAACGACTTCTTAAACAACCTAGAGTCAACGACATAAGTGACCTTAGGTTGCAACGCTTTTTCTAATTTGACCTTAAGAGTGTTTACCTCTTTTTGCCAAATATGACAAGCGTCACAATACCTAACTCTACTACATCCATCAATGTCAATATCTTTTGAATTTTCTGCAATACTAGCTTTCAACGCTTCTAAATCATTTTCAGCTTTGTATACTTTACCTTCCAAAAATGAAAAAAATTGTTTGTCGGAAGATAGTCTTTTAAAAGCATCTACAGCTTCGTTATGCAGTTTTTCAAAAGCTATTTTTAGTTCGGAAAAAGACATAGAAGAGAAATTATTGTAATAGGCTTGTTTTACCTTTTTGTCATTGTTTTTCTTCTTGTGGTAGGACAGATTTTTTGTGTGAGCCATAAGGCACAGATTTGCAGCTTCATCACCATCACTTGAGCTTTGTGTGCTTGATGAATCACTATCACTTTCCCATGCAATGTACGCTCTTCTTTGTTTGCTGTACCCTTTTGGTGAAGCTTTTCTTTGATCCTTATACTTCATAGGGCAGACCGTTTTATAATGTCCAGATTTACCGCAATTAAAACAAGTTCCTCTTACTCTACTCTTCTTGTTCTCTTCTTGTTTCGAATCTGTAGATTGTCTTCGAAACTTCATGAGATTTTTGTCAGAATGCTTGACTCCATTCTTTCGAATGAATCTATTATATCTCCTTACAAACAGTCCCATTTCCTCATCATCTGAATCTTTGTCACTACTTGAATCATTGTCGCTTTGCTCTTTTCGTGAGGACTTAGAGCTAGAGGCCATAAGAGCTATTGGCTTCTTCTCTCCCTCTTTGTCTCTTTTCTTCTCCTTTTCCTTTTTACTTTTGTTCTCGTATTTTTCAAGACTTTCCAATGCTTGCTGATGTTCTTCCAGCTTTCCAAACAGAGTTGTAATCGTAAGTCTCGTCAGATCGTTGGCTTCCTTAATTGTTGTTACTTTAGGTTGCCACTCCCTGCTAAGACACCTCAGAATTTTATTAGTAGCAATTTCATTGGAAACAGGTTTTCCAAGCGCATTCAATCGGTTAATGAGATGAGTGAATCTCTTTTGCATGTCGGAGATAGATTCTCCTTGTTTCATGCGAAAGAGCTCAAACTCTTGATTGAGTGTGTTAATGCGGGACTGTTTTACTTCAGTAGTACCCTCATGGGCAACTTCTAAAGCATCCCACATTTCTTTAGCTGTCGTGCAACGGGATACCCGATAATACTCATCAACACCAAGTGCTGAAATTAGCATGTTTCGAGCTCTCCAATCACACGACCACTTTTTCTCATCTTTCTCATTCCAATCATCTTCTGGTTTAGGAACTATGGCGCCAGCCGCATTTGTCATAGTAATTTGAAAAGGACCATTTTCAATGGCAGCCCATACTAGCCTATCCACAGAATTTATATGAACTCGCATGCAGTCTTTCCAGTAGCCGTAATTTTCACCGTTGAAAATAGGCGCTCTATTATACGCCCCCTTTGGTTCAGAATCCATACTGTTACAGGCAGCCACAGAGCACCAGTGAACCGGTGCTCTGATACCACTTGTTAGACGGTGTGGCTAGTGATCGAGAAGGGGGGTGAATAGATCACCTCTTTGAAATTAAACGGATTTAAAGATTTATCAGAGTTTTTAAAATTGGCGGAAAATTTCAGTCCCGAATCGACTTCCGTCTATTCTGAACCGCTACTAGAAAACCGGACACGCGAGTTTAATGCTGGATTTGGATAAGAATGACAGAACTATTAACACCAGAATTTTAGCCAATTGAATGCACTTATCATTAAAGTCTATTTCCAATGAATAAAACCTAACTAACAATTTTGTCAAACAGTTGGTGTGTATGTAATCAATAATGAACAAAAGTGGAGTTTAGTTAAAGAAGTTTTCTTGCCACTGCTGTCTTGCAAAAGGTACAATCACCACACACTAACTGAATTTGCAAAACTGTTGGAAACGTAAAAAGGAGTAAGGGAAGAATACAATACGCAGAGATTTGGTAAGGAAGTTCCCTACGTCGTCCTCGCGTGTGGATACGTCTCCCTCTCAATTTCAAATGAAATTGAGAACTTTGATTATCAATTATGCCGAATTCGTTGATATAAGGTTATGATACAAAGACAGAATTCTAAATTCCAAGAACTTCTTCTTGTATGAAACCTCCACTTGATCTGAGCACGATCAAGAATTTCCTGCACGAAATTGCAAACAATTCACCGGTTCCACGACCTGCTTGCGAAATCCCCCGATCTCCAAACGCAACGCTGCGGCTGAATCTGTTCTGCAAACGTGACTAACAAACCCGCAAGAACACTCCAGTTCTTGAAGGACAAACCAGTAGGTTTTTCTTCGAAACCCCCTTCAATCTTCAACTCAGCTAGATCCTCGATCGTTCCACTGAAAAACCTCAGCTAGATCCTTGATCGTACCACTGAACGTTATCTCGTTGATCCTTTAATCCAAAGAACAAGAATGATTATGTGTTGATGTTCTTGAAGAAAAGTGATTGAGAAGATGAAGAAGATGAAGTCTCTTTCAGGTTTCTATCTGCTCAACAACAATTGCTGCTACACACTGCTTTGATCTTGTGTTCAATTGTTTCTCCCTCTCAGAATTCGTTCTTTTTCACTGCTGTTACAACATCTCTTATATATGATGAAAAACAGAAACTGTTAGAGCACAAAACAGACTTATGCATTGATACATGAGAGTATGCATCGATGCATACTGTAAGATAAGTGAGTTTATGGTGAATTGAATTAAGCATGGATCGATGCATAATTCGTATGTCTTGATGCATATGACATTTCCACTAACATGTATCGATGTCTAATACGTATGCATTGATACATAGGGTGTTTCAACTGATCATGCATCGATGCAAGGCTCGTATGGATCGATCCATAGAGCATTTTGCCTGTTCATGTGTCGATACATGACTCGTATGCATCGATGCATATTGAACAAAAAAGTTTTGTGATTTACCACATGCTGTATGGATCGATGCATAGGCTTATGTGTTGATACATACTGACACAAAATGGATTTTATGAGTTATTTTAAGAGATGTATCAATGTAAGTCTTTATGTACAGTTATGCAACAATAGAATGGGATAAAAACACAATAAAAACACAAATGTATCATGTAATGTAATGCACAGCCAACATTTGGATGATGATCACACAATTTGCTATCATTCAAAATTAATTCAAAGTAAAGAATTTTCTCACATAAAAGGCACTCTACTAGAAACAGGTATCCCCAAAAGATGAGAATACTCCTCCAAGGTAGGCACAAGCTGAAAAGATGGGAAGGTGAAACAATGGTAGAGAGGATCATAGAACTGCACTAGCACACTCAAGAGTCCTTCAACCATATCAACAGACAAAATGGACAGAAGCTTCCCATGACGTTGTTTGAAATCCAAGGGATCTAATACAAAAGATGCTAGCTTCCTTAATTCTTTCTAGTCGGGACATCTGAAACTGTACTTGTTAGTGTTCCTTCGTCCACAATCCATGGTCTGAAAATATTTGCAAATGATACCTTAGTTCCTTGAAATTTTCATGTGATAAATGTTATGATGTGCATGAATGCATGAATGCAACAATCACAAATAAGGGATCACACACAAGGAAAACAAAGGTCAAGGGATGAATCAAGTCATTGTCAAGATCAAACATCCATTTTGGTGGATTATGGTTTACACCTTATCAACACCCAAGTTCCATTGATATTGACAAAACTTGATTGGATCAACCAAGAATCATGGGTTTGTTGTAAGTCACGAGCATGGAGTCTGGGTAAGAACCATCCTAAAGGAGTGAACTAAGGATAAAAACCTGTAGATCATGTTCTAAAAAGTTCCTAGAGTCTTAATTCCATCTATCGGATATTAAAGGTTAAGATGACTAACTCATCGACCCATAATATTCTCAAAAGAAACTCGTATGAGTGTAGTATCGCATAACAACTGTTATCAAGTCTACACCTGAACAGTTTCTGCACTACGTCCTAAATAGGCCAAGATGGGTTAGGTGTTCTAAGGTCCTCAGCTTCTCAGACCCAATTAGAAATAGTAATGCCTAACCACAAATACTTGTGTGACATTTCCAAATCCAAAAGAGTCTCCACTGAGCATATGGATCTCAAGCCAACTTGTTAAGGACTACTCCACACAAGTCGAACATGACTATACCATCCTCCTGTCTTAATTGCACTCAAGTTCGGGTTAGAACTTATCTCACCACTCAGAGATCACCAAGCACAACAAGCATATTATATTATACATACATATATATAAACATCACATATATACAAATATATTCACACAAAAAGTAGGCTAAACCCACTGGAGACTACTCCCCAGCAGAGTCGCCACTTAATTTCTATAGTGGGAAATTCATGATCATCAAGCTATTGACAAGCTAGAGATCAATTAACAAGAGTCGCCACTACGCTTTTATTGTTTCCAAGGGAAAAGGGAAAAAGTACGAACAAAACCCAAATAGTAAGAAGTTTTCAAATAAAAACTAATAAAAGTCAGAGATCACATGTAAGGGGATTGGTTACACAGAGGGAAGGTGTTAGCACCCAAAGTGTCCTAGGTACTCCTAGGGTGCCCTTTTTGTGTGCATATGTATTTTGTACAAAGTGATGTTTACAAACAAATAGAATGGGGGGATTGTAACACCCCAAAATTTGCCCTCCTCATTCATGCATTCATTTAGCATTTCATCATGTCAATCAGAATTAGATCCGGAAAAAAAAAACGAAAAAAAACGAAAAAAAATAATAATAATAATAATTTTTTACAAAAAAATAAATAAATAAAAATAATAATAAAATAATAAATAAAATATAATAAAAATTTTTGGACTTGGGTCTCTCTCATTTGAGCCCACAAAACCATGAAATTCAGTCTATAAATACAAAGGCTTCACTTGAGAAAAAGGAAGAGAAGCAAAATACTCTGAGGTTTCCTTGGAACAAAACCCTGGACAAAACCTGAAGAGAAACCTGACAGAGAACTCAGAGCAGCCTCCAAACCCTAAAGGGCCTCACGGGTGCAACTCAATTTCAATCAAGCTCTCCAATCAGGTTTGCCCTATTCCCATTATTTTACGCCTTCAATTTGAATGTTCTAAATGTGTGATGTATTATGAATGGGTGAAACCTATGCCTTGAATGTTTAATCACATGATTTCTGAAGTGTATGCCACAGGGTTTGAGGTTTCTGAAACCATATTGTTATCCATGAAAAAAATGCTTATGGTGTTTCACTAACCCTTTTGTTGAGTTTTTGTGAGGGCTCACATGACTTTTGCAGGGATAACTTGCGTGGTTTCCCACTTTATTTGTGGGATAACCCCTGGAGGTTCATTCCGATTACCTGTACTGACCCACTTTCTTTGATGATGTTAGCTTGGAAGGATCTCAGGGTTTCCCATTCCTCTAATTGTTGTTACTTCGGATCTTTATCCGCGTGGTAATTTTACATTTTTCCCGCATTTTACTGCTTTCCTAGCTGGAAGACCTCGATAGGAGGCAATGTTTTTGTGTTTACTTTATGCAGGTTCCTTTGTCCAGGGTTAAGAGCTATGAGGTCTTATCCTCATTACCCTTTTGCATGCGCGTTCCTACAATGCAAACAAACCCTTCATTGATTTTTCTTCTCCATAACACACGTTTACTCCTTCTACTACAGGCGAGTAAGTCTCCAAAGGTCGAGCATCCGGTAGATTGCGTAGTGACGTCGTTCGTCCAAAACCCAATCCACAACCCCGTAGTTAGCCGAACTACGGCTTGCTCTGATTCTCATTCCAGATGAGATACGTAGGCATAAGACGCGATGTCTTAGCGAGCACACATCCCCCAACCCATAGGTCAGCCGAGCTACGAAGACTCTGATTCTCATATTCAGATGAGATACGTATGCAGTGGATGCGACATCCGGGCGAGTCATTTTCATTTAACCCTTTTTTTTTGGTAAACAGCACAAGATAAACTCACACCCTTTAGACGAAAACTACAAAAGTGGATCCCGTAGAGTACTACGGATGCGTAGGGGTGCTAATACCTTCCCTTCGCATAACCGACTCCCGAACCCAAGATTTGGTTGCGAGACCCCGTCTTGTCCTTTCCTTTTTCAGGTTTACTTCGAGCGTTTCCTTTCCCTTCTTTGGGATGAATAACGCACGGTGGCGACTCTTCTGTCATTTTCTTTCGCCGGTTGTTTTTTCGCGCACTATATTTTTCAGGTTGCGACAGCTGGCGACTCTGCTGGGGACTAAGAAGTTGACCTCTTGCTGGTCCATCTTCCCTAAGCAAGTCTCTCCTAGCTTGTGTGATTTCTTGTTTATTGGGTGTTCATGCTTTTGTACATTTATTTGCTTACCTGCTTGCATGCATCTGTTGTATCTATTGGATCTGTTTGTTTGTTTGTTGGGATGGGATGTTCTATGAGAGATAAGCCCATTACCCAGGCTTGAGTGTACACACAGGTTTTAGAGTGGATGATCATGAGGCTTGCGTGGCATGTTGCTACGTTAAGTCGTTCGTGAAGAACCACACCCAGACGAGGTTTCTTTTGGATATATTATGTCCTACGGATGTTCCGTAACGACATGGTGTTCCTTTAGAAATCGTCGACTCTGGTGACCATTTCCCGAGGCCTCTCCTCCGAGACGTGATTATGTTAGCTCTGGTGGGTGCATTCTCGCTGATCAATCCGAGGACCCCGAGACTGGGAACTTGCTTTAGGATGTCCTGTTGAGGGGAGTCAGTGGAGGTCTTTTATCCCGTAATAATGCCAAACCTTCAGTGGTAAACGTATTATTCGCGACTGAAGGGCTGAAGCTGACGAACTTCTGTTCTTAGAACCTACCAGTGAGGGGTGGGCTAAATTCAGGAAACCTTAACCTCCAACCAACCCGGTTTTCTGGAGCAGAGTTTTGGTCTTGTATTATATTCCTCAGTGAATTTCTCTCTAGGAAGTGCAACCTGACAGATGTTCAAGCGGATCCATCAATTCTGATTGACATGCCCTTGCATTGCATAACATCATCTGCATATTTGCATCCAACATCTCATGCTTATTCATTTGCAGGGTATTCCCTTTCAAAACGGGGGTGCCTTAAAACTGAACAAGCAGTGCATCGCATACCATGCATATTAACCCTTGTCTGTTTTGCAGGTGTCACCGCAGTGTCTAATGTTTGTTCCCTGTATCAGGAAGTTATTGGTCCCAAGCGAGTTCATAGATACCCGACAAAGGAAAACCGTCCACGACTAGCGATGGACCAAGTACAGAAAGAGCTGGCTGATATGCGTGAAAGGATGGATCAGTTCATGACATTGATGACTGGTATGGTAGCAGGTCAAGAAAAGCTGAGGGAATTGGTTGGGCAACCGAGGCCTGAGGTGGAGATACTAAATGCTGAGGGAAACCCTGGTAACCATGGGAACGCTGATAACCCTGTGAACACTGGTAACGCGGGTAACGCAAATGCTGATGGAAACCCGGGTAATGTTGGCAACACAGGGAATGTTGGAAATGGTATTGGCGGAAGGTACAATGTGAATCAAGGAATTCGGATTAACGGGCACCCCGTTACTAAAGATTATCAGTATGATCAATTTTCTTTGCACGACGAGGCCCTCGAGACCACTCGCCGTATGGATGAGCTTGCTGAGAAGCTCAAATCTTTGGAGCCTCAAAATTCCTTAGGCTTTGATGTCACAAATCTTGGTCTGGTTCAGGGAGTAAGGATTCCTTACAAGTTCAAACCCCCTACTTTTGAGAAATACAACGGGGCTTCTTGCCCACGCACTCATCTCCAATCTTATTTGGGAAGGTTGGGAGCTCACACGGAAGATGAAAAGCTGTGGATGTACTATTTTGAAGACAGTCTAACTGGAGCTTCTCGTGAATGGTATTCTCATTTGTCTCGTACTACCATCAAGAGCTGGAAAGACTTGGCAGAGGCTTTTGTCAAGCAATATCAATACAACTTGGACATGGCTCCAAATCGGACCTTGTTGCAAGGTATGTCCCAGACTGCCAAGGAGACCTTTAGAGAATATGCTCAGCGTTGGAGACAGATTGTTGCGTCCATCCAACCCCCTATGTCTGAAAGGGAGATGGCGGACATGTTCATGAACACTCTTCAAGGCAATTATATTAAGAGATTGGCTGCTTGCCCGTCAATCAGCTTTACAGAGATAGTAATTGCTGGAGAAAGAATCGAGAGTCTGTTGAAGATGGGCCGAATTCAAGACAATAGTGTTTCCAACCCATCAGGTCCCAAGAGACCATTTGCTGGTAACGGTCAGCGAAGAAAAGAAGGCGAGGCAAGCGTTGTGTATGCCGGCAGAGGCAGGAGTAAAGGACGCCCTAATTATTATCAAGATCAAGTGGCCGCAGTCACTATTCCAACACCTATTCCTCAACCGCAATATCATCCGCAACAACAACCCAGGTACAACAATCAACAACAAGGAGGTAATCCGGGTCAGCAGAGACACTATCAACAACGTCCAAGGCAGACGGACCGGGTCATCGAGCCAATCCCAATGCCTTATTCAGTATTACTTCCCAAGCTGATTGACATGAATCTGGTTACATTGAGAACTCTGGCCCCACCAATCGATCCCAATAATTTGCCTAGAGGTTATGATGTCAACGCCAGATGCGCTTTTCACTCCAACGCACCTGACCATACTACAGATAATTGCAACGCTCTCCAGTTAAAGGTACAAGATTTGAGAGATGCCCAGGCTATCAATTTTGCTCTGGTGCCTAATGTTATCCAGAACCCGATGCCGGCTCACGGCGGGTAGAGGATTAATGCTGTTGATAGTGGGGAAACTTTGAATTTGGTTTCTGATGTGACTAAGGTGAAGACTTCGCTATCGGTGGTTAAAGACCGACTTCTGAAAGGACAGATTTTCCCGGGCTGTGGGGAAGAATGCAGAAATTGTCAAGCTGCCGAAAACGGATGTGACAGTTTGAGAAGGGGTATTCAGCAGCTGATAGATGAAGGTTGTCTTCAGTTCGATCAGGCCCGTCCGGTGAAGAATGATGTATCGACGGTGACGTTTTATTTCACTCCTGAAGAAATATATGTTCCTGAGAGACTCGCTCCGACAACAATATATTTCCCAGAAAGTACAGAACCAGCAGCGGTGAACATCGAAAGTTCAGCACCAGTCGCAATTTACTCTGACAGCCCTCAACCGACTTTGGTTGGTCCAATCACCATCACGGTACCAGGACCTGTTCCGTATGAGAAAGACAGTGCTATCCCGTGGCACTATGGGGCTGATATCTACTGCCAGGGGCAGAAAGTTAACGAAGAAGACATTGACATTGGTAGCTCCGCTATAGACAATGTTGGAGGGGTTGGTGGCTTCACTCGTAGTGGACGCCTATTTGCACCATCAATATTACGCGCGAATACTGAAGCCGAGGCAGCTGCCAAGGCTAAAGGGAAACAGGTATCCACCGAAGAGGTTACTACTGAGGAAGATCCTCCTAAGACCGCATTCGAGAAGGAAGTGGATGAGTTTATGAGGATTATCAAGAAAAGTGACTACAAGGTAGTCGACCAGCTAAATCAGACACCCTCAAAGATCTCCATTCTCTCACTATTGCTATGCTCTGAGGCGCACAAAGCAGCCTTGTTGAAAGTACTGAATATGGCCTATGTTCCACCGGAGATAACTGTTAACCAGCTGGAGTCGGTAGTTTCCAATGTAAATGCTAGCCGGGGGCTAGGTTTCACCGATAATGACCTGACACCTGAGGGCAGGAATCACAACAAAGCCTTGCATATCACAATGGAGTGCAAAGGGGTGGTGCTTTCCCATGTTTTGGTTGATACAGGCTCTTCTCTGAATGTTCTTCCAAAGAAAGCCTTAACGAAGTTGGATTGCGATGACACCATCCTGAGGCCAAGTAACTTAGTTGTGAGGGCTTTTGATGGCTCTAAGAGAGCTGTTTTTGGCGAAGTTGAGTTGCCAGTTAAGATTGGACCGCAGGTGTTCAAGAGCACCTTTTATGTGATGGATATCCAGCCTGCCTACAGCTGTCTACTAGGTCGGCCTTGGATTCATGCTGTCGGTGCTGTTACTTCTACCCTCCACCAGAAGCTCAAATATGAACTAGAAGGTCAGGTCGTCACTGTCTGTGGTGAAGAGGATATTTTTGTTAGCCACCTGTCTACATTTAAGTATGTAGATATGGACGGCGAGATGCACGAGATGCTGTGTCAGGGCTTCGAAGCCATAAACATCAATGAGGTCGCGCCCGAAGCTGTCTTTTCACCTGAGTTTGAGAAGGTCGGGACTTCTATCTCTTCATACAAGCAAGTTGTCGAAGTGGTTAAAGCTGGTAATGCCCAAGGCTGGGGCAAATTTGTGGAGCCAGTCATCAAAGAAGACAAGTTTGGATTGGGGTATGCTCCGGGATCTCAGAAGAATGAAACCGGTACTCTCTCCAGCGGGGGTTTGGTTTCCCCCCACATCGTCAAAGCTGCAGATGAAGACAAGGCTGACAGCGACTGTGACTTAGATAGCTGGATTCGCCCGTGTGTCCCGGGAGAAAAGCTCGACAATTGGTCGTCTGAAAAAACCGTCCGGGTTACTCTGCTGAAAGAGTGATTTTTATTGTTTTCCTTTATTACATGCATAATAAAGTCTTACACTTTGCCCAAGGTGTAACGGCTCATTTGTAGGGCCATCCATTTAGTTACGTTTCGCAATTATTTTTATCATCAATAAAGGACGGCTTTTGCAAACAATTTTGTGTTCTCTTTCTTTCAGTTTTTTTTACTTTTTACAAAAAAAAATGGCACTGTTTCTTTTTTCGTTTTTACTTTCTTTCAAAAAAAAATCTCTCATTCTAAGGTAAAGCATGATCCTCCATCATGCAGAGCCGACCACTCGGATCTCACTGCTAACGACACTGCTATGGCCAAGTATGACTTCGACAATCCTATCTATCAAGCCGAAGAAGGGGCTGAGGAAGATTGTGAATTGCCTGAAGGGTTAGCCAGATTGTTGAAACAGGAGGACCGAGCTATTACACCTTATCAGGAGGTGGTTGAGACCATCAACGTTGGTACCGAAGACGACAAGAAAGAGATCAAGATCGGGGCCAGTCTACAGGCCGAGAGGAAAGACCGTTGATCATGTACTTGATTGTGTTAGAAAGGTCAATGGGTTGTGTGCTCGGTCAGCATGACGAGTCAGGTCAAAAAGAGCATGCAATATACTACCTTAGCAAAAGTTTACCGACTGTGAACAAAGATACTCATTGCTCGAGAAAACTTGCCGCGCTTTGGCATGGGCTGCTCGCCGACTAAGATAGTATATGTTGACTCACACGACTCTATTGATATCAAAAATGGATCCAGTCAAGTATATTTTTGAAAAGCCATCACTTACCGGAAAGGTTACTAGGTGACAAATGATACTGACAGAGTATGACATCCAATACACTTCACAAAAAGCCATCAAGGGAAGTGTCTTGTCAGACTATCTTGCAGAGCAACCGATTGATGATTACCAACCTATGAGGTTTGACTTTCCTGATGAGGACATCATGTTTCTCAAATCGAAAGATTGAGAGGAACCACTCCCGGAGGAGGGGCCTGACCCTGAATCCAAATGGGTTATGATGTTTGATGGGGCGGTCCACGTCAATGGTCACGGAGTTGGTGTAGTGTTGATCACACCGGAAGGGGGTTCATATGCCATTTGGTGCCAGAATAACTTTTCCCTGCACCAACAATGAAGCCGAATACGAAGCTTGTATCCTAAGACTTGAGGAAGCCGTCAATATACAGATTAAAACCCTGGATGTATACGGGGATTCAGCTTTGGTCATCAATCAAACCAACGGGAAATGGTGCTATGCTGGAACTACGTACCCAGAATTGACGTATCTCGGTCAAAGACGAATGAAGAAAGCATTTGGTCAGAAAGTGCGCCCTCGGGGGTATCAAGTCGGTGAATTGGTACTCAAAATATTTCTTCCTCCCAACACAGATCACAGGGGCAAATGGACACCGAACTATGAGGGTCCGTACGTGGTTAAAAGGATTTTCTATGGCGGAGTTTTGATGCTAACAACCATGGATGGCGAAGGATTCCCGTCCCCTATTAACTCAGACGCAGTTAAAAAAAAATACTTCGCATAAAATAGACCCGCTGGACGATAATAAGAATAGTCCGGGCAAAAAAAGGGCATCCCGACGAATCAAAAAAAAAAGAGAATAAAGAGGCTCGGGCAAAAATTAGGGATATAAAAAAAGAGTACACCCGGTGAGTCGAAAACCCAAAAGGGCGGCTCAGGCAAAAATGGGTATCCCGATGGATTGAAAACCCGAAAAGGGGGCGATCCAGGCAAAAGTTAGGGAATAAGCGAATGACTGTGATCTGAGTTCATCAGTGTTATATCACCGTTTCATTCAATCCGGCAATCTTCGAAGGTTAAAGATCGACTAATCATCCACTTCAAAAAGCAAGATGAGCAGAGCGTCTTGAGGACATACGAGTCATAGCAGAGTTGAAACTCAGTGGGACCCCGTATCCCCATTGCCATTAAGATAGTTCTCTTTTTATAGCGATCACCTCTTTTCAGGGATCAGCTTCCTGATACCCTCGCCTATTCCTGGCACAAATTTTCTCCCCATTAAGAGTCTAATAATTCAGTTAAAGAGCCTCTTTATTTTTCATTTATCAGTTTGTTTGCAAAAATGTCCGAATTTTTGATAAAACATATTGCATATGAACATAATGGTGGCTTTTGCAGATGATTTGCACAGGAAAACATTTAAAATTGCTTTGAATGTGCTTAATCCCGAACGGTGAATTCAAACCGAGTAATTCCCCCGAGGCATACGTGTATTTTTGGTTGCAGGTCACAGGAACCGGATGCCAAGTCATGAATCCTCATCCCCAAGCGGTTGACAAAGTCTCTCCTCAGCAGAGCATGTTCCCCAACAGAGTTGACAGTATCCAGACTGTCTAGCCCCAGTAGAGTTGACAGTATCCAGACTATATATCCCCATTGAAGTTAACAGTGTCAGACTGTACCTTCCTAGCAACAGCGGAGTGGTTGCATAACCAATAGATGAGAGGGTGGTGTTCCCAGTGTTCATCTCATTCCCCAGCAGATTATTTTTAACAGATTTGTTAATCCCCAGCTTGAGGGCGATTAGCAAGTTCATATCCCCAGCAAAGGCCGTTTCCTACGACATTTCCCCAGGAAGTGTTTTCCCCACAGACTCTCCTCACAGAGCCTCGCCGAACAAAGTTTCCATAGTTGATACTCCCCCCGCAAGGTCAACTTTTCAAGCAGCCAATTTATTTTTGGTGGCTCATTGGTCCCGGCAGACGGATCATTCCCCACAGAGCATTCAAGGATTGATACAGCGATCTGTTCCCTACCGGAGTTTGCTTCCCCAAGCAGATTTCTTTTTACACCATGCATAACATTTGCATTTGCATGCATATCATATCAAGCATACACATAAGCTGATAAACAGGTTCTTCCAAGCAGACTGAAGAATTACTTTACAACCAAGGTCATGAGATCCAGCCAGAGGATCAAGCGTGAGTGATCCAGCCTGAGGGTCGTTTTGAAGATTCAGCCTGAGAATCGTTTTCCAGTGATCCAGCCTGAGGGTCATTTCGAAGATTCAGCCTGAGAATCGTTTTCTAGTGATCCGGCCTGAGGTTCATTTTGAAGATTCAGCCTGAGAATCGTATTCCAGTGATCCAGCCTGAGGGTCATTTCAAAGATTCAGCCTGAGAATCGTGTTCCAGTGATCCAGCCTGAGGGTCATTTCGAAGATTCAGCCTGAGAATCGTGTTCCAGTAAGCCAGCCTAAGGCTCAATTTGAAGATTCCCCAGTGAAGTCGCCTACAAGCTTTATTTCCCCAGCAAGCCCAAGTCTAATTGAGGAGTCGTTACAACATGTTCTAGCCCGAAGAATATGTACGAAGCCCAAAAGTGGAATATTCTCGAAGCTGCATATCTAATATGAAGGTTGGGTGTAGATTTCAAAAGAGGGTCAACCAGCGCATGCCTCAGATGTGGGATCCTAATGACGGGAATTTATCATCAAAACAATCTAGATCTAGCCAGAAGATCGAAGTAGATTCAGCCAGAGAATCGAAACAAAGAAGATCTAGCCAGAAGATCGAAAATCGCAACAATTCAGATCTAGCCAGAAGATCGAAGTAGATTCAGCCAGAGAATCAAAGGAAATAGATTCATCCAGAGAATCGAAACGGGGGAGATCTAGCCAGAAGATCGAAGAAGATCTAGCCAGAAGATCAAAATCGTATCCAGCCCGAGGATCAAAATTAATATCCAACCAGAGGACTAAATTGAGTATAGGTTCAGCCAGAGGATCGAAACTCCAGATTAACCCAGAGGATCGGAAGAAAAATAAACAGCACGGTGTATTTCCGCGTTTTTGTGGTGTTCTCGGAGCGCAAATTTTCGGTCTGTCTTTGGTATTCAATCACAGCTCACCCCGTTTGTGTGATAAGCTGTTCGCTTTCATCCTACTCGGTTTAGCTGATGATTGAATAGGGGCAGCTGTAACACCCCAAAATTTGCCCTCCTCATTCATGCATTCATTTAGCATTTCATATTGCATTTCATCATGTCAATCAGAATTAGATCCGAAAAAAAAAAAGAAAAAAAAAAAATAATAATAATTTTTTACAAAAAAATTAAATAAATAAAAATAATAATAAATAAATAAATAAAATATAATAAAAAATTTTGGACTTGGGTCTCTCTCATTTGAGCCCACAAAACCATGAAATTCAGTCTATAAATACCAAGGCTTCACTTGAGAAAAAGGAAGAGAAGCAAAATACTCTGAGGTTTCCTTGGAACAAAACCCTGGACAAAACCTGAAGAGAAACCTGACAGAGAACTCAGAGCAGCCTCCAAACCCTAAAGGGCCTCACGGGTGCAACTCAATTTCAATCAAGCTCTCCAATCAGGTTTGCCCTATTCCCATTATTTTACGCCTTCAATTTGAATGTTCTAAATGTGTGATGTATTATGAATGGGTGAAACCTATGCCTTGAATGTTTAATCACATGATTTCTGAAGTGTATGCCACAGGGTTTGAGGTTTCTGAAACCATACTGTTATCCATGAAAAAAATGCTTATGGTGTTTCACTAACCCTTTTGTTGAGTTTTTGTGAGGGCTCACATGACTTTTGCAGGGATAACTTGCGTGGTTTCCCACTTTATTTGTGGGATAACCCCTGGAGGTTCATTCCGATTACCTGTACTGACCCACTTTCTTTGATGATGTTAGCTTGGAAGGATCTCAGGGTTTCCCATTCCTCTAATTGATGTTACTTCGGATCTTTATCCGCGTGGTACTTTTACATTTTTCCCGCATTTTACTGCTTTCCTAGCTGGAAGACCTCGATAGGAGGCAATGTTTTTGTGTTTACTTTATGCAGGTTCCTTTGTCCAGGGTTAAGAGCTATGAGGTCTTATCCTCATTACCCTTTTGCATGCGCGTTCCTACAATGCAAACAAACCCTTCATTGATTTTTCTTCTCCATAACACACGTTTACTCCTTCTACTACAGGTGAGTAAGTCTCCAAAGGTCGAGCATCCGGTAGATTGTGTAGTGATGTCGTTCGTCCAAAACCCAATCACAACCTCGTAGTTAGCCGAACTACGGCTTGCTCTGATTCTCATTCCAGATGAGATACGTAGGCATAAGACGCGATGTCTTAGCGAGCACACATCCCCCAACCCATAGGTCAGCCGAGCTACGAAGACTCTGATTCTCATATTCAGATGAGATACGTATGCAGTGGATGCGACATCCGCGCGAGTCATTTTCATTTAACCCTTTTTTTTTGTAAACAACACAAGATAAACTCACACCCTTTAGACGAAAACTACAAAAGTGGATCCCGTAGAGTACTGCGGATGCGTAGGGGTGCTAATAACTTCCCTTCGCATAACTGACTCCCGAACCCAAGATTTGGTTGCGAGACCCCGTCTTGTCCTTTCCTTTTTCAGGTTTACTTCGAGCGTTTCCTTTCCCTCCTTTGGGATGAATAACGCACGGTGGCGACTCTTCTGTCATTTTCTTTCGCCGGTTGTTTTTTCGCGCACTGTATTTTTCAGGTTGCGACAGGGATGAGAAAAGAATTCATTGATTATATTTTTTTTTTACAAGACCTTCGGTCTTGTGCCTACGTACCAACATAAGAATGAGGTATCAAAACCTCGTAGTTCGTGCTACAAATTTTAAAATGGGTGTATTGATTTTAATAAAATTTAAGTTTGAAAGGCACAAAGGCCTGAAAATGGTTTGAATGAGTTAGTTCTTTTTGAACTTTTTGAAAGTTTGAGTCAAGTATAGTTAAGTTTATTCACAAGTTTGATTTAAGAAAAGAAGTTTAAAAATGCAATGGCATAAAGCCAAAGTTTCTATCTTTTTGCAAAAGTGGTCAAAGTTTAGAACAAAATAGTTCACACAAAGAAGATTTTGAAAATGGAGGGGGAGATTTTGAAATTAAAGAAATAGGGAGAAGATGAAGAGAATATCCTATGCACAAAATTTAAAAGTTTAAAGTTGAAAATATCTAACCAAGTGGGTAGCAATCCAATAGACAAGTATCTCAATAGAAACCCAGAATTCCCTTGGACTTTTAGATTCAAGCAACACACAAATGCACAATTATATTATCTTGAAGAGCAAGGCATCAAATAAAGATGGTCTCATCCAAGCTTATCCACTTCATGATCTTTTACAAAATAACCCATGCAACAGATGAATTCCACAAGTCACAGGTTCAAAATAACAGCTTCACAATGGTCATGTTGCAGATGAATTTTAGAGAGATCTTCAAAGATGTATCAGATGAATTTTCAAATTGCAAGCACTTGGTTCTTCATAAATTGGCATTGGCCAAGTCCATTAGCAAAGGAATGTTGCCTAGATTCTAAGTCCATTTGCTCAAGATCAAACCAACAGTCCACTCAAAAGTTTTTTAAGGTTCTTTTTTTTATTATGTACATTAAATGGTTAAAGACCATACAAACAAACAAAACAACACAAACAAAATATATCACACAATATGGTCCAAATGGACAAAGTGAAAATTATATTAATATAAACAATTAGAATGATATGTATAATGACAAATGAAATAAAGTGCTAAAAGTAAATTGCATTAAAGTAAAAGCTTGAAATTAAAAGTCAATAGTTAGTAAGTTAGAGGTTAGTTTTGTTTTGCTTTTCATTTCAAGACATTCTTTGGAGAACACTCAACCCACTTGCCACAAGCATGGATCCTTGAACCAAAACATCTTCCAAAGGAAGGAAATAAGGCCAAGTTTCCACACAATACCATGGAAGAGGGGAGAGTTATAATCCCACTAACTAGAATGCTTATGCCTTTTGCGTCACAAATTTAGCGTTATGTTAAGCAATCGTAATTGGACTTATGTAGAAGTCATAACTATTTGAGGTCGGGCAATAGGCTTTTAGTGTTAATGCATGTTGGAGACATAGTGTTATGAACTATGCTCATGAAATATACCATACACAAAAATATGCAAAAGGTGTGGCATAATCTCATCCATACTCATGTCAATTTTTCAATCAACTAGCATTAGGACTTTGAGATGTCATTGGCCAAATGAAAATGAATGGATGAAGAAGGGGAATTAGATGAAGAGGGAAAGGGATGAATGAGATCACAAATTGGTCAAAGGAGTACTTTTACCAAATTAATATCATTCATTCATTTTGGGAGATGGAATGTACATCCCATCAATCCCCTGAATCCAATGATATTAACTTGACAAAGTCAAATCAACCTTGACCAAGGCCCAACAACAAACAATAAACTCAAACAAGTCAATACAAATGGTCAACACAATTAAAATGGCATTTATTCAATTAAAAATGATAAAATAATGCATTTAATTCAAATATGTTTTGTCCAAATCCTAAAATCTCATCAAAACACCAAAGAAATGGCCATGAGATTTATCATAGGTCAAACAAGGTCAAAGGACCTTGGAGAAAAATTTTCATAATTTTTGGACACTTAAAAATATTTTTAAACAATTAAAAACAAATATAAAATCAATTAATTCATGAAAAATATTAATAATGATCCAAAAAATAATTTTAATTCAGAATATGAAAGAGAAAAATATTTAAATTTTTTTTGGTGAAAGTTTCATATTTTTTGGATCAATATTGAATTTAATATGAATTATTGAAGAAAATACAATTAAAACAAAATATCAAACATTCAAAAATACGTGGACCATCAGATCTCCCTCATCAATTGAGGTGGCGGATCTGATGATCCAAAACGCGTGTTCCATGTGTTCCTGAGTCAACCGCGTGACACAAATGGTATTCACAAGGGACGATCAAGATTAAAACATGGAGGATGGATCATATGGTTCAGAGATTGTCCAGATCATCGCCGGAGCCAGAGCTCTGATCATCTTCTCCGGTGGCACTCACCGGACTGGTCAACATAAACCATCACCAAAAAAAGAAACAAGGACATGATCTTAAAGAGGAAATGGCACTGAGCTCGAATCTGACCTCCAATTCCAAATATATTAAGAGATATGTAGAATTGAAAAATGAGGTACATGAACTGAGTTGGTTCGATTTGGCCTCAAAGCAACTCAATCTTCTTGCCTTTATTGGTAGGACTTCAGACAACCAAAGAATCAATGGAATTGAGCAATAAATTGAGAGGATCGAAGAGTTGAAAATTTCTACAAATTACCTTCAATGGAGGTCTGATCTTGATGGATCTTGAGCTTGCTTGCACTTGGACTCACTCTAATTGCTTGCAGGAGAGGAAAGGAGAGGTTTAGAAGCAATGGATTCTTGGAGAATTGAATTCCAAAATAGTGGAGATTCAAGCTCAAATTCAAATGAATTTATCAGGTTTATCCTATCAGAGTGAAGGGTTTTCAATGGGGGATCAAAGTTGGCGCCATGTCTATGTTAATTATGAGCAAATGCAGTTCTATGTATAGCCAAATCATGTGATATTTGCACACTCTCTTCCACTTTCCAAAATTGGCAAAATGGTGATGCAAAGTTATATGGGCGCGCATAGGCCCATGAAATGATAGCTAAAGGTCCAAAGTGAATGATCAGATGTGTTGGAGTTAGCTTAGATTGCAAGGCACATCTGCATTGTTGCTTGAAGTTGGATCCATGCCAAATGATATCAGCATGTTTAAGCCATACGCAGCCTATGCATTTCAAGTCCAAAATAAATGAATTTTAGCTCTTTTGAAAGGTGAGATCAAGAGGAAAAAGTTTGATGTTGAACACTTTTTCATTTGGAGCTTGGAACTTGGATAAATTTGAGGTGGAATTTTGGAAAAAATTGACATATCAAAAAATTTCTAAGTGTCAAGCCATATGTCTCAATATTCCACCTTGCTTAACTTTTTATAGGAGCTTCAAATGAGAAAAGTGTCTTCATCAAAGTTGTAGATCTCTCAACTAACTTCAAAATGGTCACCAATTTCATGTCATTTCGATTTTAAATGATAGAGTTATGCATTTTTGAAGTTTGGAAAAATCACTTGATCAATGGTATAGGTCAAAAGTGACCTATAATGTAGCCTCATATCACATGCTCAAAAAAGTTGAATCAGCTCCCACTCCAAACATCAAAGTTTAATTATACACATTGAATTTGATTTTGAAACTTGTAAATCTTTCATCTCATAAAAATTGAGCAAGTTATGGCCTTGGGAAGTTGACTTTCAAATTAGGGTTTAGACAAAATGACCTATAATGTTTCAACATAGAAAATGATTTTCCAAGCAAAACTAGCTCTAGGTCTCAACATGAAAGTTGTTTATAATATCAGTTAGAGTAAGTTATCTCTTGGAACCATTTTCATATGATGAAAACTGTAGGAGATAGGGTCTAGGGAGACCCAGTTTTGATTAGATGAATTCATCTGGCCAACCACCATCAACCAACTTGCTAATTTCCAAATATCTTGACTTTATTGGCTCATGGTAGATCATATATGCATAAGATGATGAAATTTGAGGTGTCCCTTGAGAAATTTGATCAATTGGTGAGATAGCTTGTTGGAGAAGTTACTCAAGATACCCAGTCAAACTAGGGTTTCCAAGGCAAATCACCCTCAAACTCTTGAAGCAAACTTGATAAATATAACATGTAGAGAACATTAGGACTCATATATGATGTTCATACCCATTCTTGAATCAATTCTTGATTGTGCTCTTTGTTCATGAGGGTCTCAAACCCTAGATATGAACTTGATGAATTAATGAGATCATGGCTACAAAAGAGTTTGACAAATACAAAGACATATTTTTGGTATTTTGGTTAGTGAAATGATATAATACAAGTATGATATAATCACAAAGTTCTTGGTTATCTCTCCTAAAACAAACCCAATGAAGGAGGGGTAAGGAGGATGCCAAGGTATGATCCCAATGCTTATGCTTATGATGAAATTGCATGAGGGATCTTATGGTCAAAATTGGGGTCTTACAGTGGATACCATGCACTTCTGAGACTAGGATTCAAGATGGATATCTCGCCCATATGAGTTCTCTCCATTACTCAAAACACATTCAAACCACTCAAACTCTTTTTTCTCCGCCATGCGATTGACCCTTAAACCCTTTCTCAAATGAAAGGTATTTTTTTTCAAGACGATGCAAAGCAATTTTTCGTCCACTTGAACGTGTGAGTAAGCTTGCGACATTCCCCGTGAATGTTGATTTGTAAATCCATTTGGCCGTGATGCAAACGTCCCCTTCCCCACTTGTTTTGGGTAGTCCAACAATGTTTTTGTCGATTGACACAAAGTAGCTTTCGCTAAAATTGACCAAAAAAGAAATATTTTTCTACCAAGAACTACGTAAGCCTTGAGGTTTCTATTGCACCTGGAGATACGTAGGAGCAGGATTTGTAAATTTTGTCAGGCCCATTAATAAAAAACATAGGTTTAGTCCCCTTCGTTGCAAAGTCCAAAAACATTCTTTCTATTCTCTTCTTTCTTTCCCACCTAATAGCTCAAGAAGTCTAACATTTCAAACTAACACTAACACACATAACTAACCTAACAGTTGTTGTTGAGTACAACGGACGTGAGGGGTGCTCATACCTTCCCCTTGCGTAATCGACTCCCAAACCCTGCTTTGGTTGCGCGACCATAATCATTGTCATTCTTTCTTGGGTTTTATCGATATTTCCCCTTTCCTTTTAGTAATAAATAAAGTTCGGTGGTGACTTTGTTCGGTCCATCATTGCGAGCGTGCGATTGTGCTTCACTAGGTCGTGTTCTCATTTTTTCGAGGTACGACAATGATGTACCATATGAAACCTTTGTTCATAAGGGTAAAAGTCGACGGGAAGTGTTCGTAGACGGAGTTGCAGCTGTTAACTTGATGCCTTACACTTTTTTCAAGAAGATGGGGAAATGCGATGATGATCTTCGATAGCACAATATGGTTTTATCCAAGTACGAGGGAAAAACCAGTAATATACTTGGGGTTATCCAAGTCCACCTAGCCGTTGGTACAACCACGCAATGGACGCTCTTTATGGTAATAAACTGCAGAGAAAATTTTAACCTACTCCTAGGATGGGAATGGATCCATGGAATAGGAGTAGTACCATCAACTGTGCATCAAAGACTCATAATCTGGAGAAAGGACGACATCGTTGAAAACATCGAAACTGGTGAGAGTTATTACAGGATCGATGAGGCCAAGGGCTCAAAGAAATCTTTTGACCAGCATTTGGAAAACATCGCACCTTATGATAATGAATCAGGGTCCTACACTTCAGTCAACACATGCCATGTACTGAACCTCGATCCCGACTACAAATTCATCTAGGATGCTGAAGAAGAAATGGAGCCAGAAATGGTAGTTCCACATACGGGGTGGCCTGCAGTCGATGGAGATAACTACTGAGTCAAAACGTTTGACTCGAATTTCGGCCTATTTGGATGAGAACTAAAGAAAGTCGGCTCTAGAAGCTGAGAGACTATAGAATTTGGCCATCGAAGCCAAAGAATATGAAGATGGCCGACAAGGCCAAACAACAGCTTCAGAAAGCTGAAGGCTTGATTGCATCTATGACAATGAGCCTCTGGGGTTTGAGAAAAACACATTGAATGAGTTATAGAAAATGAAAGCGCAAGACCCACTGAAGAGATTGATCTTGGAGACGGAGTCACAAAAAGAACAACATATATAAGCATTAAAGTTGGGTCAAAGATGAAGGTTAATTCATCGAAGTATTGAAAGAATACAGAGACTGTTTTGCCTAGAACTATGGAGAAATTCGTGGTCTGGATCGAAGTGTGGTAGAGCACGGATTGCCTATTCTAACCAGGAAAATGGCCAATAAAGCAGCATCCCCGACGGTTTGCTCCAGAAGTCACAATAAGTATTAAGCGAGATCGAAAGACTCCTCAAAAGTTGGTTCATCAGATTTGCAAGGTATGTCGAATGGATAGCTAATATAGTACCTGTTATTAAGAAAAATGGAATTCTCAGAATCTGCAATGATTTTAAAGATTTAAACAATGTTACTCCAAAATATGAGTATTTGACGCCTGTGGAAGAAATGCTAGTCGATTCAGCCGCAGACTTCGAATACTTGAGTATGCTTGATGGTTATTCTGGCTATAATCAAATTCTCATAGTGGAAGATGATGTTCCCAAGACGGTATTTTGATGCCCTGGAGCTTTGGGAACATACGAATAGGTTGTGATGCCGTTTGGTTTAAAAATCTCTGGAGCAACCTATCAAAGAGCCATGAATGTCATATTCCATGATTCTATTGAAAAATTTATGCAGGTATACATTGATGATATTGTGATAAAATCATCATCTGAAAATGATCATTTGGATCATCTTCGAATTTCATTTGAGAGAATGAGAAAATATGGATTGGAAATGAATCCATTAAAATGTGCTTTTGGTGTACATGCAAGAGACTTTTTAGGTTTTGTGTTACACAAGAAAGGCATCGAGATCAACATAAACAAAACAAAAGAAAATTTAGATCTCAAGCCTCCTTCGACAAAGAAACAACTCTAGTCTTTGTCGGGGAAGATAAACTTCTTGAGAAGATTTAAATCGAATCTAAGTGGCAAGACAAAGGTTTTTTCGCCATTACTCAAGATCAAGAAGGAAAGTGATTTTCACTAGGGGCAAGAACAACAGGAGGCTTTCGACGCCATCAAGGAGTACCTCATAAAACCTACCATTTTGTTACCTCCTAGTAGGAATAAGAATATGAGTTTGTATATTGTTGTGTCGGATACGAGTATAAGAAGTATGTTAGCTCAAGAGGATGACAATGGTGTTGAAAGACCCATCTATTACCTCAGTTGAATTCTGATAGATGCTGAAACTAGGTATAGTGTGATTGAAAAGTTATGCTTGTGCTTGTACTTCTCATGTATGAAACTAAAGCAATATATAAAACTAGTTGATATTTATGTTTCGTCTCATTGTGATGTTATTAAACATATGTTGTCTAAACCCATTCTACATAGTCGAATTGGGGAATGAGCACTAGCATTAACATAATTTTCTTTAACATATAGGCCTTTGGGGGCTATGAAAGGCCAGATAGTGGCATATTTTATTTTAGATCACGTCATAGAAATGGAACAGGAGTTGGGATCTTAATATTGTCCCCATAAGACATTTCGACGAAGTTCAAATGTAAAGTCGACAGAAAGTGTTCCAATAACAAAGCAGAGTACGAAGCCCTAATAACTGGTCTCAAAATCTTAAGGGACTTAAGGGCCAAGAAGGTTGAAATAAAAGGAGATTCGAAGCTAGTGATCATACAAATCATACGAGAATACAAGTGCATTAAAGAAAATCTGCTGATGTATTTCGTAATGGCGACACAACTATTAGAATGCTTCTAGGTTGTCAGCGTCACGCGTGTGCCCAGAATGGAGAATCAAGAAGCCAACGAGTTAGCACAAATTGCCTCTGGGTACAACGCATCGAAAGAAAAGCTCAAGGCTTTTATTGAGGTAAAGGAAAAGATGGTGTCGAACGTCTCGCCGTCACCCAATATAGAAATCCTAAAAATTGGGGGGGGAGAGGTCTTCAGCAATAAATTTCTTGAAATTTTTGAAATTTTTGCAAGGCGCGAAGTTTTTTCCATTGACAACTTGTCAAAATCAGATTGGAGAAAACCAATCATATAGTACTTGGAAAATCTAGTCGAAAAGACTGACAGGAGAATCAAGTATTGAGCTTTAAGTTATGTATGCCTGGGAAATGAGTTGTTGAAGAAAAATAAAGAAGGAGTATTGCTCAAGTGCCTTAGAGATACAAAAACCTACTTGGCAATATCTGAGGTACACAGTGGAACCTGTGGGGCACACCAAACAGGCCATAAAATGAAATGGCTATTATTTCGACAAGGTATTTATTGGCCAAGTATGTTAAAAGACTATATTAATTTTGCCAAAGGGTGCCAAGAATGCCAAATGCACACAAGCATCCAGTATGTACCAGCAAGAGAGTTGCATGCAATTATCAAGCCTTGTCCCTTTCGAGGTTGGGAATTAGATGTCATCGGTGAGATTCGACCAGCCTCGTCGAAACAACAAAAGTTTATCCTAGTCGAAATAGACTACTTTACAAAATGGATAGAAGTTATCCCTTTAGTAAAAGTGGATCAAGAGGTTGTGATCAAATTCATTCAAAAACACATCGTGTATAGGTTTGGGATTCCTGAAACTATTACTACATATCAAGGCTCAATTTTTGTGGGACAAAAGATGCAAGAATTCGCCGCTGAAATAGGGTTCTAGTTGGTTACTTACACACCTTACTACGCCCAAGCAAATGGCCAAGTCAAGGTAGCCAACAAAGGGATAATTGGTTTAATAAAAAAACATGTTTCCAAGAAACCTAAGAATTGGCACAAAATATTAGACCAAATTTTATGGGCTTGTCGAACATCCCCAAAAGGGGCAACGAATTCAACGCCTTCCCGTTTGACATTTGGGCACGATGTTGTGTAGCCAACAGAGAATTGTTTACAATCAGTTAGGGTGAAACGGTAAAACGAAATCCCATCTGAACAGTATTGGAGATTGATGTTCGATGAACTGACTGATTTAGACGAAGAAAGGTTGGCTGCAATAAACGTGTTGATACGACAAAAGGCGTGTTTGGCCAAAGTATACAATAAAAGGATTAAGATGAAAACCTTTACAATAAATGATTATGTTTGGAAGGTAACTTTACCTATGGATCAAAGAGATCAAACTTTAGGAAAATGGTCACCAAAGTGGGAAGGACCATTTCAAATAATCCAAATGTTTACTAACAATGCCTACGAAATTCAGGAGTTGGGTTTCGATCGAAGAATCTTAAGGGTAAATGGGAAATATTTGAAAAAGTATAAACTTGTGTTACAAGAGATTCAAATTCAAACATAGTGAAAATAATCATTAATTGTTTAAAGCCAAGATGGCAAACAAAATAGTCATCCAGCGCTACAATTGCTTCGACAAAAGAAATACATCAAGCAGGAAACCTAGACTTAAAGTCTTCGAAAAGGGTCTTCTCATGACCAATTCTGCTGTCAAGGAGGCTTTTCTTCTCCCGCAGCTGGTTAATCCTTGCTTTGATTTCAAGGGCCTTTTCTCCATGTGAAATCCCTTTAAGAACCTCCTGGTCGACGACATCTTGAGTAGGAAGAGGTTCAACTGTATCCAAAGAGGATTTTTGCGCTTCGACCTTAACAATCTTCTTAGTAAGTTCAGATATTTGAGATTGATAATATGAGATTTAATGATCAAAGACTTTGTTTGTTGAAGCGTTCCTGTTTCTTGGCCTCGAAGTCATTGAGTTTTTTATCACAAACTTCACTAAAATCCCACTCTAGTCTTATCTCGTTGATCTTTGTTTTAATTTGAAAATTAGAATTTCGACGAAGAGCGAGATCCTTGACCAGTTGGGTGAAAAAAGCTTCGAACTCAATCAAGTATCTGGAAACCGGAGCAGGAAGCTCGTGTAGGGCAAGTTTGTTGAGAAATTTCAGGATGTCGCACGCCAAGGCTTCTTCTTCCTCGACGATAATTATAATCTCGCGCTCAAACAAATAATCTTTTAAAGGTTGAAGTTTGAGAGTGATAGTGGCATCCATTCTTGGAGCAGGTAAGTCAGTCGAAGAAGAAGGTTGAACATCATTCGATGTTTGACGATGTTGTTGCAGCTTCCTTAAGGCCTATGTCGGATTTTGTGGCTTCATGGCCAAACCTTCTTCCGGAGTAAGAGTGCTGAAAGAAGTGCATTCGCCAACAGCTGTCGAAGGGGCATGAGTTTGCTGAGTATTAAGATTTTGTTGTGCCTCAGGCGACATGCTCCATAACTCATCATGTCTCTGAGGACTCAAGAGAGTCTCAGTTGGTTGACTTTCGACCCTCATATTGATTGTGGGCTCAGCAGGAGTTGAATCAGCCACATGTCCCTATAACAAAGAAGTCAAGATCCATATCGTAGAATAATTCACGAAATGGAAAAACAAGGGGAGCCAAATACCTGGGGAGCCACGTGTTGTGGGGAAGCTGGAGTATTTCTTGTTTGACCCTGGGACGCAAAAACCTCAGTAAGATCATCAGGAACTGAGGTCTTTGCGGTCGAAAAAGCGATTCTTGAAGGAGTTTTTTTAGCCGAAACTTTCTTTTTTTAGGCCGGAGTGGGTGGAGTAGTTGGTGGCGCCTTTGATGTAGGAAAAATGTGTGAATGTGCGCTGCCATCAGAGTCTTAAATTTCGAACAAAGGCACCTCTTTAGGAACCTAAGTCACAAGATAGGTGAGAGGGTGACTGAATTTTAAAACCTCATGAAACGCTAAGACACGAAGTACCTTTGGTTTTGGGGTCGATTGAGCCTTTTGTCTTTTTGAAGGTTTGCTAGGGGATGGAGTAGTAGATGGAACCCTCTTTCGACCCTAGAAGATAGAAACAGAGAAAAATAAGTTGTTATTTTTTGCTTCTCAAAGAAGGAAAAAGTGAAAGAATAGTGGTTACCTTCTTTGTTTGGGCCTCATCAGCATTGGTAATTTGGATTATTGCATCGAGAGCGTCAGTAGTCGGTGGTAGAGTAGGAATTTCTCCTGCGAGAGTGGAGAAAGCGTCGATCATATGTTGAAGAAAAAGTGCACTAGGAAAACATTGACGTTGGTAGTCGGACCACCACTCGTCGAAGTCTTTGGTTGTCAAAAAGGATTGCTGGAATTTGAAAACTAGTAATTCGAGGCGCTGAGTAAACTTGTGAAATCTTAGACAAGCTTTATGGCCTTTAGCGTTCAGTGGTCGACCAACCCATACGATGTCAGTCGAATGTGACACCAAAGATTTCGGTAATATCTGGCTAAGGCCAAATTGGCGAGCCACCAAGTTAGGTTGGTAGCTCATAAAACCATATCCGTTCGACCCTGCCTCTATCCTGAAGGACATCGGTGTATGAGTCAAAAACGCCCTCCACGCAACACTAGAATGTGTTGCAACTTGAGGAGAATCAGTTGGGAAAGGATTTTTAAACCATTTTGGGCCAAAGCTTCGATCTACAAATTGGTCCATACCTGAAACAAAGGAATTGGCCTCGATAAACATATTAAGATAGTTCACAAAAAGGTGTTTCTTGGGAGCTCCCTGACATGTCATTAAGGTGAGTCTTGCGTCTTCGACTGGTCGATCCTCGTTCAAACACATTATGCGCTCTGACACGGGATAACCCAACTGGTATTCTATGGTGGCGGTTAACCAGTGTTGCAACAGCTACATAGGGCCTGACAAATTCAGGGCCTTTGGAGTAGAATGGAGATATTTCAATTTTAGGGTTGCAAGCCCCAAAGAGTGGTACAAGGAAGCTAGCAAAATCTTACCTAAAGAAACTTGTCTACCTTCGTGGATTTGGATCGCCAGGCATATGTAACTCTTGGCTATTTGTAAAGAGTTAGGACAGAAGACATAGTATGAAAGGCAAAGGGTTAGAAAAGCAATACGTTCTTCATCAAATACTTCGACAGAATCTTAACATGGTGGTCTTCGATATAATTTTGAAGGCTGGCGCGACTGAACAAAAAGGTGGCTTCTACCGGAAGTGTATGGCCGAAAGTTTTGCCCAGAGGTGATAAACCTGTAATAACCGCCACATCGAAATGAGTTGGCGTCATCATACCACAGGGAAGCTGGAAGGTATTGGTCGAACCCTCCCAAATAATACATCGAAGCCAACATCATGCATGGATTGATTTGATGGGCGTGCCTCGAGATATGGATATCATCAAAGATACCATCACTTCTCCATTGGTCTTGGCGTTTGCGTTGAACTTTGTTAAGCCAAGCCACGTACTCCTTATTTCCAGGAGTAGGCATTAATCTGAAAACTCTAGCCTTTGGGTCCATGAACTTTACATCGATGGTACCGTCCTTTTCAAAAGCTGGAGGGAGAGCAGGACTAAAACCAGGAAATTAGGATTGAACATTTTTTGGTTGAGTTTTGGTGTCTGGAAACGGCCCATGGAAGGCAATGAGTTTGTCAGCAACGACAAATGGAATGAGCATTTGGCGTTGCCAGATTTTGACCACGGCCTCATTAATGGAGGTAGGTTGAGGAATAAGTTTCATGATTTCAGCTTCAGTAAGTTGAAATGCAATAGAATTGTTGTCAATGTAGAAGGTTTCTATGTCCTTGGTGTGAGTAGAGGAAGCCATTGCAGTGAAAAAAGGAAAAAAATAGGAGAGTAATATCTCTTTGAAGGATTTCAGAGAAAATGCACAGATGAAGAAGCAAAAAGAAAAATGTTGAACACGAAAAAGTGGTATTTATAGGCTGACAGAATGACAACCATGGGTCGATTGATTGACGACAGTTGTACGACTAAATGGTAGTGGGAAAGTCAGTAGCGTTAGTTGAAAGCCCACGACCTAGGAAGTAGCTTCTAATGATGGCACTTTTATGGGAAATCGTGGCGCAGAAAAAATCATCATTGTTCAGAGCATCATTAACGATTAGACATCCAGCCGAAATTTGGAAAGTCAAAAAGCCAAGTTTCTCGGTCGAAACGTCTCTCGGTCGAAACTGGCCTCTTAGGGGGGCAATTTGTTAGCTGACATATTTCGACCACGACGAAGGGAGAAATTAGGACACGTGGCACATCATGAATGGGTCACAACCTCCTAGCAATTATTTTTTATTGCTATTTAAGTAAATGTGATTTTCATTTCTAGAGGTGACATTTGTAACATTGCAATAGGAAAACAGTTGAAGTATCAGGCGTCTAAGAGAAAAGAGTTAACTTCCTGCAAAGTGGACACCTGCTTCCACATTTATTTTCAAACCATTTAACTTATCAAGTTATTTCATTTGTTTTGTCCATTTACGTCTTTATCTTGCTTTTACCTTTCTACTTTTAGTGTATTTTTTATTGCAAACATTTTACTTATTGTTCCAAACACTTTACCAACAAACACATCATATACCCAACACATATTAGTCTAGGACTTTGTCGTCGGTCCTACAAATAAACCTCGATAGAAAGACCAAAAATTATTATAAACAATTTGTCGCCTAACCGGCCATAGTCGCAGAAACTCTTCAAACGTTACAGACACTTCGAAGTAATTATGTTTCTAGGTTCATCTTATAATCAAATTATTAGTTATTCTAATGTAATTTCTATGCTGCAAGAAGTCCAAAATATATTTAAAATTAAAAATGTCTAGTTATTATATTCTTCTCCGACTCAAAACCATAATAAAGAGACAATTACATAAAATGTGTAATGAGTGATACTATTTTCTAACCCTCTACTATATTTTTTTAACTTTACTAAATTACTTACGTATTCTGCCAATATATAAGGAAGATACATCGGTTTTCAAAAATTTTAAAAATATTGTATTTATTATCAAAATGGTGCAGTATGTTTCTTTTCCTTTTTTGTCCACATTCGTCCCATTCAAGTTCCTAGAATTCACAGGGTTCGTGTCCCTATAATTCACGGACTAAAAATATCTTACCGTTCAAAGAGAACAATATTAAGTCTACATAGTATTATAAATAGAAGAGCTATAGACATAGATTTCTTCATCACAGCATCAAAGTTAGTACAAGTCGTATAGAAAATACACATTCAACTATGGCTACTCTTATTGCTCCTAGCAACCACTCTCCCCAAGAAGATGCTGAATCTCTAAGAAAGGCTTTTGAAGGTCTGATCAATGTTCATCCTTTTTTTGTAAATTTATTTTATGATGAAAATATGTAACAAAATTGATGAATCTTAAACATATGATGTTGTATTTTAATTAATGATCAAATTTGTGTAGGTTGGGGTACTGATGAAAGAACAGTGATAACAATTCTGGGTCATAGAAATTCTCACCAGATTCAACAAATTAGAAAAGCTTACGAAGAGATTTACCAAGAGGATCTTATCAAACGTTTGGAATCTGAACTCAAAGGAGACTTTGAGGTAACTTTATTTATCCAAGTAGTTTTGTGAACTATTTTTTTTGAATGTGTTGATGAATTTTGAAATGTGGTAATTTTATCAAACAGAAAGCTGTGTACCGTTGGATCTTAGAACCGGCTGATCGTGATGCTGTTTTGGCCAATGTTGCTCTCAAGAGCGGTAAGAACTACAATGTTGTTGTTGAGATTGCTTCGATTCTCTCACCCGAAGAGCTTTTTAACGTGAGACGCGCTTATATCAAACGCTATAAGCACTCGTTGGAAGAGGACTTGGCTACTCATACCTCTGGTCATCTTCGTCAGGCAAGTACTTTTTTCACCGATCTAGATTTCAGGATTTAGGGATTGTGAGGTTTTTGATTGTATTCATGAGATTTTTGGTTGATTTTTTGAGCAGCTTTTGGTAGGGTTGGTGACTGCTTTTAGGTATGTTGGTGATGATGTGAATGCAAGATTAGCACAGAGTGAAGCTGATATTCTTCATGAGGCTGTGAAAGAAAAGAAAGGAAGCCAGGAAGAAGCTGTTAGGATCTTGACTACTAGGAGTAAGGCTCAGTTGATTGCAACTTTCAACCGTTACAGAGAGACTCATGGTACTTCAATTACTAAGGTATAGCAAAAAAATCTTAAAACACAAACTCAGCAATGAAATTGAGAATGTAAAATTCTGATGCAATTCATTGTGTGAATTTTATCTTTTACAGAAGCTGTTGGAGGAAGGATCTGATGATTTTCAGAAGGCTTTGTATACCACCATTCGTTCCTTCAATGATCATGTTAAGTACTATGAAAAGGTATAACTCTGTTTTGTTTTTTTTCTGTTAATCAAGCATGTGATTATATCATGGTTTTAAACTGTGGTTGCGGTCATGGATGCGGTTGCATTGCGGGTGTTGCAATTGCAATCATTGTGGTTTATGTGAAGCACAGTGTGGCCGTTGCGATTTTAATTGGGAGTTATTTGATTTTACAGTTAAAAAACACTAATGCTAAGATTTTTCATTGCATAAAAAGTATATTGAGTTTTTGGATTTTGAAATTGAGTTGAAAATATGAGTGAAATTTGACTTAATGTGAATTCTAATGATGCAGTAGTAGTCTGCAATTTAAAACCATGTCTGATGGTTATAATGAATTTTCTAATAGTGATATCACTTGACATTTTCTGATCTTGTTATAGGTTGTGCGAGATGCGGTGAAGAAGGTTGGAACCGACGAGGACGCACTCACCCGTGTGATTGTGAGCAGGGCTCAACATGATCTGAAAGCCATCTCAGATGTTTATCACAAGAGAAACAGTGTTCCTTTTGAGCATGTTGTGGCTAAGGAAACATCTGGGGATTACAAGAAGCTCCTTCTCACTCTTTTGGGCCAAGAAGATTGAGTTTTTTACCTTTCTCTTTGAGTGTGGTTTTAGTTTTTAGTTTTTGCTTTGTGAGAATTTGAAGTTCTATCTTATTATGTACTGTATTTTGACTTATTATGTGATGTTTGATGCTTCATTTTGACATGCTGTATTTTAAGTTTGAACTGTTATTAATAATAATCCATGAGGAACTATCTCAAAAATAAATAAAGATGTGTCAATGTATCTAGAAATTGTTAATTCTTAGAATAAGATTAAGGCTAGAAATTGGTAATTCTTAGAATAAGAGTAAGGACTGTGTGCTAGCTCTACAAAATTAAAGAAATCTTGGTTCATTTTGTGAATTCAAGATGTTGAAAATTTAATTTGTAGTTGGAAGAGTCACAAAGTTATCTGTTAATTAAAGATCAAAACTTCAATAACCAAATCAAAATTTGAATGTCATTAGTAGTTGTGCAGAAACATGATATACATGAGTGTAGGTTTCGAACCATCCTATTTGTTCATCTTTCTTTAAAAATAGTGAATTTCAGCTATTAAATTATTTAACATTTTTTTTTCAAATTTTAGCTACCAGTCAAAACCGAACCTTGTGTTCTTAGCTCAACTCTAAAATTCCACATAAATTATCTTCACAACTAAATTATTAAGTTATATAAACTATGACATAGTTTTTTTATTTATTGATGTTTCAAACATATGAATTCAAGATGCAAGAAACTCTTGATTCTCCAAATGTAGGAATTTTGGATCAAGATATATGAGGTGAGGTGTGTTGCTTGGCCTTTTCATGTTGGCATAAGCACGTTACAATATTTTATATTTCACCTAGAAAAAATCACCCGAAACAATGTGCTACGTGTCCAAGTGTCTGATGACCATGACATTGTACCAAAACTATACTATAAAAAAAAGGATAAACAAGGAAGGTGTCTCTTCACTTGAGAAAAAAGCAACAGGTGAGAAACCTTTCCCCTAAACAACCAAGTAACTAGACAAAACAAACTTCAAATGACCACTTGTAAGAATCATACAGATTAAATTATATACAAGGATTGATATTTGACTATGACACAGCCTATTAATTAAAAGATTTCTCTTAAGTGAAAAGATAAGAGGCCTATTTGTTTTAACTCTAAAAAAATTGATTTTTTTTTTTAATTTTCAAAAATGAATTTTATGAAACTGTTTTTAAAATGTCAAAATATTTAATATTTTTTATTTTTTAAATTGAAAGACTAATTTTGATTTTCTGTAACATAAACATTTATTATTGAAACTCAAAATATATTCGAAATCGTAATTTTTTTTAAAAATTGTATTTAAAAATAAATTTTATAAAAAATTATTTAAAATAGCTTCTAAATTTTTATTATATAATGATAAAATATTTAATTAACAATCTAATAATAACTATTCAAATTAATTTTTATTTGAAACTTTAAAAAAAAATTATTTTGTTTTTACATAAAATTATGTTACACTATAAAACTTATTATAAAAAAATCAAAACAAAAGGGCCGTGATTAATAATTGTGAAGGAATCAATTTCTCGTATAAGCATTTTCAAAACAAGTTGAATTTGTTTTTCCGAAACTTATATAGATGTTTTTTCTCCTCAAATAATTATTGAATCATTTGTTTTATTTTTGTAATCACAAATATATATATATATATATATATATATATATATATATATATATATATATATATATATATATATATTAGATAGAAATGAATTTGGTAGTGAATTAATATTTGAGAAGGTTTATAAAAAATTTGTTAATGGAATAATAAATTTGATAGTCGAAAATAGATACAAAGCTAAATTATTTTTTAATTAGTTGCGAGATTCGATTTTTTTTTTAAAATAATCATCTTTTTCAAAAAAAATCAAATATAATCAATAATTTTAAAAAAAATACCAAAATAACCAGATTTTGAAGAGGATGCGTCAGATGAATTAGCACACTCGCAATGCATTAAAAGGAGGCGTCAATAGCATTGACGCATGCTTTGGACTCCTCATGAGGAGGCGCAACATTGGCGCATGCATTGACCCTCATGAGGAGGCGCCAATGCTCTTGGCGCCTAGGTGTAATGGTTGATGTATGCGTCAATTCATCTGGCGTATACACCCCTTGTAATTTTATTTTTTTTATTTTTTATTTTTATTTTTTTGTTTAAATTTTGTTTATTTAATAAATAAAAAATATTAATGGAAAAAAATTAATTTATTGATGATGTAATAATGAGTTACATTGGACTGACAATAAACTAATGACCGACCCGATTATAATGTCACCCTATTCCACATCCAGGTGCGTTAGTTTGTCTCCGAGGTCCCCCACGATTTTCTTGAGGTATTTGAGGTCTTTGTGTGCTGATCAGATCGAGCGATGGCTGGTGGGAAGGTCTGGTGGAAGTTCCATCGATATTTGACAGATGTGTCATCATTTGTTCTCAATATCCGGAGGGGCTCTGACCAACAGCGCTTCCGTAATGGAGTTCGGTGCCCATGTCATCGTAGTTAGGTCGTTGGGGTTGGGTGTGTAACACCCCGATAATAATATGTATTTATTTAAATTAAATTAATAATATGTTTATTAATTTAATTAGAATATTTGAATTATTATTATTATTATTTTGGAATAATAATTATTGGGATAATTATTTATTGGAATAATATATAAGTTGGAATAATAAAAAGTCCCAATTTTTGGAAAAAGGTTTTCACGTGAAAAGGGAAAAGAGGCAGAAAGGGCAAAAAGAGAACCAGAGAACGAAGGTTGAAGGAAGGAGAAGCTTGGAGCTCAGAGGCTGCCGGATTAACTCAGGTAAGGGGGGTTTATCATCGGTTAAAGGGTATTATATGATAATATGTACTGGGTAGTGATAACCATTGGTTGTATCTCTGATTTGATTGATGCATGATGAAATTGTGAAATATTGGATGAATGAAATTGGATAATGAAATTGGATGATAATTGAAAAGAATTCGTAGGAATTAGAAGAGATAATGTTAGGATTGGTGAAGATGAATAGGATATGATTCGTGTAGATGATATGGACGATTATTTTGTGTAATTTGGACTGTGGGAGGTTGGATCGGATAGGTTTCGTAACAGAGAAAGCCATAGCAGATCTGAGAGTTCTGGTTTCTGGTCATACGCGTATGGCACTAGGCAATACGCGTATGAGCTGGCTGATACGCGTATGGAGGAGGCCTTACGCGTATGGGAGAAAAAGATGATATTTTGAACGTAAATTGGTCTCTGTTGGTACGCGTAATGGGAAGTTGTTACGCGTAGCGTACGCGTATGGGATAGGTGGTACGCGTATGAGTTGGGCGAGGAAATGCGCAATACGCGTAAGA
Organism: Lathyrus oleraceus; assembly: GCF_024323335.1. Taxonomy (NCBI): domain Eukaryota; kingdom Viridiplantae; phylum Streptophyta; class Magnoliopsida; order Fabales; family Fabaceae; genus Lathyrus; species Lathyrus oleraceus. Next base: position 407,549,866 of record NC_066582.1, read on the forward strand.
GAGTAGGCATTACGCGTATGGAGTTGGCCAGGTTTGGGCAATACGCGTATGGCATGGACAGTACGCGTATGGGCAGAGTTGGGATTTTCCTGAACTGTTGTTGTGCAGTTTTTGGTTGTTTAGGCTGAGTGATGTACTTAGCTGAGATATGATGTTGTAGGGATCGTTTCCCGTTGTTTTGAATGGTATAGGTATTAGTAGAGCGGGCTAGTACTGTGTTTGATTATGTGGCATGATATGATATGCTTTTGTGATTAATTATGTTGATAATGTGTGATGGTATACATGATGATGTGAATGTATACGTTTGTGAATAGACGGTATTATGGCTTAGAGGGTGAGCATGTGTCTATTCTTGATTGTTGTTGATGTTGCATTGCTAGGTGATTAGCATGCATGTTGTGGCCCATTTGGGGTGGTAGCTAATTCCCATGGTGAGGAATTAGTGAGTATATCATTTGATTGTTGTTGTTGATGTTTGCATGCTAGGTGATTAGCGTGCATTTCATGGCCCATTTGGGGTGGTAGCTAATTCCCATGGTGAGGAATTAGTGAGTGAGTCACTATGTCTCAAATGAGTGGGACTAGTGAGCTTGGTAGCCGTGCCTGGATTTGGACGGTGAGGTTGAACTATATGTTCACAAATAGTCGGTACCGCATGCATAGAGTCTCATTGCATAATAAATGTATGGCATATAATATGAATGGATGTATTCCAGTATTATATGTGTGTTTGTGTTGTGTTGTTGATGTTGAGTATGGTTGAGTTTATATATATGCTATATGTTATTGTTGAATATGATGTTTGAACGGATACTGCCGTTGCTGAGTGTGTAGTCTGGTTAGGGTGAATTAATGTGTTAATTACTTAGCATTACATGTTGTTCTATAATGCTTGTTATATTGATTGAGGAACTCACCCTTACACCTATTTTTCAGGTAACGAGAAATGAGTTGAGTAGAAGCTAATGCTTGGAGTCTAGAGTAGTTCTTATGGGTCATGCTCTGATAGATGTAACATCGGGAGGGGATGTCTTAATTGATTTGATATTGGTTGTTGATGATTTACATGTATTGTGTTACATGTTTTACATTGAGTTGAATTTTATTCCGCTGCGAATTATGCAAAGAACCTTATTTTGATTAAATAAATGAGCATGACAGGATATTTTAATGATTTTTGTGAAATGATTGTGTGACACCCTTCGGGGCATAATTACTCTGATGAATATATTGTTATTTTAATTATAATAATTTGGGGTATTTAGAAGGGTGTTACATTAGTGGTATCAGAGCATAGTCGGTCGAGTCGAGTCGTAATTTTTCTGTTTCCCCTGTACGGGATAGGTGTTGTGTAACCCTATCAGTACTTATTGTTTTAGCTTGTTGGGTTTTCAGAATAGAGATGGCTGGAAGAGGTAGAGATGATGCTGCGATTGCTGAGGCTCTGGGTATGCTAGCTGGAGTACTTGGAGGGAATCCAAATGTTGTGGGTATGGGAGCTGCTCGTCAGTTGAGTGAGTTCCAGAAGAACAATCCTCCAATGTTCAAAGGAGCATACGATCCAGATGGTGCTCAGAAGTGGTTGAAGGAGATAGAGAGGATCTTCAGAGTAACTGAGTGTGCTGATAACCAGAAGGTCAGGTTCGGTACACATATGCTGTCAGAGGAAGCTGATGATTGGTGGGTTGCTACTCGCACTGAGTTGGAAGCTGCTGGAGATGCTGAGATTACTTGGACTGTGTTCAGAGAGAGATTTCTGAGGAAGTATTTTCCCGAGGATGTCAGAGGAAAGAAAGAAATTGAGTTCTTGGAATTGAAGCAGGGTAACCGGTCTGTTACGGAGTATGCTGCTAAGTTCACAGAGTTGTCTAAGTATTATACTCCCTATGCTGAGGCTGCTGGGGAATTTTCCAAGTGTGTGAAGTTTGAGAACGGGTTGCGTCCCGAGATCAAGCAGGCGATTGGATATCAGAGGATTAGAGTGTTTTCTGATTTGGTTGACTGTTGCAGGATTTTCGAACAGGATTCCAAGGCAAGAGCTGAGAGCTATCAGCAGAGAGTTGATAGGAGAGGCAAGAATCAGATGGATCGTGGAAAACCGTATGCTGCTGGCAAAGGTTTTCAGAGACAGAGTGGGATGAAGAGGCCTAGTGGGGGAGACTCTAGTGCTCCTGCCAAGTGTTACAGATGTGGTCAGGCTGGACATCGTATCCATGAGTGTACCAGTAATGAGAAGAAGTGTTTCAAGTGTGGAAAAGGTGGTCATTTAGCTGCAGATTGCCGGTTGAAGACTGTGACTTGTTTCAACTGTGGAGAGTTGGGTCATATCAGTCCACAGTGTCCTAAGCCGAAGAAAGAGAATCAGTCAGGAGGCAAGGTTTTTGCTTTATCAGGTTCTGAGACTTTTGCAGATGAGCGTTTGATCCGAGGTACGTGTTATATTAATGGCTTTCCTCTTGTAGCTATTATTGACACAGGCGCTACTCATTCTTTTATATCGTTGGATTGTGCTGTGAAGCTTAAGTTAGAAATATCTGAGATGCATGGGAGTATGGTGATTGATACTCCTGCGAAGGGTTCAGTGACTACTACTTCGGTTTGTTTGAGTTGTCCTTTGAATATTTTTGGTAGAGATTTTGGGATAGACCTTGTGTGTCTTCCATTAGTGCAGATTGACGTTATCTTGGGTATGAACTGGTTGGTGTTTAACCGAGTTTATATCAATTGTTTTGATAAGACTGTGATATTTCCTGAGATTGAGGAAGGAAAGAGTTTGTTTCTATCAGCAAGGCAAGTGAATGAGGAAGTAGCTGATGGGGCAAAGTTGTTTATGCTGTTAGCAACTTTGGAGGCTAAAGATAAACTGGTGATTGGCGATCTAGCTGTGGTGTGTGATTTTCCTGATGTGTTTCCGGAAGAGGTGAATGAATTACCGCCAGAGCGCGAAGTTGAGTTCTCGATTGAATTGGTACCTGGTACTAGACCGATATCGATGGCCCCGTATCGTATGTCTGCTGTTGAGTTAGCTGAATTGAAGAGTCAGTTGGAAGATCTGTTGGATAAGAAATTCATTCGTCCGAGTGTGTCACCGTGGGGTGCACCAGTGTTATTGGTTAAGAAGAAAGAAGGTACTATGAGGTTGTGTGTGGACTACAGGCAACTGAATAAAGTGACGATCAAGAATCGGTATCCTTTGCCGAGGATTGATGATTTGATGGATCAATTGGTTGGTGCTAGTGTGTTCAGCAAAATAGATTTGAGATCTGGGTATCATCAGATACGTGTGAAAACTGAGGATATTCAGAAGACTGCTTTCAGAACAAGGTATGGACATTATGAGTATTCTGTAATGCCTTTTGGCGTGACTAATGCGCCTGGAGTATTTATGGAGTATATGAATAGGATTTTCCATCCGTATCTAGATCAGTTTGTTGTGGTGTTTATCGATGACATTTTGGTGTTTTCGAAATCTGAAGAAGAGCATGCTGAGCATTTGAGAGTGGTTTTAGAAGTTCTAAGAGAAAAGAGGTTATTTGCTAAACTGTCCAAATGTGAATTTTGGTTAGAAGAGGTTAGTTTTCTTGGTCATGTGATTTCAAGAGGTGGTGTTGCTGTTGATCCTTCTAAGATAGAAGCGGTATCTAAGTGGGAAGCTCCTAAGTCTGTTGTTGAGATTCGAAGTTTCCTTGGATTGGCTGGTTACTATAGGAAGTTCATTGAGGGATTCTCTAAGTTGGCGTTACCGTTGACAATGTTGACTAGAAAGGGGCAAGCATTTGTTTGGGACTCAAAGTGTGAAGAAGGTTTCCAAGAGTTAAAGAGAAGGTTAACTACTGCTCCTATTCTGATATTACCGAGTTCGTCGGAATTATTTGAGGTTTATTGTGATGCTTCATTGTTGGGTTTAGGTGGTGTGTTGATGCAGAATAAGCAGGTTATAGCTTATGCTTCGAGACAGCTAAGGGTTCATGAGAGGAACTATCCGACACACGATTTAGAGTTGGCAGCTGTGGTATTTGTTCTGAAGTTGTGGAGGCATTATTTGTATGGATCAAGATTTGAGGTTTTCAGTGACCATAAGAGTTTAAAGTATTTGTTTGATCAGAAAGAGCTGAATATGAGACAGAGGAGATGGTTAGAGTTTCTGAAGGATTATGATTTTGGTTTGAATTATCATCCGGGTAAAGCAAATGTAGTAGCTGATGCATTGAGTCGGAAATCATTGCATATGTCTATGTTAATGGTTAAGGAATTGGATTTAATTGAGCAGTTTAGAGACTTGAGTTTGGTGTGTGAGAGTACTCACAATAGTGTTAAATTGGGAATGTTGAAGTTAACAAGTAGTATTCTGGATGAGATTAGAGAGGGTCAGAAATCTGATATGCTTTTGGTTGATAAGTTGACTTTAGTGAATCAAGGTCAGGGTGGTGAATTCCGAGTTGATGAGAATGGTGTTTTGAGATTTGGTAATCGGGTGTGTATTCCAGATGTTACAGGACTTAAGAAGAGTATTCTTGAAGAAGGACATCGTAGTGGTTTGAGTATTCATCCTGGAGCTACGAAGATGTATCATGATTTGAAAAGATTATTTTGGTGGCCAGGAATGAAGAGAGAAATTGCGAGTTTTGTTTATTCCTGTTTGACTTGTCAGAAGTCAAAGATTGAGCATCAGAAGCCGTCTGGGCTAATGCAACCGTTGGCTATTCCAGAGTGGAAGTGGGATAGTATCAGTATGGATTTTGTTTCTGGTTTGCCGAGGACAAGTAAGAATTTTGAGGCTATTTGGGTGATTGTTGACAGATTGACAAAGTCGGCTCATTTCATTCCGATCAGAATGGATTATCCGTTAGAGAGGCTAGCCGAGTTGTATATTGAGAAGATTGTAAGTTTGCATGGTATTCCGTCGAGTATTGTTTCGGACAGAGATCCTAGATTTACATCGAAGTTTTGGGAAGGATTGCAGAGAGCTTTGGGAACTAAGCTGAGATTGAGTTCTGCATATCATCCGCAGACTGATGGTCAGACTGAGAGGACGATTCAGTCATTAGAAGATCTTTTGAGAGCTTGTGTTTTGGAAAAAGGAGGTGCTTGGGATTGTTATTTGCCTTTGATTGAGTTTACCTACAACAATAGTTTTCATTCGAGCATTGGTATGGCACCGTTTGAAGCTTTGTATGGTAGGAGATGTCGGACACCGTTATGTTGGTATGAGTCCGGTGAGAGTGCTGTGGTTGGACCGGAGATTGTTCAACAGACTACAGAAAAGATTAAGATGATTCAGGAGAAGATGAGAATTGCTCAGAGTCGTCAGAAGAGTTATCATGATAAGAGGAGGAAGTCACTTGAGTTCCAAGAGGGAGATCATGTGTTTCTTCGTGTTACTCCGATAACTGGTGTTGGTCGAGCTTTGAAGTCGAAGAAGTTGACACCTCGATTTATTGGTCCCTATCAGATTTTGGAGAGGATAGGAGAGGTAGCCTATCGTATCGCCTTACCACCGTCGCTTGCGAATTTGCATGATGTTTTTCATGTGTCTCAGTTGAGGAGATACATTCATGACCCGTCGCATGTTGTCCAAGTAGATGATGTACAGGTGAGAGATAACCTGACTGTTGAAACATCACCTATGAGGGTCGAGGATCGAGAGTTGAAGCAGTTGCGGGGTAAAGAGATTGCCTTGGTGAAGGTAGCTTGGGGAGGACCAGCAGGTGGCAATGTGACTTGGGAACTGGAGAGTCAGATGAAGGAGTCTTATCCGGAGTTGTTCGTTTGAGGTATGTTTTCGAGGACGAAAACTCTTTTAGTGGGGGAGAGTTGTAACACCCCGATAATAATATGTATTTATTTAAATTAAATTAATAATATGTTTATTAATTTAATTAGAATATTTGAATTATTATTATTATTATTTTGGAATAATAATTATTGGGATAATTATTTATTGGAATAATATATAAGTTGGAATAATAAAAAGTCCCAATTTTTGGAAAAAGGTTTTCACGTGAAAAGGGAAAAGAGGCAGAAAGGGCAAAAAGAGAACCAGAGAACGAAGGTTGAAGGAAGGAGAAGCTTGGAGCTCAGAGGCTGCCGGATTAACTCAGGTAAGGGGGGTTTATCATCGGTTAAAGGGTATTATATGATAATATGTACTGGGTAGTGATAACCATTGGTTGTATCTCTGATTTGATTGATGCATGATGAAATTGTGAAATATTGGATGAATGAAATTGGATAATGAAATTGGATGATAATTGAAAAGAATTCGTAGGAATTAGAAGAGATAATGTTAGGATTGGTGAAGATGAATAGGATATGATTCGTGTAGATGATATGGACGATTATTTTGTGTAATTTGGACTGTGGGAGGTTGGATCGGATAGGTTTCGTAACAGAGAAAGCCATAGCAGATCTGAGAGTTCTGGTTTCTGGTCATACGCGTATGGCACTAGGCAATACGCGTATGAGCTGGCTGATACGCGTATGGAGGAGGCCTTACGCGTATGGGAGAAAAAGATGATATTTTGAACGTAAATTGGTCTCTGTTGGTACGCGTAATGGGAAGTTGTTACGCGTAGCGTACGCGTATGGGATAGGTGGTACGCGTATGAGTTGGGCGAGGAAATGCGCAATACGCGTAAGAGAGTAGGCATTACGCGTATGGAGTTGGCCAGGTTTGGGCAATACGCGTATGGCATGGACAGTACGCGTATGGGCAGAGTTGGGATTTTCCTGAACTGTTGTTGTGCAGTTTTTGGTTGTTTAGGCTGAGTGATGTACTTAGCTGAGATATGATGTTGTAGGGATCGTTTCCCGTTGTTTTGAATGGTATAGGTATTAGTAGAGCGGGCTAGTACTGTGTTTGATTATGTGGCATGATATGATATGCTTTTGTGATTAATTATGTTGATAATGTGTGATGGTATACATGATGATGTGAATGTATACGTTTGTGAATAGACGGTATTATGGCTTAGAGGGTGAGCATGTGTCTATTCTTGATTGTTGTTGATGTTGCATTGCTAGGTGATTAGCATGCATGTTGTGGCCCATTTGGGGTGGTAGCTAATTCCCATGGTGAGGAATTAGTGAGTATATCATTTGATTGTTGTTGTTGATGTTTGCATGCTAGGTGATTAGCGTGCATTTCATGGCCCATTTGGGGTGGTAGCTAATTCCCATGGTGAGGAATTAGTGAGTGAGTCACTATGTCTCAAATGAGTGGGACTAGTGAGCTTGGTAGCCGTGCCTGGATTTGGACGGTGAGGTTGAACTATATGTTCACAAATAGTCGGTACCGCATGCATAGAGTCTCATTGCATAATAAATGTATGGCATATAATATGAATGGATGTATTCCAGTATTATATGTGTGTTGTGTGTTGTGTTGTTGATGTTGAGTATGGTTGAGTTTATATATATGCTATATGTTATTGTTGAATATGATGTTTGAACGGATACTGCCGTTGCTGAGTGTGTAGTCTGGTTAGGGTGAATTAATGTGTTAATTACTTAGCATTACATGTTGTTCTATAATGCTTGTTATATTGATTGAGGAACTCACCCTTACACCTATTTTTCAGGTAACGAGAAATGAGTTGAGTAGAAGCTAATGCTTGGAGTCTAGAGTAGTTCTTATGGGTCATGCTCTGATAGATGTAACATCGGGAGGGGATGTCTTAATTGATTTGATATTGGTTGTTGATGATTTACATGTATTGTGTTACATGTTTTACATTGAGTTGAATTTTATTCCGCTGCGAATTATGCAAAGAACCTTATTTTGATTAAATAAATGAGCATGACAGGATATTTTAATGATTTTTGTGAAATGATTGTGTGACACCCTTCGGGGCATAATTACTCTGATGAATATATTGTTATTTTAATTATAATAATTTGGGGTATTTAGAAGGGTGTTACAGGGTGAATTGGGGACGGTATAGTTTCCCAAATTGAGTCATTGAGTCGTTTTGGAAACGAAGCAATGGTTCATGGGGCGTACTATAGTGAAACAATGGTTGGGTGTTATGTTGATGGGATGTTTGGGTGGTTATTGATGGGGGGCTATGATGAAGTGATCCATATGAATCATCTGGGCTATAGACGGTTGTGGTTGCGGGCTTTGATTCTTGGTATTGTGTTTGGGTGGGTGGTATGAATCGATTGCGACGTTGGATGGTTGGTTGTTGGGTGGATGACATGAACGGGTTGCGAGGTTGGGTGTTTGGTTATTGTGTGTATGTGGTAGGTTGATGTTGTGTGGTTGGTTATTGGGTTTGGGTAGGTTCACATTGGTGTTGGGTGGGGAATTATTGTGGGGCGTACGATGACAAAGCAAGTTGGCGTGGATCCATCAAATATTGCGGCTCAGATACAAATTGTTGAGTTGTTACTGACCTAAACCATGCCATATAAGTTGAGTCGGTCTTGCACCATGGATGACTGGTTCGTTTAAGATGTGTTGTCGTCGATTCCTCCATTGACGATACATCTCTTTTGCAAAGTCTCTCCAATCAGAATAATCCCATTGTGCATCAACCTTTTTTTGATACAAATTCCCCAAACACGTGGGAGATTCTGGAATCTATTATAGCATGCCGAACTGCAGTTTGACCCGGTCACTCTGGTGCATTTCCACCGTAGTAAATCGGATCATCGGTGTCTTCGCTGTCCAAACTGCAGCATCATCATGGTTCACATCATGATCCAGACCCATATATGGCCTCCAGGTAAATTGTAAAACAATACGAAACGGTTAGATGTAAAATAATTTGATAAGTATTTTTAAATTAAAATATAGTTGTGTAGGATTATTACATCGCCATGTCCAATGTGGTCTAATAGATTGCGATAGACTACAATAGCGTGTTTCAGACACCTATTGTAGTTCATCCCCCTTACTGACCACCTTAGGTAAAAAAAAGTTAAAAATACTATTTACTGTTAATTATAATATAAAATATAATTAACTAAATGGTAAAGTGTTGGACTTACTTGGTTGCAAATGGGAACACGAATGGGTGCTCGTTTATTGGGGCGAACGACGACATTCTTGACCAACCCCAAGCTTGAAGCAAATACGCACATGAAAAAAAGTACAGGTATTCTTTTTTACAGTTTTACACATTGCACTATATAGATGGGCCAACATAGCTGAACCCCAACTATAAGTGTTTACCTTATTAATGTTATGTAATAAAGGTAAATACATTATATTTACAGAATTACTTGTACTTTCTGGAAACAAAAAATTACCAAATAAAATCATAATATAACACCGAGCTTTTATTATTTTCTCGTACTCGGTTGAATCTTCGGACAATACTATATTGACATAATGATGTTTAAGGTATTTTAAATTTATACCTTGCCCCCTTGCTTGACCAGATGTCTCTCCCTCAGTTTCGTCGTCTAACAAAGGGTCACCCAATAATTCATTGCAGATAGAGTTGTTTTGGTTAACTCTACCATTCACGGCCTTTCCATCTATACGGAGACCCAACAACATGTACACGTCCTCAAGTGTGACAGTACACTCACCAATCGGAAGGTGAAATGTGTGGGTCTTGGGTCTCCACCTCTCCAACAAAGCAAGAATGAACTTGTAGCCCATCGAGTACGAAACAATGTTGAGTAGATTTCCAAATCCACGTCCTCTAATATATGGTTCTATTAAAGTATTGTGGGGTACATATTCATGTACACGACATCTAAGACGCTTCGGATCCTAATGACAAAAAAGTAAGAAATGCAATAAGAAGAAGAAATACATAATCAACAAAGACAACTCTATAAGAAGTAAGAAAAACATAGATAACAAAGGTATAAGACTAAAAATGGAATAAGTAAAAAGAGAGAGATAACATGCAAATGCCGAGATATTCTCGAGTGTGCCTCTGTGTTCCATTAGAGGACAATCTTGAAGGTTTTCATTTGAAAATTGAGTTTCAAATCTCCTTCTGTGTTGAGATTGAAACACCAAGAATCCAAGCCTTTCCTTGATCCAATTCAACTTCTGCAAGCTTCTGAAGTCAAGCCAAGGCCAATTGGAAGCAAGATCAAGCAAGTTTCAAGCTCCTTCGAAGGTGGTTTTCCAAAATTTTCATCTCTTCAATTCTCTCTCAATTCTTCACCATTCTTTGTGATATTTGGTTGGTTGAAGTCCTACCAATGTAGGCAACAAGATTGAGTTGCTTTGAGGTTAAATCGAAGCAACTCAGTTCATGATCCTCAAAATTCAAATCCCTATATCTTTTTATATACTTGGAATTGGAGAAAATTGAGGCCAGATTCGTGATCCTGAGCATTTTCTCTTTGAAATACTGTCCTTATTTTTCATTTTTCATTGAGATGAAGTTAGACCAGTCCGGTGGAGGTCACCAGAGAAGATGACCGGAGCCCTAGCTCCGATCGTGTGTTGTCACACTTCTTGGCCATGTGATCATGTTTGAATGTTCTAATCTGGACCTTTGGTTTGAATTACCACGCGTACAACACGTTGACTTGAGTCCACCATGGAACGCGCGCGTGTGGCGATCAGATTTGCCACCTCAATTAATGAGGGAGATCAGTTGGCCCTTGTTTTTTCTTATTCTATTTTAATTTCTGATTTTATGTTTAATCCTTTTATTTTGTTTAATTCATATTAATTTCATTTTTAATCCAAAAAATATAGGACTTTCACACAAAAATTAAATATTTTTCTATTTTATATTCTGAATTAAAATTATTTTTTGGATTAATTTTGATATTTTTCATGAATTAAATGTTTTTGTGCATATTTTTAATTGTGTAAAAATACTTCTAACTTTTCGAAAATCATGAAATTTTTTGTCTAAGGTCCTTTAACCTTGTTTGACCTAGGATAAATCTCTTGGCCATTTGTTTGGTGTTTTGAAGAGATTTTAGGTTTTGACCATATTAAAATGTATTTTAATTCATTTTTAAATAGATTTTTAAGTGATTAAATGTGTAAAAATTATCTTAGGCCATTTTTAAGGTCTTGTGATGTTTGACTTTCTGTTTGGGTCTTGCTCAAGGTTGATTTGACTTTTGTTGGATCAAAACCATTGGATTTAGGGGATTGATGAAATGTACATTTCATCTTCCAAAATGAATGAATGGTTTTTATTTGATAAAATCCTCCCTTGGTTAATTTGTATTTCTATCTTCCCCTCCCCCTTCATCTTCATCCATATTCTTTCCCATTCCCTTATTTGACCAATGAAATCTCTAATGTCTTAAGGCTAATCGGTTCAGCAATAACCTTGTGTCAGATGAACCAATACAAGTATGACTGAGATAGGTCCATCCCTCTTGATCTTTTCTTTTAGTGTGTGATATGTTTTAGGAGTTTGGTTCTTCATACCAAATCTCTAACATGCGTTAACACCTAAAATTTTATTGTCCGGCCTCAGATAGTTGTGACTTCTACATAAGTCCAATTACGATTGCTTAACATAGAGCTAAATTTGACCTTAATGGCATAGCATCCTAGTAAGTGAGATTGTAAGTCTCCCATTCTTCATGGTATTGTGTGGAGACTTGACTTTTTTCCTTTCATGAGAGCTAGTGGCATACTTGTTGAATTATCCAAGTTAGCGCCCTTCTCATGGAAGATGTCTTGGTTTAAGGATTCATACTTGTGAATGGATGGTTGAGTGTTCTCAAAAGAATGACTTAATCAATTAAATAAAACACCACTAACACTTGACTAACTTTTGACTAACTCTTGTTAATATTGTTTTATTTTCAAGCCATTTACTTTATGCAATTTAAATTTCAGTCATTTATCATTCATTTCCATTTACATTCCATTTAACATGTTTATATTTATGTCATTTTCATTTTGCTCATTTGAGCCATATCTTGTGATTGTATATATTGTTTGTGCATTTTGGTTTTGTTTGTGGTCTTAGGACCTTAAAATACTTAATAACAACAAAAACCCTAAAAAAAATGTTTGGTGGATTGTTGATCTTGATCTGAACTATTGGACTTATGATTAGGCAACATTCCCTGTGCAAAAAGGACTTAACCAATGCCAACATTTTGAGACGGAGCTATTGTGAACTAAGCCTCCATCTGGTGCAAGCCTTGGATCTTGTTTGAATTCATCTGCTACCTTGTCTTTGTGCTAATTGTTATTTTGATCTTTTGTCTGATGATTTGCTTTGAGTTGATCAAGGAATATTTTATCTGATACATGAGAAGACAAAGAAGACAGCTATCTTTTGGGGTTGCTTGCTTGGATGTGGCTATCTTTATTTGATGCCTTCATATTCATGATGTATGGATGTTGCTAATTAATCATTGATTATTGCTTGATTCAAAGTCCAAAGGAAAAGTGGGTTTTCTATATGACATTATTGTCTGTTGGATTGCATCCCATTAATCAGATCTTTTCAACTCTTAACTTTTAATTTTGTGCTTAGGATAATCTCTTCATCTCCTTCCACTTCTTAAATTTCAAAATCTCTCCCTCTTTACAAAAACTTTCTTTTCTTCTGATTTCAAACTTAGACCTTACTTTAATGGTTAGAAACTTTGGCCTTATGCCAATGAATTTTCAAGTTCTTTCTTAAATCAAATTTGTAAATTAACTTAATCATATTGACTTAAAATTTCAAAAAAGACAAAAAGAACTAATAACTCCATTCAAATTTCTGCACCTTTTTGCCTTCTCATTTAAACTTTTATTAAAAGCAATTCATCAACTTTGAAATTTTTACCACGAACTATGAGGTTTTTATCCCTCATTTTTATGTTGGTACGTAGGCACAAGTCTGAAGATCTTGTCAAACATTGAAATATAATCAATAAATTCTTTTATCATCCCCACTGTTTACCAGTGATTTCTGATAAACAACAACTAGTCTTCCAAATTTATACATTTTTGGTAACTCACAGGATCGACTAGATTGATCCTAGGACATATGTCTCAAGAACTATTATTACGGTGATTTGACTCATGGTTAAGTTTGTTTCTGGTTTATGGACAACGAAAAGTGTTTTGACAACAATTCTAAACGAAACTTATGACTTTATGAACAAAGTAAATGACGATAACTTTGTAGTAAAATGTTTCTTAAAGATAACGAAAATACTTGGAAAGGGTAAAGATAAATGACTCGAAGTAAATGCTTTAAGTTTTGAGAAAGTACTGGAAATGAAGACTTGGCGAAATGTAAATGCAAAAGTAAAATGCTAAAAATAAGGGCAATTCGACAGAATAAAAGGCAGTGAATAACTTTAATTTAAATGACTTGTATGAAATAGATAACATGAACGAAACTTATGGTGTTCTTCATACATACATTTTCAGCGTAAAACTCTTTTCTCTCGCTCTGGTACTTCGAGTATATTTTTGCGAATTTCTGTATATCTGTTTGAACACCTCTTAAATCTAAAACTAAGACCCCTACTTATAACAATTCGACCCTAACGGCCTCTACATAGATGACTGCCACGTTCGACTTTTCAAGCATTGCATGTCTCAGATGTTTCCACGTGTTGGTCTGACGAAACTGCTTCATTTAAATTTCAAATCTTCCCGCTTAAGGCTTCGACTCTGTCAAAACGCCTACGTCGAAGAGAGCTTTGTGGAAATCCAAAATCTTCTATGTCTCAGGTTTCGACAATAAAGAATTGTTCACCCACGAAAAGAATGAAACAGCTTCGACATAGCCATCTTTTATTTATTCTCCAAAATGCAAAAATTCCAAAGAGCTTCAACTATTTGTCGAAATCACCAGTTAACAAATTGCCCCCAATAAATGTCTATTTCGAATCAATGTAGAAATGAGCATTTTTTGTAATCACCAGATTTCGACCAGAGACCTTTCATAGACGTAAAAGTCCACATTTGTTAGTTAATCATGATTAACTTTTTCAAAATGTCTCATCAGAACGTGTGCGCAGTGATTTGTCATCATGAATTTCAACTTCCAAGAAAATGAAAAGTAATCCCTGTACCCTTTTCTCAGAAAAACCACCACGTGGCCCACTACCTTGGTAAAGCGTAACCAGTCAACTTCGTAGGTTGATACTATAAAAGCTCACTTGTCATTTCTTTCTTTCTTTTTACGAAAATCTCCATTTTCCACCTAAGTTCATCTTTTACAACTTCTTTGAAAACGCTTCTTCTTCCCTAAAACCCTAATCCTTCAAAATCTCCAAAACCCATTACAATGTCTTTTGATAAACAGCAAAAGCAATCAAAGAACATCAAAGGTGCTGGATCCTCTAAAAGTTCTGCTTCTCAGAACATTCCAACTAGCACAACCGTCACTGTTGGGGATCGGGAGTACATCACCGTTCCAAAACTCATGAAAGAACAAAAAGCAATTTTTGTTTCTCAGGTAATCGTTCCTTCCTTACTTTCTGGAAATGCTTTAGGGTTTTTAGGCCCACTAGTTTCTGAAGAACACTTAGAGAAATGTGCGAATTTTTTCCTTGTTACCATAATACCAAACCCATAGCCAACAAAACCGTTTCCTCCATAAATAATGAGGATCCAGTCCAAAGAGAGGTCTTTCAACTGGATTTTATTATTGATAGTTTCAGACCCTTTCGATCTTGTCCAACTCTAGACAAATCCTATCTAGCTTGGTTAACTAAAGTTGAGAAGAAGAAAACTTCATTTTGGAAAGAATTGGGTATTTTTGACCTAATCCAGATGTCGAAACTGGGGTTTAGTTACTGCCAGCCTTTATTATTATCCAGCCTATATTTCTGGGATAGCACATATAACACCTTTCATCTCCCTTGTGGAATGATGACTCCTACGCTTTTCGACGTAGCTGCCATCGCTGGACTTCCTACGACAGGAGACACCTTCGACCCCTACCAAGACTGTGAAAACTTGATTGACTTCAATGTCAAGAACGCTTCGTTTAGTACTTACATTAATCTATATCACGCTGATGGGGAAGAAGTTTCTGATATAGAACATATAGCATTCTTAGGTTTATGGTTGTCTAAGTTCTTCTTTTGCTGCAAATCTCTGCAAGCTGCAAAGAGATTTTTAACACTCGCTAACTAATTGCATGCTAGTCGAAGAGTGTGTTTGAGTGAACTCTTATTGGCTAGTTTGTATGAAAGTCTAGGATCGGCTAGTGCTAAGTTAAAGGAGTATGAAGCTGGTACTAATTTATTACTATTTGGGCCTTATTGGCTTCTTCAATTGTGGCTTAACGCCACTTTCGAATCCTTTTTACCAACACGACAAAACGTCGATGAAAGTGCCCCAGAGATAATAAATCGAAGCATTGAGGGCACCAGACTCCTTCGACTGACTCCAGCTGGTGATGTTGACAACTTACAAACTTCCCTCACCAAATACACCTTGATGTTCTCGAAGCGTCACCATTTCCTTCCTTCGATGGCTCCTTTCGCCAGTCGAACCCATGGTCCTTCCTGGTTTACTGCCTCGCTCGAAGATGCTGCGAAGAACACCAACACAGAGATCGAAGAGATATGGCGTGCCTTCCTCTTACCAAGGTTGCTTGTTTCTAGGATCCTGCCAGTAAAGAGTCATGTGTGTCTGTTGGCTTATCAACCTAATTTTGTCTCTCGACAATTTGGGTTGTGTCAACTTATTCCTGTTTCTTTATTCAAACGAAAGCACGAGATCTGCTTTGCAGGGACTGAATGGAGCGCTCGAGATATTGCCATCCACAAAGAATTCCATGCAAATTTTGCTGAATTCCAATTAATAGCCTATCAACCGTCGTTCTACTCCACCAGTGGTTTTGCCACTTGGTGGACAAATTTCTATTCCCAGAATATGTTTTCTACTGCTGAAATCAAAGAACGTCTAACGAAGGCCTTTTCATCTTTATAGGAAAATGTCCACAAGGGTAAGCTTACTCATTCTGAAGAAATCCAAGCATTCCAAAAGTACTTTGAAACTGTCTATAACCCAACCGACCTTGTTCGAACCGTTTGTGAAGCAGCCCCAATTTTAAAAGAGAAATTTGAAAAGCAAATATTCAAAAGAAAATCTCTTAAAGCTATAAAACCTGAATTTAAATATGATTTGGCCTTTGAGTGTGAACCACCCAAATTTCCAAATTTACCCAATGCAGATTTTGCTTTGTCATTTTTCCCCCTTACCCAAGCTGGTTCATATGTGGGGACATTTTTCACATAATAAAAAATGACCAACAAAAACCTGCCAAAAGAGTAGTTGCAACCAAACATACCTTAGACAGTTTCAAAGGCTTCCTTCACTTCGACTTAGATGTAGTGAGAATTACTTCTCCGACATGTGAAAGTGTGGAATGTTTGGATTTCTTGGTTTTACAACTCTCTTTCATCTTTTTGCCAATCTTTTAAACATTTGCATGTTTCGACTAACTCACATTCTTCTTTAGTTGTCGAAAGGAAGGTGGCGAAGAAAGAGAAGCCTGCGGAAAAAGCTAGTTCGAATATTGCTTCTAAGCCAACCACCTCTTCAAGCCAGGGAGTGCCTTCTCGTGCTGCTCCAGAGAAAACGAAGAAGAGTTCAAAGATATTACATCAAATAACTTCTTTGTCTCTTTCTTATTTTTCTAACTATGTATAATTTTCTTTTTCAGAGTAGTGGCAAGCCTCCTTTGACGCCCAAGAAAAGAAAAGTCTCCATTGCTAATATAATTCTTGTCGAAGATGATGAAGAAGATACTCCTCCGACTCCACTGAAGAAAAAGCAGAAAAAGAATAAGGCAACAGTTGCCCCTTACCAAACAAATAAACAACAAGGCGTCGAAACCAACATTCTCCCTCCTCTTCCAAAGAAAACTCAATCCCAACCCTCTAGTGGCGCAGCGCTGGAGCATATTGGGAGCAATGCTTCTAATCCTGAGGCTCAATAGGTAGACTTCGACCTTGAGTGTTTTATCTTTCGACAAATTTACGCTTTATTCTAACACTTTGCTTTCAGGACAAACCCAACACTCGCCTCATTTCTACCGCCAATCAGAGTGATCCTTCGAGCGGCATGAATTCATCTCCTCCTCCGACAATCAGCGGTGCTGTCCAAAACAAAGGATCTTCGACCGGAGCTCAAAATCTTGAAGCAGATAACGCCCAAAACGAAGAAGAAACCTCTTCCCCTGGTGAAAAAGGTAAAAGAGATTCGAAGCAAGTTGACGAGAAAGACTCAACAGGGAAAGAAGATTCTGAGGATACTCCTAGCAATTCTCCTGCAAGAGTTGTGTTCCCTTCAGATGATGCTGATGAGGATGATCAGGATTCTGATGAGATTGAGGGGTATTTTCAGGAAGATGAAGACATGAATGTGGGAGAAGTTGATACTGAAGGAAATCAAACTAGAACTGGTGATGCCAACGTCGACACGGTCCCAAATCCAACTAAATTTCGACCATCCATCACCCAGACTTCACCTATACCACTTATTGAGGAGGAGAAAAAAGCTTTAAAACACAATGATCCCCTCAAGTATGTGAGGTTAATGATGGCTCAAAGAGAGTCTTCTTCAGAGCAAAGCATTTCTGGAGCTTCAACCCATTTTGGTGCTAGTGCAAACGAAGCATCACATGACGAACTCCTTCAGCAGGTGAAGAAGGCAGTTTTTGATGTAGACCTCTTAGAAGAATTAAGGAATAATGTGGGAGCGAGCTTTAGCATAAAGAAGCTGATAAGCAAGATTAACATCGCTGCTTGCCCCACTGATATAGGTGAAGCCCTTATCGACATTCAGAACCTAATTGATCAAGTTTGTGCTGAATATCATAGGGAGGTGGATGCCAAAGCTAAGCTTCTATCAACTGAAAAAGCTCAAGCCATTGAGTTTGACAATGCCCTTCGAACTTCACAAGCTTCTGAGGAGTTAGTCGCTTCCAAAAAATCAGCCCAAGCAGAATTTGACACTTACACTGCTTTGATACGTCTCTGGGAATCTCATATTGCAGAATTGTAGAAGAAGATTTCTGACGCTAAGGCGAAGCAGGCTGCTATCTAAGGCTTGGATAGTACTGAAGCTGATGATCTGGCGAAGCAGAGCGTAGATCATGTCGAAAAGGCTACTGCTATGAACGAAGATATTGCACGCCTCAGAGGGGTTCAAGCGGCTGTTCAGTATAAGATTGGCTTGGCGAAGAAAAAGTATGATCGGATGAGGGCCACTATTCCTTTTTGATTTCCACCTGTATTTGTTCTATTCGAATCTTGTTCATTTGTAATTTGATTAAGACGAAAGCCATTTTGGCAAAGTTTGGAGTTTAAATATCTTCACCATTTTGGCCATGATAGTTCTTTGCTTGCTATGTTGCTATGATTTTAACTTCATGCATACATGGTTTATACTTATTTAAGTATTTCCCATTTACTTTTAGGATTCTTCGATCCTCTATTAATTCTTCTATTTCGTATGCATTATTTGAAAAGGCTTTTAAAATTCGAAAAGGTCATTCCTAATGTGGAGACCATTTTCCTAATGCTTTATTCTTTTGATCCATAGGTAATATAACTTTCCAAACTAAATTATTCAGAGTGAAAGTTTTACCTTTGACCCTCTTATTGTATGCCCTTGCTACCCTCTCCTTCTGTCTTCTTAATACTTCTAACGCATGCAACCTTTCATCGTCCAAATCCACCAGCTCATTTATCATCATTTCCCAGTATAAGTCAGATGGAATTTCTCGTTGTCTTTGGATTCTCACTGATTGCAAGTAGATTTCGACAGGTAATTCTGCATCATGTCCAAATGTAAGCTGGAAAGGTGTAGTGTTAGTAGATTCTTTAGGGGAGGTTCGACAAGCCCAAAGTGCTTGATCTAAAGTTTTGTGCCAGTTTTTTGGCTTCTTCCCTACGTGCTTTTTGATTAAGCCAATTATTACTTTATTGGCTGCTTCAACTTGCCCATTGGCTTGAGCATAATAGGGTGTGGATGTTAATAATTTGAAACCCATCTCCTTTGCAAACTCTTGCATCTTTCGACCAGTAAAAACTGATCCTTGGTCTGTTGTTATGCTTTCTGGGATTCCAAATCTATATAAAATTTGCCTTTGAATGAATTCGATTATAGTTTCTTGATCCACATTTACTAAAGGTACTACTTCGACCCATTTAGTGAAATAGTCAATTCCTACAAGTATGTACCTTTGTCCTTTGGATGAATGGGTCGAACTTCCCCAATTAGATCTAATGCCCAACCTCTGAAAGGCCAAGGTTTAATAATTGTATGAAGCTCACTTGCAGGAGCATGTTGAATTCCTGCATGTATTTGACATTCTTGGCAACCCTTAGCAAACTCTATACAATCTTTTAACATGGTGGGCCAATACATTCCATATCTGAAAAGCAGCCATTTCATCTTATGGCCTGCCTGGTATGCTCCACAGGCTCCACTATGTACACTAGATAATGCCAAGTAAGCTTCGTTTTCTCCTAAACATTTCAACAAGATCTCTTCAGGGGTTTTCTTGAATAATTCATTCCCCATCAAAACATAAGATAAAGCCTTGTACTTGTTTTTTCTTTCTGTATCTGTCGAAGGGTCCTTAAGATAATTAATTATTGGATTCCTCCAATATGTATCCATTAAGGTATCAATGGCCAATACTTTAAACTCCTCTTTGTTAGCATATCCTAACTGAGTGCTTTCCAAGTCTGTCGGAGACAATCTGGCAGCCATTGCCTTTCCTCTTACTTCGACAAGTTCTTCTAGCTTCTCTTTTGAAATTCTATACCCTGAAGCTATTTGTGCTAAGTCATTAGCTTCTTGGTTTTTTATTCTAGGGACATGTTTTATGTCGATATATTCGAATTTTTTGAGTAACCAATTTGCAATGACGAAGTACATAATCAAATTTTCTTTTATACATTTGTACTCCTTCGTTAGTTGCTTGATTACTAATTCTGAGTCTCCTTTAATTTCGACCCTTGTTTCCCCCAATTCCAACAAAGCCTCAAGTCCTGCAATAAGGGCTTCATATTCTGCTTCGTTGTTAGAACAAAGGGGACCTTCAATTTTATATTTGAGTTTTGTTGGAATTCCGTCAGGAGAAATTAACATGATCCCAACTCCACTTCCATCCTTATGAGTGGAACCGTCGAAGAATAATCTCCAAGGTTTCAACTCAACTTGAAGTTGAGGATTTTCGACCACTGCATGGTCTACAATAAAGTCTGATACTATTTGTCCCTTTATTTCCCTTAAGGGCATAAAGGTTAAAGAGTATTCAGTGAGTGCCAAAGCCCATTTGCCAATTCGACTGTGCATTATTGGCTTAGATAACATGTACTTGATGACATCAAAATGTGAAGAGACGTATAAATCAATAGGTTTTATATAATACTTGAGTTTAGTACAAGAGAAATGCAAACAAAGACACAACTTTTCTATTGAAGTGTATCTAGTTTCTGCATCATTTAAAACCCTACTAAGATAATAAATGGCTCTTTCGATGCCATCTTCATTCTCTTGTGCCAACATGCTACCTATGGTAGTGTTGGAAGCTGATATATACAGTCTCATAGGCTTCTTTCCACATGGTGGTTCCAAGATAGGAGGATTCGTCAGATAATGTTTGATCTTGTCGAATGCTTTTTGATGTTCGTCATTCCTTTCGAACTTCCCTTGTTTCAAGCATAGGAGGGGAGAGAAGGCTTGAGTTCAACCACTTAAATTTGAAATGAATATTCTTAGGAAGTTGATCTTTCCTAATAATGATTACAATTCTTTCTTGGTTGATGGTGCTTTGGTCTCCATAATAGCCTTCGTCTTGTTCTGATTGATTTTTATCCCCTTTTTATGGACCACAAAGCCCAGAAAATCTCCAGCCTGCACAAAGAATGCACACTTAAGAGGATTCATTTTTAAGCCATGTTTTCTCATTCTTTCGAATGATTGGCTTAGATGGGTTAGATGATCCTCATCTGACGTAGATTTTATCACGATATCATCTATGTACACTTGCATAAATGTCTCTATATAATCATGGAATATAGAGTTCATTGCTCGCTGGTACATTGCCCCAGCGTTTTTTAGACCAAAGGGCATTACTATCCACTCATAAGTGCCTATTGCCCCTGGACATCGAAAGGTTGTTTTAGAAACATCCTCTTCTGCAATGAAAATCTGGTTATAGCCAGAATATCCATCAAGCATGCTGAGATATTCATAGCCTGTGGCTGAGTCAACCAGCATCTCTACCACAGGCATTGGATACTCATCTTTAGGAGTTGCTGCATTTAGATCACGAAAATCTATACACACTCGCAAAGAGCCATTTTTCTTGATAATAGGAACTATATTTGCAATCCAATCGACATACCTTGTGGTCCTAATGAAATTGCAACAAAGAAGTCTTTCAACTTCTTTTTTGATCTTTGAGAGGATCTCTGGGGCGAATCTCCTTGGAGTCTGCTTGATGGGCTTCTTGCCATCTTTGATAGGCAACTTTAATTCGACCAAGTCCCTCTTCAAACCAGGTATCTCGTCGTAGTCCCAAGCAAAGCAACTTTGTTTTCTCTTAGCAATTCAATTACTCTTACTTTCAACTTGGGGTCCGGTTTAGTGCTGATGTAGGTGATTCTTTTTGTACTCCCATTTCCGAGATCAATTTCTTCAAGAGGATCTTGCGCTAACATCTTCGCACTTGACGTTACTGGATCTTTTTTGAATCCTAGAGGCTCTTCGTCTTAGATGGCATCTAACCTCTGTTCTGTTGGTTCCACGGGTACTTGTTCGTCAGGGGGTTTTGGTTTAGAGTACTCCCCAGGTCCTGTATTATAGATTTCACCATATGTGGCTTTCTTAGCCATGTTTGTTATCTCGGCTTCGAGAGTCGCTTGTCTTTTATTCTCAGCCATGTAGGCCAAAATCTTTTCGAGAAAAGAAGACTCAGTCATAGTACAGGTCTTCATCCCAGCCTGTTGGCCGTATTTCAGATGATTCCCCTTCTTCTGGGTCTCCCATAATCTCCCTATCCCACTGAAAGCCATTTGGGTGAAGAGTCAAGAAGTATAAGGCATTTTTATTTGGGGCGTAGCCTTCTTCCGCTAGGTAGCATAGTCCTATGTGAGCCAAGTTCCTATCGAAGTTTCTCTTGTCTACATGGTTTACTTCTGCCATGAAGTAACTTTGGTCAGCTTCAACATTCTCTACCATTCCATCTTCTCTCCAGATGGATATCCTCTGATGCATGGTCGAAGGGACTGCCCCTATTCCATGTATCCATTCTCTCCCTAGTAGTAAGTTGTAATTTGCCTTCACGGGTATTACCATGAACATTGTTGGTCTTGTGATTGATCCAACAGTCAGATCCACTTGTATGACACCCAAAGTCTGTCCTATCTTACCCTCATAATTTGACAATACCATGTTGTGAGGTTTGACATCAGCGTCGAACATACCTATCTTTTTTAACATGAATTGGGGCATCAAATTGACTGTTGTTGCTCCGTACACCAGGACTTTATTCACTCCCACCTGTCCAACTTTGGCCCTAATGTATAGGGGCTTGATGTGACTCTGCATCCCTTGGTGAGGCCTTTCAAAAATAGCATTCTACTCTTCGACAACGCCACTATTGAGAACATAGTAACACATTGGTTGATGCTTCGCCATCTCCACAGCATCCGCTTCCTCATTATCTTCAACCTCCGTCTCCTGGTTATATTCATATGGCAGGACTGCGACTACATTGCAATTCATATTAACAGAAGACACTCTGTCGGACTCAAAGTCGTCAGTGAGCATTTCCTCCTCTCTTACTTGTTCCTTATGAACTTTCTGACTTATGTTTTCATCTGGAAACAACTTCCTTCCTATAGGTGGTTTGGTCGAATCCATGACATTTGGGGGAACCTTGACGATGTTGGATTCTCCAGTCTCTTTTAGATTCATCTTTTTTCAGCCTTCCTCATCCTCTGATGTCTTCTCCACTGGGATCTTGACATAGGATTTTTTCCTTTGTAGTTCTCTAGCCTGATAGCCTCCCTCTTGGATGCCTGGAACTATTTTCTATACGCCTAAGAGGTTCTTCCTCCATCCTCAAAACTTCTCCACTTTCCTTTCTTTGGTCCCGCCTGAGACCATTTGTCCTCAGGGACTTCTGTTGGCAATTTAAACATAACTTTTTTCGCTCTTGGGTGAGGGCTGTCTGGCCTCCTAGGTGCTCCCCTCTTGTCAAAGTTATACATGTTTGGGTTACCTCCATGTCCGTCCCAACCTTGGTCATATGGGATTCTTTCGAATGCTTCAGCTAATTCTCTGTTGTACACTGCCCCACACCTGGGACACATCAAGCATTCTGTTTCATACTTGTAGCAACGCACGATGAAACTAAGAAGGTTTTCTCTTGGCATGGGATACACCTTCTGTAATTGGCTTTCCTTCCTCCAGTTTCTCTCAGTCTTTGTTTGTTGCCATCTCTCGTAATCCTCAGCCACCCTTCGACATATCCTGATGTTGCACCTTGGGCACAACAACATGTCAGCATTCCTTTTGTGACATCTCCAAAGTTATTCACGCAGGCTTTCGTTGGCTTTGGGATATCTAAACTTCATCCCCTCTTGCTCCATCTTCAGACATTTCTCCACTTCCTCCATTTCTGGGGGGGGGGGGGGTTGTTTCAGATCCACCATGTTGACACCTAGACTGGCGCCATCGGTGATTGAAATTTCCTCGAATTTCTTTCTTAGGCCCTCAGTAGCCTTAGTTGCTTTCCCTTTGAGACCTTCAGTGGCCCTTGGTTCGACGTTAGCAACCTATTTACCTTTGACAGAGATTCCAAAGGAAACATCGTTATTTAGGCCATCAGTAGCCTGCTTTCCATCCGGCGCATAGCCTTTAGTTCCTGTTGCCTTTACAACCTCTACTTCCCCTATGTCAATCATGTTGATTTTGACAGGTTCAGCATAGTTTGTATCAACAATGTTGAGGGGATCAACATCAACCTTCATCTGGTTCTTTCCTTTGTCAGCGAACTTGAGGCGGCCATCCCTGATCGCATTCTGAATAAGATCCCTGAAAAGAAAGCATTATGAGGTTTTATGGCCTAAAAAATTATGATATTTATAGAAGCCTCTTTTCTTTCGTTGTTCTAACAGAGGAATTTTGGTATTAGGAGGCACTATCATTTGGCCATCTTTTACTAATAAATCAAAGATCTCGTCACATTTGGTAACATCAAATGTGTAAGTCTTTTTGGGAAATCTATCATTCTTTTCAGTTTCGACAAGGTTCCTGCCATTCGAAGGTGTAAGTAATTTGCAGGCATAAGGTGGTGCTTCTTTTAATTCAGCCAAATCCACTTCGAATTCCTCAAGACCATAAGGGTCTTCAGAGATTTCAGACTCTCCGTTTTCGAATTTGACATAAGCAACCCTCTCTTTCTTATAATTCTTATTTGCTCTAGCCTTTTCAGATTTTAAGCGTTCGACCTGTCGAACCCTATCTGCTAATTGGGCCATGTCTCTTAGATGCTGGGTATCTAACTTTTTCCTGATGGAATAGTCTAAACCTCCAGCGGCCATTTCGACCAACTCGTGTTCAGGCACTATTGTAAAGCATCTATATTTCAACAAACGGAACCTATTCAGATAATCATCTATAGGTTCGGTGAACTTTCTTTTGATGCTAGCTAATTCCTTAAGACTTATCTTAGTTTGGCCCATGTAGAATTGTTCATGAAACAATCTTTCTAACTGGGGCCAAGCATCTATGGAATTTGGTGGCAAAGTTGTAAACCACGTGAAGGCGTTCTTTGTTAAAGAACTGGGGAAATATTTCATCCTTAGGTTCTCACTGTTCGCCAAATCCCCTGCCTCAGTCATGTATCTGGTTATGTGCTCTATAGTGGATTCACTGGTGTCCCCTGAGAATTTGGTGAACTTAGGGATTTTACAACCCCTTGGTAATTCTATTTGTAGGACATATTCTGATAAAGGAGAGGAATAATTTGGCCGTCAAAGTCCTGTATTCAGACCATTTTGGGCCATGATTCTCTCTATCATACTAGTTAAGTCATTTTCCATCATGTTTTCCCGCCTGACCTATGAATTACTTCGTCTGCATCCTGGTCTCTATTAACCATTATCACTCTCCTAGGTTGTTCTTCAGGGACTTCCCGTCGAATTGGCTGTTGTTCCAATCTTGACCCCATGACTCTTTCGTCAGGGGCTTGCCTTGGTGGTAGAACCTGATCTATAGTTGGTTCTTCTCCCTGGATTATAACCTGGTTTGGACTGCGTCGAACAGAAGACTGTGGGGCGCCTAGGAAATCTGTTATGCGTCCCATCTGCGCTGACAGTTGTTGGTATGTTTGGGCATTGTCAGTGTTAGTCCTATTCACATTCTGTATCAGGGGAGAAAAAATGGTATTCATTTCTCTGGCCAGAACTCCTACCATATCATGGTTATTGGCATCCATTTATTGTCTAAAGGCTGCCTGGTTATTCGTTGTAAGGGTAGGTAATAGGGTGGGGACTCCTTGTGACTAGGTATTTCGACCTACATGGTTCATGCCAGATCCAGAATTTTGAATTGGCGAAATAACCGTATTATGTGGTTGAGTATATATGGAAGAATTGTTTTGAAGTCCCGCCATGGCAGTAGATGGCATTCCATATGGGTATTCTCTCAAAGGCCTAAAGTTCTCGAATCCTGGTGGCCTAGGGGTTGAAATTGCATGAGTGTCTGATACGCCTGACATGATAGGCATTGTTGTCGAATTATGCAAGGCCATGGATCCAGATGTTGGTATGGCCTGTGCATTAGGGATCTCAGTGGATACATCAATCGAATTTGCTCTGATTGTGCTTGTTCCCTGGGGAGGGAATTGTTCCCCTTGACTGGTTGTATTAACCATCTTTTTTGCGTTTTTTTGTTGGTTATAGGTTGTGAATTGTTGGCTATCCTACCACTTCTAAGGATCATACAATACTAATTTTTAAACCAAAATAATAACAGTAATTTTGTATTGTAAAAGTAAAACAAACTATTGTAATTAACAATTCTTTTGACAATGTCCCACTGGGCGTGCCAATTTGTTTACCAGTGATTTCTGATAAACAACCGCTAGTCTTCCAAATTTATATATTTTTGGTAACTCACAGGATCGACTAGATTGATCCTAGGACATGTGTCTCAAGAACTATTATTACGGTGATTTGATTCATGGTTAAGTTTGTTTCTGGTTTATGGACAACGACAAGTGTTTTGACAATAATTCTAAATGAAACTTATGACTTTATGAACAAAGTAAATGACGATAATTTTGTAGTAAAAGGTTTCTTAAAGATAACGAAAATACTTGGAAAGGGTAAAGATAAATGACTCGAAGTAAATGCTTTAAGTTTTGAGAAAGTACTGGAAATGAAGACTTGGCGAAATGTAAATGCAAAAGTAAATTGATGATAAAATGCTGAAAATAAGGGCAATTCGACAAAATTAAAGGCAGTGAATAACTTTAATTTAAATGACTTATATGAAATAGATAACATGAATGAAACTTATGGTGTTCTTCATACATACATTTTCAGCGTAAAACTCTTTTCTCTCGCTCTGGTACTTCGAGTATATTTTTGCGAATTTCTGTATATCTGTTTGAACACCTCTTAAATCTAAAACTAAGACCCCTATTTATAACAATTCGACCCTAACGGCCTCTACATAGATGACTGCCACGTTCGACTTTTCAAGCGTTGCATGTCTCAGATGTTTCCACGTGTTGGTCTGACGAAACTGCTTCATTTAAATTTCAAATCTTCCCGCTTGAGGCTTCGACTCTGTCAAAACGCCTACGTCGAAGAGAGCTTTGTGGAAATCCAAAATCTTTTAAGTCTCAGGCTTCAACAATAAAGAATTGTTCACCCACGAAAAGAATCAAACAGCTTCGACACAACCATCTTTTATTTATTCTCGAAAATGCAACACTTCCAAAGAGCTTCAACTATTTGTCGAAATCTCCAATTAACACCCACACACTATTTTTTCTCAAACATCATTTATACCAAAAACATATGCACACATAAAAATGGGCTCCCTAGGAGTACCTAGGACACTTTGGGTGCTAACACCTTCCCTCTGTGTAACCAACCCCCTTACCCGTAATCTCTGGCATTTTATTATTTTTGATTTGAAAACTTCTTATCTTTGGATTTTGTTCGTACTTTTCCCTTTTCCTTTGGAAACAATAAAAGTGCGGTGGCGACTCTGGTTTTATTGATGTTAAGCTTATCCATAGCTTGATGGTCATGAATTTACTGCTACACAATGTGACACAAATAGAATCAAAAGTATGGCTCAAGTAAGTGAAGGTCTCATCTACATGGTTAACACTCCAACTCCTAAGTCAGTTTAGGATTCAAGATAGTGGAAGTGAAGGTGAAGATTACAAATTGTGTACCGGAGAACCCCTTATGAAGGTATTTATACCTTGGTCCTGATAGAATAGGTTAGATAATGGGCCTCGTGCTATTGGGCATTTGGCCGGCGTGGATTAGTAGGTCCCAGGTCCGACGTGAAGTTGTAGATCTGGGTCTTTGGTTGGCACAGAATAATTCTCCCCAATGTAACACCTCAAAATTTGCCCTCCTCTCTTGGGACTAGCATAACATATTACATATCATTTTTAGGTCATTAGGCATTGCATATTGCATAGCATGTGGTTACATTGTGCAAGCCATCTTCCCAAGTCTGGATCAGAAGATAAGAGGTGGAGATGCAAGCTAGGGTTTCATTTGGACTGGTCATTAATCATCTGAGGATGTGGAGGTCCAAATTAGGGTTTTTGTGGTTCTCAAGGATATTGGTCTTCATCTTGATTACAATGATTCATCATCATCATCATGGTTTGACATCATCAAGTGTTGAAGTAGATTCCTTGAGATTAGGGTTTTGACCACTGGTCAACCCTAATCAGTTGCATTGGGCCAATCAGGGCATGGCTAGGAGAGGGGGTCTATGATGGATATGAGGGTCATTCCATGATTTTATTGAGGTTATTGAGGCTAGGGTTTCATCCTTGAGCCATTTCATCAGAGAATTGGAGCTCAGATTGATCAGTGCATGGCCAAATTCATCTATCAGCTGAAAAGTCAATTGTGGTCAACTGCGCATGATTTTATGGATTTGGAGGTGGAAATGAGTTGGATACACTTCAATCATGTTGGAACAAGTGTTATTTGACATTTCAAAGCTCAGGAATGGAGAAAATCAAGTCAGACAAGAAATTGCCAAGAATAGAAAGTGACTTGTAATGGAAGTTTCCAAAAATGGAAAGTTTTTGACCTCAAAATTACATGTCCAAGGAAGCTTCAAATGAAAATTTGTTCAACATGAAAGTTGTAGATCTTTTTCTCACCTTTCCAAAAAGTCCAAGAACTTGAAAATCCCATGTATGGTTGGCAAGTTATGGTCCATTCAATTTCGAAAATGACCCATAATCAAAGTGGCATAACTTCCACATGGAGTGTCCAAATTGAATGATCTTTTTATGTGAAAACTCCATTGGACATGTACTTTCATGGTGCATAATTGGAATTCATCAAAAATGGGAAATGCAAAAAGTCAAATTTCAAGTGTACAGTTAAAGATCCAAGGGCAAAATGGTCCAACTTGAGAAATAATGAGAATTTTTGAGTGGGGATTTTTGCAACACCTCACATTTGCCAATTAGAGATGGTTTGAATGGTCATAAACATCCAAGGTGCAATATTTGACCAAGTCACTTTTGAACTTCACTTGAAAAATGCATTTCATGGTATGGCATAGTGAAAATCAAAATTACACAACCAATGACCATGGGACAAGTTGCAACAGATCACACATGTCATTTTGAGAGTGTGTGAGCTGTCAAACGAGCTGTCATTGGCCTGTGGTGAAATGGCATTTTTGCCCTTGCTTTGAAAATGACATTTATGCTAATTACCATTCATTTTGGTTAATTCATGATTAGAGCTTGATTAGTTGGAAGTATAAATTCTTAATTGTAACAAACTCTGGATCAGAATCACAATTCACAAGAAATTGCAACCACTTTTCCCTCCAAATTCTCCAAAATTCTCAAGAACACACAAGAACAAAATTGGATCAAACTCTTCCAATTCTCCATCAATTCGTGTAATTCTTGTTGATTCCTCCTCCATTCATCTTCTTCCTCAACTGTTTTGGCAATTCATCATCAAAGAACCTCAAGATCGTGACTGTTCCTCCTTGGCTCAACCATGGCATTTGAAGATTTCTTGCACTAGAGGCAACTTCAAGCTAACCTGAACACTTCATTCAACATCCTGAAGCTCATACTCCATCTGTTTTGGATCCACACGCCTTGTAACACGAATTTCATCACTGACTTCAAATTAAGGTGCCAAATCGAATCTCACTATTTCTTTAATTGTTGTATGCGTTTTATAGAGTGTTTGACATAGATTATCATGATGCCTTTAGTTTTGGAAATGGTGAACCATAGGATAAGTTATGTTGATTCAAAGATTTGAGAGTAAAACCTAATTCGTTCGATCCAGGAGATTTAGGAATAATTAGACAAAATCATGTACATATTTGGACTCTACGTTCTCAGACCTTTCCAACGGATATTCGCATGATGATTTTAGTGGAGTTTTGTTGTTCTTGATATTCATGGCTTTTCTGGAAAAACGCGTGTTGATGATGAACAATTTCTGGAAATTTCACTCGTTTGATCCACCGAACCTCATTGCCATTTTTGAATTCTGTTTAGCGCCATTGTGGACCAATCAGAAGGAGCCAACGCATTAATGAGTGGAGCGTATTTACCATCGTGCCATTGGACTCAATTTAATTCATCTTAATTAAATAAAACACTTAACAAATATTTAATAAATCATTTAAATATTAGAAAAATCATAAAAAAATATTGGCTAATCAGAAAATTATGAGGATTTTTTTGTTAGTTCCCAATTTTTCCCTAGTTTTTTATGAGCATGATTTTACAAGTTGTGCATGGTGAATTGTTGACTTGGACTATAGAACTTTGACATGTGTGTATTTTTTACATGTTTTGCCATTTTCATTGTGAAATGCTCATACATTAAAAGAAATTCTTGAGATTTTTTATGCTCATTCTAGACATGTTGATGGTGATTTACATATAAAGTTTGTGATTTTTGGATACCTGAGGAGTGAGATATGATTTTTTGAATCTAGGTGTGACAATTTGTGTCACACCTAGCTAGGTCAACTTTCTGGATTTATTTGCATGACCTAGAGATGTTGGATTGGATTGAAATTTTGCATGGATGATTATTGATATGTTGAGATGTTATGTGAATATTTCTGGATTTTTCTGTGGCATTTTCAATTTGATTGATATTTTTCTTCTCTGATGGTTCATTGTGCAACCTTATGTGACACATGTTTGTATATCTTGTGTGAAATTCTCATATGGTTTTGGATGAAGATGAAATTTGGTATGCTGATTGTAGACACATTGTAGGACATCACTGTTTTGGTCCCATTCATTTCTTAATTGTTCTCACTCTGTTATGAATTTTTGAAGTGAATGCTTGTGTTGATGCTATGAATTGGCTTACATAATCTTGTCTGGATTTCTTGATTTTCATTGGCCTAGTTCCTTTTGTCCAATTGAGCTGAAAATTGACATGCTATACCTTGAATAGGTCCTGTTTAGGTGTGAATTATTTGAGGATTTTTGGAATTGTTTTGGTATGCTTTTGATTGAAGTTATTCTGTTTGGACATTGGATGTTGCATTTGACCTAGTTTGTGATGTTTTGGTCATGAAATGAATATGGTGAATGATATGAGTATGGGATCAATTGCATTTGCTTTCTATTTGTGTTAATTTGGTTTTGGTTGAGAATTACTTGCTGTTTAGAATTTTTTCTCCCTTTTGGACCCTAGGCTTGGCCTAGTGGTCTAGTTTCTCACATTTGGATTGACTTTTCAGGATGAAATGCATGGTGCTTAAGGAGAATGCTTCAAGTCAATAAAATTGAGATTGTTGGATGTTTTGAACTAACATGAATTTGTTTTGTAGGTTGTGAAGCTTGAGCTTGAGCTTATAGCTTGCACTTATGTGCATTAACCTGTGTTGCTTAATCTGTATAGTCTGACTGATTAACATTTGCTGTTTATTGTTGTCTGTCTGAGTACTGATGATACTTGATTGTTTTCAGGTACATTAAGTTGCTTACAGTTCTTTAAGAACTTGCTTGCTGCTGCTTGGTTTTTAAACCACTTGAGGTAGGACTTCTATTCTTCATGTAGTCTGGAAGACCCGGCCTGTTACTTGGCCGGGCAACTGTCTGAAGTCCCCCTTAAGAGGCGATGTTTGTGGTTGTTTACATTTGTGCCAAGCAGGTAAAGACCTCTATGAGGCAATTGGTGGATCAAAGGGATATGCAATCTATCCCCCACTATTCTGTGAGTCGTCCCTCTGCTCACACGGCCGTGTGTTGATGCATTGGGACACAAACCCAAGATCTTGTGCTGTTGCACAATCGAGTCAGAGTCTTTGAGCGTAGAAGGGTCCCTCCATCCTGGACCCACGCTCCTTTGTCTGAAGCTCTCCCTGGTCAGGGATAAGAGCTGTGAAGTCTAATCTTCACTTACCTTTCATCTGCTTCACCTTAGCCTCGTAATGGCAAGGTTAAGAGCGAATAATACCCATGTACAGATGACTTGCTTCGGCAGTCAAACCCATTGTGTGAGCCTCACTTGATTGGTTATAGTGTGTGCTATGTGAATATTTGTTTGAAATGCTTGTTTTGACCTGTATGCTTGTATGCTTGCTTTCTTCCTGGATAGGATTAGCTTGCAGTTGTGCAAGTAGGTAGAAACCTGAACGTAGGGTAATGATGCATGACAACACTAGGCTCGAGTACAGCTCCCTGGTAGTGTGTCTTCCCTTGGTTTCTGGCTAGATTTTCTTTCCCTTGAGGGGGAACTACATCGCCCTGATCCTCGTTCCAGACAAGGTATGTAGGCAGGAGACCGTGCGAGGTCTCTCCGGGCACTTTTTTTTTCTTTTTGTGTGTGTGCTTGTTATCTTCTGGTGTGTGTTTTGGTTCGGATGCCGACGTAAGTCCAGTGATTGGCTGTCGGGCTCCACGTTTGCCCTTTTGAGTGTGTTTTGGTTCGGATGCTGACGTAATTCCATCGAGTGGTTGTCGGGCTCCATGTTTGCCATCTGTTTGTGCGTTTTGTGTTGTTTGGCGTGCGTGAGCCGAACTACAGTGGCTCTGATTCTCGTTCCAGACGAGATATGTAGGCATAGGATGCGATGTCCTATCGAGCTCCCTTCTCTTAACCCCACCTGCGTTCCCCTGTGTGTGTGTGTGATGTTTAGCAACCTTTTCTTTTCTTAGAACGTGGATCCCGTCGAGTACGACGGACGTGAGGGGTGCTAATACCTTCCCCTTGCGTAACCGACTCCCTTACCCTTTCTCTTTGGTCGCGAGACCATTTCCTTTCCAGGTTTCTCTGAGCGTTTCCTTTCCCTATCTTGGGATAAATAACGCGCAGTGGCGGCTCTGTGTTGTGTTTTTATTTCAGCCCGCCGGTTGTTTTTCGCAGGATGCGACAGCTGGCGACTCTGCTGGGGAATAATACTGTTGTTGACCTGTGCTGGTCCATCGTCCCTAAGCGAGTCCTTCCTAGTGTTCTAGGATAGTTTAGGTTGTTTGTGCCGATTTATTTATTGCATTTATTATTCTGACCATGTATATTTGCATAAATATTTGCATGCATCATACTATCATGTTGCCGTCCTCTGTGCAGGTGTTTCCTCTGTTTTGGGGTGGGTGTTCTGAGTGGGGCTAAAACCCAGGCCCGAGTATACACCTAGGATTAGCGTGGTCTCACGTCGCTCACATGCCGGTTGGGCACATTGTTGCGACGTGACATACCACAAGCCGGACGAGGTTCATCTGAGAAGTGCTCTTCCAGTGGGGTTTTCCACTTTGGTTGGGTTATCTCTTTTGAGCTGTTGACTCTGGTGACCGATCATTTCCCGGATCTTTGGTTTAGACGATCTCAGGAGAGCTACAATGGCACACCCGAAAGGGCAAACCCATTGAGTATCTCTGCCCGATTGTCGAGACTATTATCCGCCTTAGGATGACCTGATTAAAATTTACCTGTGAGGGGAGGGTGATTCTTTCAGATGCATTGTTCAGATGGTGACTCAGGTGGTGACTAATGGTTTCGTAGATCAGAGTCCTATTTATAAGTCGGATTTATGGTCATTTTTTGCCGAGACGCCGGAGTGTTGTCCGTGTTATTTATCAGTGGGGATCCGTTTATTTCAGGATTCCCCGGGCCGATTCAGATGGTTTTGGGTATCTGCTCAGAGATGGTTTGGTGATGATGATGATGATGATGTATCTTTCTTCCGTTTATTTCGGAACCCTTGAGTCGGATTTGTGGTTACATGTTCCCTCAGATGGTTGTGATCGGTTCAGAGATCAGGGCTGTGATTCAGAGCAACAAATGATCAGATGACTTGGAGGATGGCCCAGTGCATTGCATTCATACATCTGCATCATTCTCATTTTTGCATTCATCTGCACCAAACCTATGTCTAGCCATATGGGGAGTATTATGGATTGAGAATCTGGTTGAGAGACATCTTGAAAGTCAGAATGTTATTGTCAAAATATTATCTGTCTCGAT
Organism: Lathyrus oleraceus; assembly: GCF_024323335.1. Taxonomy (NCBI): domain Eukaryota; kingdom Viridiplantae; phylum Streptophyta; class Magnoliopsida; order Fabales; family Fabaceae; genus Lathyrus; species Lathyrus oleraceus. The sequence continues at coordinate 407,583,496 of NC_066582.1, forward strand.
GAAACCAGAATCGAAAGGCAGAAGCTTCCTCATATGGATAGACGTTGCATTCATGCATATTAACCTGTTTGTTGTTTTGCAGGAATCATTGCTCGTGCTCGTAGAGTTGTACCCTTGCACTCAATCCGTCCTCACAGATACTTCACCAGACGCAATACTCCAAGACTGATGGATCTCCCAAATACCGATATTCTCGAGCTGAAGGATAAGATGAGCGAACTGATCAACATCATGCAGGGTTTTGCAGTTGGTCAGAAAGCTCTGGCAGATAAGGTCGAGAAGCTCGAGCGAGCTTCAGCTGCTAACAGTGTTGTTAACCTGGATGGTGTCTCCAACCAGGGGCTGGGTGGATCCAGAGACGGTGAAAAAAGAGCAACTGTGGGAGTAGTGAACAATGCTGGTGGGTTTGGTGCTGCTACTGGTGGTGGGCCCGGTCTGGGGCATAATCTGAAGGATAGCCTGTTTCCTCCATTCTTTGGGGTTGATGATGACAGAGAGGAAGACAGGGAGGCTGACCAGTTTTCTATGCACAACGAACCGTTCGGTCAGTACGGTGTCCAGCCACAGAACAAGGAGATACAGTTGCTGGCAGAAAAGATCAGGGCTCTTGAAAGCCATGCTACTCCGGGGTTTGTCAACATGTCCAACATGGGGCTGGTCGAGGGGATTGTGATCCCACAAAAGTTCAAGGCGCCCGCATTTGACAAATATAATGGGAGTTCCTGCCCGGAATCTCATCTGCAAGCCTTCGTCCGCAAGATCTCTGCATATACAACAGATCAAAAGCTTTGGATGTACTTCTTCCAAGACAGTCTGTCTGGAGGATCCCTGGAATGGTACACCAAGCTGAAGTCTTCTGATATCAAGAGCTGGCAGGATCTTGGTGATGCGTTCTTTAAACAGTACCAATTCAATGCTGACATGGCTCCTAGTCGTACCCAGCTGCAGGGTATGTCTCAGAAGTCAAGTGAGGGGTTTAAAGAATATGCTCAGAGGTGGAGGGAGTTGGCTGCCAGAGTGCAACCTCCGCTGGTGGATCGGGAGATGTCTGATCTATTCATGGGTACCTTGCAGGGGGTTTTTGCTGAAAGAATGGTGGGTTGTCCCGTCACCAACTTTGCAGACATCGTGGTGGCTGGTGAGAGAATTGAAAGTTGGCTGAAAATGGGGAATATCCAGGGTGGTAATGCTTCGTCATCAGGATCGAAGAAGCCATTCGGGAATGGTCAGCGCAAGAACGAGGGTGAATCGAGTGCTGTATATGCCCAGAGAGGACACGGTAGGGATCGTTACTACCAGCACACCGCTGCTGTAACCATCCCTGCTGGTAATCAGTCAGCACGACAGCAACGTCAGCCACCTCAACAGAGAGCTGGGTACCAGGTGAGGGGAAAAGGGGTTGATCGCCATTTTGATAAGCCGCCCGTGACATACGCTGTTCTGTTCAAAAAGTTGATGGATCTTGGGTTGGTTCAGCCAAGGGCGATGGTTCCGATGAGATCAGATCAGAGGCCACCCAACTATGATGAGAACGCCCAGTGCGAATTTCATTCTGGAACACCGGGGCATAACATTGAGGGCTGTAGAGCGTTCAAGAATGTTGTCCAGGATCTGGTAGACTCCAAAGCCATCAATTTTGCACCATCACCAAATGTTAATGTTAATCCCATGTCGGCGCATGGTCAGGCAGTGGTGAGTGCAATTGCTGAAGATTCAGATCACGTCTGTGTGATGGGTGAAGAGAATGACAGTAACTGCAAGTTTGATGGTTGGATAAAGCCGTGCGTACCAGGAAGCTGGAAGGATTAAAAAGATCAGCACTGACACTCGTCCGGAAGAGTAATGTTTCTTGTTTTTCAGATTTTATCTGCATGAAAGCCTTGCGTGTTGCCCGACACGTAATGGTTCATTGTAAGGGCCACCTCATGTTCATAATTTGCAACATTTCTGCATCATTAATAAATGGATGTTTTTCAGTCAAAAAACGGTGTTCCCTGTCTTTCATTTATTTTTGCAGTTTAAAAAAAACAAATAAAAATGGCAATGTTTATTTTCATTTTCCTTTTTTTGATTTGTCTTGTGCCGATATCGAACAATAATTCTCCGGATCTCGTTGATAACAATTTGGTTACACCTCTGTATGACTTCGATAGTCCGATCTATCATGCCAAAGAAGAAGGCGAAGAAGATTGTGATCTGCTGGAATTAGCCAGGTTGTTTAAACAAGAGGAGAGGGTGATTCAGCCGCACGAGGAGCGGGTTGAGATCATTATTCCAAGCACCGCCGAGGTCAGAAGGGAAGTGAGAATTAGAGCTGCTTCAGAGGCGAGTCGAGGATGGAACGGTGGTCCTGTTAAAGGAGCATATCGATACCTTCGCCTGGTCATGTCAGGATATGCCAGGGTCGAATACCGATGTTGTTGTGCACAAGCTGCCATGGAGAGAAGATTGTCCTCTAAAGAGGCAGAATGCCAGTGCCGCGTATCAGAGTGACTTTGTTTCATGATATGATTCATCGTGGAATCAAATGCTATGTTGATGACATGATAGCAAAGTCCCAAACAGAAGAGGGGCATCTGGCAGATCTGGCCAAGTCGTTTGACTGGTTGAGATAATTCAAACTGAGGTTGAATTCAGACAAGTGCACTATCAGAGTGCGGGCCGGTAAGATGCTGGGGTTCATTGGAAAAGAGGAATCGAGGTTCATCCTGCAAAAAAAAAAAACAAGAAAAAAAGAACAATAAGAGAGACGCCTGAACCGAGAAAGAAAAAAGGAGGTTCGTGGTTTCTTAGAGAGATTGAACTACCTGTCATGGTTCACATCTCATCTAACAGCCACGTGTGAACCCATATGCAAGAAAAAAAGATCAAACGGTCAGGTGAAATAATGATTGCCAAGGGGCATTGAAAAAATAAAAGAATAAGTTGCAGGAGCCTCTGATTCTGTTGCCTCCCTATGGAAAGAGACTGTTAATCTGTACTTGACAGCCCTCGAGGGGTCTACGAGGTGTATTGGGTCAGCATGACGAGTCTTGTCGAAAAGAGCATGCAATTTACCTTAGCAAAAAGTTTACCGACTGTGAAACAATACATTCACTGCTCGGGGAACTTGATGTACTTTGGCATAGGCTGCTCGCCGACTGAGACAGTATATGTTGGTTCATATCACTTTGTGGATTTCGAGATGGATCTGATCAGGTAGATTTCTGAAAGAGCCAGCAATGACCGGACGTGTTGCAAAAGGGCCGATGATTTTGATTGAATATGATATTCGATATACCTCTCAGAAAGTAATCAAGGGGAGTGTATTGTCTGATTACATCGCCCAGCAACTCGTGGAGGATGATCAACCGATGAAGATTGAGTTCCCTGATGAGGACATCTCGAGGTGCTCTAATCGAAAGATTGAGAGTAACCGATCCCGGAGGAGGGGCCTGACCCTGAATCTGAACGGATTCTGATGTCTGATGGGGAGGTTAAGGTGAATAAGCTTTTGTTGCCCGGATAACGTTTGAATGCACCGACGGTGTGGTTGTGCAGAAAATGGTAGTAACCTATAAGGATTGGCATGAGATGTTGTCGTTTGCATTACATGGGTATCGAACGTCGGTACGCACATCTACTGGGGCAACTCCTTTCTCATCGTGTATGGAATGGAAGCGGTGCTACCGGTTGATGTTCAAATTCCCTCTTTGAGAGTCCTGATGGACGTGAAGAAATTGCAAGAGGCTGAATGGGTAAGAACCCGGTATGAGGAGTTGAGCCTGATAGAGGGAAAGAGGCTAGCAGCCATCTGTCATGGGCAGTTATACCAGCAAAGGATGAAGCGTGCTTTCGACCGAAAGGTACGACCTCGGGTATATCACGTGGGTGATATGGTGCTGAAAAGGATCCTTCCTCCTCAAAGCGATCGAAGGGGCAAATAGACACCGAATTATGAAGGTCCATTCGTGGTCAAGAAGGTTTTCCCTGGCGGAGCCTTGTTGCTAACGACCATGGATGGCGAGGATTTTCCATCCCCTGTGAATGCGGACGCAGTTAAAAAATACTTCGTATAAAGAGACCCGCTGGACGAAAAGAACAAAATAGTCCAGGCAAAAATGGGCATCCCGGCGAACCAAAAAACAGAAAGGAAGGTTCGGGCAAAAATTAGGGATAAAATGAAAAAACTGTACACCCGGCAAGTCGAAAACCTGAAAAGGCGACTTGGGCAAAAAAAGGGTATCCCGGTGGACTGAAAACCCGAAAGGGCGGTCCGGGCAAAAGAGGGATTGAAACGAACAACTGCGTCCAGCATGATCGTTTGCGCTTTGGTTAAAGCATCATGGATAATACCCGGTAGGGATCAATCAGAAACGTCTTGTTCAGAAGGCAGAAAGCACGGAGAGTCTGAGGACATATGGGGTGTAACCGAGTTGGAACTCGATGAGATCACGGGTTTCACATTGCCATTAGGATAGATTTTTCCTTTTGTGCGCAATTACCTCTTTTCAGGAATTGCTTCCTTTGTATTGCTCAGTTTGAGCCACACTTTTTCAATAAATAAAATGCATATTCAGTCAAATAATTTTGTTTTTTGTTTTCATTACCGCTTTGATTGCAAAAACATCCAGATATTTTTGATAAAGAATCTTGCATTTTAAGACATACAGGTCCCTTCCAATGCATGTTTATAAGATTGAAAGCTTGAAATCTTATTCGGAAGGTTGAGTGACCCAAGTGTTGAAATCTTGACACGCCTGGGGCACGGTTTTATCTAACGTTCTGTTTTGCAGGTACTGTTAGATATTTTCACTCACTTGCAGGTTGTGATGTGGAAGCTGTTGACCAAACAAATCCCCATGGAGTCCGATCAGGGATGAGTGAATGAATGTGAAGGGATGATAAAGAGACGTTGAGACGTACGACGATCCTTGATGATGATCAAGAAGACTCTTCAAAGTCGGAAGATTTGAAAGTCTGTAGAAATTCCCCGCAGGGTCCAATCAGGGATGAGTGAATGGGTAGAGAAGTGGCGAAGAGGCGTTGAGGCGTACGATGACCTTTGGAATTAATCAAGAAGACTCTTCAAAGTCGAAAAATTGGAATTTCTGTATAAGTCCCAGGAGTTCGCTCTCCGTCGAGCGCGGAGCGATTGGGAATACAAGATGATGGAGCAGAAAAGGTCCAGACGAGTCTGGGAGTTCTCAAAAGTGGAAAGCTGATACGAGATTGGGAGGTGGATACCGTGGTTCGACGAGTCGACGGGTGTTCTGTGCCGACTTTTCTCATTTCCCCAACGAGGTCCCCAAGCAGAGATGAGAGGACCAATTCCCAGCAGATCTGAGGTCTATGGTTCCCCTTAGCCGAGTCGTGATGGTTATCCTCGGCAGGTAAACGATGTTTCCTCAGCAGCCAGGTCTGAAGGTTGCTATTCCCCGAGTGGAGCGGGTTTCAATGAAATATATCTCCAGCAGTGTTCATCCTACCAGTGGATTGGACAAGTTTCCGTAGCAGGCCGATATCTGCATCCCCAGCTGGGTTGATTCTACCTATGGATTGCATGGGTTGTCCCCAGCGGAGTGGTATTCGTTTTCCCTATCAGGGTCAGGATGGTTATCCCCAGCAGGTGTCAGATCGATGCTTCCCCAGTTGCCAGGCCTGGAGGTGGCTGTTTTCCCAGCGGAGCTCTCTGTGAGCATTTCCCCAATGAAGTCGTGGTATCTGTGAGGTTTCCCCAAAGCAGGTTCGGGATTGATATCCTCAGCAAGTCGAAGACTGTTGTATCCCCACAGAGCGTTGGTGGTGCTTATCCCCAGCAGTTTTTCGAGTGGATCGGGTGCAAAGGAGGTTCTTCCCCAGCAAGGGTTGCCTTATTCCCAGCAGCAGTGCTATTCCCCAGCAGGGTGGAGATCGGAGTATTGACGAGTTCCTCAGCAGAGTGTCTCGTGCTTCCCAGAAGAGTCCCTTGAGGGGGATATTTTTTTTATGCATTCATCATGTAAATAAGCATAGCATGTTGCATAGAAAAATAATAAAGCGCGTAGCATTTCCATAATTATGGAGCATTACGCAGAAAAAATCAATCATGCATCATATTGCAAGCACAAGCTAGTCTCAAGCCGTGGTTACCGTTTGAGAGGTGGTTTTACCAGAAGTAGAGGTGTTACTCCGAGGAGTTTGGCCTCATGATTTGATCAAAGGTATTTCCCCAGTAGTGCGATACTGGAGGAGTTTTTCCGTCGGGCAGAGATGGAAAGGTTACGCGATCAGCGCGATTCAAGCCGTGGTTACCGCTTGAGGATTGGTTTTGCCGGACAGTGAAGACGATACTCCGAGGAGTTCAACAGCGGGATTTTGAAGCAGCAGTATTTCCCAGTCATTGTTTAGTGTCTGGTCGAGCTTTCTTTGGTGTCAGTAAACATCATCATTCGATGTCCAGTAAACGTCGAGTTATTTCCCAGTCATTGTTTAATGTCTGGTCGATCCTTGTTTGATGTCCTGTCAACATCCTTGTTTGATGTCCTGTCAACATCCTTGTTTGATGTCCTGTCAACATCATTGTTTGATGTCCTGTCAACATCATTGTTCGATGTCCTGTCAACATCATTGTTCGATGTCCTGTCAACATCCTTGTTTGATGTCCTGTCAACATCCTTGTTTGATGTCTTGTAAACATCATTGTTTGATGCCTGTAAACATCATTGTTTGATGCCTGTAAACATCATTGTTTGATGCCTGTAAACATCATTGTTTGATGCCTGTAAACATCATTGTTTGATGCCTGTAAACATCATTGTTTGATGCCTGTAAACATCATTGTTTGATGCCTGTAAACATCATTGTTTGATGCCTGTAAACATCATTGTTTGATGCCTGTAAACATCATTGTTTGATGCCTGTAAACATCATTGTTTGATGCTTGTAAACATTATTGTTTGATGCCTGTAAACATCATTGTTTGATGCCTGTCAACATCATTGTCCGATGCCTGTAAACATCGAGTTTTCTCCCAGTCATTGTTTAATGTTTGGTCGAGTTTTCTTTGATGTCCTGTAAAACATCATCGTTCGATGTCCAGTAAACGTCGAGTTTCTTCCCAGTCATTAGTCAGTGTCTGGTTGAGAGTGTTACTCTGAGGAGTTCAGCATCATGACGTAAGATCAGCAAGGTTCCCCAGTAGTGCGATACTGGAGGAAGTTTTTCCGTCGGACAGAGATGGAAATAATATCAGAAGACGTTACGCGATCAGCGCGATTCCGGGGTTCAAATGGAGAAAAGGAGATGTTGAGGCATTTTCTGGAGATGGGGTTCAAATGGAGAAAAGGAGATGTTGAGGCATTTTCTGTAGATGGGGTTCAAATGGAGAAAAGGAGATGTTGAGGCATTTTCCGGGGTTCAAATGAAGAAGGGGAAGTGTTGCGACATTTTCTGGAGATCGGGGTTCAATCAGAGAAGAGTATATGCTGAGGCATTTTCTGGGGTTCAAATGAAGATTGGAGTTGAAGATTGTATCCAGGATGAGGTCCTCAGGATTATCTTCTGTTCATGTGTCACCTTAGACTCGGGCTGAGGCCAATGGAGGTCGTTATAGGTGTCTTTTGAGGAAGAGATACACATGTTACCTTCCTTAGTGAAGGTATACCCTCTGACATGTCGCCCTCCGAGTGGTGTTGGTGTTATTTCCGGCGTTGCCAGCGGAATTATCACAAGAAGTTGGAGAACGGGGTTCAATCGGAGAAAGGGAAATGTTGAGGCATTTTCTGGAGATGGGGTTCAAATGGAGAAAGGGAAATGTTGAGGCATTTTCTGGAGAACGGGGTTCACAATGGCGATCATGAGTTGTCGTCAGGCGACTGGGGTTCAAACTGGAGAATGGGGTTCATTATGTGGCAAATAGGAGAGCGGGGTTCAAATGCAGAGATCCGAGGATCATTTGCGCAAAGAGAAATTTCGGGGTTCAAGAAAATAAAAAAAAAAGCGATTATCAGAAATCTCGGGGTTCAAGAAAAGCATAAAAAGAAAAAGAATAATAATCCCGAGCGGATGTGGCGTTCAGGCCGTGGTTGTCCCTGTGTTACCATTTGTTTTGGTATCCAGGTCGACGCTGTGATTTGGTGATCAGGCCGACTTTCTCCGTACCAAACGGATTTTTGTTCAAGATTGTTTCTTCGCCGATGCTGACAGGCGTTGTTAATTATATCCCATCAGAGTGCAAATTGTTCGTCTGTTCTTGGTATTCAATCACTCTTCATCCTGATCATCTGAAAGCCGAGGCTGTTCATATCGATAGGTTCACAGTGGATTGAATAGGGGCAGCTGTAACACCTCAAAATTTGCCCTCCTCTCTTGGGACTAGCATAACATATTACATATCATTTTTAGGTCATTAGGCATTGCATATTGCATAGCATGTGGTTACATTGTGCAAGCCATCTTCCCAAGTCTGGATCAGAAGATAAGAGGTGGAGATGCAAGCTAGGGTTTCATTTGGACTGGTCATTAATCATCTGAGGATGTGGAGGTCCAAATTAGGGTTTTTGTGGTTCTCAAGGATATTGGTCTTCATCTTGATTACAATGATTCATCATCATCATCATGGTTTGACATCATCAAGTGTTGAAGTAGATTCCTTGAGATTAGGGTTTTGACCACTGGTCAACCCTAATCAGTTGCATTGGGCCAATCAGGGCATGGCTAGGAGAGGGGGTCTATGATGGATATGAGGGTCATTCCATGATTTTATTGAGGTTATTGAGGCTAGGGTTTCATCCTTGAGCCATTTCATCAGAGAATTGGAGCTCAGATTGATCAGTGCATGGCCAAATTCATCTATCAGCTGAAAAGTCAACTGTGGTCAACTGTGCATGATTTTATGGATTTGGAGGTGGAAATGAGTTAGATACACTTCAATCATGTTGGAACAAGTGTTATTTGACATTTCAAAGCTCAGGAATGGAGAAAATCAAGTCAGACAAGAAATTGCCAAGAATAGAAAGTGACTTGTAATGGAAGTTTCCAAAAATGGAAAGTTTTTGACCTCAAAATTACATGTCCAAGGAAGCTTCAAATGAAAATTTGTTCAACATGAAAGTTGTAGATCTTGTTCTCACCTTTCCAAAAAGTCCAAGAACTTGAAAATCCCATGTATGGTTGGCAAGTTATGGTCCATTCAATTTCGAAAATGACCCATAATCAAAGTGGCATAACTTCCACATGGAGTGTCCAAATTGAATGATCTTTTTATGTGAAAACTCCATTGGACATGTACTTTCATGGTGCATAATTGGAATTCATCAAAAATGGGAAATGCAAAAAGTCAAATTTCAAGTGTACAGTTAAAGATCCAAGGGCAAAATGGTCCAACTTGAGAAATAATGAGAATTTTTGAGTGGGGATTTTTGCAACACCTCACATTTGCCAATTAGAGATGGTTTGAATGGTCATAAACATCCAAGGTGCAATATTTGACCAAGTCACTTTTGAACTTCACTTGAAAAATGCATTTCATGGTATGGCATAGTGAAAATCAAAATTACACAACCAATGACCATGGGACAAGTTGCAACAGATCACACATGTCATTTTGAGAGTGTGTGAGCTGTCAAACGAGCTGTCATTGGCCTGTGGTGAAATGGCATTTTTGCCCTTGCTTTGAAAATGACATTTATGCTAATTACCATTCATTTTGGTTAATTCATGATTAGAGCTTGATTAGTTGGAAGTATAAATTCTTAATTGTAACAAACTCTGGATCAGAATCACAATTCACAAGAAATTGCAACCACTTTTCCCTCCAAATTCTCCAAAATTCTCAAGAACACACAAGAACAAAATTGGATCAAACTCTTCCAATTCTCCATCAATTCGTGTAATTCTTGTTGATTCCTCCTGCATTCATCTTCTTCCTCAACTGTTTTGGCAATTCATCATCAAAGAACCTCAAGATCGTGACTGTTCCTCCTTGGCTCAACCATGGCATTTGAAGATTTCTTGCACTAGAGGCAACTTCAAGCTAACCTGAACACTTCATTCAACATCCTGAAGCTCATACTCCATCTGTTTTGGATCCACACGCCTTGTAACACGAATTTCATCACTGACTTCAAATTAAGGTGCCAAATCGAATCTCACTATTTCTTTAATTGTTGTATGCGTTTTATAGAGTGTTTGACATAGATTATCATGATGCCTTTAGTTTTGGAAATGGTGAACCATAGGATAAGTTATGTTGATTCAAAGATTTGAGAGTAAAACCTAATTCGTTCGATCCAGGAGATTTAGGAATAATTAGACAAAATCATGTACATATTTGGACTCTACGTTCTCAGACCTTTCCAACGGATATTCGCATGATGATTTTAGTGGAGTTTTGTTGTTCTTGATATTCATGGCTTTTCTGGAAAAACGCGTGTTGATGATGAACAATTTCTGGAAATTTCACTCGTTTGATCCACCGAACCTCATTGCCATTTTTGAATTCTGTTTAGCGCCATTGTGGACCAATCAGAAGGAGGAAACGCATTAATGAGTGGAGCGTATTTACCATCGTGCCATTGGACTCAATTTAATTCATCTTAATTAAATAAAACACTTAACAAATATTTAATAAATCATTTAAATATTAGAAAAATCATAAAAAAATATTGGCTAATCAGAAAATTATGAGGATTTTTTTGTTAGTTCCCAATTTTTCCCTAGTTTTTTATGAGCATGATTTTACAAGTTGTGCATGGTGAATTGTTGACTTGGACTATAGAACTTTGACTTGTGTGTATTTTTTACATGTTTTGCCATTTTCATTGTGAAATGCTCATACATTAAAAGAAATTCTTGAGATTTTTTGTGCTCATTCTAGACATGTTGATGGTGATTTACATATAAAGTTTGTGATTTTTGGATACCTGAGGAGTGAGATATGATTTTTTGAATCTAGGTGTGACAATTTGTGTCACACCTAGCTAGGTCAACTTTCTGGATTTATTTGCATGACCTAGAGATGTTGGATTGGATTGAAATTTTGCATGGATGATTATTGATATGTTGAGATGTTATGTGAATATTTCTGGATTTTTCTGTGGCATTTTCAATTTGATTGATATTTTTCTTCTCTGATGGTTCATTGTGCAACCTTATGTGACACATGTTTGTATATCTTGTGTGAAATTCTCATATGGTTTTGGATGAAGATGAAATTTGGTATGCTGATTGTAGACACATTGTAGGACATCACTGTTTTGGTCCCATTCATTTCTTAATTGTTCTCACTCTGTTATGAATTTTTGAAGTGAATGCTTGTGTTGATGCTATGAATTGGCTTACATAATCTTGTCTGGATTTCTTGATTTTCATTGGCCTAGTTCCTTTTGTCCAATTGAGCTGAAAATTGACATGCTATACCTTGAATAGGTCCTGTTTAGGTGTGAATTATTTGAGGATTTTTGGAATTGTTTTGGTATGCTTTTGATTGAAGTTATTCTGTTTGGACATTGGATGTTGCATTTGACCTAGTTTGTGATGTTTTGGTCATGAAATGAATATGGTGAATGATATGAGTATGGGATCAATTGCATTTGCTTTCTATTTGTGTTAATTTGGTTTTGGTTGAGAATTACTTGCTGTTTAGAATTTTTTCTCCCTTTTGGACCCTAGGCTTGGCCTAGTGGTCTAGTTTCTCACATTTGGATTGACTTTTCAGGATGAAATGCATGGTGCTTAAGGAGAATGCTTCAAGTCAATAAAATTGAGATTGTTGGATGTTTTGAACTAACATGAATTTGTTTTGTAGGTTGTGAAGCTTGAGCTTGAGCTTATAGCTTGCACTTATGTGCATTAACCTGTGTTGCTTAATCTGTATAGTCTGACTGACTAACATTTGCTGTTTATTGTTGTCTGTCTGAGTACTGATGATACTTGATTGTTTTCAGGTACATTAAGTTGCTTACAGTTCTTTAAGAACTTGCTTGCTGCTGCTTGGTTTTTAAACCACTTGAGGTAGGACTTCTATTCTTCATGTAGTCTGGAAGACCCGGCCTGTTACTTGGCCGGGCAACTGTCTGAAGTCCTCCTTAAGAGGCGATGTTTGTGGTTGTTTACATTTGTGCCAAGCAGGTAAAGACCTCTATGAGGCAATTGGTGGATCAAAGGGATATGCAATCTATCCCCCACTATTCTGTGAGTCGTCCCTCTGCTCACACGGCCGTGTGTTGATGCATTGGGACACAAACCCAAGATCTTGTGCTGTTGCACAATCGAGTCAGAGTCTTTGAGCGTAGAAGGGTCCCTCCATTCTGGACCCACGCTCCTTTGTCTGAAGCTCTCCCTGGTCAGGGATAAGAGCTGTGAAGTCTAATCTTCACTTACCTTTCATCTGCTTCACCTTAGCCTCGTAATGGCAAGGTTAAGAGCGAATAATACCCATGTACAGATGACTTGCTTCGGCAGTCAAACCCATTGTGTGAGCCTCACTTGATTGGTTATAGTGTGTGCTATGTGAATATTTGTTTGAAATGCTTGTTTTGACCTGTATGCTTGTATGCTTGCTTTCTTCCTGGATAGGATTAGCTTGCAGTTGTGCAAGTAGGTAGAAACCTGAACGTAGGGTAATGATGCATGACAACACTAGGCTCGAGTACAGCTCCCTGGTAGTGTGTCTTCCCTTGGTTTCTGGCTAGATTTTCTTTCCCTTGAGGGGGAACTACATCGCCCTGATCCTCGTTCCAGACGAGGTATGTAGGCAGGAGACCGTGCGAGGTCTCTCCGGGCACTTTTTTTTTCTTTTTGTGTGTGTGCTTGTTATCTTCTGGTGTGTGTTTTGGTTCGGATGCCGACGTAAGTCCAGTGATTGGCTGTCGGGCTCCACGTTTGCCCTTTTGAGTGTGTTTTGGTTCGGATGCTGACGTAATTCCATCGAGTGGTTGTCGGGCTCCATGTTTGCCATCTGTTTGTGCGTTTTGTGTTGTTTGGCGTGCGTGAGCCGAACTACAGTGGCTCTGATTCTCGTTCCAGACGAGATATGTAGGCATAGGATGCGATGTCCTATCGAGCTCCCTTCTCTTAACCCCACCTGCGTTCCCCTGTGTGTGTGTGTGTGATGTTTAGCAACCTTTTCTTTTCTTAGAACGTGGATCCCGTCGAGTACGACGGACGTGAGGGGTGCTAATACCTTCCCCTTGCGTAACCGACTCCCTTACCCTTTCTCTTTGGTCGCGAGACCATTTCCTTTCCAGGTTTCTCTGAGCGTTTCCTTTCCCTATCTTGGGATAAATAACGCGCAGTGGCGGCTCTGTGTTGTGTTTTTATTTCAGCCCGCCGGTTGTTTTTCGCAGGATGCGACACCCAAGATCCATCGGAAATTTTTAATGACGGGGGAGAATTTTAGTAGTAGTGTCCAACCTTAAAGGATGTTCATCTAGGCGTCGGCTGGCATGCGTCGCTTTGGTTTTGCCAAAGCGTGATGCGAACATCAACATTAAATGCAATCTTATTATTGAAATGTTTCACCATTTTTTATTTGATCTTCGACCTAAAAAGGTGTGGGGTGACATGACACAACTTTCTATGTACTCGAGTACACTTGAGTATGGTTGTCTTCCTTAGATGAAATATGACCGCCAGTTTACCCTTATTCTTTGCTTTTGACCCGATCCATTCGATTTCCTCTACATATATAAAGATGGAGAGAGATCATTGATAAACTTTTAGCCATCTTGTAGACTGATTTTACCTTGTCTCTTTGAGTTTTTCACTCTTATCTGAGAGCACTCGCTTTCCAGAGTAATTATAGTTGTAAGTATTGAGTACGAAACCTAAGGTGAGAGGTGAATTAGGTTTCTGTAAATATCTTCGATTTTTGGGTGATAGTTCGTTCGTTCTTTATTTTTCTTGATTGATTGTGACTTTAAATGTAAGTGCATAAAAATAAAGTAAAGAAGGTAAAATGACATAGTGATATATCTTGGTTCCCATTTCCAACCAATGGTACTCCAGTCACCTCACACCCTATGAGAGATTTTACCATCATAGAAATCATTACATCCGAATCACCCCGATTTCTTAACCTTTCTACCAATCAATCACCAAGGCACCCATCCCACCTTGTGATTTTACAAATTCAGAGAAAGAAAACCTACTTCTTCATCAACAACCTTGATCAAACAATCCCGGAGTCAAGTTATAACAATTTGATATGAGTTACAAGTGAATTTGATATGGATATTTTTGAAAATTTCTAGTAGAATATATACTCCTTCTCTTTTAAGTATATTACAATTCAAATATTCTACACTTTTACGTGCTCAAAATAATTTTAAAAATGATATGAAAATGATTTGAACAAAGTATCTTGTTTAAAGAAAATTATGAGAATAAACAATGCAAAGTGTTTTCATTTTATTTTTGAAATAGGCGTAATTGAAATTATAAATTTGATTTCTATTTATATGACACAAGCATCCTTTTATATATCATGGTAATGTTTGATATTTCATCAAAAAAATAATTGTAATGGTTTGGGAAAAGCTGGTGTTACAATGTTTTAGAAAAAATTAAAAAGCTCCAGGAACAATAGATTGGTCCTTGATGTCAATCTATTGGTTCATTATTTGCAATGTTAAAATTTTGAAAAATAACACAAGACAATCGATTAGTTCAAGGCAACAATCAATTGGTTCATTTGTTTTAACGTTAAAATTTTGGAAAAATAACATAGGACAATTGTTTGGTTCAAGGAAACAATCAAATGGTCCATTGGAGAAAATTGATTTTCTGAAATGATGAGTTTGAAACAATCTATTGGTCCTTGATGTTAATTGATTGGTTCTTTGAAAATTTTGAATTTTTTTCTAAATTATGAAAAATGTTCATAGGACAATCTATTGGTTCATTCATGTTAATAGATTGTATTAAAACTAGGTTTGATATTTTTCAAAGTGAGGATCAAATTTTAAATGGTTGAAATGCAAGAATGACCTTGAGCACTTAAGATGTGTATATGAACTGAATTTCATATACTTTTGTTTATGATCCATTATCATAGATATCTAAATCTTGATATAAACTTGAAACTTAAATCATATTTTTTTCTTCTTTGATCTTACTTCTTAAGAAAGTATTGTCTCTTAATCAAAACCAAGCTATGTTTGATGATGAACATCTTCTTCACTATAGTGGCACATTCAGAATCTTAAAGAATTAAAGCTTCGGCGTTTTAACTCCTTTCCTTGTTTCAACATTTTCTCCCTCATATTTCAAGGTACCTTCTCTTCTCCTCAACTTTTATTCAAGTTTTTTGTTGCATTTCATTACGATGAGTGGTAACCCTATTATCGTCGAGAGTGACTCGAAGGGTAGTGTTTCTTTGTCTTCGAAAAAGGGAATGGAGTCTGATGACTTACCGACAAGTGTACCGATAATGTTTCAGTAATAAAAATATCAAATCTACAGGGACTACTATTTAACAAGACAATATTGTGCAACATGCAGAAAATACTAAATGGGGGGGGGGGGTTCAAGTTTTAAATGCGAAAAGAAAATAAAGTGTTATGGCAGTACTGCGAAAGCGGCCAAGTTGTGTATAGAATCCCCTATTTCTCTATTTTTGATGTTCGATGCATTACATGAATGGTATCGTCACTATAACCCCACGGTGAATTAACAAAACTATTATACACAGTCCCTTGGTATATAGCTCACTAATCTATACTCGGAGTTTTCTATCCCTATTCCACCAGCATAAGCAAGATTAGGCAATGCAATAGAACGTTAATTCTTAAGCCACTACTCAGAGTTCCCTATCTCTAGTCCACCAGCGTAAGCATAACAATTGTCCCTATGTCTAACACATAAACTAATGGTCAGTATTCCCTATGTGCCCAAGTTCATATTAAAAGAGTATCTAATATAAAAAACATTAAGAACAACGTGGATGGGTCTTCTAGAGAGGAACAAAAATTAATATGACTAGTTGAATCATGGTATGTTCTGACAAAGCTCCCGACATGTTCCTTCCTTTGATGGGTAGACTATCTTTCTGCCTCGGTCAAGACAGAAGGAGGCATCAGTCTCCCAGTAAGGCTTTAACCCCTGTCATATTTCATAGGAAAAAAGATTCTAAAGTATTCATATAGAGAGCTTTGTCTGAAAGAGATTCTCTAGAAGACCCATCCATGCTCGAATACTCATGACCCTACTAACACCGAAAATGTTCATCATATAGAGTGCCAAGTGTGGCATGGTGTCGTGTCCTAGGTAAATCTCGGTGATCATCCTAGAGCTGACGTATTAGTCAGTAAGGGTTTTCGACTAATAAAGTCGGCCAATGCGAATAGGTACCATTGGGTGGCCACCAAAATAGTTAGGACTTCTTCTGTTCTGAACACTGTCGAATCTGTTACCCAGACCAACATCACGATTGGTAATTCTCCATATTGGGCGTTTATACCAATAGGTCCAGATGAGAGGGTATGTGGCTCTTTCGAGGGTTTCTTGGTTCCCATGTACGAGTGTCTTCTCACTAGGTTGGGGATGCGCCTGCGCTTATCTGATTTTGAGGTGGCCGTGATGAATCATCTAAAGGTTTCCCCCTCGCAGCTTCATCCTAGAGCTTGGGCTTTCATAATGGAGTTCCTACTTTGCAGTGGTTATAAGTCTTGGAAACCTTCATTAGGGATCTTCTTCAAATTTTTCTATGTAGCTCGTACTTCATTAGATGATGCTCAAGATCAAGGATTGATCTCCTAGGATGATTTTATAAAGAATTTTTTATAGGTGGAGCCCATCACTTCCGAGGCGCATATGACCTTTTGTTCATCATCAAATTTGGTCGTGAGAGCTCGCTCTTGTAGAGGTGATTTTTGGAAATATTGGTCCAAAGTTCATTTCTTCCGACTTATCCCTTCTTTTCACTTCTGGATAATTTCTCTGTCTCCCAAAGAAGTGAAAATGAAAGAGGATTTGCATGCATGTTATTAGGGACTCAGATGTGGAGAAGGGTTTGGTCCCGGTGAAGTACTTTCCTTTCATCAAAAGAAAAGGCAGATTAATACTCACGTGATAAGTAGTGTGTCTGAATATTTCGAGAGACAAAAAATCTTTGGTGAGGATGGAGATTCATACGCCTTTTCTTAAACCAAGAGACTTGTTCTTTTATAGATATCAAGAATCAATTGAGTCAATCATGTAGAGCTCTAGAGCTCACAAATGATCAGGGACTTACAACTGACTTGTCCGCTCCGGTGCCAGTGACACCTGTTGTTGCTTCTACTTCCATTATGGAGGCTTGGATTCCTTCTATGGTGATAACCCTGGAAGTAGCATGACTTGTTGTCTCAGTTTCGGCTCCTGAAATAGGTAGATCAGCTATTGTCGCAGTTGACTTTTCTGCTCGAGGATATTCACCTTCTCGTTCCCCTGCTAAGAGGGGTAGGGGTGATAGTTCATCTACTCCTGTTGATGGAGGATCTTCCAAGTGGGATCTCTTGGAGGAGGAAGATGAGCAGGATGTTCCTACTTCTTTCTACTGGCTTCTTGTTATTCTTCCCTCTTGGGTACCTAGCACCTCGGAGGAGTTTTTTATTGTCGCGGCTGTTAAAGACCTGGATTTTGTCTGAGGTTTATCTACGAATGACTGGTGGAGTCTTTTTGCAGATTCTTTCGATAATTTGTTTAGGGTTAGGTCCTTTGTTTTTATTATGGCTACTGGCCATGGCGATGTTCTGGGTTCTAGAGAGCTCATGAAGGAACGAGATGAGCTGAGGGAGATATGTGAAACCCTTGAGTATAAAAATTCTGATGCTTGGAAGGAATTGGCTGAAATTTAGGTGAATGCCGGTGCTCTTAGATTTTTGCAGAAAGAGGTGGATTAGTACGACGTACCGTCCATTTTGGCTGCTCAGATAGAGAAGCTGAAGGTTTCCCTTATTGACGGGGTGAAACGTTGTAAGAAGGTTTATAAAGATGCGGCAGAGGCGTAACAGGCGCTCGAAGTGGATTGAAAAGATCTTCAATAAAAGAAAGATGATGGGGCAATGATTTAAAGACTTTCAAGGATGGGGTTATTGTTGCTCGATACAAATCCCGAGAATCCCTTCAACATGGAGTAGACTCTGTGTGTAGAGTCCGAGATTAAATGTTAAAGTAAGCTCGATTGTTTTATCATGGTCTTACTATCACTGCCAACCAGCTGGACCCTTTAGAAGTTGCTTTTGAGTAGGATAACGGAAGCGGTCCTAGATCTGAGGAGTCGAGGGATGACTTATGAGCATCATTTTGTTCTCTTTATTTTTTGTTTGTTCTTGTAATATTTGATAATGCATTTGTTCCTCGGTTTATAAAAAATATTTATTATGCTTAAGTGTTTGAGTTATTACCTTTAGCATGCTTGTACTTTTTGGTGTATAATTGCTCTTTATTTAGTTGTCGCTATTATCCTATCGGGATCTGAGGGGAGATAGGGATTTGCTTGGAATCCTGCAAGTTGTATAATGTTTTTACTGTATAAAGTAGTAAGTTATATTTGTTTAAAGAGTAAATGACCTTAGGTTTTGTACAGATCAGTGTATGGTTGTTTTTCTTCGGAAGTGTGTTGTGTTAAGACACACATGTTGTCTCGATAGTATGCCGAGGTAATAGGCTAGATTATGAGGGAGTGCTCTAGCTATGCGTGAAAACATGTATTTCTTTGACAGGGGTATTTGAATGTTGTATTCGGACGTGCAAAACGTCTTTGATAACACCCCTTGGGGGATTGGTTGTTGTAGTTAGACGTGTAAAGCGTCTCTAACAGCTCCCCTGCATTTTAAAGATGCACGAAGCATTGTAGCGAATTGAGTGTTGTAGTTAGGTGATTGAAGCGTATTCGACAACACCTCTGAATTATGAAGACTTACTAGGCACTATGGAGAATTGATTATTGTATTTGGGTGCTCAAAGTGCATATGATAACACCCTTGAATTCTGAATATGCACGAGGCGCTGTGAGGGATTGATTATTGTATTTGGGCACTTGAAGTGTATCCGACAAAACCTTTGAATTCTAAAGATGCAAGAGGCACTTTGGGGAATTGATTGTTGTAGTTGGGAGCTCAAAATGTATCCAACAGCACCTCTAAAATCTGAAGATGGATATCAACTGTATTTGTTGTTCCTCGATTCGCTGCAACGTGGGTTCGTGTTTTGGTGTCCTAAAAAGGGGACAATGCAAAAATCAGAATAACAATGTATATATGTATTTAATTTCCCTATTATATAATTAATTTAAAAATACATTAAATAAATCTTGTTGTCGGGCATAAGTATGTACCAGACGCTTTCCCTCATATGTGATATCTGGTTGGCTTGATGCTTGGCTGACTCTGAAAGCAGAGGCCTTGGCTGGTGAGAGGTATGGCCTCTATTGTATGCGTTTGGGTCTTCTTCCCAAGGTTAAGGTAGACTGATTTCTTCGAACCTAGAGCTTCTTATGCATGTCTGAAATACTCGATTGTCTGACCGAAAATCGGGGGACTCTGACTTGTTCATTCCCTTCTAAAACAAGATCTGAGAGCTTCTGTAGTAAATTTGTCCAACTGTTGTTTTAGACAATGGTCGAGTACGGATACTGACAGGTGTTCTTTCTCCGGTGCTTAGGGTTTTCCAAGTTGGGCATCCCCGGTGGCCCTCTTCTTTGATATCCGAATGATGGATGCTTTGGGTGCATCTAGTGGAAACCCTATAGTATCCACATGATGCACTTCGTCACTTACTCGGTGCATGGTGTAAACTATGAACTTGTGCCACCCGGGCGCCATTAACTATGAACTTGTGATACCAACCTGAGGTCGAAAACAAGACCATCCCAACCGGAGCAAAAAGCATTGGTACCTTTGTTTGGCAAGGATTCGATGAGGATCGAGTATGGACATCTTGGAGATTAACTTCAAAGGTCTACACAATCCTAAGGTCGGGTAGAATTCAATTTCCCTACCGATCTTCGTATATGTTGATGGAGTTTTAGGCCCGAACGATGGAGAGGTAGCTGAGGCGGTGCCCGACTGGGCCACTTATGGCGACATCCTGCATTTTTCCTGGACACTATTGTTTTTTAGATCTAAGGAGGCATGGATGGAGGAATTTAACAGATCGCATAGATCCGCAGAGGTTTGGAGTCTGCACAAATGTTTCTTCAACGTTAGATCGGAGTTCAGTGGATCAAAACAGCGCAAATATGAGATTTTGGCTTCATTAAGACTTCCATTTCTTCGCCTAAGACATTTTTTGAGTTCAAATATGTGCATCAAATGTAGAATCATGGAAATCATAAGAATCGGAAGTCAATTCCCACAAACAACGCCATTGTTCCGTTGTAGAACTAGAAATGATGATGATTACGGAAACTACGGTGAAACGAAGCTTCTGATGCACTACGTTGATGTGACACCATGGATCAAACGTTACGATCATAATTCTTATTGAACCAGAGATATTGGTCTTGATGCGGTTCCGATATTCGATGTTGTTACCTCCGATATTGTGGACTCATAGGGGGGGGGGGGGTAACAGCATGATTAGCTCTATAATTCCTAAGTCTGTTAGGGTTCTAGATAGTGGAAGTGAAAATAGAGATTAGAGATTGTGTACCTGAGAACCCTTTACGAAAGTATTATACCTTGGGCCTGATGGAGTAGCCTGGATAATGGACCTTGTGCTATTGGACCTTTGGTCAGCGTGGAGTAGTAGGTCATGGGTCCGGTATGGAGTAGTAGGTCATGGGTCCGGTGTGGAGTAATAGGTCTTGAGCCTTTGGCCGACACGAAACAGAATCTAAGGTCAACCTTTGATACGCTGAGACTGATAATGCCTACCACAGGCAGGTGGTAATGTTGGTTATGGTCAAGAATGCCTGCTACGGGAAGGTGGTAATGCTAGCTATGACCAGTAATCCATGCTACTAGCAAGTGGTGATGCTGGCTATATTTCTTTATGGGTGCTCCTATTACGGTCCACAATGGCCATTACGGTATGAACGTAATGGGCTCGTGTTTTTGTACCATAGACCATTCTCTTTAGTAGTCTTCGCGCACTTGTTTCCATTTTGGCTCCAAATTGTCATAGTTTGTTCTTCTTACATGAAACCTAGAGAAAGCACGCATACGGTACTAAAAATGCACAAGAATAAAGATCAAACTACTAAAATTCAAACATAAGATACTTATAAAAATCATTCAAAATGTCACCGATTAGTTATTGATATTTATATATCAACAATTATTTTAAAAATAACTATTTTTTTTATCTATTCTAATAGTTTCTAGCTCAAACTATATTAAGGATAAAAAGTTTCTAATTAAACACTGTATTTAAACAATAGGTAATTAGATATTAAACATTGTATTTAAACAATAGGTTATTAGATATCTTCTTATTATTCTCTTATTTTCTATCGATGAGGGTTGTCTTGATTGTCGCAAGACGTGCTTGAATATATTTAGGGAACATAAAGTTCATTGTAAGGAGCTTTCAGACTTCAAATACCGACATGACTTTATTATTATGGATGTCCTATTATATACGATTCGGTAGGTCAGAGTATCTATCAAGAAAGTGTGTTTCGACAATCAACATGTCTTCGTATCATTTGTCTTTGATATTTTTGGTTTCCTAGCACCAAAGATAATGGATTTTTTAGAGAGAGTTAGGAAACTTATACATACCAATGTTGTGTCTCCTAGGTCAATGGGTATAATTTTTAAGATGATTGATTTCGCAATCAAGAAATGACTAATGAAGAAACTTATTGTCCATTTGTCTTCTATTTATGTATTATATATATATATATATATATATATATATATATATATATATATATATATATATATATATATATATATATATTGATAAATATATTCATATTTAATATTTATTATATATTTTTTTATCAAATAGGCTAATTGTTGAAATTCACCCATTAAAGTGAGATATCAACTTAGTTGTTTTAAGGGGACTATGATATTATATATTTTTATATTGTTTTAGTTTGACCATCAAACTTTAATATATAAATGAATGTCTTTGTACCTTTTTCATAACATAAATGGTAATTGTGAGGACACCAATTATAAATATAATAAAAGTGAAATCTAAAATAATATTTCTTTATCTGTGCTTACCATAGAAGAAATACATTGAAATAATTTATTATTTTAAGATTTTATAACAAAAAAGGTTGAAAAAATAAAATTGTTAATTACATTTGTAGAAATGTACATGGTAAGAGCACACTATAAATATAATCATGGACCTTCAATAAAAAAAACACATCCAACCATATCATAGAATAAACATGGCTACTCTCGTTGCTCCTGAGCATTTTACTCCAGAAGATGATGCTATTGTTCTTTATAAGGCAGTCAAGGGTTAGATATTATAATTTAAAATTTATTACTGTTAATCTCTAGTTAAATAATTGATTAGTTTATGTTTAAATTTATAGGGTGGGGAACCGATGAGAGTGCTATCATAGCTATAATGGGACATAGAAATGCTACTCAAAGGCAACAAATAAGACAAATTTACGAAGACATGTACGAAGAAGATCTCATCAAACGTCTTGAATCAGAACTATCTGGTAATTTTGAGGTATTATATTTGTTCATAATAATTATTAGTTAATAATAACTAATAGTAATTAACAAGAGTGTTCAAACTAATTATGGTTAATTAACTTGAACAGAAAGCAATGTATAGGTGGATATTGGAACCTTCAGATTGTTATGCTGTGTTGGCAAATGTAGCTCTTAAGAATGTTTCCAGAGATTATCATGTGATTGTTGAAATTGCAAGTGTTCTCAAACCTGAAGAGCTTGTGAATGTGAGGCGCGCCTATCAATATCGATTCCACCATTCTTTGGAAGAACATGTCGCTGCACATACCTCCTCCGGCTATTTTCGTCAGGTAAAGTCACGACACTGGCTATTTTATCTATACAGGGTCTCCAAAAACTTGAGACAGAGACGACTCGGTACATATAAGTAATTTACATTCTTGAATGTACTATTTGATGGTTTGTTTTGGCAGTTTTTGGTTGGACTGGTGAGCTCCTTTAGATATGATGGTGATTATATTCATCCAAGTTTGGCAAAATATGAAGCTGAAATTCTTCATGAGGCTATCCAAAACAAGAATGGTAACCTTGATGAAGTTATCAGGATCCTTACTACAAGGAGCAAGAAACAACTTAAGGCTACTTTCAACCGTTACAGAGATGATCATGGCTACTCTATTAGCAAGGTTTGAATTAAGCGCTTTATAAATAAGTACTTACTATGTCTAAGCTGTTTCTATAACAAACTTTGTCTTTGCAGAGGCTGTTGAATGAAGAGTCTGATGACTTCCTTAAAGCTGCTCATGTTGCCATTCGTTGCATTGATGACCACAAGAAGTACTATGAAAAGGTAACACTAACAAACACTACTTAAAACATACACCAGATACATTGATCGTTAAACGAACCAAATTACGGTACCGTTTGATTGATGATAGATTAATTGATTTGTGTTTGATTTCATTCATGTAGGTTCTTCGGGGCGCGCTGAAAAGGATAGGAACCGATGAAGATGAACTAACCCGCGTGGTGGTCACGAGGGCTGAGAAGGACTTGAAGGACATCAAAGAGCTGTATTATCACAGAAACAGTGTTCGTCTCGAGGATGCAGTGGCCAGTGAGATCTCAGGAGACTACAAGAGGTTCCTTGTTACTCTTATAGGGAGAGAATACTAAAGAACATGTCTTCAAATTGTTTTCAGCTTTGTTTTTAAATGACTATGGTAATAATACCATAGTAATAATAAAGTTTCGTTGTCATTTCATATTTTTATCGCACAAATGAAAGAATTTCTATTCAAAATTACGATGAAACTCTATTAGGATAATATTTATTCGGCTACATTTTCAAATTTTTTTCTTCAGTGACAAATAATAATACAAGATCAAACAAACATAGTGTAGCATCATCAATATAAATTTGAACACGGATGAACATTACAAGCAACACAAAATAAAAACTCAAATTTCATCTTGAAAGAAACCACCATTATCGAAAGTTTTTTCTCTAATTATTCTCACCAATTAGCCTCCTCTAGCAATTAGGGTTAGCAAGAAATCCTTGTAGTTTCCTTTAGCAGTCTCTTCAATTTTCTGAGGCAAAGAAACTCCATATAACTTTTGATACTCAGTTTTTATATCCTTCATATCAACATCAGCTCTAGTAATTATCACACGAGTAAGTGATTTCTTTACATTCTTATCCACATCAATTTTCAATGATGCATCCAAAACCTACATGTATAAAAAATATATGCATTACATATATAATTAAAATAGAAGTAGCCACTTTAAGAGGACGTTGGATTTTGAGTTTTTAAATTTGGATTACCTTGCTAAAATATACTTGTGGAGTGCAAAGACATTGCACAGTCTCTTTAAACCTTAAGTCATTAAGATCCTAACAAAAGATAGTGAAGTTATAATCACAAATTGAATCTCATAAATTCTAATGACATTATGGTGCATCAGGACCGTATTAGACCCTTTTGAATGCGTGTAAGGTAGGTTATCGTACATGGTCTAAAATTTGTCAGAAATGTCTGATAAAATAGTTTTCACGGTTAAAATATGATTAAATAGAATATAATTATTTGGTCATAGTTGAATCGTCGTCAACCTATACATGACTTTCAAAAACTTAACACGGCTTTGTGAAACATGATTATAAAAATGTTTATAATACCTCTTCAAGATTCTTGCCAGATATTTCTTTATAGTGTTTGGAAATTGCTTGAAGATGTAGCTTGCTTCTTGTTGCCAAAATCCTTATTACCTCATCATCCTCAATGATTGGCTTCTTTTGATCATTTTTAATGGCATTGGCAAGTGTTTTAGCTTCTGATTTTGCAGTGTCATCTTTAACCTTTGATCCTTCGTATCTATAGGCACTTACAAGTGCAACCAAGAGCTTTTTCCAAAAGTAATAGGAGTTAATTAGATGATATTTGAAATAACAAAAAGTAAGAGTGATCAGAAGAGGGTGTTTGTACCTTTCTGTCAATGCCATGGATGTGAGAGGCAACATCTTCTTCAATGGAGTGATCAAAGAGGGAATGATATGCCTTTCTAGCTCCCAAAAGCTCCTCAGAAGATCTAGTGCATGCAATCTCAATGAGGACATTATATGAACTTGGCCCTTTCTTTAGAGCCTCTTTTGCTAAACGAGCATCTCTTTCCCAAGGGTGCATGCTCCAAAGCACCACTGCATTCTGATCATTACATTCAATAGTCAAAACATATGAAACCACAAAAAAAAATTATGAACTTTCTAATTTATGGTTCCTTTTATTTTATTATTATGGTTCAATCTTCTACTTAATTATATAAGATTATAAAAAAATTGTCACACTTGCAACTTGCAATAACGTGTTATTAAAATACATTTTATTTTATTTAATTGTCTTCTAATCTAGTTAATTAATTAATTAAAAAAAATGACTATTAGTCCAGAAAAATAGGAGGGCAAATGATTTTTAATTAATTGATTCCGTAAAATTGATTCGGATTAAAAATAAGTTGAAGGTAAATGAATTATGTTTGAATAAATTTTTTTAAAGTAAATGAATAATATATTTTAATTTGAAGCATAATAAATTTTGTAAAATATAATCAATTCTATTCAACAATAACATAAAATCAATTTCACATATTCATAATTAATTTTATGAAACCAAACATACATTAGATCTATAGTATTAAATTTTTTAATAAAACAAATAAAAAACATGCTGGTTGATATGAATTACATTAGAATTTAAAAATTTTGATGTGATAAGATCTGATTATATTTTATTAGTTTGGATGTGAACACTCTAAATGAGACTAGCTTATTTTATAAAAAATGTGATCAAATAAATATTTTGTGACAGCAACTTTTATGTTAAAATAATTACTCTTGCAATTTAATTCTTTTTTGGTTGACTTCATCACAAAATTGTTCTTTCAAATAATAAACTAAGGACAATGTATAAAAAAATTTGCCAATTTTATTTCTACATATTCATGATAACGAAATTTAAAAAATTCAGAATACATAGAAGTGATTTAAATAATTGAATTATTTTTTTAAAATTCTCAAATAAATTATTTATTTTTAATAAAAATAATTATTAAAATGAAAATTAAAAATTACAAGAAAACAAAAACTTCAACATCTGACTAATAGAAAATCAATAGAAAAAACAAATCGAAAAAAAAAGTCATACCTTAAAACGCACAAACTCATGTTTGAGAAGACGAACATGGTGATCATTCCATTTCTGAAATTTTCTTTCATGATCTTCAACAAAGAAATTTGATGTATTTTTTCTATATGTTTCTCTCTCCACAGGATCCCATTTTCCCAATATTGTTGCCAGTGATTTCTCATCCACACCATGTCCTGAAATTAATATTAAAAAATTAAGATAATAATATGTGATAATTTAATATGATACTTCAAAAGTTGAGAAATAGAGAACCTGAAAAAGCTTGAGTTATAGCTTCTAATTCTTGATTGAATGCCATAGCGATTGTGTGAAAGTTTGATAAAGGTGAGACAATATTGTACCTATAAAATAGGATAGTTGTGTTATGTTCAGTGAAAGGTGTGTTTCATTTTATAGGGCCCTACAAGGCTATTTTCGTCATTTTGTGTGTAATAATTGAAAAGAGTTTATGACTTTTGACCAATCAAGTATGAACATGTCATTTATCTATGTCTCATTGCATTTTGAAATATTATTTTTAATAAAAAATAAAGTTTATTATTTATTTGGTATTCGTTGAGTGGTTTAGATCAATTTTAAGAGCTTATTTGATCTAAAAGTAATTTACTTATTAGTTTTAAATGATTTCAAAAAAAAAAATATGATTCGATGATATTCAATTTCATATAATTTAATTTGAATTAATTTTTGAATATTCAAATTACACTATAATCTTTTATTTATATTAATGATATAAAAATATTATTAAATAATAGATGTCAAATAATATATAATATACAATATATTAAAAATTAAAATTAAAAATAAGAACGAACAATTATATTTGAAACAAATGAATTTTTAAAAATTAATTATTTAATAAATAATATTAAAACATATTAAATATAAACAAATAATAAATTAATATAATATATTGTTCGATTTGATTGTGATCAATTTTAAAAATTCAATTTAAAATTCGACTAGATAGGAGTGATTCTTATAAAATAAAATACAAACACATTCAAACTTATGCGATAATTTGTAATTTTAATTTTTTTATATTAATTTATAAATTTTATTTTGAATTGGTTTGGGTCTAAACTCTCATAACTTTTTTATAAAAAATTATGATATTATTTAATAAGATTTTTATTATATTATTTTGTTATATATTTTCGCTAAATATGCCGGTAAATATTTGGCAAGATCTAACAATTGAAACTTTGATGACTTTGTAAAATGTAACATGAAAAACAACTATATCCATTATTAATTAATGTAACAGTTAAATACATTATTCAAATATAATGATGCGGACAAATGAAATTGAAAACTCTAATTAATTTGTGATGGTTATATTATTATGAAGGTAACAGCAAAATATTTAGTAAAAAAAGGTAACAGAAAAATATTTAAGGTAAAAGTTATACCAAAAATATAAACTTCAGTTATAATGGTTGTTAAAAAGGAAATTAAAAAATAAAGTGAGATAGTTAATTGATTGTTTTGTGCAGTTGCAATCATGCCCCTGATCCCTTAATTATGTGCTTATATGACTCAGACCACATGGTTGCTTTAATTTCTGTTATGACCACTTCAAAAGTTTGAAATTAATAATTGATTTAATTTATTTCATTTACATTATGATATTCATCCTCTTGCATTTATATTTAATTTTCATAAATAATAAACTACTTTTTGTATTGCATTTATTAAGAGATGTGAACCCATACTCTGACCAAATTCCATAGGTTTAGAGTTTTTTTTTTTTTAAACTTCGTAAAGATCCATTTCAAAGGTCTTTTTAAAAATGAGGGTGAAGATGTTGATCTTCTTAGCTAGTGGCATAAGTATTTTTAATTTTTTAATTTTATATTGTTTTGTTTTGTTTTTCAAATGCTTCTATTCATTATTAGGAATATTGTTAAATGTAATTTAAATGTAGTGTATTTAGTTTGAGTTTTATTTCATTTGAATTTGTATTTGACTTTGGATTTATTGTATATAAATTCAAAGTTAGTTACCATTGTAATATTTTTGAATTTTGAGATCCGAGAAATAAAAGTTAGTTACATAATCAATATATATATATATATATATATATATATATATATATATATATATATATATATATATATATATATATATATATATATATATCCATCTTCTTCTTTTGCATCAATGGAGTTTTGTTGTTAACTCTAACAATTGGTATCCAGATCTCCGGTTTTGATTCATAGGGAAACACGAGTGTACATGAGGTGCGTGATTGATTTTGTTCCTCAAATTTGCGTTAAATTGAAGATCAAAATTGAAGAGAATCATATTGATTCTCAGGGATTGGGAAACACGGGGTTTGGTGAGAACTTGGTGGTTTGCACAAGAACAAATATGAATAGAGAAAACGGTAGCTTGAATACAAAGTTTCTAGTATTCGACAGAAAGAATTGGAATCAATGGTCGATTCAGATGTGTGTGTTGTTTGGCGCTTAAGATGTTCTTGATCTCGTCAATGATGGTTACACGCAGGTTTCTGAAAATGCAACAGAAGCGCAGAGAAATGAGCAATGTGAAACAAGGAAGAGGGATCATAGGCATTGTTTTATATCCATTAGTGTGTGGATACAAAGGTGTTTGAGAAGATTTTTGACTTGATGACGGCGAAGGGAATGTAGGATACACTTGTGCGGTGTTATGGTTGTGACACACCAGTGAAGAAAGAAAATTTGTAGTCCCTATGTGTAATACCTCAAAATTTGCCCCCCTCATTCATGCATTCATTTTTAGGTCATTTAACATTTCATATTGCATTTCATCATGTCAATCGGAATTAGATCCAAGAAGCTTGAATATCATCCAAGACACTTTGTGAGTCCTATCTGGGTGATCAGTTAACACAAGGGAATGGCTTGAGATACTTCCAACATGTTCAAATGGGGTCTATTCATCATTCAAAACGCTAATCTCGAAGGAGCAAAAGTCTGTTCCTGAGCTGTCATGCTCGCTAGGCGAGCAGCGTGGTTCGCTTAGCGAATCTGAACTGTCATGCTCGCTAGGCGAGCAGATTCTTCGCTAGGCGAAGCGCACGCGTTTTTGAAAAAATATAACAGCAGAGTCTTGGACTTGGACCTCTCATTTGAGCCCACCAAGCCACGAAAATCAGGTTATAAATTCTAAAGTTTCAGTGGAACAAAGGGGAGAGAACAAAGAGAGAAGAGCTAACAGAATTCAGAGCAGCCTCCAGAGACTGAAGGGAACTCATCTGCAAAGAACCAATTCCCTCTCACATAAACCCTAAGATTGTTTTGTAAACCAACAGTGCAGTTCAATTTCTTTCGATCTCTCCAGTTAGGTTTGCCCTATTTCGTTTACTTTATGTTTTCAATCTGAAATTTTCGAATGTATGAGGAATTATGGTTGAATCCGGGAGAATGGGTATAGTTAGGTTTTTCCTGTGGATTTAGATATACATGACTGTGTAGAACAATGCCTTGAATGTTTGATCACTTAATTTCTGAAACCGTACTGTTATCAGAGAAGAATCCAAAACCCGCAGGCGTTCGCTAGCCCATCGCTAGGCGAGCCTGCGGCGACACTTCGCTAAGCCTTCGCTAGGCGAAGCAGTAGCGATCGCGACAGTAACTTTTTTTCTGTTTGCTCTCCAATCTGTGTTGTGTTCGTTATGACATGCTTTCTATTGCATCTGTGCACTGTTCACCTGACACTGTTGTTGCTATGATTCTTCTGTTTGGTGCAACTCTTGATTGCACCCCATCTTGTTATCCTAACTTGTTCGTTGAGTTTTTGTGAGGGCTCACATGACTCTTGAAGAGATAGCTTGCTTGGTATTCCATTTTATTTGTGGGATACCTGTAGCGGTGTATTCGTCACTTTATGATTTATTGATTAAACCAAAAGCAAAGCATACAAAGAATCGAGTCGCCACCGCACTTTTATTTATCCAAAGGATTGGCTAAAAAGCGAACAAAAGCCTAAGAAGTTTTACACATAGAAAACTAATGAAAAAGATCAGAGAATCTGGGTAAGGGGTAAATTACGCAATGGGAAGGTGTTAGGCACCCAAAACGTCCTAGGTACTCCTAGGGAGCCCTTTTCACACTTGTTGTATAAAAAAGTTTATTTGTTTATGACATATTGTGCAAACATGATTGGGAAGATGAAAAAAGAATATACAATTTATTATTTTTGTGTTTGAACGGATGAACCCGTTGCCTACGTACCTTCCATGAAAGGTAAGGATCAAAATGCCGTAGTTCGGCTAAAAAATTTCCAAAATATGAGTGGGTTCATTTTAAAACAAGAGCACTAAGGCTTTTCATTATCAACGGGAGAAAACTCAACCAAGACCAACAATCCACCATGCAAGGATAGCTTCAACATACTAGTGAGGGGTTAACCCTATAATAAGTATGGAAGACTTACAATCAACTCACTAAGGATGTGGTGAGATTTACATCAACCACTATGATAATTGAAACCTATGGCTAATGTATGAAAACATATCAACAATGGACAAAGCCACAAAACGATTGAATGAGTGAAGTTAATTGATTATGAGTATTCACAAAAGGATGGCCAAAGTATGATTAGAATTCAATTCAGAAAGAAGTATTAAGAAAAGTGAAGTTTGAAAAATCAAGGACTTAAGGTCCAGGTTTCTGATTTGAAAAAGACATGAAAATGTTTGCACACTATGTATTTACAAGTTTCAAAAGTCAAGAAGTGAAAAGGGGTTTTGAAACAAAAAGGATGTGGATGAAGGAGTGTAAAACTTCCTAGAAGTTCACCTCTTGAGATCATATAGAAGATGATTCAAGTGTGTCCTTTGGAATGAGGCAACAGAATAAGTAAGCAAATGCAAAGCAGGGTGATACCGGATGCCATCAATGGACTTATACCAATCTCACAAACAAAGGCGGATACCGGATACCAATCAATGGATTTACAGCAATCTCCTAAAACAAAACAATGATACCGGATGCCAATAAATGGACTTATTCCAATCTCACAAGGCAAAACAAAACCTGGATATCAGATGCCAATAAATGGACTTATTCCAATCTCATAAGGTAAAACAAAACATGGATGTCAGATGCCAATCTATCTGGGCTTATACCAATCTCCACAGGATGATCACAGGAGTACAAATGCCAACAACATGGACTTACAATTGCACCCTCACATACAACAAACAAACAAAAGCACTAAGCAAAGAGGACATAAGTGGCCAATGAAATGGTCTTACACTCAATCCCTTCCAAATCATAGGAACAATGGCCAATTAATGGACTTATAGTTGATTCCTCAATGGACAAACAAAGATGTCACCAAGATATGAAATGATGATCATGCAATAATGAACAATTAATGATGATAAATGCACAAGGCACACAAGCAAGCATGCACAAATGAATCAAGCAATCAATCAAACAAAGTCAATTAGCACCCACTATATACAAGCAATTTGGCTCAAGCAAGGGTTAGACTTGAAAGTCAACTGGAATGGGGTAAGTTGTGCTCTTAACCTTAACATTGAGAGTTAAGGTGAAGCAGATGAAAAGGATATGAGGGGTGTGCCTCATGGCTCTTATCCCTGGTCAGGGAGAGCATTGAATATCAGAAGGTGTGGGAGTTCAGAAAGTTGGAACTCTCTCCACAAGTTAATGACTCTATAGATCTTGGGTTAAGATCCACAATGCATCAACATGTAATGTGAGCAAGGGGATGACACACAAAATAGTAGGAGATGGACTACACATCTCTTTTATCTACCAATTGCCTTATCAAAGGACTTTTCCTGCTTGGGGACAAAGATAAACAATCACAAGCATTGCCTCTTAAGGAGGACTTCAGACAGGTGCCTGGCCAAGTAACAGGCCAGGTCTTCCAGACTACATGAAGAAGAGAAATTATACCTAATTGGTTAAGCAACCAAGCAAGTTCAAAATGAACTTAAGCAACTAATGTACCTGTGGAAACATCAAACAAATCAGTATACAACTCAGATAAACAACCAACAGTTAATGCAACAGACAACCAATATAGGCAAAGGCATAAGCCACAAGTCAATCCCAATTGAATCAACATCAACCTACAAAACACACATTAGTGATCAAAAGCAAATATCAAATGCTCTCAAGATGAGGCATCATCAATTGTGTAACTTGCATGTGCAACCTGAAACAAAGCTTCAAACATGAGTGGCAAACCACTAGGACAAAGCCTAGGGTCAAAGGGGGAGAAATAATTCAAAACAGAACATGAAAATTGACAAGAATCAATATTAATCAAATAATAACATCATCCAAGTTGTCTCATGTTAATATCAATTACCAAAAGAATTTCATAATCAAAACATGTCAAGATAGGCAAGTTGAAACCACATCGAAGAAACAGAATGATCAAAGGCATATTAATTCCATAATGACTCAATAAATCTCAAGAAAAATCATGGCTAAATAGAACACATCAAATGACCTACACACCAAAAATCATGGCATTTGGACAAGTATAAGCAAGTCAACTAAATTCATCAAGTCATGGTAAGCATAAACAAGCTCAAAGGAAGCACAAATTGATACATCAACTTAAGGCAATCCTAAAGCAGATATGACAAGTGATAAATGACTCAAACCAAAACCAAGACAAACTTCAATGTGTCTAGAAAACATGTGCAAAATTTCAAGTTCATATGATAAAGCATAAGCATTTCACAAATCATCTAAGTTCAACACTCATCAAAAGTCCAATTATGACCAATCAGCAAAGAAAATCTCAAACAAATTGGAAATAGATCTAAAAATTCTACAAAAATTCATGATCAAACCTAACATCCAGAAGTAGTATCATGCAAAAATTCAGATCATTTGGCATTTATTTGGCAAGGTAAATAAAATCAGCAAGTTGGACAAGAAATGGTGTGACACACATTGTCACACCTCCATTAATCACATCATAACTCATTAACCAGAAATGCTAAAAATTCAAATTCTATACCAAAAGATCATGCAAAGTGTCTAGTTTATGCATGTCAATTTTCATGTTCATTGGATTAACCATCATCATTTCACAATCAAAATGGCAAGCAATGCACAAGATAACATATGTATGAACATACCCTAGGCAATTTTAAAATCCAACCGAGCACAAATTCTGGAAAAAATCCCCAAAAAATAATAGACATCATGAAGATCATTGTGCAAAAATCCTCATGTGATTTAGATAATTAATCATGGAGATATGATTTTTTGAAGTGGAGAAAAAATAAAAAAACATGGAAAGGCATGGTATGAACATGTGAGAAATGATGAACTAAAAATGCATATGGCCAAATGTGAAACTGCTGGAGTGGGGAATCAATCCGTGTATAAATTTGAATTGAGCGTGCCACTTAATGAAACACTCCGTTTCATTAATTAGACGTGGCAAGGCGCTTCAATCTGAGCCAATCATATGGACACGCACGCATGACACGGACCAATGCATGAGCATTAACAAGAAACCACATGCAAAACACGCTAATGCAGATCAAACAAGTTCTGGAAAATGAAAACCTAGATGTTCATCACATATTCATCGTGTTCATCATCATCAAGATCCAACATGCACAGAAATTCATCAAACGTATATCATTGGACTCGTCATTTAACATACATCATCAATCCAGCATTAATTTCATCTAATTCAGCACACATCAAAAGAATCGAGCAAAGAAAGTTTCAACAATCAAACTTCAAATCATGATAACTAACTTAATACTGCATGAAAATTCACGATCTAAAGCTCAGCATAACCTATGTTCAAAGATCTACAAGATGCACATGATTATTTCAAGAATTAGAGCATTCGAATTCTAACCTCAATGAAGATGCAGAAGTTGATTTGCTTGATTCAAGGCCTCAAATGCGAAAACAGATGCTCTACACTGCTTGGCTAGATGAATGGATGATGAAGAACAGCTCAACAATGCTCAATCTCTCTTGAAACTTCAATTTCCATGGTTATGCACAAGCTTCAACAGTCACGATTCTTGCAGAATTCCTCAAGATCCAGCTTCAATAATCTTCAACAATGCTTGTTGATGATGCACAAACCAAGAAACAAGCAAAAGAGATGAAGAATTCGATGAAAAAGTTGAGAGAATTTTGAGAGCAAAACTTGTAGATCTGAAATTGTGAGGTTGTCTTAGCATTTTCTGTTATGATTATGGTTATATATCATCTGCTAATGAAGCTGGTTAATCATGATTAGGCTAATGCAAAATGGATTAAGTAAAATGAAGTGTTATACAATTTGGCCAAAATACCCTCACATGTGCATGGCATGCTACAGTGCTCGTTTTTCACTTGGAACAAGTTTTAAAATCTGTTTGGAGGCAAATGAAATTGGTTAGAAGTGAATGCAATGCATAGTTTTTCAAATTGCTACTTTCCCTCCAAAATTCAAATAAAGTTCAAGTGAAAAGTTCAAAAAATTTGCAATGAGAATTGATGATATGTGATGCATGATTATGATAATAGGGATCAAGAGAGAAATCTCCAAAAAGAACCACTTGAATTGGACATTTGGTGCAAAAGTTATGTAAGCTTGAAGTTCAAAATTTATTGGCAATGATTGATCCATAACTTCTCAACCACAAATGAGAATTTCATGTTCTTGGACTTTTTGGAAAGGTGAGAGCAATATCTTCAACTTTCATGTTGGACAAAATTCCATTTGAAGCATTCTTGATGATGTAATCTTGAGGAGAAGACCTTTCCATTTTTGGCAGTTTGAAATTACAGGTCACTTACTATTTTTGGAAACTTTTCATCTGACCTCAAATTCTTCCATGTTGATGTTTGACATGTTAAATGAGACTTGTATGGACATGAATGAGGTCTCTCTAACCATCTCCCACTTTCAAATCCATGATTTAATGCACAGTTGACTTGTGTTGACTTTTCTAGGGTTTCAGCTGACCTAGCTATGTTCTGATGAAATTCAAGCCTCTTCCACTTGAGATCTTGATTCAAAATGATGTCATGGTTCATATGAACTCTTGTGAATGATCAATGGTGCCCAAATTCTTCAGAATGGCCACCATCTATGGGCTCAATGACTGCCTTTGACTGGTTTGACCTAATGTTGCTTCATCTGCAAGTAACAAGGTTAGATGACAATATTTTTGTACTTTTGGGTTAGTAAACAAATGAAAAGCAATGATATGCATATGCAAAACATGCTTGGTGATCAAGAACCACACTCAAGATACAATCCACCCACAGGGAAGGAGGCAAGGTGTACAATGATCCTTGAGGCAATGATATGATATGATATGATAGGATGAGGTATCTTAGGGACAAAATTGGGGTCTTACAATACCATTTGAAGATTTATTCTGATTGCTTTGCTGACTTGTTTTCTTTGATGGTGCCAGCTCGAGAGATCTCTGGGTTTCTTATTTCTTTAGCTGTTATTACTTCGGATCTTTATCCGTGTGGTAGATCTCTTGATCCTTTATCTTTCCCGCATTTTACCGCTTTCTTAGCTGGAAGACCTCAATAGGAGGCAATGTTTTCTTTTGTTTGTTTACTTTTGTGCCCAAAGACCTCCCTGAAGAGGCAATTGACGGATAAAAGGGATTAGTAATCAATCCCCCGTTATTCAGTGTGTCGTTCTTTATGCTCGCACTACGTGCTAATGCTTCAGAACAAAAACCCAAGATCTTTTGTCCGGTCAGTCAGTGGAGAGGGTTCCACCTTTCTGAATCCCCACTTTTTATCATGAGCTCACCCTGTCCAGAGTTAAGAGCTATGAGGTCTTATCCTCATTACCCTTTTGATTTGCTCCCCCTGACGTTCAATGTCAGTGGTTAAGAGTCCATTTGATTACCTATTCCATGGCTTGTTTGTCGAGGTTGATATGACCCCTCTTGACTAAAGCCCTACCCATGCATGTTTGAGCCCCCTTGTTGGCGTGTTTACTTTATGCATGTTTGTTTTGTATGGTGTGATCGTCTCCCCATAGGATTGCTAGGCTTCGTATAGTCTCTCGTTTGCGTGTCAATTAAGGTAGCACTGTTCCTTCGTCTAGGACTTCCTTTTTTGCATGAGCATTCCTAAAACCCAAACAAACTCATTGATTTTTCTTCTCCTAATAACACGTTAACTCCTTCTACTACAGGCGAGTAAGTCTCCAAAGGTCGAGCATCTGGTAGATTGCGTAGTAACGTCGTTCATCTAAGAAACACAACCCTTAACCCGTAGTTAGTCAAACTACGGTTTGCTCTGATTCTCATTCTAGATGAGATACGTAGGCATAAGACACGATGTCTTAGCGAGCACACTCCTCTTTATCCCATAGGCAGCCGAGCTACGAAGACTCTGATTCTCATATCCAGATGAGATACGTATGCAGTGGATGCGATATCCGTGCGAGTCATTTTCTTTTGACCCCCTCTTTTAGCAAATAGTACATTAGATAAACCCACACCCTTTAGACAAGAACAACAAAAGTGGATCCCGTAGAGTACTACGGATGCGTAGGGGTGCTAATACCTTCCCTACGCATAATCGACTCCCGAACCCAAGATTTGGTTGCGAGACCTTGTCTTTTCCTTTCCTTTTTCCAGGTTTACTTCGAGCGTTTCCTTTCCCTCCTTTGGGATAAATAACGCGCGGTGGCGACTCTTCTGTCATTTCTTTCTCGTCGGTTGTTTTTTCGCATTTCCTTTTTCAGGTTACAACAGCTGGCGACTCTGCTGGGGATAGTAGTTTCCCTGAGCGAGTCCCTCCTAGCTTTTGTAGGTTGTTTGTTTATTGGGTGTTTATTCTTTTGTACAGTTATTTATTTTTCAGCATTTACCTGCTTTATTGCATGTGTACATATGACTGCTGTATCTGTTGGCTCTGTTGGTTTGTTTGTTTGTTGGGACGGGATGTTCTATGAGAGATAAGCCCATTACCCAGGATTGAGTATACACACAGGTTTTAGAGTGGATAGTCATGAGGCTTGCGTGGCGTGTTGCTACGTTAAGTCGTTCATGAAGACCCACACCCAGACGAGGTTTCTTTTGGATATATTCTGTCCTATGGGGGTTCCATAACGACATGATGTTCCTCTAGAAATCGTCGACTCTGGTGACCATTTCCCGAGAACTCAGTCGAGGCCTCTCCTCCGAGACGCGTTTATGTTAGCTCTGGTGGGCGCATTCTCGCTGATCAATCCGAGGACCCCGAGACGGGGAACTTGCTATTAGGATGTCCTGTTGAGGGGAGTCAATGGAGGTCTTTTATCCCGTAATAATGCCAAACCTTCAGTGGCAAACGTATTATTCGCGACTGAAGGGCTGAAGTTGACGAACTTCTGTTCTTAGAACCTACTAGTGAGGGGCGGGCTAAATTCAGGAAACCTTAACCTCCAACTAACCCGGTTTTCTGGAGCAGAGTTCTGATCTTGTATTTCATTCTTCAGTGGGTTTCTCTTCAGACAGTGCAACCTGACAGATGTTCAAGCAGATCCAGCAATCCTGATTCCCATGTCACTGCACTGCATCACATCGTTTTGCATTCACATCATTGCATCACATCATTTTTCATTCATATCATTTAACACATGTTTATCTATTCCCAGGGGTTTATATCTTCTTCTTGATTCTAGTCGGGGTTTTCTTCTTACACCGTTTATCAAATGTGAGACTGGAATCAAGGGGCTAGAATACCCTTTGGAACTGATAAACATGTCATTGCATTTACATATCCATCAGCATGTCTTGCATAGCAGGTACTGGCATAGTGTTCTCAGTTGTTTGGTGTTCCACTAGCAGGATAGCTGACTCAGGAATTCACCGGTACTGTACCCGCAGAAACCACCAGAGAGTAATGGAAAGCCTACAAGTAGAGCTCGCCGAGATGAAGATCCGCATGAACCAATTCATGGATGTGGTTCAAGGGGTGGCTCAGGGACAGCAAGAGCTCAGGAAGATGACGCAGAGGAATCCCGCCACTACTCAACCAGAGACGCTGTCTGATCCTCCAGCTGGAGAGGTTAACGGACCCAGTGGACCGGGGCCTACCCCGATCCTACATGTCACCTCCGGTCAACAACCCGTCCATGATGACCAGAAGGATCAGTTCCCCTTGCTTCAGGAAGACTTTGGTATGGGTCATGGTATGGACCCTATGTTTCGAAGACTGGAAGAGAGGTTGAAGGCAGTGGAAGGACAGAGTCCTCTGGGAGTAGACGTTGCTGACTTGGGATTAGTCCCAGGCGTGAGGGTTCCACCAAAATTCAAGGTCCCGATGTTTGACAAATACAGTGGCAACTCTTACCCAAAAACCCATGTGCAAGCCTACTTCCGTAAAATGGTTGCATACTCTGACAATGAAAAGTTGCTTATGTACTTTTTCCAGGATAGCCTAGCTGGGGCATCCCTGGAATGGTATATGAGGCTGGACAGAGCCCACATCCGCTGCTGGAGGGATTTGGCTGAGGCTTTCGTGAAGCAGTATCAGTATAATGCAGACATGGCTCCAGACAAAACTCAACTTCAGAATCTGTCTCTTAAAGGCAATGAGTGCTTCAGGGAATACGCTCAATGCTGGAGGGAGACAGCTTCCCGTGTTCAACCTCCTATGTTGGAGAAGGAAATGGCTAACATGTTCATGAACACTCTGCCCGGACCTTATTTGGAGCGCCTGGTGGGTTGCAATGCCTCCAACTTTGCTAATGTAGTCTCTACCAGAGAGAGGGTGGAGAATTACCTGAAGACATACAAGACCCAGAGTGGAGGTGGATCTTCATCAGGGGTGAAGAAGTCGTTCATTCAGGGACAGAAGAGGAGATAAGGGGATGCAAGTGCCATATCTTCTTATCAGAACAGGGATAATCGGAGGAATGACTTTCAAAACTATCATCAGCAGTCGTATGTTGCGGCTGTGACAATTCCAGCTGCAGCACCACTACAACAACAACAACCACAACATTAGCAAGCTCAGTACCAGAAACAACAACCGGGTAACAGACCCGCCTATCAACAGAGGCAAAGGATGATGGACCGGCGTTTCGACACTCTTCCAATGTCGTACGCTTAACTACTTTCTAGTCTTCAACAACTACAACTTGTGCAGTTACGCACTCTGGCTCCTCCCGTTGGTAGACTTCCGATGGGTTACGACGTCAACGCTAGGTGTAGCTTCCACTCTGGAGCACCTGGCCACAATATTGAGAACTGCAAAGCTTTTAAGCACGTAGTTTAGGACCTCATAGATTCAAAGGCCATCGACCTTGCACCGGCTCCGAATGTCGTCAACAATCCCATGCCCCAACATGGTGGTGCAAATGTTAATATGATGGAAGGGGAAGCCAGATCCGTCAAAGATGTGTTGAAGTTGAAGACTCCGCTGTTGGAGATTAAAGAACACTTACTGAAGGCCGATGTTTTCCCCGGTGGTGGGAAGGGTTGTTTGGATTGTGCTACACAAAGCAAAGGTTGTCTGAAGCTGCAGCAGGGTATCCAGACCTTGTTTGACAATGGTATCCTCCAGGTTGAAGATTTGTCTGTCCAAGAGTCTGTGGAAGGGGTTGAGGGAGAAGTGTTTGAAGATGCTACTGATGAATTCGCAGATGTTGTTCCTACTGATTCTGTGATCCATGATGATGTTGTCGCTGATATTCCAAACATGGCGTTTGATTCTGATGTACTTGCTAAACTTGATTCCGATGTTTCGGATGTGTGTACTTCAACGCCTCAGACTCGTCAGGGGCCGATTACTTTCTCCAGTGCGGGCGTCATCCAATATGGCCAGGTCTCTGCGGTCAACGATGAAGATGGGGATAGTGATTGCGACATCGATAACTGGGTGCGTCCGAGGATCTCGGGTGAAGTCATCAACAATTGGTCTTCTGAGGAGATTGTCCAAGTCACTTTTCCAGAGGAGTAATTTTTCTTGTTTATTCATGCATATCCAAGCCTTACGTTCCGCCCAAGGCGTAATGACTCATTGTAGGGCTCATCTATGTGGATACCTGCATTTTTTATCATAAATAAAGGACGTCTTTTTGCATTCAAATATTTTGTTCACTGTCTTTCTATTTTTGCAGTTTTCAAAAATCAAAAAATATTTGGCAATGTTTTGTTTAGTTTTCACTTTTTTCACACTCATAAGCACATACCATCACTCGTGCAGATGCACACCACTGGATCCTATTGATAACGGTTCTGCTATGGCTCGCTTCGACTTTGAAAATCCAATCTTTCAAGCTGAAGAAGAGGGTGATGAAGACTGTGAACTCCCTGAAGAACTTGCCAGGTTATT